>NC_042617.1:63242872-64442872 GCF_901001135.1 Rhinatrema bivittatum
AGCATTGGCTGGCCTTATTTTTCTGAAGTTGAATCATTTAATTTTGCTACAGCTATTATTTTTGTCAATGCATCAAAAGATGATGATGATAGATGGTTTCAAGAGGTGTACCCAGTGTTACAGCATAAAATCAGTCACTGACCCCCAAGATGTATGTAGCATGCTGTGCTAGGCATGATATTCCTGGTTGTAACATTTGTTAAACAATGTCTCCTAGTCAAGATTATATAGAAAAGATCTTCATACAAGTTTGATATAACTGCCTTTAAGGACTCGAGCTGCACCAGATGTTGGTGGTATATCGACATTGAGAAGCATCATTACTTCTCAAAGATAAGCACTGGTAGAGGTCATGGAGAGAGAATATCCTCTAGCTCCTCCAACCCAAAGAAAGTTAAGGATTTGAGAGGGTAATCTTTGGTTCTATGAATCTGCCTGATAATTTGCCTCATATTCTTCTAGCCTTCTACAAAGGATTCCATAAAGAAATCAAATGGTTTTGAATGAAGGTAGTTTGCCTTCTGGCGTGATGTAAAGGCCATAGATCCTTTCTCCCGCCCCATGCAAAAATTGCCTGAATACTTTCTACATCTGTCAAAATCCAATCTTAAAACTAACTCCATTAGGGTTATCCTCAGTATAACTGATGCTTACTATCATGTAGAACATAAACTCATTCTGTACAACCTTTAGTTGTCAAATTCATACAAAGATTACTTCAGTTGATGTTTCCCATCAAGTAGCCTGCTGTGTCTTGGGATCTCAATATAGTGTTAACCCAACTAATCAAAGCTCATTTATTTATTTTATTTATTTATTTAAGGTTTTTTTGTACCGGCATTCAAGAACTCGTTCTCATCATGTCGGTTTACAGAAAACAGGGGTGCAAAAATATAACCAAAAACATTAATAAACGTGGAGAAGAGAAGCAGTTACAATTAACAAGGGCTAATGAACTGGGATTGTAAGAAATAAAACAGATAGAGGAGGATAATTATATACAAGTGTACAATGTAAATAAGGAGTCCACTATATATACAAGAGAACAAAATAAATATGGAGTCCACTATATACAGCTACTTAGCATAGGAATTATTGATGGATCTTGTTAGGTGGAGTTCGGGAAGGCTTGCCTGAAAAGCCATGTCTTAAGTCTTTTCCTAAACGTTAAGAGGCACGGTTCATTTCTGAGATCTGGTGGGATAGAGTTCCATAGCGGAGGGCCTGCTGTGGAAAGGGCTCGGTCTCTCAAGGTTCTGTGATTAGTAGTTTTTACGGGTGGAACAAGGAGGCATCCTGTGTAGGCTTCCCTAGTCGGTCTTGTTGATTTGTGAACACGGGGAGGAATTTGTAGGTCGATTATGGTATGTTGGTGAATGATTTTGTATAATAATGTGATGGATTTGTAAATTACTCTGAAGTGGATTGGTAACCAGTGGAGGGCTTGAAGGACTGGAGAGATGTGGTCTCTTTTTCTGGTGTTTGTTAGTAGACGTGCTGCTGCGTTTTGGGACCATTTAGACCATTCTGTGAACTGAAATTTGTGAACTGGAAGGCCATATTTTTGGTGGTGGGCATTTTGACACACAATCAGTGAGCTTCAAACCCTAGTTTCCCAATAATAGTGTGGTTCTGCACACACATATCAAATGTCCTGCCTAAGATGGTATCAAAATTCCATCTTAACCACTCAATTGTCCTTCCACCTGTCAACAAAGTTGAAGAAGTCTTGAACAGTCTGGATAGCAAAAGAGCATTATAAAGTGGACTGAAGCCCTTGAAAATCCACCCAACATTTTGTTTCTTTTGATCCAAATAGACCTGGAATTGCTATAACTAAATATATACTATCTAATTGTATATCAGACTGAATATCTATCTGTTATGCTCAGACAGAGCTGACTTTACAAGGGCATGACAAGGTTCATAGTGTCAGAGTCATGGGGGCATCGGTAGCTCACATGAGATCAATCTGCTTGGAAAAGATTTGGAAAGTTGTGATATGGAGTTCTGTCCTCACAGTTACATTCCATTATTGTTTGGATAAAGACTCCCAACACGAGACTAGGTTTGGTCAATCTGTCTTGTAAGGTCTTTTTCAGATTTACAATCCAACTGCATCCCCCCAGGGCCAATTTGTAGGTCGTCTTCCAAAAATGGAAAAAAGCATACAAAATTGAAAACGGCCTGTTGCCAATAAAAACAAATTGTTTGCATATTGACAATGTTTCTTCCAGTTTATCCTTTTTTTTTTTTTTTTTGGTTGAAGGCTGCCTGTTTGTCCTCAGAGAAAGCAAAAATGTTTTACCTATAACAGGTATTCTCTGAGGACAGCAGAATATCAGTCCTCACAAAACAATCCCAGCTTCCTGAGGAGCTAGATTCTCCAGCAGTAGCTATATGTAGACCTTTGAGGAGCATTGCATGATGACCATGACATCTTGTACATGTTTAGTGAAGCATGCTAGAAGGCTCTGGAAGCTTAGCAGTTATCATATGACCTGGGCTGTGTTCAATGATTTCATCCATTTGTGAGGAATAAAATCCTGTTGTTCTTGGAGAACACCTATTGCAGGTAAGCAACTTTGCTCTCTGGAACTTCTCTGTCAGCCAGATCCTTATCCATTGGCAAATGTTATCCTTAAATACCCTCTTTTTCAATTTAAAATCAGTCTATCATGTGAAACATGTGTATCAAGAGCTTTAGTAAATTTCAGGTAAAGTTTAGCCATTAAGCGTGCACTAACATTCTTTAAATAAAAAGATGTTTGTCTCAAGGAACTTGTCGCTTCTGAACCATGTTAATTTCTGATGAGCATTATCCTCCGCTTCAGGAGTGTACTTACCTCCTTTTGTATGATAACTTCCAGTATTTTTGCTGACACTGGCAGTTGTCTGGATCCAGTTTATATCCCTTTTTGAATATGAGCACGACATATGTCTTTTACCAGTTTTAAATAGCCTGTTCCTCTTTAACTAACTGCAGAAATATTGAGTAAAGTGGATGGGCAACCACTTCACTCATTTTTTGTAGCATCTTTGGATTAATTTCATAGATCCTGGTGCTTTATCCCAGTTTTGATTATATACATTTGTTTGTGTTTAATGTTAGTTTACTCTTCTTACTGAATTATCTTCCGGTAAATACTGGATAGAAATAGTTATTTAATAATTACTGTTTTGTGTATCCCAGTAATGTTTATCATTTATTCCACCAAAATACTTATTACATCCTTTGTCTTCCTTTTATTATTAATAAAATTTAAGAACTCCTTCACACTAACAAATGTAGCACAAATGAATTTAGAAAAAAAATGTAATCATCACTGTTCCTTGAATAAAATATTACAAAAAAGAAAAATAGTACAGATTTCTGCTAACAATTGAGGCAAATGAACTCTCACAATTTCATCTTTGAAAAAATCTATTTCAAAAAAGATTTCATTGCTGTTTTGAAGTTAAACATTTCACACATGGCCATTCTAAAATGGTTTTAAAATATTCTTTTTTTCCTTGTAAACCAGCTCAGTATATGACATTGTTTTTGTAATGAATAAACTGCTATATCTATCTATGCATATGTATGAACAGGGATGATTGTGGTGTGTGATGGGACCATGTTTGGAAGAAATGTTTATTAATAAAAATTCTAAAAAAAGAGTCACAATCTGCAGTAATTTGGAACATGATTTTTAAAGCACCTCCCAAATTCACCATGCAAATGTTCATCTCAACAGCACCAAAATTAAAGCGAGCGTGCCCTGCACACTCATCATCCTATTTTGTTTCATAGAGATTATGTAGGACTTGATCTGTTTGTTTGTTTGTTTTTTTCCACTCAGTCACTTGTGATCCTTTTGCTGCATCTGTCTTTCCCTTTACACATGTATGTTTGATTGCATCTTCTAAGATCTGGGCTGCTTCTGCTTAGAATCCAGACATGTCATAAAGAGAAGCCAAGTTCCTCCCATGACAATTTTCTTGACTTTTGTCAGGGATATCTAACACTGATCTTTTACCATCAATACTATTTCTTCAGTGGCTGACCAATCATGGAAGGTAGAATATAAATAAAAAATTAAATTACATTTTCTTTGGTTATTCTGATGACCTGAAGTTTGGATATTTTGGCATTTAAAAAATCTTAGTTATGGTTTTTCAAAGCACTTGTATAGTGGTTACTGAAAGATCATCTGAACCATCTATTAGATGTGTGTAGTTCATCTGAAACAGTTCTAGTTTTTTCAGTACCTGAGAAAATTGTTTTATTATGGATCTATTTACTCCATGATAATTTTGAGCTCTACAGGGTAATTTATTGCATTCATATACAAAAGTTGTACTCCTGACATTATATATTACAGCTTTAATATTTCTTGATACTGGGTAGTAAAGGTCACAGTTTATCATCCAGCCAAATTTGCATGCAGCTCTGCATTACTGATTTGTATACACTCATGCAATAAATGACCTTTAATTTACAAAGTAATGTAACTGTTGGATGATCAAGGAAAACATATCTGTTGAATAAATTTGTACCTTCTATTTTCTGTATATAGTATGTATGTGTAGGTATGCAGTATATAATCTACATACAGAGTATATTGTGCATGCACACGATTGGCTAAACTGTATGAGATAGAACAGCAGATTCCCTGCACATTCCCTTGATGGGCCAACACAATGTCTGTGCTTGGAATTACTGGTGAATGACTCAATGCTTGTTTCATTTCAGTGCTGAAGCAGTTAGAAATCTTCTGATGGTAAGTTTAACTCCTCCGGGAATAATTTGTTATAAGTTAAAACATGATAATAAGCTGTTATAATGGCATACGTTTCTTAGAATTTTCTGACAAGATGACTTACTGGAGGAATAATACACTATGAATATGCAAATGCGCAAGTGAAAATATTTTTCTACATGCATGATTATTTGCTTTAAGTACAATAGATATAGACATCCAATTTATTTTATTAAAAATACTGCATAGAGGAAAATACTTTGAGCACTATTCTGCTGCATTCCAATGAACCAAAATTGGGCTATGGAATATCATAAACATGCAAGCAATCATGTTTCTCCATAGTCCAAAACAGTATTTCATATACTGATCAGTAAGGCTACATGAATATGTCCAAATTAGCTTTCTTAGTGGTTTCCCAAATATTTGTTATATTTTCTTTAGAATTCACCTAGCCTCACAATTAGACATGTCCCAATTTTAAATAGATACCTTTGATATTATGTAGTACCATTTTATAAAATAAATGTGATTATGGGATACTGTTTATCTCCCTCGATCATATTTACTTTTACACTACACCTGTTATAGACTTTGTGGCTCTCAGACCTGACTTGGGTTTCAGGATATCCACAATGAATGAGATATATTTGCATACATTTACCCTCGAATTTGGTATTTTGCATATTTTGTTTCTGGGTAAAAAAAAACTAGAGTTGAGAATTGCTGCCCTACTCTGAATTAAACTGTCAAACTTGCTTTCATGCATTTGAGTGTTTGCACATATTGAAGCAAACTTTTGTGATTGCTGAGAATACTGTATAACCGAGAGTACCAGACTATCTAGTGTAGTGGAACTGTATATGTAATAAAATGAAATATGGAAGCGGACTGTTCTCAAGTTTAAACATATTCACACAGAGGTGAAAATGGTAAACTTGATCATATTCTCATTTTAAATAAAATGCTTTACACATCAATAGTGTCTAAAATTCAGGTACACATTTCTGAAAGTTCGAGTTGTAAACTTATGCTTTTTTAAATCAGTGGGGAAAAAATATATGTATACAAAAGGCTTGTGTCATTCAGTTGGTCACACTATCATGCCTGTCTCTGGCCACCAGGTGGCACCCAGAACAGTGGAAGCTGCACTGTGCAAAGACAATATGCTCTTTCTGCAAAGTCCTGTTGCACACCCACACAGATGTTGGCACACAACCAGGCACAGACATACACACTGGCACACAAGCACCTGCACACATGCAAGCAGGCAGACAGATACACGCAGACTCTCCCAAGTTACACACGCAAGTACAGGCACCCACAAATACACACAGGTAGTGGCATCCATGCACATGGAAGTTATTGATCAGACAACCCAAGCAATGCCGGATAATGTTCATTTATATGCTCTATCTGCGAAGCCCTGTCTCTCATTCTACCACATACAGGGACAGGCAGTTACAGGCATGCAGAAATGCACACAAGCTCATGCAAGTGCACCCAAGCTTGCACTAGCATGCACAAGCTCGCACACATTCACATACTGGCTCACACATGCATACACACACAGGCAGACAGACACTTACATACACTCCCACAAAGGCACAGGCACCCATACATACACAAACTCCCCCAAACACACACACAGGTACACATACACACAGGCTGTTATAGACCAGACAACCCAAGCAACGCCAAGTACTTTCCACTAGTTCCAAATATAGGCCAATTAGAAGACAACCTTTCCAGTAAAGTTCCTTTAGATCATTTTTAATGTTTCCCGTTATGTTTTTTATAGAGCACTGGTAAGTGTACTCAGTGATAAGATAAATCACATGGTTCCAAATAGCCTACAATATTTAGCTTCAGCACAAGGAAGTTGAGTTCTTGCATCAGGGTGAGATAGTAAGATATAGATGAGGGATCTGAATTTGTCTTTAATTTTTGCCATTGAATAGTCCTAAAGTCAGCCGGATAAACTTATCTGGCTGACTTTAAAATAGCTGAATATATTCAGTGTCACAGCCATGCTGCTGAATTTCCCAGCCAAATAAGCCAGATAAAATTAGCCAGATAACTATTAACTGAAAATGGATCCCATAGTGTTCCAGATGCAGTTCTAGAAAGATAAAATTCCAGAGTTTAGGTGCAAAACAACTGGATGCACTTTCCCAGTTACAGGTTAATCTTGTCATTGTTAAAGATGGAGACAACAATCAGGTCTGTTTGGAGGATCAAAGTGTATTGTCAAAATTACATGAGGTCCATATTCAAAAGACATTTAGATGGATAACTCAAAAGTCTAAATGGCAAAATTGGCCTACTCTGCCACTTATTTGGCTATAATTAAGCTGAATAAAAAGGGCATTACTGGGGCATTCCCGAGAGGAGTTGTTTTCTGGCTAACTTAGCTGAATATCACATATATCCAGCTACGTTAACAGGCCTTGTATAGCAGAATACTTGCTGCTTACCCAGATATCTTCAAAAGATATCTTGGTAAGTAGCGTTTTTGCCACCCCCCCCCCCAAAAAAAAAAAAACCAACCATTAAAGGGGCCTATGGCCCAATATTTTCTCTCCCCAACCTAATATAAATGTTGCCCTATCAGGCCGTGCATCCTCCACCCCACATCTCTAAATGTACTGGAGCCGACATGCATGTACACCCCCCCAGTGGGACAATCCCTTCTTCAGACACCAAGGCCAGGCCGTTCTTCTCTCCCCCTTTCTAGCACTGGAAACGTAAACACAAGCTGCACTGGGCCTCGCCAGGAGCAGGTAAGTGCTGGGATTTTTGTGGCCTTGGTAGTGGGGGGAAGGGCCGGGGTGTGGTTGGAGTGGGGTAGGATGTTAAATTAGATTGCTTGGGGGAGGGGAGAAGGGCCTGGCCTTAGTGTCTGAAGAAAGGATTGTCCCGGGGGGGGGGGGGGGGGGAGAGGTACATGCATGCCAACTCCAACATGTTTAAGGATGTGGAGTGGGGGGATCTATTTATATTACATGGAGGGAGAGAAAATATTGGGCCATAGATCCCTTTAATGCTTTTTTTTTTTGGGGGGGGGACGACAAAAACACTGTTTACCCAGATATCTTTTGAACATATCCGGGTAAGAGGCAGGTTATCCGGTCACACAAGACAGGATAACTTAAAAACCTAAACAGCTAGATTCAAACATTGAGGTTTTTAAGATATCTGGCTACATGTAGTTGGAGAATTTTAAGCAAGTATATTCAGCTGGATGTTTATCCTGCTGAATATATTGGACAGGTTATACAGCTTACCTTAGCAGGATAACTTGCTCACTAAACAGTCTACTGAATATTGGCCTTCATGAGTATAACAGTTGTGACAGGTACATGGAGGCTATGTGATTGATAAATTTCATGTCATAGTCAAGGGGGCACACCCTTAATTGCAATATTTTAAATATATGACATAAAAGTTGCCAAGGAAGACAGAGATAGTAAGTGAATAAAACCAAAATAAGGAGTGATGACCATAGTACAGCTTGGTGAGCAGATAATTCTGGGAGCCTTGAACCATTTTGCATTGGGAATGGTGAAGGAGGTACTTGCCTCTTATAGCAAAGCTTTCGTGGTTATATAGTAATAATATTCAACTGGAAAAACAGCATAAATCCCAGGGTGTGAGTTTAAAACATACTGCCGTCACTATTTCAGGTTTAATCTCCTAGTTAGAATTTAATAAAGTGTAAAGTTACAATGTTAAATAAAAGTTAATTACAATGTTAAATAAGAATTATTTACAATGTTAAATAAGACTATATTGATGTTATAATGTAAAACAGGAAGTCCCTACTTCTTGAACACAGTTACAATGTTAAACCGATGTGATATTCCAAATTGAACACAGTTATATAGAAACTAATAAATAAAATAAATGTAAAGGTGATGCACATAATTTTAAACTAGCCCTGCTTTTATCTGGAAGCTAGTGTAATTCAGAAGGAATTTGGCTTTACATGATCACTAGATCTTGCTCCGACCAGGAGTCTAAAGGCTGTGTTTTGCACTAGTTGAATGCATTTAAGACTATATTGTAGGATGCCAAGAAACAAGAAGTTAGCAATAATCTAAGTGACTAGTAACTAGTGCATGAATAATAGCGAATAGCTCTCACTTCTCAATGAAATGTCATAGTTGCTGAAAGAGGACCCTATTACTATGGAGATCTGATTCACCATTGAAAGTAAGTGGTCCAGTAGCACCCCCTAGACTATTGCTTAGAGTTAAGGCTAATTCCTGATAAGTAATGTAGGATCAATAGCGCTTTCCCTGCTTGCTGATCTAGAGGAAGCCAGATTTGTCTGGGTTCAGTTTAAATTCATGTCTGTTCAGCTAGAGTACCATTTACAAGAAACGCTTAGTTAAGTTGGAGAAGGCAATACTTTGGTCAGCCCCAGACTTGGCACGTAACTGAATGTCATCTGCAGAGGGATAACTTTCAGTGTCAAAAAACTTGGATGATACCTGTAATTTGCTCTACATAAATGTTAAAAAGAACTGGTGACAGTATTGAGTCCTGGGCTACACCCCAGGTTAAATGTCTTTGAGAGTATCTACAGATCTGCGTAGTTGCTTTTTGTGTGGATAGATTTTTATGGAAAATAACTCATGTAGATTGAAAATATAATTTATGCATGTGGTTTATCAATTTTACCTAAAACATGCCCCTGGAAACTTTCCCTTCGATATGGCTTAAAATGCATATGCTGTTGGGCCCCAAGTATACTTTCAACTGGACTGAGTGAGGTTAGTTTTCAGAAAGCCAATTTACCCTGGTAAATCTCTGGCTACCTGGACAAATTACTATGAAAAATATCCTCAATAAGTTGAGGTCCAAAAATGCTTCCAAGTCCTTGATGTTTTTAACCTTGTGGCGTGAAGGGTAAGGGCTAATCAGATTCAATGATTTCTGGCTGTTCAATGATAGAAAGGACTCCACAACAGAACATACTATCAGTTTGGAAATATTCTGCTTACTGATGCAAGGACACAAAATCCTTAATAATCCCTATCTTCACATGTTTTCTTCTAATACCTGTATTTAGGTATGATTTTTCTACAATGAAGAGTAATAGCAGAGAAATGATTACAACTCAGGCTATTTCATCTCATCCAATTATATTGAAATTCATAAAAGCAGCAAAGCTCTTACTGCATGATATTTTATTACCTTTACTTTCACGGAACCCAAATGTCATGCTTGTTGCCCTTAGAGTACCTTTTAAAGCCATTTCCATGGATAAAAGTGTTTTATATGCAGAAATGGGCCCTTTGAATTACCTACCCTTTCTGCATAAAAAAATATTCAGGTAGTGCCAGCACACACATACTTTTATGCACAGAGGTGACATTTCTAAGGGCAAAGTTAGCAATGAATTTTCAAAAACATATACATGTGTAAAATTCCATTTTACATGTGTATATAGGCCTTTTGAAATTCGCCCCAGGGGTAGAACACACAAAAATACACAAGGAAAAAGTTTTACGTTAAGGTGGGGAATCCATTTACATGTGTACACATCCATTTACATGTATACACGTAAATGCACGCATGAACATTTATACCTGCTCCTTTGCAGGTTAAAATGTGCAAATGTATGCCACAAAAAGGTTAGCGTGTAACTGCTAATTTTAAAAACAAACATAGCATGCAAGTTTGCTTTGAGAATTATGGCTGAAGTCTGCGGGGTCAATATTCAAAACTGGCCGGTTAAGTAACTTAGCCAATTAGAACTTATCCAGCTAAATTATGATGTCTATTCGGCAGGGCTATTTTGCTGAAAATAGGCGTATCACTGAGTGCTTAGCCAAATAAGTGTAACCGGCTAAGATTAGACTTGCTCTATAGCACGCCTAGCTTAACCGTACAGCTTATGCGGCTAACTCCAAATATTGGCAATTAGCTGCATAAGTTGCACGGCTAACTCGTTCCATCCCAATCTGCCAACTTATGCGGCTAACCTTTTAGCCATATAAGGGACTTATACAGCTAAGCGGCAGCAGCTACTGAATGTGGGTGCATATTCAGCGGCTGCTACTTAACAGCTTAAGTCCCTCTTATCCAGCTAATAGCACTAAACACGCTTTCAGTATTGGATATTGACCTCTTCATGTATTTTGTACATGTGGACTTCAGCCCTAAGCTCTATGTTATAAAATGTGCTCATTGATTGTGTTTTCAAGTCTACATGTGTTATTTTTCATACATGAATGTGCATTTTGAATGGGTAATTTATTTCCTTGCCAAGTTACAAAGGGAAAGTACATGCATACTTTGTTTGAAACTTGTTGCAAAGCCCATGGGTAAAAAGGACCTGCAGTTTTTGTCCTAAAGCAAGTAGTCTAAAAATTACCCCTAAGCAAATGAATTGGCTGCTTTTAATTTAGGAGCAATAACTATAATAAACCTGCTGAATAAAATAAAATGAGGGACAGCAGGCCATCTTATTTAGTAGATAAAATATTAAAATTAGATATTTCTAGTCTCATTGGCAGAGGGATAAAAAAGTCTGAGGCTTCCAATGGATACTTAAGACAGGTCTCTGGTTTTCTATCTTGTCTGTGTCTTCATTCATCTCTCTTCATGTTATTTTTCCCTATTCAATGGGTTCTGTTTCCTAGCTTCTCATTCACCTACCTCTTTCAAAGTTTCATTTTTTTTCACACACATATATTGGTTTCTTTGCAGGCTATAATAACTTTTTATTAAATGAACAAAAATTTTCTAATGATGAAGGTAGCAAATAACTTAAGACCAGTAGATCTCTTTATTAGATATGGTCTCAAAAAGTCATGTTTAGATATCATGTTTAGATACTTTTTATTGAACTAATATAATTATTGCAACCTGCAAAACATTTTCTCCAGAGCCAATATGGATACCAGAACACTGTTCTAATGGGCTAGTTTCTCAAAATGGGTTTATTTTGTGCATTTCTTGAAAGGAATAAACCTCATTTGTATGCCATGGCATGTTTGGGATGATCTCAGTCTCTCAAATTTAGTGCTAATGCCCTTCTCACAGGACAAGCAGGATGGTAGTCCTCACATATGGGTGACATCATCAGATGGAGCCCTACAACGGAACACTTTTGTCAAAGTTTCTAGAACTTTGACTGGCACACTGAGCATGCCCAGCATGCCACCAACCCTGCAGACAGCAGAGGTCCCCCTTCAGTCTCTCTTTTTTTTTTTTTTTTTTTCCCATGCAGCAGTTGCCTTGTGGTTTAGGAACTCTGTGAGAAATTTCTCACAACTTTCCTCACGGAACTATTTGAAGTTTATCTTCTCAAAAAATCCCTCAGCGGGGTCCCCCTTCGTGCTCCGTCCCTCCAATGCTCGGTAAGTGTTTTTTCCGGTACTTGCGGTCGGTTCCCGACGGCTTACCACTTCGGTGCCCGACGGTCACTGACCGCGTGCCTGGCAAATTTTAACATGGTGACTGGGTTTAGAAAATGTCCTGAGTGTCCGAGGACCATGTCCATAATGGACCCACATGAAGTATGTGTTTTGTGCTTAGGCCCCTTGCACGACGTTCGTCGATGCCCTAGTTGTGCACAAATGACCCCCAAAGGCCATCGCACTCACCTGGACAAAATGGAGCAGTTGTTTGCTTCAAAACAGACTGCTCCATCGATGCAAATTCAAACGCCACCGACCATGGAGGGTCCATCGACCTCTGAGGCAATTCGCCAGGAGCACCGTGGACAGGGTGACCATCCATCACCGACTCCATCGAGGACATCTGCGTCATTGTCCTCGCTGCCGGGAAAGACCAGACCAAGCACCGAGGGAAACATTGACACCGGCACCGATACCGCAGCAGCATAGACTTCCATCGAGCCACCTGCGAAGAGGGCCTGGGGAGAGGAGCCCCCATACTCCTCTGGACCCGGGACCCCTAGGTGTTCCCCACAGATACTGTTGCCGGGCACCAAGCCTCCACAGGCCACTGTGGAAGCTCCGATGACGCCTAGCCTGCCTCTTACCCCGATCGCCCTGTCACCCATGCCGGCTTCCCAGGTGGAAATGGACTGCATGGTCCAAGAGGCAGTGCTGAAAGCCTTTCGAGGCTTCCAGTCACCACCGGCCCCCATACCGGCCCTGGAACCGGCTCCCTTGATGGTGGCACTGCTCCTCGAACTCCTCATCGGTGCCTTATCCTCTGCTACAGGACACGCTGGCATAGAGTTGTCCATCGAGGCCGCCACAGGTCCTAATTCCAGTACCGGGGTCCTTGGAGGAGGAAGGATCGATTCCTGGCCACATCCCTCCATGGGAACTGTCGATGCCGGAGCCCATACCAGGGCCATCGGGGCTACCTGTACCCAAGCGCACCTCATCTGCCCCGATTCCATCAATGCCAAGGCCACATCCATCGATGCCTTCCTGCCCCCTCTGCTTTGGCATACTTCCTCCATCGGGAGCTCGACTGGGAGAAGGTGAAAGTCCCTATAATCAATGGGACGATGCATCCTCAGATGATTCATCATGGACATAGAGGACTTACTCTCAGAGCCTTCACCGCCAGAGGAAAGGCGATGATTTCCTCCAGAAGACCTCTCCTTTGCCAGTTTTGTCAAAGAGATGTCTGCGACTATACCTTTTACACTGATCACTGAGAGAGATTCTCACCATAAAATGTTGGAGGTCTTACAATTTGTAGATGCTCCAAAAGAAATAATGGCAATACCTGTACATGAAGTTCTTTTGGACCTCATGCACCACCTGTGGGAACATCCAGGTACGGTACCCCCAATCAATAAAAAGACAGATGCTACCTACCTGGTTCAACAAACCCCAGGTTTTCAAAAGAGTCAGCTGCCCCACCACTCTGTAGTTGTGGAATCACAGAAAAAGGCTAAATGGTCGCGTCCACATTCCTCTGCCCCTCCCAGTAAGGAACAGAAAGCATTGGATGCGTTGGGATGAAGGATTTTTCAAGGGTCCATGTTGATATCGTGAATTGCAGCATATCAACTATACATGACCTAATATAATAGAAATCTCTGGAAACAAGTCCAAGAGATTGCGGAGACACTACCACAGCAACAAGAAGCCTTGTCCTCCATCCTACAAAAAGGAATGGAAGCAGGTAAACATGAAGTCAGAGCTGCTTACGATTCTTTTGAAACAGCATCCAGAGTCTCAGCAGTGGGCATCAGTGCTAGATGCTGGGCCTGGCTTAAGGCCTCAGACCTATGCCGGAAGTGCAGGACAAACTGGCAGATCTACCCTGTACTGGAGACAACCTGTTCGGGGATATGATCCAGGAAGCAGTGGCCCAGTTAAAGGACCATCATGAGACCCTGTGCCAGTTGTCAACTGTCTCCCCAGATGTTCCCTCCATAGCCTGCAGCGCCATGCGTAGAGAACCCAAGAAACAATTCTACAGGCCACGCAGATAATACCCTCCTGCGTTCCGTGCAGGGCTGGCTCGGACACCTCAGAGGGGACATGTGCACCAAACTAGAACATCTAGACCACAGCCAGCTCCACAAGCTAGCCCCGTGTCTGGATTCTGACTCTTTCCCAGAGAGCAGCAGCCATATTCCAGTAGGGGGCCACCTGTGCCACTTTGCAACAAATTGGCATCCAATCACCACGGACCAGTGGGTACTGTCCATCGTAACCCATGGACACAGTCTAAACTTTTCAAACACACCCCTGGACTTCCCACCCAATCCATCCTGGAGTTGGGACGACCACACAGGAAAACTCGAGTCAGAGCTCTCAACCCTTCTGTCGGTTAGAGCCCTGGAACTGGTTCTACCAAATCAGCAGGGAAAACGGTTCTACTCCAGATATTTGCTAATTCCAAAAAAAGACTGGCGGCCTCAGGCCTATTCTGGACCTCCGTGCCTTGAATACCTTTCTTGCGATCTCCCCTCCTCATCGCAAATATCTGCAATTTGTGGTGGGCCGCAGTCACTATCAATACAAAGTACTACCATTTGGCCTAGCCTCGGCACCTCGAGTCTATACAAAGTGCCTGGCAGTCATGGCTGCACAGTTACACAGCAGCGATGTATACGTTTTTCCATACCTGGACGACTGGCTCATAAAAAGCCAGTCAAAACAAGGAGCCCTCGACTCTCTCGGTCTCACCATAAGGCTTCTAAACTCTTTGGGATTTCTAATAAATTACCCCAAATCCCAATCTTCTCTCCTTTAAGGAGCAGACCTAGATATGACACTGTCCAGAGTATTCTTACCCAACGACCATGCAATTACGCTATCCAATCTTACCAGCTTTATCCACCGTCGAAAAAGAGTCTCAGCTGGCCAGCTACTAAGGTTGCTCGGCCACATGGCATCGACAGTACATGTCACCCCTATGGCACGTCTTGCCATGAGAGTGACCCAATGGACTCTGAAATCCCAGTGGCGACAAGCTATTCAGCCGCTGTCGTCCATGGTACACATAACCAGCCAGCTTCGTCTGTCCCTTGCCTGGTAGACACACAAAGCCAACTTACAAGTGGGTCTTCCTTTCCAACAACTGGCTCCTCAGGTGACCTTAAATATGGATGCCTCCAACCTAGGTTGGGGAGCCCACGTCCAAGGCCTTCAAACTCAAGGGACTTGGACAAAAGCCGAAGCGACCCATCAAATCAACTTTCTGGAGCTTCAAGCGATGCGGTACGCCCTTTATGCATTTCAGGATTACCTCTCCAACAAAGTTGTCCTGATTCAAACAGACAACCAAGTTGCAATGTGGTACCTGAACAAACAGGGGGGCACGGGCTCTTATCTGCTTTGCCAGGAAGCAGCGCAGATTTGGGCCTGAGCCCTGTCGCATTCCATTCTTCTGTGAACCACTTATTTAGCGGGCACACAGAATGTACTGGCGGACTGCCTCAGCCGACATTTCCAGCCCCATAAATGGTCTCTGGATCCCTCGGTTGTGAGCAGAATCTTCTACCGGCGGGGTCATCCAACTATCGACCTCTTTGTGCGTCCAGTCACAACCACAAAGTGGAAAACTTCTGCTCCCTGCACAGGGACTGGCATGCAGCAGCCAGAAATGCCTTTGCCCGTCCCTGGAACAAAGGCCTGCTTTATGCATATCTTCTGATTCTGCTAATAAGTAAGACTCTCGTGAAGCTACAACAGGACCGGGGCTTAATGATTCTCATAGCCCCATACTGGCCGCGCCAGATTTGGTTTCCCAATCTTCACGACCTTTCTGTCCAGGACCCCGTTTGCCTGGGCACGTCGACCAACTTCATAACACAGAATCACGGCAAATTACGCCACCCGAACCTCCAGGCCCTCTCTCTGACGGCCTGGATGTTGAAAGGCTGATACTACAACCACTCAACCTTTCAAATGACGTATCTCAAGTCCTAGTTTCACGGAAGCCTTCCACATGAAAATCCTACCGCTCTAAATGGAAGAGATTTACTTTGTGGTGCACAAAAAAAATCTTGGATCCCTTTTCTTGCCCCACATCGACTCTGTTAGATTATCTCTGGCACCTCTCGGAATCTGGTCTTCAGACTTCATCTATCCGAGTGCACTTTAGTGCCATCTCTGCTTACCATCAAGGAATAGGGGATGCCCCGATAACGACTCAACCCCTGGTGAGTTGCTTCATGAGAGGCTTAGTACAGCTTAAACCTATTCTACGGCCACTGGTAGTGGCATGGGACCTCAATGTCGTACTTGCACGGCTCATGCACACTCCTTTTGAGCCCATGCACTCCTGTGAACTTAGATACCTTACATGGAAAGTTCTTTTCCTAGTAGCCATCAAGTCTGCTTGCAGGGTAAGTGAGTTACAGGCCCTTGTGACCTACTCACCCTATACAAGGTTCCTCCATGACCTAGTGGTTCTCCGCACTCACCCAAAATTCCTTCCTAAGGTGGTAACTGATTTCCATTGAAATTGGTCCATAGTCTTGCTCATTTTGTTTCCAAGACCTTACATTCACCCAGGTGAGCGAGCTCTTCATTTTACTTAGACCACACTACAGCCCACAGGAAGTCCACCCAACTTTTTGTCTCTTTTGATAAGAACAAACTTGGGAATGCAATGGGCAAGCAAACACTGTCAAACTGGCTGGCAGACTGCATCACATTCTGTTACCAGCAAGGAGGCCTTCCACTACAGGGATGAGTGAAGGCACACTCAGTCAGAGCAATGGCAATGTCAGTAGCACACTATTGTTCAGTACCGATTGCTGACATCTGCAGGGCTGTGACATGGAGCTCTCTCCACACTTTCGCAGCTCACTACTGCCTGGACAAGGCTGGGTGACAAGATTCTGTCTTTGGCCAGTCTGTCCTAAGAAATTTGTTTCCAGTGTAGGAAACCAACTCGTCCTACCTCGACCCACTGTGAATTTCAGGCTGCCTCATCCTTGCCAACAGCACCCCAGTTGTTGTGCCTGTTGCACATGTTCGATGCTGCTTGGCCTCATACATATGACTCAGCCTGTAGCTTGCTATTCACCCATATGTGAGGACTACCATCCTGCTTGTCCTGGGAGAAAGCAGAGCTGTTTACTTGTAACAGGTGTTCTCCCAGGACAGCAAGATGTTAGTCCTCACAAAACCCACCCGCCACCCCGCGGAGTTGGGTTTGCTTACGTATTATTGTTTTATTTTTCGCTCATACTTTTGCTACAAACGAGACTGCAGGGTTGGTGGCATGCTAGGTATGCTCAGTGTGCCAGTCAAAGTTCTAGAAACTTTGACAAATGTGTTCCATGATAGGGCTCCATATGATGATGTCACCCATATGTGAGGACTAACATCCTGCTGTCCTGGGAGAACATCTGTTAGAGGTAAGCAACTCTGCTTTCTTAGTTTTTGCATTGTACTAAAGAGAGCCGCCTTCTGGAGTTCATAAACTCATAAACCCAGGTAAGAGAGAGAGCATTATCCCTAGTGGGACCCATACTATGGAACTCCATGCCCCTGGAGTTAAGGTTACAAAGAGAAACCAAAACATTTAGGAAAAATCTAAAAACCTGGCTGTTTAAACAAGCTTTTAAAAAAGAGAATGGAGAATAGAAACCAGGGAAGCGCAAGGAACACCCATACACACAACAGTAATCACCAAGTGTGTAGTTTTTTTGTTTTTTGTTTTAATAGAGAACGCATCACTAAAGGATAAGTTACAATTATAAAATGAGTCTTGTACTCAAAACTGCCATAGAATTGACCTGGACATGATGTTTTTCACATTTATCAATTTACATTTATTAAAAACTATGTTACCGAACCTTATGGCACCTATGTAAACTGAAAGATTTTTAATTGCATTACTTTATGTGCCTTACTGTAAACCGTTGTGACAGTACCCACCTTAACGACAGTATAGAAAAGATTTTAAATAAAATAAAAATAAAAAATAAAAATAAAGTATAATCTTAAAAGGCAACTATGAGGCAGTGCCCCTAGTGTTCCCCTATTTATCTGTGTAGGATCAAGCTAGATGCCTGTTCCTCCTTAAATCCACTAAGGAGACGCTGTGTGGGTGGGATCATGCAGGGCAGGTGGGGCTGAGAGGGTATAAGAGACTAGGGAATAGGAACTGGCATCCAGGTGGGGATAACCAGACCAGGCCCAGGTCTCCGGGAGGAAGGCAGCTCCTGTAATGTAACACTGTCCAAACACTGAGCTGAGACAAAGCAGTAGAGAGAGTACACTGTCTGAAGGTAAAGACAGTTTCTCACAGGACTAGCAGGATGGTTGTCCTCACAAATGGGTGACATCGAGGATGGAGCCCCAACCACGGAAAACTTCTGTCAAAGTTTCAGGAACTTTGACTGGCCCCTACTGGGCATGCCCAGCACGGCACCAACCCTGCAGCCAGCAGGGGTCTCCCTTCAGTCTTCTTTTTTCCGCGCAGCAGTAGCCACGCGGTAGAAGAGCTCTTAACCACGTTCCTGACAGGAATTTTGAATAATTAATTCTGAAGAAAAATTTGCCCCTCAGGGGTCTCCCTTCGACAAATTTTTCGGTCCGCGGAACTTCGGTAAGTTTTTGCCGTCGTTTGGTCGACTTCTGTCGAGTTTGGCCCTTGAGGCCCGTTGGCATTCGACAGTCCCGCGGCTAAATTTTTGGCCTTTCGCCATGGCGTCGGGGTTCCGTCGGTGTCCGGACTGTACCCGAACTATGTCAATCACAGACCCTCATGGAGTCTGTGTTTTGTGTTTAGGGAGTGAGCATGATGTTCTGACTTGCACCAAATGTGCTCTAATGACACCAAAGGGTCGCAAAGCCAGAATGGAGAAGATGGGGCTCCTCTTCCAAGCTCGTACCCCAACGCCATCGATTGCATCGACGTCATCGGAACTGGCACCGTCGAGGTCTCATCATCGACAACCCTTCGGTGACCGTCCGCCATTGATGACTTCACGGCCATCGACTCCCGTTCCTTCCCCTGATGATCGAGGGGATCGGAAAGAAAAACATCGCCATCGACGTCATAAGTCTCGGCCTGTCGAGTAATCGACGTCATCGACCTCAGCACCGACCGAGCCACCGCCAAAAAAGTCTCGATCAGAAGTGGCACCGTCCACTACTGTTTCGCAGGCACAGAGGCAACCCTCACTCCCTCGGGGTTTGGGAGCCGCGATCCCACCGGTGACGGTGGTCCCTCCGGCTCAGCCTCAGCCTCCCTCTCCCGTCGAGCCGGGTCTTGTTACCCCTGGTCTCCAGGCAGAACTGGACCGGCTGGTCCAGGAGGCCATCGACAAGGCGATGCTACGGTTCCAGACTCCTCCGGCACCGAGAGTGGAACCGGTCACCGAGCCGATTGCAGCAGCACTGGCACCGCTGCTACACCGGATGGAGGCGCTCATGACAGCCCTTCCACCGGTGTGATACCTGAGTCACCGACACCGATAAGACCGCTGTCACTGACAGGTTTATCATCAGGTGGAGAAACACCGTATCGAATTCCCCCTTCGGGAATTGTTCAATCGATGCCAGGTCGTCCCTCGCCACCGATTTCTTCTTCAGGGGCGATACGCACCTCTGCTCCACCGAGGTTTCCGATGCCGACACCGATTCCATCGAGACAGACACCGGTTCCCTCGATGCCTACACCGGCACCGATACCGGCACCGATTCCATCGAGGATTTTCTCGATGCCCCCGGTGATTCCAACAGATATTTCAGAACCTCAACCTGGGCCTTCAGGTGTTCAGCCCCCTCGAGGTCCTGCAGGTCAACATCCAGATCCCTATGATACTTGGGGTGATGATACCTCTACTGACACCGATGATTTGCCTTCACCGCCCTCTCCTGCGGAGAGTAGAAAGCGTTCTCCCCCTGAGGACCTCTCTTTCATAAATTTTGTGAAGGAAATGTCAGAGTTGGTCCCATTCCAACTTCAATCTGAACAAGATGACAGGCACCAGATGATGGAATTGCTCCAATTTTTGGATGCCCCGAAAGTCATCACTTCTATTCCCATTCATCAGGTTTTTCTAGACCTTCTTAAAAAGAATTGGGAATCTCCCGGATCTGTTTCCCCAGTCAACAAAAAAGCTGACTCTACATATCTTGTACAGTCAGCACCTGGTTTTCAAAAACCTCAGTTAGACCATCATTCTGTAGTCGTAGAATCAGCTCAAAAGAAAGCTAAGCGACTAAAGCCACACTCTTCCATACCTCCTACTAAGGAAAACAAATTCCTAGATAGTATAGGTAGGAAGGTATATCATGGAGCTATGCTGATTTCCAGAATAGCTTCTTATCAACTTTATATGACTCAATATAATAGGGTCATCCTGAAACAGATGCAGGAATACACTGATGCCTTGCCTGAACAGTTCCAGCCACAGCTTCAATCCCTTCTAAATAAAGGGTTTGAAGCTGGGAAGCATGAAATACGAACAGCCTATGACATCTTTGATGCTTCCACTAGAATTTCTGCCACGGCCATCTCTGCCAGACGTTGGGCTTGGCTTAAATCATCTGACCTTCGTCCAGAAGTTCAGGACAGGCTCTCTGATTTACCCTGCCTAGGGGATAATTTGTTTGGTGAGCAAATTCTACAAATTGTTGCTGAATTGAAGGATCATCATGAGACACTTAAACAGCTCTCATCCAGTCCTCCTGACTTGCCTTCTAAACAGCCCTTTAGAAAGGACTCCAAGAAGTCTTTCTTTAGGCCACGAAAGTATTATCCCCCATCAACCAAGCCTAGGCCTGCACGGTCTTACCATAAGACTCAGCCTCGCCAGTCTCGTAAACAAAAGCCTGCAGCAGCTCCACAACCGGGCCCTGCGGCGGGTTTTTGACTTTCACTTAGAGAGCAGTTGCCAAACCCCTCTTCCAGCTATACCGGTAGGAGGACGGCTGTGCCACTTCCTAGAAAAGTGGCATCAAATCACCACAGATCAATGGGTGATAGCAATCATTGCACAGGGTTACCACCTCAACTTCCTATCCCTTCCTGCCGACTCCCCACCTTTGCAGGCGTGGAGACTCACCGATCACTCTGTTCTTTTAGAGCAGGAAGTTTCTCTTCTCCTACAGTCAAACGCTATAGAACCCGTTCCTCCCTTACAACAAGGACTCGGGTTCTATTCCAGGTACTTCCTGATACCAAAAAAGTCAGGAGGACTTCGTCCAATCCTAGACCTACGGGCCCTCAACAAGTACCTTTCCAAGGAGAAGTTCAAGATGGTAACCCTGGGCTTGCTGCTCCCTCTACTGCAAAGAGGGGATTGGCTATGCTCTCTAGACCTGAAAGACGCATATACCCACATTGCGATCACAGAATCTCATCGCAAATACCTGCGTTTTCTAGTAGGCCGAAACCACTACCAATACAGAGTACTACCTTTCGGCCTGGCGTCCGCACCACGAGTCTTTACCAAATGCCTCGTGGTGGTAGCAGCATTCCTCAGGAAGGAAGGTGTCCACATCTACCCCTACCTGGACGATTGGTTAATCAGGGCCCCAACCCAGCAAATAGCTCGGTCCTCCCTGACCCTAACAATTCATACTTTGCTCTCTCTAGGATTTCTTGTCAATTACGAGAAATCCTACTTGGTCCCATCTCAGACCTTATCTTTCATTGGGGCAGACTTGGACACCTTACAAACAAAAGCCTTCCTCCCTCATCAACGGGCCAAGACTCTGGTGTCCCTAGCTCGCCAGCTGCGGTCTCAACACACAGTCACGGCTCGCCAATTCCTCATTCTACTAGGACATATGGCCTCCTCAGTTCAAGTAACTCCCATGGCCCGTCTGGCCATGAGAGTCACACAATGGACTCTATGACTACAATGGACTCAAGCTCTTCAGCCTCTGGCCTCCATTGTTACAATCACCAATGCACTCCGTCTGTCTCTTGCCTGGTGGACAAATCAATACAACCTCCTACAGGGCTTGTCCTTTCTTCCACCAGATCCCCAGATAATCCTCACCACCGACGCTTCCAACATCGGGTGGGGAGCCCATCTACACAATCTGCAAACTCAAGGATACTGGTCACTAGAGGAAGCCAAACACCAGATAAATTTCCTGGAGCTGCGAGCAATCCGCTATGCTCTCAGGACCTTTCAAGATTGCCTATCGAACCACGCAATCTTAATTCAAACAGACAACCAGGTGGCCATGTGGTACATAAACAAGCAGGGAGGCACAGGCTCCTTCCTTCTATGTCAGGAAGCTGCGCAGATTTGGGCAGAAGCCCTCTCCCGCTCCATGTACCTCAGAGCCACCTACCTCCCGGGAGTGGACAATGTATTGGCAGACCAGCTGAGCCGTGTCTTCCAACCACACGAGTGGTCCCTCAATCCCTTGGTAGCGACCTCTCTATTTCACAAGTGGGGTTATCCCCACATAGACCTCTTTGCGTCCCCTCAGAACCACAAAGTGGACAATTTCTGCGCTCTCATTCGGAGCCAGCACTCTCGGCCGAGGGATGCGTTCTCCCTCACGTGGACAACCGGTCTGCTTTATGCATTCCCTCCACTTCCTCTTCTGTCGAAGACTCTCGTGAAGCTGCGTCAGGACAGAGGAACTATGATCCTGATAGCACCGCACTGGCCACGCCAAGTGTGGTTTCCCATACTACAGGATCTCTCCTTCCGCAGACATATTCCTCTGGGAACGGACGCGCATCTGCTCACTCAAAACGACGGATGCCTCCTCCATCCCAACCTCCGAGCCTTGTCACTGACGGCATGGATGTTGAAAGGTTAGTCCTTCAGCCATTTAACCTTTCGGATTCAGTTTCTCGTGTCCTGATCGCTTCACAAAAGCCTTCCACAAGAAAATCTTACTCATACAAATGGAAACAGTTCACATCATGGTGCACTTCTCAGTCCCTTGATCCCCTTTCCTGTCCAATCTCAAAATTCTTGGACTATTTAAGGCATCTATCAGAATCAGGTCTAAAAACCTCTTCCATTAGAATGCTTGTTAGTGCGGTAGCCGCCTTTCATAAAGGTATCGGGGGTGTCCCTATCTCAGTACAACCCCTGGTAACCCGTTTTCTTAAAGGCTTGCTCCATTTGAAGCCACCTTTACGCCCTCCGGCCCCATCTTGGGACCTTAATCTGGTACTTGGTCGCCTTATGAAACCACCTTTCGAACCTCTGCACTCCTGTGACCTAAAATATCTCACATGGAAAGTGTTATTCCTTTTGGCTATCACTTCAGCTCGCAGGGTTAGTGAATTACAGGCCCTAGTTACCTATCCGCCTTACACTAAACTCCTGCAGGACCAGGCAGTACTCTGCACTCACCTTAAATTTTTACCTAAGGTAGTTTCGGAGTTTCATATCAATCAATCCATCATACTACCTATCTTCTTTCCCAGGCCCCACTCCAACTCAGGGGAACAGACTCTGCATACCCTAGACTGTAAACGAGCTCTAGCTTTTTATCTAGACCGTACAGTTTCTCACAGGAAGAGCACTCAATTATTCGTCTCTTTCCATCCTAACAAGTTAGGACAACCTGTGGGTAAGCAGGCTCTTTCCTCCTGGTTGGCGGACTGCATTTCCTTCTGCTATCAGCAAGCTGGCATTCCTTTCCAAGACCGTGTTAAGGCACACTCTGTGAGGGCCATGGCGACTTCAGTAGCACACCTTCGATTGGTGCCACTTCTTGACATCTGCAAAGCTGCAATCTGGAGTTCCCTCCATACCTTTGCAGCCCACTATTGTTTGGATAAAGCTGGAAGACAAGATTCCATCTTCGGCCAATCTGTCTTGCGTAACCTTTTTCCAACTTGATGTACCAACACCCTTCCACCTCCCGGTAGGGTGCGGATGTCCTTACCAAATTCCTCCCCAGTTGTTGTGCCTGTTGCACGCCGTTGGGTACATTTGGTGCAAGTCAGGACATCCTCAGCTCGGTACTCACCCATTTGTGAGGACAACCATCCTGCTTGTCCTGTGAGAAAGCAAATGTTGCTTACCTGATGTAACAGGTGTTCTCACAGGACAGCAGGATGTTAGTCCTCATGAAACCCGCCCGCCACCCCGCGGTGTTGGGTTCGTTTTTATTTTATCTTTTCGGCACTGCCTGTAGCTTTGAAAACAAGACTGAAGGGAGACCCCTGCTGGCTGCAGGGTTGGTGCCGTGCTGGGCATGCCCAGTAGGGGCCAGTCAAAGTTCCTGAAACTTTGACAGAAGTTTTCCGTGGTTGGGGCTCCATCCTCGATGTCACCCATTTGTGAGGACTAACATCCTGCTGTCCTGTGAGAACACCTGTTACATCAGGTAAGCAACATTTGCTATACTATTGTGTATATAATTGTAGCTGTGAATAAAGATTGTTTTAAGAAAGGTTGGAATCAGACTAATTTTGTCTCCAGGCCTGTGGGAATCATCGCTTGTTCCCACATATGGTGTCTTGCATATGGTGTCTAAAGATTTGCACAGACATAAAAACCCCAGCCTCTAAGGAAGTGTTGGCAGAATGCAGGGGTGTACAGAGCACAATAGCTTGTGTGAAAGAGTGTGGCTCAGAAGCTGCACTAAAGAAAAAAAAAAGTTTAAAAGTTTCAGGTAGAGAGAAAATTGTGAGTGGGCTTGGTTGTAGGGACAGCCAGGAAGTGGTAAGTTTGTACCTGCTAATGGGAGAAGCACTGCTTGAGGTAGATAGGGAATTAAAAGTTAAGTCATTGCTGGTTAGGCAGGGTTTTTTTTTTTTACCCTTTTGTTTTACCTTGGGGAAAAAAAAAAGGGAAGGAACACTGGTCTAGCAAGGCTGTGTTGAACAGGGTGTGGTCCTGGAAAAGCTGCATGAAGGGGCTGTGAGCACAGTGAATGGAAACAGGGTGGGGGCCCTCTTCCAGCAAGCAAACTGCTCTGCAGGGAAGGAGTGCAGCTATGTATGTCTGGCTGGTTGGAGTTCCCAACTCTCCAGAGCCAGAGGGAAAAGAGAACCTGAGGCTGGAGGGTACAGGTGTTTGAGAGGCAAACAGAAGTTGGGAAGCCAGAAAGCCCACTCCCAGGTGCCCTGGCTGGGCTGGGAGATGGATGGGTGCAAATGGTAGCAGAGATAAAGGTGATTGCAGCAGAGATTGACCAGGTGCTCAGTAAGCTCTGGCAATGTGCCCTAGGAGGAAAGGCTGTGATGAGCCCAGAAGGGAGCAGCATTGTGAAGCCAGAGAATGGCGCTACAGGTGGTCCTGATGAAGACCTTGTAGGGAGCCCAAACACTACCAGGAATCTGGAGACAGCTCCTGTGAGAAGCCCAGAGAAGGGGGAGATGAAGAACCCTGAGAGAGGGGTCATAAAGTCCTAGGGAGGGTGACACATACTTCCCAGGAGGAGGCAGAATTGAGTGGCCAGCGGGCTGCAGCACTGATCAGATAGAAGAAGGCACTACAGGAGGTCTGGATGAAGACCCTGTAGGGTGCTCAAACACTGCTGAGAGCCGAGAATCAACTCCCGTGAGAAGCCCAGAGAGAGAGAGGTCATGGAAAGGCAAGAGATGCCACAAGGAGCCCAGAGGATGACACACTGGAGACCGCAGTGAGTGAGGCTGCAGAGGAGCCAGTGGGTAAGTGGCCAGAGTGTACAGAGGTGGAAACTACGGAGAGCCCAGAGGGAGGCACTGCAGAGTTTACAGACGAGGAAACTATAGAGAGCCCAGGGTGAGGCACTGCAGAATATACAGAGGAGGAAACCATGGAGATCCCGGTTGGAGGTGCTGCAGAGAACTTGGAGGGAAGAGTCCATGGAGAGCCCAAAGGATGGTACGGTCGAGACTCCAGTAAAGGAGGATACAGAGAAACCAAGGAGAAGCTCTATGTCAGAGATACCAGTTGCCAGGAAGTGGGCGCAGTGGGTTATATAGGAACCAGCACTTGTGGTTCCCCAGTCAGTCCATAAAGCTCTATTGGGGTGGAATTCAAACCCAGAGCCAGCAAAGGACACAGTTAAAGGACTGGGGATGTGCACTGCCCAAATGGCACACTTGGGTGATGGTCCTGATGCTGTCAAGGGTAACCCTAAGAGATCTAAGAGATGGGGATGAGCATCCAGGAGGGAATAGGGACACTTGGCCCAATGAGTCCAAGCTGAGGGGAGAGGTATGTGAGGCAGTGCCCCTAGTGTTCCCCTATTTACCTGTGCAGGACTAGTCTAGGCCTTAAATCTACTAAGGATAATTGCTTTATAGGAGGGATCCTGTGGGGCAGGTAGAGCTCAGAGAGCTTAACTAGAAACTGGGAAATAAGAGCTGGGATCCAGGTGGGGATAACCAGACCAGGCCCAGATCTCTGGGAGAAAGACAGCTTCTGTAATGTCAAAACTGAACTGAGACAAAGCAGCACAGACTGTGAGTAGAGAGAATACACCGTCTGAAGTTAAAGGCAGCATACTATTGTGTATATTATTGAAGCTGTGAATAAAGATTTTGTTTTAAGAAAGGCTAGAGTCAGACTAGTTTTGTCTCCAAGTCTGTGGGAATCCTTTCATTCTTACAGCAACATACTGTATCAAGATATGCTTGAAAAGTCTTCTTAATCAGACCAGTGGCACCCAATATGATTGATACTATTTCTGTATCTTTCTGCCACAATTATTTAGTCTCTAATTGCATCTTTTGGTACTTAAGGATCTTTACTTTCTCCATATGATCTACAGAATAATCGCTGGGTACCGACACCTCTATCAACAGTGCCATTCTTGTATTTTTCTCCTTTATCACTATATCTGGTTTTCACGTATTGATCTTCCCATCAGTGGGAATAGGAATGTCCCAGGTGATCACATTTTATTGTTTTTTTCTATTCCATTAGGGATGTGCTCCAAATGTTTGTTTGGAACATTGATGTTATGTTTACATATCTTAGAATGAAGAAACTAGGCTACTTTGTTGTGCCTCTGTATACAAGCCTTTTGACATCAGCACATCACTTCCTGCAATTAAATATTTAACCATTTACACTTCTGTTCTGCAGAATCTGCATTTGTTCACTTTTCCAGCCTTTTCTATGCTGGCTGTGAACCACCTTGTCTGTAGTCTACTATCTTATTTTGCAATTACCAATTGCTCATCCAGAGGTTTAAATTCACCTCTTTTCAACAATTGCTGTATCAAATCTTGATCCACATGGGGTTGTTGAGGTAGCTCTCTGTACTTCCTACTATACTTCCGTTTGCGCCAATTTTCCTTCCTTATTTGTTGATCTGATTCTTTAAAGAGTTTCTTCTCTTGCCTCACACATTCTCTAACTTTTTTCTTTGTGTACTGGTGGATCTTTAGTCACTCCCTCTGTTTGCCAAAATGATTGTCCTAGTTTAAGGACTGAGACTGTGGATGGTTACTGTTTTTCGTACTTCTGAACTATTTTGGCATTAGGATCCATTGATGCAATTAAGTATGCCTGAAGGCTTATTATGGTTGCTCTATATATTTAAGCAGTTTCAATAAGACCCATACAACTTTCAGCCATATGGATGTGCATTCTCAGCAAAAACTTGTTCTGATAAATTACTTGATAGGTGTGGAGGAACTTTCTTGTTTTTTCTATCCATATATGCATATATATATATAGCCACACAAAGATCAACCCCAGTATTTTATAACCCATGTTTATGCATGGTTTAGAAAATACTCTTAAATCTAGCCTGCAACCTTCGTACATATGTAAAAGCTAAGCACTAATAGATATTCAAGATGGCTGGATAAATTCCTACTTATCTGGCTAAGTTGCAGCTTCAAAGGTACTACTTATTTGGCTAAATCAGATAGCCAGATAAATCTTGACAAATGCTACTTATCCGGCTAACCCCTAGATTCATCAAAATGCTATAATTTTCACATGAATAACACCCGCGATAAGGAAAAGGGATGTGGTTAGGGTAATTTTAGAGTTACCACAAGGCACGCTATTTTAGTACTTCGCATAGGTATGTTACCGCAATATGCATTAAATTTATCGCACCCGTAAAATTTTCACTTCGCAGCTTGCGAAATGCCCAGACAGGCATTTCCTTATTTTAGGCTGCTCCTGGAAATAGAAAGAGAGAGACTCTTTATAAGGCTCTCATATAAGTAATCTATTTATATCACTGTAGGAGGGTCAACTAGTAACTCAAGATGAGGTTTTGGTGGTGGTCTAGGGTTTGGGGGCCAGTTTTACATGCACAGTCAGACATACAAACAGGCCCAAGATGGGTTGTAGTGATTTCCAAAGTCAACCACTGAAGAAGTTGGGAAAGGTATGCAGATGTACTGCAACTCCCCTGTTTCCCAGCAGCCCAGTCCATCATGTTTATCCTAACCATCCCTGCATACTACCCTCCTGATTCCCATCTTCCCCTGGTAAACACACTGGCATGAATTTTGAAATTATAGCATGTATTGTGTTAGTGCATGGCCACAGCATGAGAATACTTAAATTAACAAAACCACATGTTCATACTACAATCTAATACAACATACATATCAACCATTGTTGTGATATGTGCAGTAAACTTCTAATAAGGACACCATGGGGTTCCTTAAAAGTGGAAGTACACAGCAACATCCTCCTCATGCTCAAAATTACTTTCATAATCTACAAGGATATTTAATCCCATTTGTTCATAGTAACATAGTAATGGCAGAAAAGAACCAAATGGACCATCCAGTCTGTCCAGCAAGCTTCTTATCATAGTATCTGCCGTGCAGATTATCCTCATGTTTCTCTTAAGAGTAGTAATTGCCATTCCGTGCCGTTATCCCCAAGCCTTATAATAAGGGTAGTAATATTTACAATGAAAACCAAACAACTGTCAAAGCCATAAAAAAATACTGCTAGCAACATTTTTACTAGGTGAGGAGCTTTCTTGAAAATTCAGTCAATGATGCTTGACGTACTTTGCTTTTGGACTTGGCCATAGAAGTAGTCCTGTGCTTTTTCCCTTATGATTGCATATCAGTTCCTCATACCATAAAAGTCTAGGCATATGTTGGTTGTCGTCTAAATCCAATTCCTCTTATTCCCCCCACCCCACCCCCCTTACACCACACTGTCATTGCGGAGAGTAATGTTGCAGTTGTGTCAAAAACATCAAGGCTTATTGGTTAAGGGTAGTAATCCCCATGCCTTCTGTTAAGGATAGTAACAGCCACCGAGCAGGTGGTGTTGATCATGCCGCCAAGGGGGCGGAGTTAGCAATCTGTTAATGATTGTGCCACCAAGGGGGCGGAGTTAGCAATCTGTTGTGGATCACGCCGCCAGGAGGGCGGAGTTAGCAATCTGTTATTGATCACCTCCTCCAGAGGGGAGGAGATAGCAATGTAATACTCCGTAGGCGGGGATCAATGATCTGTTGTGGGTTGGCTCCCACACTGTAGCAGTCTGTATGATACCGCTCTAGTAGTGTAAGGAATAAATACTTAGTGGAACTGGTGAATCCCTGGGCCGATGGCAGATGACAGCGCCCCCAGGAGGATATCCTGAGAGGGACCACCAGCTAGGCTGGGGTATGGAGACAAACACAGATAGTTCTTTATTAGACAGGATGTAGAACCACCAGAGGTGGCAATAGTGAGCTGATGTGCCCAGCAGGGCTGAAGTCCCTCAGATACTGGAACTTCGATCTCTGGGTTGCTGAGCTGTAGAGAGAGACTAATAGGTAGTGAGTAGACAGGGTATGCTGGATACATAACCAGTAGTAGATGATACACTCACAATTGTAGATATCTGTAATGGCCTCTATGCAACAGAGATTCTTCAGTATATTCAGGAACAGGAGCCATAGGTGAATACTGGTTCCTATATGCAGTCTGGAATAAGAACTCACAATATCTGTGTATGAGATGGCTTCTGGAATAGAAGAAAGTCTTTGGAGAGTTTTAGGAACATAGGCCCTCGTGGAGCAAGTGCTGGTTCCTATCTGCAATCTGTAATAGTAATGTACCAGATATAGGTATGCGATAGCTTCTAAGATAGAAGAGCGTCTGAGAAGGGTTTTAGGAACATGGGCCCTCGTAGAGCGAGTACTGGTTCCAATCTGCAATAATAACTCACGATCTCCGTACCTGCGATAATATCTTAGACAGAAGGGAGTCTTCAGATATTAGGAACATAGGCCCTCGTGGAGTGAGTACCGGATCCTGTCTGTAATAGAACTCAGTGTTCACGTCTGTGATCGCTTCCAGGCAGTAAGGAGTCTTCTGAGCATTCAGGGACGTAGGCCCTTGAGGAGTGAGCACCGGATCCTGTCTAGCAGTCTGAAATGAAGAAGAGAGAGCGCGACCCCCGAGGAGCGGATACCCCTTGGTAAGTTTGTGGAGGCAGAGCAGCAGAGAAGTTTCTTCCTTACTAACTCGATTCGAAGTAGCAAACAAAGACCTTTTAAGTTGGAAGCGGATGACCTCACTATGGGGGGAAGCCCCTGAGGTTCGTGCCCTTGCCGGTACAAACTCTGGAGCGCGCGCCCTTACGTTATCAGGAACATGGCGGATCCGCAGCGTCAGGCCAACCCGGGGATTCCGGGGAGAAGCGGTGAGGAGAAGCCGCGGCAGCATCTGTCCATCAGAGCCGAAGGGAGTAGCCACAAAGGTAGAGAGGGTGGAGCGAGGGCGAGAACAGGCACAAACGCAACAGCAGGTTACCTTCATGGAAACACTTCTTTATTTCCATCCTCTAGTGTTTAGGGATCCACAGTGTTTATCCCATGCCACTTTGAATTCTTGGATTGTGTTTGTCTTTACCTACTCTGGAAGGGCATACCATGCATCCACCATCCTCACCATGAAGAAATATTTCCTGGTGTTGGTTCTGAGTCAGCCCACCCTGGAGTTTCATTTCATTACTAAATGTTCTACTGTCTCCTTTTCATCGGAAACAGTTTGAAGTTCATGCATCATTAAAACCTTTCAGGTATCTGAAGGTCTGCATCATATCTCCCCTGCACCTCCTCTCTTCCAGGTAATACATATTTAGATCCTTTAGCCTCTCCTCATAAGTCTTCCGATGGAGACCACACACCATTTTGGTTACCCTTCTCTGGACCGCCTCCATCCTTTCTGTATCCTTTCTGAGATATGGGCTCCAGAACTGAACACAGAACTCCAGGTGAGGTCTCACTAAGGACCTGTACAAGGGCATTCTCACCTCCTTTTTCTTACTGGTTATTCCTTTCTCTATGCAGCCCAGCATTATCCTGGCTTTAACTATCACTTGTCACATTGCATTGCCGTCTTCAGATTCCAGACACTATCACCCCAAGGTCCCTCTCTTGGTCCATGCACATCAATGTTTCACCTCATCATATACAGCTCTTTTGGATTACTGTATCCCAGATACATGACCGCATGTTGGCATTAATCAAAGCTGCCTAATCTTCGACCACTCTTCAAGCTTTCTTAAATCACTTTTCATTCTCTCTACTCCTTCAAGCATTTCTACCGAGTTGCAGATCTTAATATCATCCACAAACAGACAAACTTTACTTTCTATCCCTTCCATAATGTCGCTCACAAAGATATTGAACAGAACCAGTCCCAAAACTGATCCCTTTTGGCACTCTACTTAACACTCTCTCTTCAGAGTAGGTTCCATTTACCATTACATGCTATTTCCTATCAGTCAACCAGTTATGCACACCATCACCTTGGTGCTCACCCCCAAGCTTTTCATTTTATTCACAAGCTTCCTGTGTGGAACCATATCAAAATCTTTGCTGAAATCCAAGTAGATCAAGTTGAGTGTTCTTCCTAGATCCAATTCACTAGTCACCCAATCAAAAAAATCTATTAGATTTGTCTTTGAGGACCTTCCCCTGGTGAATCCATGCTGTCTTAGAATCACAAGATTGTAGATAGTTCACTATCCTTTCCTTCAGCAGAGTCTCCATTAATTTTCCCACCATCAAGGTAAAGCTAATTGGCAGCAGATATAGTCCTAAAAACCTAACCTTCTGAAATCCCACTTGTCTACAGTGGGAGAAGGCTATGGAAGCCTAACCCCTCCATCATCCAGATGTGGAATGGCTGTCAGAAGTCACTCCTCTTGTCTCTATCTTGTCATCATAACTGATGTAGAATCATTTGATGGGGAGTGGATGGTCCCTTCCATTGAAGCCAAGATATTGCAGACTCCCCCACTCTTTCCAATGCAAATCAAAGAACACACATAACTACACTGTTAGCAATGATGGACTGGAAGCAGCCTTGTAAGTACACTTTGAATTCAAGTTCTCTTGCCATTTTTTTTTTTTTTTTTTTTTTAGCCATGTATCCCACCTGAATGCCTCAAAATTTGCCCTATACTGCAACAAAAGGAGTATGATGGCTCATCATTTGACCCAAGGTCCCAGAAAGGAATCTGGAAAAATGAGAGCATGGCAGGTGGCAAGATCGTTGCTGACCTGGAGTGAGGGGGAAGATGGCAAAACATCTGTAACAAGCCTAAGTAGGTCTCTATAGGAGTCTGCCACCATCTTATTCCCCTCCCCCCCCTTTCCTTGCAACTGGGCAGGCTGGTAATCAAGGAAAGATTCCATCACTGGTTGCCTAACCAGCCTTGTCTACCTCGCCGCTCTGTCCTGTCCACTTTTCCCACCCCAACTGCAATGGGCTGTGCTGTAGGGGGGATCCAGGCAGGCCATGTAGCAATGGCTGTCTACTAGTCCAGGCTTGTAGCAGGGTTCTGGACTAAGTCATGCCTATAATTCCAGCTATACACCAGGATCCAGTTTCTTTCTTTAAATACCAAAGTGCCAACTTCATCGATTACAGATGATTCAGAACCCAGAAGCCTATTTGATTACTGGGATGAAAGTCCATGAGCACATTCAACCAATGCTCAACGCTTTACATTCATTACCTATCATATATGGAATTGACTTTAAATTACTTTGTATAATTTTGTGTTTCTTATATTATTCTGTGCTGTCATATCTTTTGGACAATATTCATTATCATCATCTGAGTTGAAGATTGCACTCCTCACACCAGGCTCTACTTCATATCCCCGTTTAGTTATTCAAGACTAAACAAAGAGCTTTTGCATGTGCAGGTCTCTGTAGCCTCACTGGGAAAGGCAGTTTATAAATATGAAAAATAAATGAATAATTTAAAGTATATGTAGCCCTACCCCATTCTGGTCCTCAGCATGGGGCACAAGGGGAGGACCCAAGGACAATGAAAGGTCCCATGGCTGTCCTGGGGTTCCTACACAAGAAGGGAAATCAGAGTTTTCAAAGCTCTTAGAGTTTGTTCTACTCACGAGGTCTCTTCTACACACCTGTGAGTCACAACAAAAGAACTCTCTTCACACACCAAGTTATTGTTCAAAATAAAGTCTTTACTCAATATAACTGATTGCTAAAACACAAGTTAAAAAAAAAATCAGTGCACACAGGATAGTGCACCACTACTTTAACAAAATTCCACAACACAAAAACCAAATGTATCACAGTCTTTCCACTCCCCCCCCCCCCCCCCCAAACGTGTCAACTCTTTAGAGGAATTACCCTCTTCTACCTTCTCTCCTCCCAGTACCTGTTTGGCAGATGTAATCTCTTTCTTAAATGCCCTTTTTCCTTTTCACTCTAGAGATGCTGGCTGCTGCTGCTGATGTATCAGTCTGTGACTTTGATGACTTTTCCTAGGCACAATACCCTTCTCCCTGGCACATCCAGTACACTGATCCACCCTGCCCTGCAAAACCCTCTCTCTTTTTTGCCAGGAATTCCACTCCTGAATTATTCTCTTCCACTTAAATTTCTCAGGACCCTCTCTATGGTAGACAAGTCTTATGAAATCCTCAGTGGGAGAAGACTCTAAGACTACCAGGATTCCAGGGCTTGGAATCCTCCCTCCTCTTGACTACCCCAATCCTCACATCTCCCCTACTCACATCGGAGTAAGAGTTCTTATACCACTTCTTTATCCCTCCCAACAGGGAATGGTGCTCCTCTGTTCTACATTGACACTACCCTAACATCGCCTAAGGACTAAATCTGGTGAGACTTTTGTCATATTGAGAGCACTCAGACAAGCTGAAGCCACATTCTACATGATTTTAAAAAGCAAATTTTAACACCCAATCACATCTAATTTTAGCTTGGGTTTTATTTAATAAAGCTGACAAGGAGTAAAAAAAAAAAGAATGCGCTAAACTGAAAAAAACAAGCTTTATTTGACAAGTTGCTCAACCTCCTTGACTGAAGTTCCCTCCCACCTGCTTGGCATGATTGGGCGGGCTAGGCGAGTGAATCGGCCTGGCAAGTCCTCCATCCCCAGCATGCAGAACCCTCTCATTCTCACCTATAAAGATATCAGGCCAGGTAGGGCAGGGTTGGATCTAAATTGGGTCTGAGTCGGTCCTCCTCCCTTTAAAAAAAATTAAATTGGGCCAAGCAGAACTACAAGCCCTCCAAATCCTTCTGTCGGAGAAGACCTTTAGCTTGTCCAGCAAGGCTGTCCCCTCACTGATAGCTGATTTGTCTCTCCACTGCCACATGCCAGTGAAAGGACCAATCCCAAATTCTGAAATGAGATTGATCCTGTCACGGACATATGACAGTGGAGGGACCAATTAGCTGACAGTAAGGGGACAACCCTGATGAAGGAGGTAAGGTCTTCTCCAGCAAAGGTTCCCAGGTGGGGAGAGGGGGATTTGGCGAGTTAGAATTCTGCTGGGCCTGATTTAATTCTTTAAGGGGAGAGGGAGGGAGCTGGGAAGAAGAGGAGGATCATCGACTCAGACTCAGACCTGGACTTGACATAACCTAACCCGGACCTGATTGGATCGGACCTGGACCCTTTCCTGCCTGATCCAACTTCTGTATAAATGAGAGTGAGGGGATTCAGCATGCTCGGCAGGACTTTCTGGGCGGTTAAAGGACACACACTAGGCAGCCTCCCCATCTCTTTGTATTACAGGGTGTAATAGCTAATAAGGTTTATTACCCAGTAATTAGCATGAGATGCGTTAACTTGGCCATGGGTTTTATAATGCCATTTTTTCTATTACATACCCGTTTTAGCACCGAAAAACCTATGCTAAAACAAGAGTTAAACTCATGGTAGGGTCAGTGTGGCTTATTATATTGATCCCTTTAACAAGAAAACCAAAATTAAATAAAATGAGATTAACATAAAACAATATAAGTATATGTACCTGACATTAGAATTTAAAAATCATATGAAGTACAAATTAAAGTCTTTTCTTTGATACTTTTGGTTAATAATAATTAAACGATTCCTCTGTCCTCACATGTTCAGCATTACCACATCCCTCCACAATCTCCCTTATTCACACACAGCCCCTATCCACCCAAACACACACTCCTACAGACAACTATCCTCCACAAACTCATACCAACCTCCCACTGACACCCCACTTATACATAACCCCCTATCCACATCTTGAATACATCCCCTACTGATTCAAACACAGCCAAACACAAAATCGCAAAACACCCCTAAACACTCAACCTCCTATATCTGCCACTCAAACCCCCAAATATACACACAGCCACTCTACACATATCCATTCCCCCACATATATATCCCATTCCTCCCCAAATTACCCCAACACAAATCCCACCTCCTACCTCCCACACCCAACACCTACGCAAATCCTTTCTACAAATCTATATTGGTAAGCATCAAAAAACCATGCTTCTGCATGCTTTTTTCTACTTGATTCTGCCTCCTTTCCTGACACATGCTGCTCCTGGTCAGTTCTGATATGAGATAAGGAGCTATGGGAGTCTAGGAAATGAGCTGAACAAAGAACAGATACCAAAAAATACAGTTAACCAAGTGCATCTGATGTCTCAGGAGCTGCCAAAAGAGGAAGAGGAAAATAGCTGGAGGAGGGATCGAAACTGGAGGCTATAGAAGATGCTATAGAGCAGTGGTTCTCAACCCTGTCCTGGGGACCCCCCCAGCCAGTCGGGTTTTCAGGATATCCACAATAAATATGCATGAGAGAAAATTTGCATACACTGCCTCCATAACATGCAAATTTTCTCTCATGCATATTCATTGTGGATATCCTGAAAACCCGACTGGCTGGGGGGGTCCCCAGGACAGGGTTGAGAACCACTGCTATAGAGGCTGGTGCACAACCATACCAATGCATATTTTTCCTTTAGCTCATTCTTTTGAACTGGTAGCTCAAAGCAACTTAAATTCAGATACATTGAGTATTTCCCTGTCCCCAGAGAGCTTACAATTTATTAAGTTTGTGTTTGATACAATGAAGTGTGAAGTACTTTGTGACCTTAGCAAATCACATCAGTGGGATTTAAACCCTGGCTTCCCTCATTCTCAGACTGTTGCTCTAACCACTAGGCTCCTCCTTCACACAACCTGAAAACCAAGTCTGGAGCTAATACTAGAACACTGAAAGGTGCTCTTTGGCAAAGAGTGCAGTAGAAAAGGGCTGGCAGCCAAGAAGTAGATTTGGCAATGAATCACAGCAGATGTCACCAGGCTTAGCATCGCCCACAGGACCATCAAACATAGATATCAGGATATCAAATAGAGCATCTATGAAAAGTCTGCCAAGATTCAGAACTGACACAAGAAGACAGCAGATAGGCATGTCTGTCCAGTTTGTCTCACACCACTGGAGTAATCCCTTACCCAAAAATTGGATCTAGACATCATTGATGGCCTCACTGAATTCACAGAAACAACTTTGACAACACAACAGGAACAAGACTATGAGTTTCCTTCATTGCAAAACTATCAATTAGGAACATACTGTTATGGTTAAGCAGTGTTTGGGTGGATTCTTGGGTACTGTGGCAGATAACCACGCCCACAGGGAGGGGCCTCGTGGGGAGCCACAGTACTGGCTAGACTCAGGACGCACAAACACAGAATTGGATCTTTTATTGTACAGCTTGATGTATACCACCAGAGGAGCGAGTACCTGATCCCTGTAAGGCACCTGAAATAAAGCAGAGGGCCCCTGAGGAGCGGGTACCCAGGTTAGTCAATACCCCAAAGGGCAGAGAGAGAGCTTCCAGCGGCAGCACGGAAGCGGCAGAGTAGCTTAGACCGGACGAAATCCAATCCTATTTCCAGTCCGAGTCCATTCCTTGCTAACTCGATTAGCTAGCAAGTAAGGGCAGGCAAAATACCTGGATGGCGTGATGTCAATTGAGGGGGACGCCCCCGAGGTTCGCACCAATGCTGGAATAAAGACGAGGGTAGCATGCGCACACGCTCCCTAGTAGGCCTTTGGGAGGAACATGGCGGAAAGCAGCATCATAGCCGTTCCAGGTTCGCCGGAGAGGGCGGCTTGCAGACGCGGTGTTAGTCATTTTCCCAAGGTATGCAGGAGGAGCCGTGAACAAGGTGAGGCAAACAGGGTGAAGCCATCCAGGACAACGTACGCAACAGTACCCCCCTTCAAAGAGCGCCCTCCATGCTTCCTACCTGGTCTTGGTTTCTGAGGATGCATTCTGTGGAATTGTTGAAGCATCTCTTCATCCATGATATTAGCCAAAGGTTCCCAAGAGTTTTCTTCAGGTCCATAACCCTCCCATGACAGGAGGTATTCCCATACTCTGCCTCTCTTTCTTACGTCAAGGGTTGCGTCTACCTTGTATTCAATGTCTTCTTCTGCATCTATTGGTGTTGGTTCTGGTGTCTTGGTGTCTTGGTTGAGATTCAATGGCTTCAATAGTGAGACGTGGAACGCATTATGAATCTTCAATGCTGGTGGTAGCTTCAGAATATAAGTGAGATTGCCTAATCGTCAGAGACTGGGAAAAGGGTCCAACGAAGCGTGGAGCAAAGCAAGCTTGAAGGCAGCTTAAGTCTTAAGTGCTTTGTGGATAGCCAGACTTTGTCACCAGGCTGGAAATCTGGAGCCTTGCAGTGATGAACATCGTATCCTTTATTTGCTCATTGTCCTGCTATAAGAAGCATCTCTTTGGTCTGAGTCCATAATTGTTGAATATCTTTGGCAGTAGATTGAGCTGCCGGGGACGACACTGATAGTGGTAGTGGTGGTAATGGTAGTCGTCCATAGACCACTTTGAATGGTGTTGATCTAGTAGATGTTGCTGGAAGAGAGTTGATGGCGAATTCAGCCCAGGGCAATAGTTCAGCCCAATCATTCTGGCTGGTGCCCACATAGGCATGAATGAACTGCTTGAGTGTCCTATTCATTCTCTCTATTTGCCCGTTAGACTGTGGATGGTATGCTGAGGTGAAGTCGAGAGAGATATCAAACTTCTTGCACAATGCTATCCAGAACTTAGCTGTGAACTGGGCTCCTCGATTGGAGACTGTGTGCTTAGGCATGCCGTGTAGGTGGAAGATGTGCATGATGAACAGCTTAGCAAGCTCCATGGCTATGGGTAAGCCAGTGAGAGCCACAAAGTGAGCCATCTTTGAGAACCGATCTACAGTTACCCAGATCGTGTTGTTTCCTCCTGAGAGTGGTAAGTCTACCACAAAGTCTGTAGCAGTGTGTGTCCATGGCTCGTCTGGTACTGGCAAAGGTAGAAGTAGGCCCCAAGGATGACCGATGATGTTTTCTGTCTGGCACAATTAGCGCAGGAAGCAACGTAGGAGAATGTGTCTTCCTTCATGGTGGGCCACCAGTAAAACCTTTGCAGTTTAGACAGAATTCTGCATTGACCAGGGTGTCCAACCAGTTTGGAGTCGTGAGCCCACGCTAGCATCTTTTTTCTTAGGTTCTTGAGTACAATGGTTTTACTCACAGGTACAGAGTGAGTAACTCTCAAGATAACTCTTTTCAGGTCGATGATGTATTGCAGTTCATCTGGAATGTCCTCAGAGAGGAATGAGCGAGTTAGGGCATCTGCTCTGATGTTCTTATCTCAGGGCGGTATTTGAGCCCAAAGTCAAATCTGTTGAAAAACAGAGACCATCTCGCTTGCCTATGGTTTAGGCGCCTTGCGTGGCGGAGGTACTCCAGATTTTTATGGTCTGTTAAGCTGTGATCTTATGTTGTGCTCCTTCGAGCCAAGTGCGCCACTCCTCGAATGCCATCTTTATTGCCAGGATCTCTTTGTCTCCTATTCCGTAGTTCTTCTCTGCTGGTGAGAAGCGACGGGAGAAAAATGAGCATGGGTGTAAAGCCTTGGAATCACCAGCCTGGCTTAGCACGGCCCCTACCCCGACGTCTGCGTCATCGACCTCAACGATGAAGGGCTTAGTTGGATCCGGGTGTCGGAGGCACGGCTTGCTTGAGAAGGCGTCTTTTAGTTTCTGGAATGCTGTTACTGCCTCCATAGACCAATTGGCAACATTGGCACCTTTCTTCATCATGGCTGTAAGCAGAACAGTGAGTGAGGAGTAGTTCTTGATGAATGTTCTGTAATAGTTGGTGAAACCTAGGAAACATCTGAGAGCCTTTAGACCAGTGGGTTGTGTCCATTTCTTAATGCTCTCCAGCTTCTGTGGGTCCATCTGGAAAACTTGGTTGGAAACAATATACCCCAAGAAAGTCACTGATTCCTTGTGAAACTGGCACTTAGACAACTTGGCGTATAGATGATTCTCAGAGTCTTTGCAGCACTCTTTTGACATCCTCCAGATGAGTGGTCATGTCTTGGGAGAATATCAAGATGTCATCTAAGTATACAACACATTTGTAGAGGAGGTCCCGCAAAATGTGTTCATTAAATTTTGGAAGACAGCCGGGGCATTGCACAGGCCAAAGGGCATCACTAGATATTCAAAGTGACCATCATGGGTGTTGAAGGCTGTCTTCCATTCATCGCCAGAGTGGATGTGAACTAAGTTGTAAGCTCCCTTAAGATCAAGTTTGGAGAATATCTTGGCTCCCTGTAGTCTGTCAAATAGCTCTGAGATGAGTGGTAAGGGGTAGCGATCTTTCACATTTATCTCGTTGAGACCCTGGTAATCTATACATGGATGAAACATTCCGTCCTTCTTCCCCACAAAGAAGAAGCCTGCACCAGCAGGAGACTTGGAGGGTCTTATGAAGCCTTTTTGGAGGTTCTCCTGAATATATTCGGACATGGCTTTATTCTCTACCACAGAGAGAGGGTAAACCCGTCTTTTGGGTGGTTCAGTGTTAGGCTTCAGATTGATGGCGCAGTCATAGGGTCTGTGTGGCGGTAGTACATCTGCAGCTTCTTTAGAAAAGACATCTTGAAACAATGCATATTGAGGCGGCAATCCCGGCATCAATGGGGTAGTTGGCATGCAGGGTAAAGGAGCGACCTCCATCGGGCATTTACCATGGCAATCTGGGCCCCAACATGAAAGCTCCAGAGTGGCCCAATTGAATTGAGGCATATGCTGCTGCAGCCACGGTAGCCCCAGTACTATAGGGTGCATGGCCTTCTCTAAAACAAAGAAGGAGATGGTTTCAGAATGGAGAGTGCTGGTCCGTAGACATACTGGTTCGGTGAACTGGGTTACTTTGCCTGGTAAGGGCTCTCCATGATTTGAAGATAGGAGTAGTGGAGACAATCATGGTGGTAGTGGGAATCCGCAAGTGCTCCACTAATCATTGTAAAATGAAATTACCTCCTGCCCCTGAGTCCACTAGGGCAAGAGTCTGATACTCTAAGGGTCCACAGATGAAGGATACAGGAAGAGAGAGTGAAGGAGAGAGTGCAGTAAGACCTAAGAAGAGTCCTCCCGCAGGTCTTAGGTCTGCCAGTTTCCCAGACATATAGGGCATGTTTGAACAGCATGGCCAGCTTGTCCACAATACATGCACAGCCCCAATTTCTTCCATGCTCTTCTCTCTTTTGACGTCAGATGGCTGCGGCCTAATTGCATTGGTTCTTCTTCGCCAGCAACTGGACCCGAGGGAACAGGCCTGGGTGTGGAATTAATTCGAGCTTCATCCTGAAAGGTCTCTTGAACTTTGTCACGAAGTCAGCGATCAATCCTTGTTGCCAACTTCACCAGTTCAGCCAAGGTCTCAGGCATCTCACGAGCAGCGAACTCGTCTTTCAAACGAGAGTTTAGTCCTTCAAAGAAGAGGGTCCTCAGGCATTTAGGGTCCCAATGTAATTCAGACACCAGTGTCTTGAATTCGATAGCGAAGTCAATTAAAGGTTTAGTACCTTGCTTCAGTGAACCAATGAAGATCCTCCAGTGGTATACCGGGCAGGGTCATCAAAGACTGAATTGAATAGCTCAAAGAATCCATCAAGATCATGTAGAATAGGATCCTCGCGCTCCCACAGCGAAGAGGCCCAAGCCAATGCTCTTCCATCCAGATAAGACAAGATAGGTGGTCTTGGCATAAGCTGTAGGAAAATGGCTAGGTTGCAGGGAAAAGTGCATGCAACACTGGTTAATAAAACTCTACATCTCCAAACTTCTCCCGAGAAGTGTGTTGGAGCAGATATAGGTACAATAGTCTTGACCGTTACTTCTGGCGGTGTAACTTCTTTACCTGAGGTGGTGGGTAAGTTCATCTGTGCGTGCAGCTGGTTGAATGCAGCAGTCAAATTCTCCAGCGCATTCTGCTGTTCGGAGATTCTCTGGGTCAGGCCTGGAATGGCCTGCAATGTGGTCAGCTGAGCCGAATCCATGGAGTTAGCAATCTGTTATGGTTAAGCAGTGTTTGGGTGGATTCTTGGGTAATGTGGCAGATGACCATGCCCACGGGAGGGGCCCTGTGGGGAGCCACATTACTGGACTATCAGGACGCACAAACACAGAATTAGATCTTTTATTGTACAGCTTGATGTATACCACCAGAGGTGGCAGTAGTGAGGTAGTCTGGATGTAGCATTCTCGGGATCCTCGGCAGAAGGGACTCTTCTCACCCCGTTGGTATAGGGGAATTTCGGTATAGGTTTCCCAGCAAGGCAATGCTGTAGATGAGACAGACTGAGTGTTAGATTACTCACTAGATGGTAGCTGTAGGTATGCGATTCCACCAGGCTGAGGTAGATGGTACCTGCACCGAGGCAGGGAGAGCAGGCCCTTGAGGAGCGAGTACCTATCCCTGTAAGGCACCTGAAATAAAGTAGAGGGCCCCCGAGGAGTGGATACCCAGGTTAGTCAATACCCCGAAGGGCAGAGAGAGAGCTTCCAGCGGCAGCACGGAAGTGGCAATGTAGCTTAGACCCGATGAAATCCAATCCTATTTCCAGTCCGAGTCCAGTCCTTGCTAACTTGATTAGCTAGCAAGTAAGGGCAGGCTAAATATACCCGGATGGCATGACGTCACTTGAGGGGGACACCCTCGAGGTTCACGCCAATGCTGGAATAAAGATGAGGGTAGCATGCGCGCGCACCCTAGTAGTCCTTTGGGAGGAACATGGCGGAGGCAGCACCATAGCCATTCCGGGGATGCCAGAGAGGGCGGCTTGCAGACTCATCAGTAGCCATTTTCCCAAGGTAAGCGGGAGGAGCCGTGAACAAGGTGAGGCAAATGGGGCGAAGCCATCTAGGACTGATGGACGCAACACATACACTGAGTCCACTTCACTGCAGGGTTATATTACAGGCCCCAACTTGCCTATTGATGCTAGAGGAGTTTATAGACTGGAGGAGCTGTAGGCTGGGTTGGTAGTCGAGTAGGAGCAGGATCATTTGGCAGACTTAGGTGCCACCCTGTTACAGAATCTTAGCAGAAGACTGGAGACTTGCTGAGGCACTCACATCTTTCAAGGCAAGGAAGTTGGAGGGTAGAGGCTTTTCTGTAGTTGAGCTAGACTTTCTGATGGAACCTATAGAGATGCATGATCTCCAACAAGATTACTTGCTCATCTACGTTTTGTGGTAGTAAGTAAATAAATCATCTTTCTCATTCTCCGTTGATTGCTTTGCAATTTTATAACTTCTGTGCCGTTGTGCTGTAAAATGATGCGGTGGGTTTATGTGGGTTTGTATTTGACATTTTCAATGCATCTTTTAGAAACTGGGATTTCTACATGAGTAGCTAGTGTGATCTGGCAGGCCCCTGATGAAGGAAGTTTTCTTCTGAAATGTTGCAATGTCAGGTGGAAGAAGAATGATTTTGTGAGACATCTCGGACAAATGACACATTTGTGCTTAAGGAAGCTGTGATTTTTTTCCTGGAATACCAAGCACTCAAATACATAAAATGATGCCTCAAGAGATGGTTTAAGTTTTAAATGCTGCAAAAAATTCTCAGAAAATTACATGAACTGACATTTTGAATGACTGATGATTATAAATTACAGCACATCCAAGGGATTTTGAAGCATTCACATTGTGCCATCCCTGTGCTATATGATGATCATTCACATATTACTTTATAAGGGAGTTTCTTCCCACTATCATTGTGGTAAAGTGAGATTGTGGTTGGTTTTGTGTTTGATTTTAGTCAGAGCTTCCCAAACGTTTAGCTAATATAACCCCAATTTAGCACTTGAAAATTAACATGACCCCAGAGATTGACCAAAAGAAATTAGTAGGGGTGTAGTTCTCTTCCCACAATCACTCCATTCTCACCCTTGCTGATCCTCTTTTTCAACATCCAGTCAATCCTTTCAACTTCCATGCTCTCTCTCAACCTCCACCCCCACCCCCCCACAGGACCTCCTCTCTTAATGTACTTCCCTCCAGCAGACCCCCCTCTCTCAACCTCTGCAACACCAACTAACGTCCTCTTACAACTACCAGCTCCTCGCACTTCCCCAGCCCATACCCTTCTCTCACCTATTCCAGCCCTTTTCTCATCTCCCCAGCTTTTCCTCTTTTGCCCAAACCCTTATTATAAGGTATCTGTTCCTCTCATTTCATCCCCTTCTCAGTTTCATTCCCCATCCTTTCTCTCTAACCTCCCAGCATCCCTCCAACCCTTCTCTCAGTCATGTCCCCTCAGCTGATCCCCTCTCATCCCCAGGTCCTGTCATTCCCCCTTTCTCATCCTCCACAGCCAATCCCATTTCCAGCTGGAGGAGCAGCCAAGTGGTTAGAGCAGCAGGCTGTGAACCAGAGAAACCAGGGTTCAAATTCCACTGCCAATCCTTGTGACCTTCAGCAAGTCTTGACCTTCCATTGCCTCAAGTACAAACTTAGATTGAGGATACGGAAATATCTACAGTATCTGATTGTAATCTTCTTTGAAGTTCCTGAAAAGCAGAATATAAATCAAATCAAATAAAAAATACATGTAAAAATCTCTCCAGCATCTGATCCCTTCCTGAAAACAGTCCCTCCTCCAAACATGCCAGGGTCAGTGGTAACATTTTCTTAGGGCCCCAGGCCAAAGGTGGATGATAACTGGTGGGAAGAGAGGGCAGGCTGATGATAGGGTAGGTTCAGTGGTAGGTGAGGGGAGAGAGAGGAGCAGTGACAATCTTCACTGTCCTGTGCACACTACCTCCCTTCATAGCTGGCCCTAAGCCTGAAAGTGGATCTGCAAGTGGAAGCAGGATTAGTAATGAAAGTCATCAGAAAAGCCTACAAGCCAATGCAAGATCACAGGCCCTGCAGCAGCTTTGAACCCTCCTCACGCAGAGCTTTCCTGTTATCACAGAAACTCATGTGAGGGCAGGACCAATGCAGGGAATGTGCGTGCTGGTTCACAGGCTCCATGCTGACTTCCACTACTAATGCTGCAGCTGTTGCCAAGAGAATGCTGGTGTTTGAGGCCCTTGTGACCACAGCTGAAAGTTTTGTGACCGCCCCCCCACTTAGTGTCCCAACACACAGTTTGGGAATCCTTGGTTTTACCTCTCTCTCTCTCTCTCTGCATCCTGCTCCAGAGTGAGACTGAGATTGGAGCAGATAGAACAGAGGAGGGAAGCTCTCTGCTCCCTAATCCAGCCTTCCCCCATTCCCTGCCCTTAAGGGGACATGAGGGTAGATGTGAAGTGCTAGTAGACAAAGAAGTTATAATGTTTGATCCCTCAAAGATCTCTTAAGATGATTTTGATATAGTTCTTGGGTGGAGTGATGTCCATTTAGAAGAATTTCATCTTTATGTAAAGGTCCTTGTACATGTGGCAGATCATATACCAGCTACAAAGACCTGGATGTGTTTTGCAAGTCTGCAACTGCTGGTTTTCCATACTGACAGAGAGGGCACTAATTTCATAAGAACATAAGATATGCCATATTAGGTCAGTCTAAAGGTCCATCAAACCCAGCATCTTGTTTCCAACAGTGGCCAATCCAAGTCACAAGTACCCAAACATTAAATAGATCTCAAACTACTGTTCCTTATTGATTAATAGCAGTTTATAGGTTTTTCCTCTAGGAACTTATCCAAGCCTTCTTTAAACCTAGATACACTAACTGCTGTAATCATATCCTCTGGCAATTAATTCCAGAGCTAACTATGCGCTAAGTGAAAAATATTTTTTTCCGATTTGTTTTAAATGAGCTACTTGCTAACTTCATGGAGTGCCACCTAGTCCTCCTATTATCTGAGAGAGTAAATAAGCGATTTACATTAACGTCTTCAAGTCCTTTCATGATTTTGTAGATTTCTATCATATCCCCCCTCAGTCATCTCTTCTCCAAACTGAACAGCCCTAACCTCTTTAGCCTTTAAATCTTTAGACTTTTCAAATAGAAGCCTTGACAACTGGTGCAACTCCTCAAATTTAATAATTGTGCTAATTCAGCCCCATTTTGTCTGTTATAATTTGTCCAATATATGCACATTTATCTTTCTATATAATTAACTGCATAATAAACTGGTGAAACTGAGAGCATTTTCAGCATACCTAAATCAATATACTTGTAACAACCACAAGGATTTTCTCAAGAAAAAAATAACAAGAATTGTTGCTTGGTATTTCAGTTCAAAATAAAAATGACATTTCACAGTTAAGTTTGTAACAAGTATTTATTTGATAAATAGTTGATTTTTGTACTTAGTAAATTTGTATTTGTATGTAGTTTAAATATTGTTTGAAAATGAACAATGTGAAAGGTTTCAATTAAAAACAAATTTTGACATTTTTTGCATAATGAGGAATGTGAATATTTATGCTAAATTATGCAAATTTGCCACAGAATTAGCAAACTCTTGCTGTAGAATCATGAAAAATCTGCTGCAGGAAACCAGAGGCTAAGGGCATAGCCCTGCATTGCAAAGCATAATCCCTACTAGTGCTGCTGATACATATCATAATTAAGTGGGTTTAACGTTTGCTGTATGCTAAAGGTAGGTTGCAAAAATACTATCTGATAGCTTAATATATATATTTATTTTTTTTTAATTTTTATTTTTTTTTTACTTTCGTGGCCTTTGTCTTTGCTTTCCTGAATTTCCTTTCTGCTTTCCCTAATCATTGTTCCATTATTGTTAGAGGTGCAGGTTTCAAACACATGAATTTAGCTTTTAATTTAATTTTAACTTAACATGAAATGGTTGGCAACACCTATAAATAAATGTTTACTATAGTTGAGTCCTCGGATCAGACATAAAAAAAAAGCATAAAATGACAGTGGGATATACAGTGTCTCAAGTTCTGCTCACTTGAATACCTTGTCATTAGTTTAATTTATTATGTTCTTGGAGTTAATGGGCTTGATGAGCCAGTGGTCCATTGTCAGAGAAGATTTATAGGAGGTTTCTGGAGGAGAGCAATTAATCACTAGCTATTCTTCCAGGCTGACAGTGCTATGAAATGGAATGTGAAAAACCCTGGTTTGAAACTCTGATTTTTGTTCCCCAGGCTGGCTGGAGCCCAGGAAGCATAGTCTGCCGCTGCTTAGCAGTGACACTGACTGGTTGGACTTAGCGTACACATGTACCGAGTTTCTGAGGGAGCTGTGGTCTCTGGACCCCGGTCAAGGAGTGTCACTGCAACATCTGGGTTACAAGGAAGTTATACAATAAGTAGTAAGAAAACACCAGATAGTTACAAATTAAGGCTCATGGCACCATAGGCCAGTAGAGATCAGTAGTAATAGAGCTGGACTCCCAAAATACCAGGAAGAAACTATCAAGTTCTCTCCACTTTTGTACTTCAATGGAATGATAACCTTTCTAATAAGGCTAGCTCTGCACAGTGGTGATTTCTGCCTGGTCATTGATCTGGAACCTCTTACCCATTGCAGCTAAAGGAGATGGTGGAGGCCACTACTAGTCCCAACGATACTTTTTTTTTTTCCAGAAAAATACCACAGGCTCTGCAGATATAAGCCTTTTAAATTTATAGCTGAATGTTCTTTATCTTTCCTTTTAGTCTGTTCTTATCTAATTTTAATATAAATTTTAGTCTATTTTAAAAGTTTTTAATGAATTTTATTTTTTGGAAATGTTATGATGTATTGTTATTTCTTTTTTTCTTTTATTGTTTTTTAAATTGTTTATTGTAAACCGTAGAGATAGAACTCGCTTCTATGCAACGGTATATAAAAATTGTATACATAAATCTCTTTTAAATACTTATCAAATTGTTATTGAGAGATGTGGGAGCAGGTTATAGGAAAGTCATCTGATACCCATGAATTGATGTAAGCTCTGAATGTGGTATAATAATAAATCTCCATATTCATTTGAGCATCTTTCCACAACCTTACTGATTGTGTTTTACTTTGTGAATGAATACATTTTCTGTTATGAATTCACATATGGCATAACTGAAGTCAGCTAATGAATGTCTGTCTACAAGGAACATCAGGTCAGGGGCTCTACACCATGACTTAAAGGCAAAACCATAGGCATGCATAGGTGTGAAATTGATTATGGAAAACTGTCCAATTGTGTATACTTTAATGATTTTTACTATTGGAATTTTTTCTGTGCATTTGTACTATTCAACAGAGCTTTAATAAAAAGTATATCTGAACATCTGATTTCCCCCTTTTCTACAGAAAAATTCGTAAAGAATTCAGCAGAACACAGTTAAAAAGAGCTTCTAGAAGGCCTTGTGCTCCAATACTTGTGAGGAGGCAGGTCCAAGGGAACAATGGACTGCAAGGAATGGATTCTCTGATCATGGAATGAAGACATAGCCAAAAAGAATCTGAATTGTTATTTAAAGAAACATCTAAGCACAAATACATGCATGAAAATTCCTTAGGAGCTAATATAAATATCAGAGAATTCTACTTCAAAAATCCGTTTGTAACTTTGTAAATTGACATGTTATGAGATGCAAGCCTCTAAGTGTTCTTTCTGAATAAGTTATCAACTAAATTACACCAGGACATAGATCTCATATAGAAACATTTTATAAAATACAAAAACCTGCACAATAGATTAGTTTGAATGTCTGAACATATGTTGCTATGGCTGTCATATCTTAAAATACCCACAGTTTACATAATGTATTCTTGTTATTGAATATAATCAATATTTTAAAAATGCTTCACATTTCTACATACAGTACATGTATCTGAGACAGCTCTACTGTAAAGGTTTATTAGATATGAGCTATGTTTTTGTTGCTTTTCTTTTAGAAGACTGACTTGTAAAGATGTGGGTATTACCTACAGTTAATTACAGTTAAACTATTATCAAGATAATAGACCTTAAGACAATATTGATATATCTAAAATATTGCCAAAATTAGTGTTTTATTTGTGTTTTGTAAGTACTTAAAGGGCATTGAACATTTGTTTTAAGTTTCTATTTTTATACAAGGTAAGAAAGGCAAACTGTTTTGTTGTCGGGATTGCACACTCTAGGGTTGAGCAAATACAACAAAGAAACTTTTGCCTTTTTGAAACTGGAAGGATTAGGATGTACTAGTGATCTAGGGTAAAGGAACATGGACCAGTCTGCAAAGAAAATAATTTGTGCTTTTCCATCTCAAACCCCAACTTTTTTAGATTATTTGTTTTGTCTTTATTCTTACAAGACTGGCAGAAGCCTAATGAATTGCGAATGTTTGAGAGAAGATCAGACCACACCAGAAAGAGGAAAAATAACAGAATTGCAGTTAGTGAAAATATTGCACAAATGCATGGTAGAGTGTGGCCTTGCTTTGTATCTGGCCTGTTGAGTCAGAGTTTAAAAGTATTTATACAGCCATGCTTGTTGTCTTAAAATCTGATTTTCAAATTTCAAATATAAGATCATGTGTGAAACAATGTTTTTTTGTGTGTAAATACTTTGTATTTTATTTTGTAACTGTACAGATATTCTCATTAAGTAAAATAATCTTAATGCCTATGGAATAACTTCATGCAAAATTAATACAATGTGATAGACCCTCTTGGATGCTTCTATAGCTTTTTAGAGACATTAGCCATGCCAGTTTTAACATTTCTTAAAAATAAAGTAAACTGTGTTCATCATTTTTTTTTACATCATAGTGGTTGATTTTTTTCCATTTTTATATGGGCATATCCAGTTTCTTTTTGCTTGTGAAAGTAAAGTTTATTTGCATTAAAAATCATATTTGAAGCAGACAACAATAAAGTGAAGTTGCAAACATAAGGCATAGGAAAAGAAAAAATATGACTCACTATAAATCAAGAAATTCCTCTGGGGACACACAGCTATGAGGCGTGCAATTAACATCCTCCCTCCCAGTTTATTTCTTGCCCACGCTCTCCCCCTTTTCCTTGTCCTGCAAAAGAACACTCTTATTTGAGAGAGTGCAAATCTCTTCTCCTTTTTCTGTGTTGGGTGTGACATAACATATGTCAGTTGCATACTGTAGTTCAATCACTGAATATAAACAAGTATGCCAGCTTCCCAATTAACTATAGGGTGACCCCCACCTTCGCTTGCAAAATTTAAATTCACAAACACTCAAGTATTGCACTGCTGCCAACCCCCTTACAACTTTTCACTGTCCAGGATGTAAGGCCATCGGAGCTTTTCTCCTTAAATTTTCGTGCAATTGGGTTATTAATTACTGGCTAAGACATTCTCTGCTGTGAGATAATGTCCTGAACCATGAAAGAGTAGGAGTCACTCATGAATATGAGACACAATTTGGGTAGTGAGCAAGCAAGTCTTGGTCATTAAAACTGAAGACTTGACAGGCGACTCCCTAGCTCTCACCCACCCATCTAATGTAGGGGCAGGAAGACTGGTTACTTGGTTTTCTCTGCCTGGACAGCTTCAGCACATTATTTGCTGTGTGCTCTTGGACAGGGCTAATCCCTCCTCACTATACTGCAACTGTGTGCAGCATCCTTCCATCCCACTGTGCCTTATTAAGGCCACCCAGGAGCCATTCACAGATGTGTGGGATGGGTAGGAAAACTGCCAGAAGAAGAGGGTAAGAGGTGGACTTGCTCACACACATCTGGAGTTGCTGGTCTACCCCCAGCCTCTATCCTTTCCCCTTATTCTGCATTCCCTGGGATCTGATGGCGGAGCACTGCCCTGGTTATGACCTCTATGGGGATGGATTGGCTGCTCAACTGGGACAGATGCAACTAGCCACCCTCCTCCCAGCCTATTCCTTGCCCTTTCCTTTTCCTTGACATGCAAAAGAACACTCTACCATACTGCTATTCGAGAAGGAAGATCTTTATTGGATGTATATAGCTACACCATAGGCCAATTGCATACCACAATTCAATCACTGAATATAAACAAGTATACCAACTAACTTCCCACATACTGATCATGCCCTTGCCTACAAAATTTCTATTCACAAACCCCGAATAAGCATTGTCCTGCCACTGGGTTGTCCATTGAAGCCAACTTCCTCATAGTGTTTTGCTGTCTGGAATGCAGGGCCATCAAAGCCTTGACCCTAAAGTTATCCTGCATTCTGGTCCTTGATTACCAAGTAAAATATTCTCTGCAGTGCAACAACATTCTGGTAGGTAAAAGAACAGGAGTCACTCATGAATATGTGTAGCGAGCAGGACAGTCCTGGCCATCAAAGCCAAATATTTGGTAGGCAACTCAGCTCTCACCTACCTATGCACATAGGGGCAAGAAAACTGGTTACTTGGTATTCCTTGCCTGACCAGCTTTAGCCCATTACTTAATGTGTGCCACTGGATGTGGCCAACCCTTCTCATCTGGGTTCCCAAGGGCTCCTCACCAATCTAGCTGCAGCCATATCTCAAACTCAGTAATGCTACAAATTGTTGTAGACGTGTCCAGGCTTATAATCCAAACTTGGTAATGGTGTATACTGACAGTGAATATAAACATACAGTTTATCAAACTTGGTAATGGTGTATACTGACAGTGATATAAACATACAGTTTATCAAGGCCCATATATGAAACTAGGTAATTCATACTGTATATTGATGTAAAGTTATCTCAAATCACTGCCCTGTGTGTGTTTAATGTAAAGTCAGTCCCTTACTTTGGGGGGGGGGGGGGGGTGAGAACAGGACAAAAATAGCCCCTTTAATAGGCACAGCCAGAGATTATCACACAGGATGTACAGTTTAGGCAACATCTGAAGGGGATCTGCTATCAAATACAATTTATTGACATATCCACGACTTTCCTCTGGGTAATCTCCTTGGTGTGTTGATGTGAAGAGATTGAAGGTGATGGCACAATCTCAACATTCACCTTCAGGGTGTGCCCACTGTGCAAGACCTAGAGGAAAATCTGCTATGAGGGAGAAACTGTTGATCAATGCAACACTTGCCAAGCAAAGGAATTGCTCCTTTGCATGCACAACTAAGAGGATAAAGCTTGTGAACAGGTAAAACCGAGGCAATGATACCTGTAGCTGATGTGTGGTTACCACTCAAGCTATAATACCACGAAAGATATGTATTTGAAGAGAAACTACCCGGCCAGTAAATCTGAGAACCAGAGAGTCACAGACAAGGGGAATTGTTATGGTTGTAAACAGGAATTTCAAAGTCGAAAAGGATATAATGCTTTGCATTAAAGCCTCAAGTTTTCTGAGAGCAGTGTAGCATATTGACAGTCACAGTGAGCCACATGACAGGTAATGATAATAAATGCACTTTACAGATCTTGTCTATATTGCGAAAGATAAAAGTATATCTAGCATGTTCTATGCCTGTGCATTTTGGGGCACAGGTATAGAATATTCATGAAAGATTTGCCACTTATACTAGAATTGAAGGAAAGCCTACTGTCATTGAAAAGCCAGGCCTGACTGCCGTTTTCCTCAAAGATGCCTACTATGAGTAAAACTCCAGACAAACCAAGGGGTTCACTGTCCTCTTCTTCAACAGCACCTACATGAGAATTTGTGGGTGAAAACATATAAAGACATTTTTATACAGACGAGGAAGCTAAGAACCGCATGCATCCATCGCACAGGTGGCTGGGACACATATGGCCCAGATACAATAAATAACTTGCTGCATGGATGATAGCAAATTCAAAGATATCCACAGGCAGAGAAGCTGACCTATACTCACTGTCGGAACAGCACAGTGACTCGTGCATCCCTGCCAGCAGAGCCAGTCAACCACTGAAGTTAATCCATAATTATCTGCATGGACTAATGTAGACAGCGACCTTCTATAAACATATTTTCTGACTTTCATTGGCAATTACTCCCAAGTACCTTGTGATCTACAGTTGTGCTTGTAAGTTCACATATCCTTGGCAGAATTTGTAAGATGTGTACCATTTTAAGAAAACGTGAGTGATCAGACAAAACACATGCTACTTTAATTTGAAACATATTAAAAATATGCATCACAGAATAGCACAATCATTAAACAAAGCATAGCAATAAAGAAAATAATAAAATTGTCCTGTTAAAATATTTCATACCCTTAAGTCTTAATATTGTGTATTGCATCAATGACAGCTTACAGTCTTTTGTGATAATTGTGAATGAGGCCCTTTATTTTCTCTTGTGGTAAAGTTGCCTATTCTTCTTGGCACAAAGCCTTCAAGTCCTGTAAATTCTTTGGTTGTCTAGCACAGTGGTTCTCAACCTTTTTTTGGCCGGGACACACCTGACAAATGGTTCTCATATGCGTGACACACTGAACATGTGACCATCACGGGGCTAAGTGTAAACATGCACTCTGCATCCACAGGACTCCCCTCAACCCTCAGCAATGAGTGCAGAGCAGATCTAGGGCATAACCCGTACAACTCACCATACAAAAAAAAGATATTCTGGTTCTGATGACATCTCAGTAAAAGCAAAACAAACTCCCTTTACTACCAGGCACAATAGCCTTCCTTATGAAAAGACAGTAATTTACCACTAATGCATATCCTATTGAGAAAACACATCAAATAAGATTGATACAAATGCCTACATGCTAGTAAAACACCTCACTTTGGTCACACACCCAGAACTGACCTTCACCAAGTACAGAAAAAACACAAATTATAAATATGGAGACAGAAACTGGAACGGAAAACCAAAAAAGCCACTCTGCATACAGTGCGAACCTGGAGAAATGGAAAGAGAAATATAGCACCTAACGGACTCAGGATTTGCAATAATGCACACAAACTAACCTGCACAAAGTTACACCTGTATTACGGAACACACGCAAACAGTAACAACCCTATCTAAGAAATACAACTATTAAACCAGGCCCTAAACACTAAAACATTTCCTATTGGGAAAACAGAATAAGCCAAGCTGCTACAGAGCCCCACAGAAATCATTGTAAAGTTATAACAAAAATGTTACAAAGCAGCTGCTGAACAGAATAATATTCAATTAAATACTCATAAAAATTATTAAAACATGTCCAAATATCAATAAAATATTTCAAAACAGCAGACATCGCATAATACCCAATAATTAAAATGGCAGTCAATCAAGAAAAATAAATTTAAAAAGCCACCTTTACTTACCTTCTCCAGCAACTCTCCTACTCCTTTCCCTTCCAGGCCAATAGCACTAACCAGAAGCAGCAAGGGCTGCTGAAGCTCTGTCCTCAATCTTCTTCCTTAGCACCCACAACCAGTCACTCACAACACACACACCCCCAAATAGACCCCACGACCAGTCTCGGTCTCTTTCACACCAGTCATCTTCCTGACCAGTTTCTCTCTCACACAGAAACACATCACCTCCCTGACCAGTCTCGCTCTCTCAATCACACTCATGTTCTCTTATATACAAGCTCTCAATCACACACAAAGCTCTTACACCCATTCACACCAGCTCTCACCCAGGCTTCCATTCACACCCCTACACACAAGCTCTCACCCAAGCACCCATTCACACCCAATGACACAAGCTCTCACCCAGGTACCCATTCACACCCACAGACACAAGCTCTCCCCCAAGTACCCATTCACACCCTCCGACACAAGCTCTCCCCCAGGCACCCATTCACACCCTCAGACACAAGCTCTCACCCAGGCACCCATTCACACCCACAGACACAAGCTCTCACCCAGGCACCCATTCACACCCACAGACACAAGCTCTCACCCAGGCACCCATTCACACCCTCAGACACAAGCTCTCACCCAGGCACCCATTCACACCCACAAACACAAGCTCTCACCCAGGCACCCATTCACACCCACAGACACAAGCTCTCACCCAGGCATCCATTCACACCCACAGACACAAGCTCTCACCCAGACATCCATTCACACCCACAGACACAAGCTTTCACCCAGGCATTCATTCACACCCTCAGACACAAGCTTTCACCCAGACATCCATTCACACCCACAGACACAAGCTCTCACCCAGGCACCCATTCACACCCACAGACACAAGCTCTCACCCAGGCACCCATTCACACCCTCAGACACAAGCTCTCACCCAGGCATCCATTCACACCCACAGACACAAGCTCTCACCCAGGCACCCATTCACACCCACAGACACAAGCTCTCACCCAGACATCCATTCACACCCACAGACACAAGCTCTCACCCAGACATCCATTCACACCCACAAACACAAGCTCTCACCCAGGCACCCATTCACACCCACAGACACAAGCTCTCACCCAGGCATTCATTCACACCCTCAGACACAAGCTCTCACCCAGACATCCATTCACACCCACAGACACAAGCTTTCACCCAGGCACCCATTCACACCCACAGACACAAGCTCTCACCCAGGCATCCATTCACACCCACAGACACAAGCTCTCACCCAGGCATTCATTCACACCCTCAGACACAAGCTTTCACCCAGGCATCCAATCACACCCATAGACACAAGCTCTCACCCAGGCATTCCTTCACACCCTCAGACACAAGCTCTCACCCAGGCACCCATTCACACCCACAGACACAAGCTCTCACCCAGGCCCCCATTCACACAGACACACCAGCTCTCACCAAAAATAACTTCTTCCTTCATTGCAGGGATAGGCTCCGGTTCCGCCGTGGCTTTAATCCGGCGGGCCTTCTTTTTTCGGCGCCACGGGGATGGGCGCCTCAGTCAGAGGTCGGGTTTCCTCTTCGTCGCTAGGGGTCGGGTTTTCCTCTTCACCGCTACGGGGCTGGGCTCCCGTAGCGGCCTTGCACCATCGGGGTTGGGTTTTCTCTTCACCGCTACGGGGCTGGGCTCCCGTAGCGGCCTTGCACCGTTGGGGTCAGGTTTTCTCTTCACCGCTACGGGGATGGGCTCCCGTAGCGGCCTTGCTTCGTCGGGGTCCTACACTGCTATTCCTCCCACCCCACTCCCGGACAGTGCCATGCCTGCCTCACCGGCCAATCAAAGGCTTCCTCCCTTCTTCCTACTACCACTGGCAGGTGGCAGGGAGGAGGCTTCCGATTGGCCTGCGCGGGGGAAGGCAAAATGAAGGAGGCTTCCCATTGGGCAGTGGGGGTAGGAAGAAAGGAAGCTTTCAATTGGACCGCGGGGGCTGGAAAAAGGGAGAAGGAAAGTACAATGGGGCAGTGGGACACCGGGAGACGCGACACACCTGGCGGTGTTTGGCGACACACTAGTGTGTCGCGACACACCGGTTGAGAAGCGCTGGTCTAGCATGAACTGCATGTTTGAGTTCTCCCCAAAGTGGCTCAATGATGTTGAGGTCAGGAGACTGTGATGGCCACTCCAGAACCTTCACTTCTGCTGCAGCCACTGAAGGGTCAACTTTGCCTTATGTTTCAGATCATTGTCATATTGGAAAATCCAAGTGCGTCCCAATGCGCAGGTTCCTGGCTGATAAATGCAAATTCCTCTTCCAATATTTTCTGATAAGATGCTGCATTCATCCTGCCATCAATTTTGACTAAATTATATATGCCGCTGTAGCTTCCCCCCTCCTCCCAAAAACATCCACCTTCATGTTTTATGGTAAGGATGTTGTACTTCTTTTCATAGGCCTTGTTGACTCCTCTCCAAACATACAGGCCAATACAGTTCAGTGCGCATTTTCCCTTACCCCTTATTCAGTAAGGGGTGGAAAATGCACGTCCAACCCGCGGCACCTAATAGGGCCCTCAACATGCAAATGCATGTTGAGGGCCCTCTTAGGTATGCCCGCGCGATTCAGTAAGTAAAATGTGCAGCCAGGCTGCACATTTTACTTTCAGAAATTAGCATCTACCCAAAGGTAGGCACTGGTTTCTGCCGACACCGGGAAAATGCACAGAAAAGCAGTAAAAACTGCTTTTATGTGCACCCCATCTTAATATCATGGTGATATTAAGTCGGAGGTCTCGAAGGGTTAAAAAAAATTTAAAATGGGCCGGCGGCTGTAGGGGTTAGGGGCCACTTTGACATTCAAAGTGACATGTACGAACAGAACAGTGCTCTCTTGTGAAGATTTGATGACCTTCGGAGTGAGGAAACTCACCCAAAGATGAGATTTGTGCAGTGTTCTCAAGGCTCTTTTTTTTTTTTTTTTTAATTCTTTATTTATAGCTTTATGTTCAAAATAAAGTACATACATGTATATAATTCTCAAAATTCTTTGAGACATTCTTGTAGGAAGCAGGTTTCAAATGTAATATTACAATAATTTTAACATAATAGGACATAATCACATTTCACCTAGGATCCAATTACTAAACAATTTAGGGAGCTATACCAAGCAAGACTTTTAAACAACTAAATCAAAAGATTAATTACCATAATACAGAAGTTCCAAAACAAAATATATTATCCCAACCTATTCTTGGTTCTGAACTTCCCCTTCTTCCTTATGGTTTTTATGCTCCTCCAGAAATTTCTCTAAATGCTCAGGTTCATAATATACATATTTATTATTTAACTCCTTTTACCCGCATAATACATTTACATGGGAATCTAATCATAACCTGTATGCCAAATGTTCTAGCCATATTTGCCAGAGTAATAAACCTTTTCCTCCTCAACTGCGTCTCTTTAGAGACGTCAGGATAACACCAAACTTTTTGTCCTAAATATACAGAGGACCTATTACTCATAAATAATTTCAAAATTCTATCTCTATCAGAAGTTGAAGTAAACTTCACCAAAAGGGTACCTCTATTCTCAATTTGCTCACTATACAATGTTTCCAAAAGTTTGGTGACATTTAAGGTTATCTCTGGGTCTTCCTGGATCTGATATTCTTTGATTGCTTATCCCTAAAAAAAAGGCATTGGCAATCAAAGGATGATTTTCTGGTAGTAACTTCAATATTTCAGTGAAATAGTTTTTCAATTGTTCCTTAGGTGAAATTAATTTGCATCTTGGAAAATTTACCACTCTAAGATTTAAATAGCGAACAGAGTTTTCTAGGTTTTCTACCTTTCTAGATAGCACAGCTTCACCTTTTATTATACTACTCTGTACATTTTTTTATCACTGTTATATCTTGTTCTACCTTCTTCAGTGTAACTTCATTACTAACTACTAAAGGATTTATACTTAGTAAGGCTGACTGAATGGTTCATTATCTGGACTTAGTAGTTTTGTGATCCCAGTGGCATTGGAGGATGTTTCCAAACAAGCCATGGTGGACTCAGGGAGTCAAAGGTCTCTTATTCTGAATGAGCTAGCCAAAGAAGTACTGTTTAATCCGAGGAAAACTATAACTCTTACCTGTATACATGGGAACAATACCCTACAAGTCAACTGGTACTGATGATCCCGGCTGGTCAGAACTGTGTAGAGGTTGGAGTCCTTCCTCAGTCCTCACCTCCCATACCCGGTGAAGCTAGAGTGAGACTATCCAAAATTTCAGACACTCTGCTCTACGTCATGTTTAACCTGAATAGTTCAGGTTGTAACGAATCGTCTTTCTGGGAGGGTTCCCCATACCAAGGCTGGGGTTTATATTGTAAGCAGCCAACAGGTTATGAAGATACCAGTGATAGAAGACGTCCAGGCAAGGGTTAGAAGTTGCTAGGAAAAAAAATGTTAATGTGGACTTCCTGTCTAGTGAGATCTCCCTAGAGCAGATGCTCTCCCTAGGAAGGCTGAGCTGAGGGGAAGGGTATGTGAGGGAGTATATAGAAAACTCCTTCAGAATACCTTAAAGGAATGGCAATAGCTATCTGGCCCAGTCCTCCTTAAGGTCCAACCCAGCAAGGGATTCTGGATCCCAGTTACCACAGACCTTCATTTATGTTTAAACTAGCCGTTAAGCCCGTAACAACGGGCTACATTTAAAAAACATTTTCGGTCTATTTCCTTCCCATTCCCTCCCCCTTATTCTCCCTCCCCACCTCTATTCATCCCTCCCCCCTCGATTCTCCCTCCCTTCCTCTCACCTCACCCCCCTCTAGTCTCCCTCCCTCCTCACCTTCCCCCTCCCCTCCCTCTCCCCCTCCCCTCACCCTCTCCTCACTCTCTCCTCCATCTCCCCTCCCCTCCCCCCTCTCTTCACTCCCCCTCCCTCAGCTCACTCTCCTCCCTCCCCCCTCACCTCACCTCACTCTCTCCTCCCTCCCCTCAGTCACTCCCCCTCTCTCAATCCCCTCCCCTTTCAGCTCATCCACAACCGGCAGATGGAGGGGGGTGTCCCTCCCTCCCTCGCACGCGGCGCCGCCGCCGCTACTGCTCCTCCCGCTCCTGCTCCTCGCCGCCGCTGCCTCTCCTGCTCCTCGCCACCGCCGCTCCTGCTCCTCCCAGCGCCATTTTTTTTTTCGGGCATGCTCTGCTCTGACCGACGTGCTCGCCCGCGCATGCGCGGTAGAGCTGCTCTCTACTGCGCATTTGCGGGCCGTCGGTCAGAGCACATTTATAAGGTAGATAGCAGCTTAATATGTTGTCTCATATTTGCTATTCAAAAACTAAAGAAAAATCTGAACTTTCAAATAATAAAGAGGAAATGTTTCTAGAATACTACTTGCATTTTTATTAATACTGTATTCACATTAGAAAGCGCCCACAGTCAGAAGCTGCTGAATGTTAAAAGTGTGGAATATCTTCAGGGGAATACAAATATTCATATGATTGTACAGTTTAATCAGGAAAAGGGAGTTTGCCCAGTGGTGTTCAAAACTCTTTAAATCTCACTGATTAATCCTTTGACCTCAGGGAAACAAAACTATAAATTTTCCATGGACGTTGGCTTTAAGGTCAATACCTCAGCCTCAATGGCAGAGGGATGTGCAAAAACATACTGAAGTCTTTAGAGACAAAATGATCAAAAGCAAAATGCTGGAATATGGGATAATCATCTCCCCTCCCCCGAGTTCCTGAAATCTTAATAAAAAATAAATATTTAATGTTACTTCCTTACATACATGTAACACCTCAAGTTTTATGCTAAAAAAGGTTTTCTATTTTCCCTATGCATGTTTCGCAATTTTAATAAACATCCCTTGGAACTTTCTACCCAGTCCCTTCCACTTCTGACTCCCAGAGCTGTGCAATATATGTAAACACAGAGTATTAATGAAATGTTTATGTTATTTATTTATTTTAAAATTATTTGTATCCCGTACCCTCCAAGGTTTGGGGTGGGTAGCAATATCATATACATAAAAGCAATAACAGTATACCAAACAAACAGGGGCAGTAAAAACTCTTCAAAAGTTTTGTCTTTCTCATGGCTGCATTTACATGTTGGGCTGAACATGCTTACTTAAGGCAATAAAGAACAGAAGAACTGAACACAGGTAATTATATTTGTATAAGAGAATAAAGGAAACGATAAGTCGGCATTAGTAGTAGATAAACCCAGTTTTTTAGTTCACAGCAAGTGCTCTCTGTTTCTATGACGCTAAGAAGAATAATGTAAAAACTGTGTTTCTCAGCTGGAACATTTTTTCATAAGTTACTTGGCCAGATATATCAAGTTTTTCAGATCTACTGCTAATCTTCATGCATTAAATGATTTTCAATTTTCACTGAAAATCAGTATTATTGTTAGGTTCCCGCCCATAGAAGACCATGACCGGGGCCCCTCACCTGGATGGAAGGGAGGCCCGCACTGACCTCTTCTGCCTCCCCTCAGCGGAGGCCGTGACCGCGGCGATCCTATGCCGCTGACGTGCTGCTCTTGGTCCGACTTCCTAGGCACATGTGCGCGCCACGCCGCCGGATTTAAAGGCCCAGCGGCGGGAAATGCCCTTTTGGTGCACTGAGATGACATCAGACAACCCAGGTATTTATACCCAGCCCTGCCTCATCGACTTCACCTCAACAACGGGTCCTGCTCTTTGACAGTGCGTTCCAGCATTCCTGCTTGATCCTTGTTGCAGTATTCCTGCTTGATCCCCGTTCCAGCATTCCTGCCTTCTCCTTACCTTCCATGCCTGCCTCCCTGCTCCTTGCCCTTCCAGACTGTCCTCCTGGTTCTGACCTCCACATGGTAATCCAACTCTGAGTGACCTCCGCCTGCCTGACCTTCGCCTGGCATTCCAACTCTGAGTGATCTCCGCCTGCCTGATCTCTGTCTGGTAATCCGATTCTGAGTGACCTCCATCTGCCTGACCTCCATCTGGTAATCTGACTCTGAGTGACCTCCGCCTGCCTGACCTTTGCTTGGCATTCTGACTTTGAGTGACCTCCGCCTGCCTGACCTCTGCCTGGCAATCTGACTCTGTGTGACCTCCACCTGCCTGACCTCTACTTGGTAATCCGACTCTGAATGCTTGTTCTGACCTCCAGCCTGCTTCGCCGTTTTTACCCTGCCTGCTGCCCGTCCTGACCCCTGAAGCTCTTAGTCTGTTTCTCAGCATCAAGAACTGCTACAAAAGGATCTGTCTTTCCTTTTGGAGGCCATTATGGTCAAACCCATTTCACCAGGGCAGGGATATTACTCCAAGTATTTCCTGATCCCAAAAAGGGCAGGCGTACTCCATCCCATTCTAAGAACATAAGAACATAAGAAAATGCCATACTGGGTCAGACCAAGGGTCCATCAAGCCCAGCATCCTGCTTCCAACAGTGGCCAATCCAGGCCACAAGAACCTGGCAAGTACTCAAAAACTAAGTCTATTCCATGTTACCATTGCTAATGGCAGTGGCTATTCTCTAGGTGAACTTAATAGCAGGTAATGGACTTCTCCTCCAAGAACTTATCCAATCTTTTTTTAAACACAGCTACACTAACTGCACTAACCACATCCTCTGGCAACAAATTCCAGAGTTTAATTGTGCGTTGAGTAAAAAAGAACTTTCTCTGATTAGTTTTAAATGTGCCACACGCTAACTTCATGGAGTGCCCCCTAGTCTTTCTACTATCCGAAAGAGTAAATAACCGATTCACATCTACCCGTTCTAGACCTCTCATGATTTTAAACACCTCTATCATATCCCCCTCCTCAGCCGTCTCTTCTCCAAGCTGAACAGCCCTAACCTCTTCAGCCTTTCCTCATAGGGGAGCTGTTCCATTCCCCTTATCATTTTGGTTGCCCTTCTCTGTACCTTCTCCATCGCAACTATATATTTTTTGAGATGCGGCGACCAGAATTGTACACAGTATTCAAGGTGCGGTCTCACCATGGAGCGATATAGAGGCATTATGACATTTTCCGTTTTATTCACCATTCCCTTTCTAATAATTCCCAACATTCTGTTTGCTTTTTTGACTGCCGCAGCACACTGAGCCGACGATTTCAATGTGTTATCCAGTATGCTTTGATAAAATTCCTGGTAAATGAAAAGTTCAAAATGGTTTCCCTTTCACTTTTATGGGAAGATACACCATAAGGTCTTTTTCTGCTGTCATATTTCTGTTTCTAGAGAAAGGGAACTGGTGATGCTTCCTAGCTCTAAAGAATACTTACACCCTGTTTCCCATTTTTCTGGAAAACAAGAAAAATCTCAGATTTCTAGTAGGGAAACACAACCTCCAACATTGTGTGCAGTCTTTTGACCTTGTGTCAGCACCACGGGTGTTTATAAAGTATCTTGTAGTGGTGGCCACACATCTATGCAAATTGAGGGTGCATGTATTTCCCTCATGAATGATTAGCTGATAAACAGCTAATCATTCATGAGGGAAATACATGCACCCTCATGAATGATTAATGAGGGTGCATGAGCAAAACCATCCAAGTGTTGGCATTGCTAGGGTTCATCATCAACTATCCCAAGTCCTATTTGACTCCATCATCTCAAATGGACATGAATCAGGTGAAAGTCTTCCTCAAACAGGAAAGGATCATCACACTTATTTTCACAACGAAGGGGATAAGAATGAGTCAGCAGACATTAACATGGGACATGTTGACATTGTTGAGCCTCATGGCAGCAACAGTATGTGTCACTTTCTTGGCTCGTCATATGAGGAGAGCCCCTAAATATATTTGATTCTAAAATAGTTTAGGAATGGTGGAGTAGCCTAGAGGGCTATGAGCCAGATAAACCAGTGTTCAAATCCTGCTGCTGCTTCCTGTGACCTTGGGCAACTCACTTTACCCTCCATTGCCTCAGGTACAAGCTTAGAGTGTGAGCCTTCTCTGGAGGCAGAGTAATACCTACAGTATCTGAATGTAATCTGCTTTGAAGTGTCTGAAAAAGTTGAATATAAATCACATAGCTAGTTTGGTTAACTGCTACATATTGAAATACAGTTTTAAAGTATAGCTTAAAGGCAATGTCCAATTACTGCCTGCATCATAATGCAGTCACAAATGTAGCTCTTCGGAAGAAGAAAAGTGCAGGGGGAAATAATGCTATTTCAGTACTAAGACAGAAGAAACTTTTCTGAATTTTTAAGGGCACTTTCTCAGTAACTTTCCTTCCTGGTTTAAAATGCCAGGCTTTTGTCTTAACATTTTTAATAAGCTCTTGCTTATTTGAGTAACAGTTTGTTTTCCATGAGTCAAAAGAAGAACTGTCTGTTTACTGTCAGTCATGCTGACAACTGCATGTCTGTGTTGTTAAAGAAGATATCAAATTGGGTCAGCCAGGGTTTAGTAAGGTAGATAGCACTTAAGAAGTACACCAGGTATCTGATTTACTAAAACTTTTTTCTCATTCTGTGTCCATGCTAAATATTAGACTAGATAAAATTATTTCTAAAAGTGGGAAAGTTACATCTCTTAATCATTAATTATAAATAGGTATGCACACAATATAGGGTTTTATAAAATTATAACAACAATATGATATACTAGCTACTGTACCCGTTCTAACGCCCGGGCGGCAAGCCTTTTTATTGGCACATCTGCTCTTGTTTCCCTAGAAATTCACTGTAAGAGTGTCCCTTCCACATACACACACCCTCATACAGGCTCCCTCACTCTCTGGCACACACACACACATCCCCTCATATAGGCTCCCTCTCTGAAACCCACACTCAAGCATCCAGCGCACTCCCCCTCTTACCAACTAAGCTGTCTCTCGCACTCCCCCACACCCTCTCTCCTCTCTCTCACACACATTCTCTCTCACCGGCATCCCCTCCCCTCATATAGGCTCCCTCTCTCTGAAACCCACACTCAAGCATCCTCCACCCCACCCTCTCTTACCTCCCATGCTCTCTCTCACTCCCTCCCCACCCCCCTCTCACCAACCATGCTGTCTGTCACCCCCCTCTCTCACACACACATTCTCTCTCACCGGCATCCCCTCCCCTCATATAGAAACATAGAAACATAGAAATGACGGCAGAAGAAGACCAAACGGCCCATCCAGTCTGCCCAGCAAGCTACGCACTTTATCCTTTTTTTTTTTTTATCTTTCCCCCCCCCCCCCCTTTTTTCTCCCTCCCATCCGTCACTATTGGCTTCCAGCACCCTCCGGCCCCAATTCCCTTCCACCCCTCCACCAATGCAGAGAGCAGCGCCATATCCGCATCCCAGTGAACATCCAGCTCAATCAGGGGTAGCAACCGCTGCAACAAGCAGGCCACACCCCTGCCCCATACTCTTACCCACCTCTGTTTTGTTTGTTTGTTTGTTTTTTGGAGATGGCAGCCCTCCATCCTTCCGCTCCGTGAAGGTGGAACACAAACCACTAGCCACTGGCATCCTGCTCCGTGAATGCTTCTGTGGCTACTGCCGCTCCGTGCAGTGTTTTATCGCCTCCTCTATATTTACACCCACTAGACTTGATGGATCCACAGTGTTTATCCCATGCCCCTTTGAAGTCTTTCACAGTTTTAGACTTCACCACTTCCTCCGGAAGGGCATTCCAGGCATCCACCACCCTTTCCGTGAAGAAATACTTCCTGACATTGGTTCTTAGTCTTCCTCCCTGGAGCCTCAGCTCGTGACCTCTGGTTCTGCTGATTTTTTTCCGACGGAAAAGGTTTGTCGTTGTCTTTGGATCATTAAAGTTTTTCAAGTATCTGAAAGTCTGAATCATATCACCCCTGCTCCTCCTTTCCTCCAGGGTGTACATATTTAGATTCTTCAATCTCTCCTCGTATGTCATCCGATGAAGATCCTCCACCTTCTTGGTCGCCCTTCTCTGTACCGCTTTCATCTTGTCTTTGTCTCTTTGTAGATACAGTCTCCAGAACTGAACACAGTACTCCAGGTGAGGCCTAACCAAGGACCTGTACAAGGGAATAATCACTTCCCTTTTCTTACTCGATATTCCTCTCTCTATGCAGCCCAGCATTCTTCTGGCTTTTGCTATTGCCTTGTCGCATTGTTTCGCAGACTTCATATCATTAGACACTATCACCCCAAGGTCCCTCTCCTGCTCCGTGCACATCAGCCGTTCCCCCCCCCATCGAATACAGTTCATTCGGATTTCCGCTCCCCATATGCATGACTTTGCACTTCTTGGCATTGAATCTCAGCTGCCATATCTTTGAACACTCTTCCAGTTTCCTTAAATCCCGTCTCATTCTCTCCACTCCTTCCGGCGTGTCCACTCTGTTGCAGATCTTAGTGTCATCCGCAAAAAGACAAACCTTACCTTCTATCCCGTCCGCAATGTCGCTCACAAAGATATTGAACAGGACCGGTCCCAAAACCGATCCTTGCGGTACACCACTTAAAACCGCTCTCTCTTCAGAGAAAGTTCCGTTTACCATCACACGTTGTCTTCTGTCCGTCAACCAATTTGCAATCCAGGTCACCACCTCGGCACTCACTCCTAAGCTTCTCGTTTTATTCACCATTCTCCTGTGCGGAATCGTATCAAAAGCTTTGCTGAAATCCAAGTAGATGACATCGAGCGCTCTTCCTCGATCCAATTCCTTGGTTACCCAGTCAAAAAAGTCAATCAGATTTGTCTGACAGGATCTTCCCCTGATGAATCCATGTTGCCTCTGGTCCATCAATTCTCCTGACTGTAGATAGTTCACTATTCTCTCTTTCAGCAGTGACTCCATTACTTTTCCCACCACCGAAGTGAGGCTAACTGGTCTGTAGTTGCCAGCCTCCTCCCTGTTCCCACTCTTGTGAAGCGGGACCACCACCGCTCTTCTCCAATCTCTTGGTACCACTCCTGTTTCTAGGGATCTATTGAACAGGTCGCACAGCGGTCCCGCCAGCACATCTCTGAGCTCCCTCAGTATCCTTGGATGAATCCCATCAGGCCCCATGGCTTTGTCCACTTTCAGATACTTTAGCTCTTCCCATACATTTTCTACTGTAAAAGGATTTTCATCTATTCCACTTCCCTCCAGTTTCTTGTTGTGTAGAGATGGTCCTTCTCCAGGGTCTTCTTTAGTGAACACAGAGCTGAAGTATTCGTTTAATATTTCTGCCATTTCTTCGTCTCTCTCCACACATTGATCATTACCATTTTCAATTTCACTATACCACTTTGGACCTTTCTCTTTTCGCTGATGTATCTGAAAAATGTTTTGTCACCATTTTTTATCTCCTTGGCAATCCTCTCTTCCGCTTGACTTTTTGCCAACTTGATTAATTTCTTCGTCTCCCTCAGTTGAAACAAATATTCTTCCTTGTGCTCCTCCCTTTGGGATCTTTTATATTTCTTGAATGCTGTTCTTTTAGCTTTAATTTTGTCAGCCACCTCCTTTGAGAACCAGATAGGTTTCAATTTTCTTTTGCTTTTCTTTACATTTCTAACATATAGAGCAGTTGCTCTGGTGATTGCTCCTTTTAGATTGGTCCACTGCTGATCCACATCTCTCTCATTCTCCCATCCTTTTAGTTCTTCCTCCAGGTACTTCCCCATTTCCTCAAAGTCTGTGTTTTTGAACTGTAAAACTTGGGTCTTTGTGGTTCTTTTCCATATTCTTTTAGTGATATTAAACCATACCGTTTGATGATCACTGGTGCTGAGGTGGGCACCCACCTGGACATCAGAGACATTATCTGCATTAGTGAGCACTAAGTCGAGTATAGTTCCTTCTCTCGTGGGTTCCAATACCATTTGTTTGAACAAAGATACCTGCATGGCAACAGTTTAACCTGGGACAAGCTGGGTAAAGCAGGGCACTTCCTGGAACATTAATAGTCCTCTATCTATTAAATGATCTCTCAGTACTTATGTGCCAATGTTAAACAGATTATAAAGATAGCTCTACAATAAGAGAAATGCAGGTATACTGAATCTTAAAGGAAACGAATTAGCAAAGAACCAGACCAAAAATATACTCCAGCCTCTTCACTGACCACAATGGCTCTCCTTCTCACTAACTTTACCTCCCCCAAGGTCTGAGACATACCCAATCCAGTTAGATCAGGTCACTTCTGGAAGTTTATCTGTCCTTTTTGATCAATTGCTTTAAAACAGACTTTATGCCCCAATATAAAGATTTGAACAGATTATTTGTGCCAGCTAACTCCAAAAGAGAGAGATTTTAACAGATTAAAAGCTGGAGTGCTTTTTTGTGTTTGTGGTTTGTTTTTTTTCTTAACTTTATGGCAGAGCAACCAAACAGCAAATTAACTTACTAGAATAATATCTTACTATCAAGAAATGAAACACAGACTATAAAGAAAATGAAACACAGACAGGAATTATTCACAGAAGCTTTCCACAAAACTTGAAAGTAATAAGCAGAATACTTAGCCACAATGCAAAATCACAATGCAAATTCCAGTTCTACAAGGAGAAAAACCTTCCAGCCTCTTCACTGACCACAATGGCTCTCCTTCTCACTAACTTTACCTCCCCCAAGCTCCCTCTTCTGAAACCCACACTCAAGCATCCCCCACCCCAACCTCTCTTACCTCCCATGCTCTCTGCCACACCCTCCCCACCCCCCTCTTACCAGCCATGCTCTCTGTCACCCCCCCCCTCTCTCACACACACATTCTCTCTCACCAGCATCCCTCCCCCATGCTCTCTCTCACACCCTCCTGCTCTCTCTCACCCTCCCCAACACACATTCTCTCTCACCGGCATGCTGCTGTTCGCAGTGAAGATGAAGGCCTGTTGTACTGTTCGCGGCAAAGATGAAGGCCCAGTGCACCGTTTGCGGCACACTGGGGCCTTCCATTTTTGCCGAGCAGAAAATAGCAGCGGAGACCCCAGCATGCCACGAACGGAGCACGTCCTGCAGCACACACTCCGTTCGTGGTGAAGATTTTGCCTGGTCTATAGTTTCCTGTATCACACATGGACAGGACCAGTGTAAAGGCATTAGGTGCCCTAGGCAAACCTTCTGCCTTGTGCCCTCCCCCACCCCGGTTCAGGCTCTGGCTCCGTCCCCAACCTCATTCACTCAGACAGGCCCCCTCTCTTATATTGTCTCATTCACACATGCACCCTTACACAGTCTCCCTCTCTCTCTCTCACTAACACCATTGCTCTCTCGTACACACACACACACACAAACAGAGACACTGCTTGTGGACCGCAGAGAATCTGCTTTTCTCGGCCATGAGCAGGATGGGTGCTGCTCGCGTTCCACCGAATGTCTACTCCTCTTGGCCATGAGTGGGATGGGCTTCACTCGCAACCCCACATATCTGCTCTTTTTTCTGCCCCGTAATGGCTGATGCTCTAGGTGACTGCCTAGTTTGCCTATTTTGATGCGCGGGCCCTGCACATGGAACCTTTTTAAAACATCAGTGTTACTGGTATTGTGGCTGTTTTAAGTGAAAGGTTACAGATTACAAGTAACGGTTTTACAATTTCAAGTTTCAGAACTCTGGGGTATATACCATCCAGTCCTGGTGATTTTTTACTTATTAGTTTGTCGATTTAATCTATTCTGGCTTCCAGTTTCACAGTGATTTGTTTCAGCTGCTCAGAATAATCACCATCAAATAATATTTCTGGTGTGGGAATATCCCAACATCCTTCTCAGTAAAGACGGAGGTAAAGAATTAATTTAGTTTTTCTGCTGTTTCCTCCCTGAGCAGTCCTTTAACCAGTTTGTCATCTAGAGCAGGCAAATACTCCATAAGGAATATGCATGATATATATTTGAATATAATGCAAGCAGAGCATGCAAATCAATCACATTTATATTCATTGTGGATATCCTGAAAACCAGGCTAGTTTATAGCTCTTGAGAACTGGAGTTGGCCACCCCTGATCTAGAGGTCCAAATGACTCCCTCACAGGCCCTTTGCTTCAAATCTACTTGAAAACATGTTATTATTAGCTTTTTACCTCAATGGCAAGCTTCTTTTCAAATTCTTTCTTGGCTTGCTTTAGTACTATTTTACATTTAACTTGCCAGTGCTTTTGCTCTCCACCATTTTCCCCATTTGAGTCTGTTTTCCATTTTTTGAAAGATAACCTTTTGGCTTTTATTGATTCACCCCACCATTAAACCATGTTGGCAGTCGTTTGATCTTCCTTTGATCTTATTTAATGCATGGAACACATTTGTATGGGCTTGCAAGATGATATTTTTAAACAATGTCCATGCCTAATGTACACTTTTAACCTTGGCAACCACTCATTTTTGTTTTTATTTCTAATTCCCTCAATTTATCGTAGTATTTTCAAGTCAAATGCTACTACAATAGTTTTACTTAGTATCTACTCTCCAGTGATTCTGCCAAATTGAATTGCTTTATGATTGCTTTTGCCAAGTAGATCTGCCCCCTTTACAGCATTCAACAGATCCTGTGTTCCACTGAGAAATAAATCAAAAGTAATTCTCAACCTTTATTGGTTCCTTGACCAGCTACTACTGCATGAAATAGTCATTTATAGCATATAGGAATTTTACCTCCCTCACATGTCCTGATGCAATATTTACTCAATCAATATTGGGTTAATTGAAATCTCACAAAATAAACGTCGCATAGATTATAATTTTTTAGATTTTTTTATGTGCATAGAATTTATCTGGAACAGTGGACCATCATAACACTCTTGGTTTTTTAGGCAGTAAGCCACACTTTCAACCTTACAGGGTCATGTTTAATCATCGGTCCATTAAATGTCTTTTGTCTTCTTTATTCAAATGTTCTCTTTCTCCTTCTTTTTTATCTTTTTTATAATTAGTAAAATCCTTTGTAATAAATTCAAAGACGGAATTGCCTTACTTGTGCGGAGCGCCGCTGCGCTTCCGACCTTTATCTCCTGTGCCGCCGCGCTATTATCTCCAGCGCTGTCGTGCTTTACTTTGCAATAAATTTAAGACGGAATTGCCTTACTTGTGCGGAGCGCCACTGCGCTTCCGACCTTTATCTCCTGTGCCGCCGCGCTATTATCTCCAGCGCTGTCGTGCTTTGTAGGCGAAAAATACTTCTGGGTTTTTTGTTGAACTTCCGATTGAATGTGCTCACACACTTTAGAGCTCCTGCAGTCCGACGTACGTTTCGCGATTTGCGCTGCTTCAGGGACTGATCGGGAAGTTGTAGAGTCTAGGCTTGAAAAAATGCAAGGTTAATTCCCGCCAAGATAGCTTCGATATTTAAATGCTACTATCCAGTTCATATGGTATTTAATACCGCATTCAGCCGCCTAATCCTCTTGTCGGCGTTGTACAAGAGGATTAGGCGGCTGAATGCGGTATTAAATACCATATGAACTGGATAGTAGCATTTAAATATCGAAGCTATCTTGGCGGGAATTAACCTTGCATTTTTTCAAGCCTAGACTCTACAACTTCCCGATCAGTCCCTGAAGCAGCGCAAATCGCGAAACGTACGTCGGACTGCAGGAGCTCTAAAGTGTGTGAGCACATTCAATCGGAAGTTCAACAAAAAACCCAGAAGTATTTTTCGCCTACAAAGCACGACAGCGCTGGAGATAATAGCGCGGCGGCACAGGAGATAAAGGTCGGAAGCGCAGTGGCGCTCCGCACAAGTAAGGCAATTCCGTCTTAAATTTATTGCAAAGTAAAGCACGACAGCGCTGGAGATAATAGCGCGGCGGCACAGGAGATAAAGGTTGGAAGCGCAGCGGCGCTCCGCACAAGTAAGGCAATTCCGTCTTTGAATTTATTACAAAGGATTTTACTAATTATAAAAAAGATAAAAAAGAAGGAGAAAGAGAACATTTGAATAAAGAAGACAAAAGACATTTAATGGACCGATGATTAAACATGACCCTGTAAGGTTGAAAGTGGGGCTTACTGCCTAAAAAACCAAGGGTGTTATGATGGTCCACTGTTCCAGATAAATTCTATGCACATAAAAAAATCTAAAAAATTATAATCTATGCGACGTTTATTTTGTGAGACAAGTGTAGTTCGTTGCACTTAATAATTAACTGTTCTTATATAGTGGTGTTCACGTTAATTGAAATCTCCCATTATTACTGTGTTGCCAATTTTATTAGCCTGTTTAATCAATGTTAGCTTTTTACGATCTGTTTCCTCATCCTGCCCAGGCATGCGGTACAACAACCCGAAAGTGTACTCTTGGCATTTTTATCTATAAGGATTCCAGAGTGCAGTTTCTTTCCTGCAGAACTTTTTTCTACTATGCCATTCTTAACATATAGTGCCACTCCTTCACCAATTTTTTTAAACTTTTTATTTATTTTATACATAATATGCTAGCATAACTTGCTACAGAAATAGCATTTGAATGTTGTAATTTTAATAGGTGAAATAAACAAAAGGGCAACAGTTACAGTTAATTGCTAGTAGACCACCACAAATTGAGGAAGCCCAGAAAGAGAGAAAATCAAGAGAAAAAGGGGAACAAACCCTCAAAGAAGGAAAAAATAACTTCCAGTGAGGAAATTATATACTTCGTACTTAAATCAAGATAGGAGAGAACCTATCCTAAACTAAACTCTTTCCAAGAAAACACGTAATCACAATATTAACCATTGTCAGGAGCTTAAGCATTAATAACCAAAGCTGAATAGGTTCTAAATAGGTTTTTCTCCGAGAAAAAAGTAATAATATATTTGCAAGGAAATTGCAAGAAAAAATGATCTCCCAAATATACAATGTCTTGTCGCATATCTAGAAATATGCCTAAGTAGTCCTACAGAAATCAGGAAAAATATGAAGTTTGCCCCCATGAAAGAAATTTGCATAGCTTGAAAATACAATCAAAGAATTAGATCATGAAACCTCTTTACCAATTTGATATAGCCTGTCATGTTGATTTAAGCTGTACCCTGGTATCAGAGTGTTCTATTGGTTATTATGAATGTGCAGGCCCAAAATTTTTGGTTGTTTTTTTTTATTTTTTGTTTAGGGTTTTAATTTTTCATTTTTTGATTAATGTAATATTTGTTTTTTTTTTTGTTTGGTTTATTTGTAAAACAAAAAAACCCCAGCACATTGAACTTAAAAAATAAACCCCAGGATCCCATGACCCTCTACATATTCTCTGACCCTGCCAAAATTGAACTCAAGGCCTGGGCCCAGCCAAAGCTTCCCTGAGCCCTTCTGACCTCCATTCTGCCATTAAAATTAAGGTGCGACTGGGACCCAGATCTACCTGGCTAGGGCTCCCTGAGCCCAGGTAGATAGTGTCATTTTTAAAGTTCCTTCTGCTGGGCAGGAGTTAGTAGGCTTCACTTCTACCCTTAAGGTTCTGAGGACCACAGGAAATAACTAAGTAGGGGCCAAGAAGGGACCTCCCTAGCTCCTTTAGGTTTTAATGAGGGTAGAGAGGCCTGAGGAGGCCCTAGCTCTGCTTGTAGAGGCGCAATGAGGTAGGCCCAGGCCCCAGTGATGCTTTAGTTATAGTGGCCAGAGTGAGGACTGGAGAGGCCTGTGGAAGCTCTGGTTGGGCCCAGGGAGATGCAGCTGAGCAAGCCCCGGACCTCAGGTTACATTTTGACAGGGATGGAGGGCCATGGGAGGCCTTGATTTTTAAATACAACAAATATATATTTTCAGGTATGTTTGTAGGAGGCCATTTTTGCTTCATTCCATTCAGAAAGAGCCAAAAATGGCTTCATTCTTTGCATTTTTTCACATTTCTTTTATTCAAATGCATGTCCCTATTGGTTATCCTCCTTCTACCAGGCCTCTGAGATGCTTATCAGGTCTATATCTTCAATTAGTGCCATACATTCTAATTCTGCAATTTTATTTTTCAGACTTCTTGCAGTCACATTTTAAAATATTTGTTATTTGTATTCACAGCCTTCCTATTAGCAGATGATACAGGCAGTTTAGAGACATTTGTATCTATGTTCTCTTTTTTAAAATCCACCTGGGATACTTCAACCTTCATCTCAAACTCTCTATTGGGATATTCTGTTTTGCCAGCATCCTTTGAAGAAACTCCCTCTGAACCATGCATTCTGAGTGACTATTTACTTTCCCCTATGATCTAGTTTAAAAGCTGCTCCTTTCTAGCAACCAGGTTCCACCCTGCTTAAGTTGGTGCCTTATAGGGATGTGTAATTGTTTTTCCAGAATTGTCTCTAGTAGTAGTCTGGCTGAGGCGTTTTGTAGTGGTTGTAATGGTTTTAGGAGTCCAGAGGGTAGGCCTAGCAATAGAGAGTTACAGTAATCTATGTTGGAAAATATTAGTGTTCCAGAACAGTGTGGAAGTCCTGTATTGTTAGTAAAGGTTTTAGTCGATGTAATATTCTAAGCTTGGAGTATTCTGTTTTAATTAGCTTGCTTATATGCTATAGATTGATAAGCTTGCTTATATGCTTATATTGACAAGTTTTCATCAATCTGCATTCTTAGGTCTTGTACCTGATCTGAGGGAGTAATGTAAAAGCTTCTTAGGTATATAATTGACGGTTTGATTATTGTGAAATTTCTTGTTAACCATACAATTTCAGGTTTTTTTTGTGTTTAGTGTAAATTTCAGCTGAGTTAGTCTTTGTTGTATTGCCTTCATGTAAGCTGCAATGTCGAGGTAGTTTTTAAAAATGATTTGTCAAATGGGATATAGAATTGTATGTCATCTGCATAAAGGAAGAATTTGATTCCTAGTTCCGCTAGTAATATGCATAATGGCAGCATGTATATGTTGAATAGGGTAGCTGAGAGTGCTGACCCCTGGGGACATCTGTATCAATTGGGAAGGTGACAGATATGTGATTGTCCGGTTTGACTTGGAATAATCTGTTTGCTAGGAAAGACGAGAACCAGTTGATGACAGTTCCGTCTATTCCAATTTTTCTCAGCTGGTGGCACAGCAGGGTATGGTAAACAGTGTCGAATGCTGCTGTTAGGTCAATAAATACCAGGATATAGGATTCATCATTATTAAACCCCTGTAGTACACGTCGGTTAGTGAAATGAGAAGGGTTTCTGTAGAGCAATCTTTTCTAAAGCTGAATTGGTTGAGGTATAGAATATTATTGTCTTCTAGGGTGTTTTCTAATTGTGATAACACTGCTTTTTCTAGGATTTTAGCGATGAAAGGCAGGTTGGATATTGGTCGATAATTGTCCCAGTCATCATTTCTGACAGATTTATCTTGTTGCAATATATGATTGTTCACTCTGTGAAGCAAATTCATATCAGTGAATGTCATGAACGGACTTTCAGTGTTGCAGGCCCACTGTTTGGTAATCCACTCCCAGAAGTCTGATCAAGGTTCATTTTTTTTCATTTGCTTTTACAGATTAATTTAATTATCGATCAGTTCATATTATACCTTTGCTCTGTGAACATGATTGATAATACAACTGTATTATGAGTGTTTTATTCCTAGCCACTAGTTATTTTAGATCTTAGTATTTTAACTGTTGTACATTTTTGAGTACTATTACCCCCTTCTAGTATTATTATTCATATCGTGATTCATCTAGATGAGTTCAACACATGGAAGGCTTGTCTCTCATGTACATCAATAGCTTGTTATTCGCCCCCTGTCCTGTTAGCTGTCATTCTTGCTACATTCACAGGATTGTGTCAACTGTGGCAGCGGCAATGATAATTACACTCAAGCAAGCTCTGTATTTGCTGATGTTTTACCTCTAATTATAAAATCTTGCTTGATAGTGTTGCGGTTTCACATATGTTCCCAAGTCATTTACTCTTTTTGCCAGGCCTCTCAATAGGTAAGCTGTTCAGATTCCAACTCCTACAATACCAGCCTGCTCCATACAGTGTAGTAAAGACTGAAATGGTTTTATGGATGTCCATTGAGCATGTGTTGTCTCAGATATTTATTTGTTAACATCTGATTTTATGCGATTTAATGTATATTATTGTGTCACCCACCCTAGAACTGTGGATTGCATGGGATATAAGCTTTTTAAATATCCCATTTAAAAATACATTTTTGTAAAAGCTTGAAATAAAGTATCATTTATACTAATGGTGTTTATAAAGATTGTGCAGAAAGGATGGTGGAGGAATTGAACAGCTTCCCAGTGGCAGAAGTAATAATAAGAATGTTGTTGAAATTCAAGAAAGCACGGAATATCCACAGTTGGTCCATAGTGTGGAGATTCAGTAGCAAAGAGATAGCAAATAGGGTTTGAAGTATTGACATTGGAATGTTTCATTGTGGGACTCCATCACATGGTGTCTGGGGACAGGAAGGTTTCATTGTGGAGGAGGTAAATCACAAGAAGTACTAGATGGTAGCATGAGAGCTTTGATAAGTAATTGTAATAATAAGTCACAGGAAGAGCTGGATGGAGGTATGGGACTTTCTAAGTACAAATGAAAAGGTTAGTCACAGGGATTGTTGGATGTAGTAGGGAGAGGAGTGGTTGAGAAGATTCATTGTGGAAGTAGATCACATGGGAGAAGTGGATGACCATGTATAATATTCTGCTTTTCTTCACACTGGGAAATGTAATAAGCCTAGCCATTACTGTGGAATGGCAGTTTTTACATTGTGGTTTTTATCTCAATGCTATAATTTTAACAGTACAATAAAAGTAAAAGATTAGGATATATTCTAAGTAAATGTAACCCACTCTTTGGTGGAGGGTCCCTGTTGCAGGGGCTACAGCAAAGTGCCAGGGCTCTCTCTACACTTCTGGGTCTCCAAAACACTCTTGCACCAAACTTCAGCCCTGGGGGCTGGGATTCCTTGGCGGGGAGGAGGCCTAAGTCTCCAGGGCCTTCGGTGCTGTGGTAGGGTAACCAAGCTGCACAGTCACTTTCACACTTAGGGCTAGATTTTCTAACGGCGCAGGCCTCTGTGAATCATGCGGTACCGGGGGGCGGGCCTGTGAAAGCTGGCAGCGATCGCACCACCGCGGTGCGATCGCTGCCGGCTTTCGCAAACCAATAGCGCCACCGTGAAAGGTGGCGCTATTGGGCGTGTTACTGACGGCGATAAGAGTCCTTACCTTTTCGCCATCAGCGATGTCTTCACGGCGTCCACCCCAGTGCCACCCCGACTCCTCCCCTTCCGGTGCCGACACCGCCCACAACCCGCCCCAATCTAGGTAACGCACGCGAAAAGTCCCATTTCGCATGTGATACCTTTAGAAAATGACCCCCTTAGCTTGATACACACAGAGAGGGTGTCATTCAATCCAAAAGGGCACACTTGAAGGAACAATCAGAGACCAAGGGTGGTGGTCAAATAATAATAAAAAAAGGTTTACTTAAGCTTAAAAAATATCTATGCTAAGATTCCAAAAATCATAAGTAAGAGGAGTAAAATACAAATAAAAAAGAGGTATGTTTCTCTGTCCATAGTGCCTCATTTGATGACCCTCCTTCCCTCAACTGTGTGCTGGTCTAAAAATGCCTTCCCCGATAAGGGTAGGTAGGTAGGTAAGTTCTCCTCCAGTTCACCATATACCAGGGGCGATGGAAAAAACTTTCCCCAGCTTCAAAAATATATCGACTAAAATACTTCTCAAAATGCTCAAAAACTCCAAAAAATGTCAATCTGTCTTCCACCTTGCTGTTAACTGGGTGCAAGATACAAAGACAGGGATCCAATCCTTTCCTCCAGGGGGTCCTCCCTGATCCAAAAATCACTCTTTCAAAATCCTCAAAACTCTTAATCTTAAAAACTCTTCAGATGATTAGGCCTTGTGGACCAACTCAAAGCCTCCTCTCACTAACTCCTCTGCACTGTGAGATCCTGGGATGATCTGCTTTCTGTAGTTTCCTCTCCCCTTGTCTATCCTGTGCCACCAACCCTCTGTCTAGTACTGCATGTGCTCAATGGTAATAACTAGCACTGAGCCCAGTCCCAAAAAGAGGATGGCCCAAAAGCTGGGGAGGTGCAGGATATGCAAAAAGCCTACCTACAAAATCCCAATATTTGTGTGGGTTCTAATCCCTATTACATAAAGAGAAAATAAATTAGCAGAAATTAAACACATTGGGATCCATTATCAAAGCGTTTAGGGGGCCTATTTACTAACTTCCATTAACATGGCACATTAACATGGTATTTGAATGCAAGTTATTTTCCCATGGGATTTAATATACTACAGTAACTGAGTACTTTAATTTAGTAAATCTCGAATTCGCGCTGGAAATGTGCATTGCCATGACAGGAAAAGTAAATATGCTCCTGGCCATGGCAATGAGGATTTCTGGCCCCAGCAGGTAGCAACCTTAAAAAGGCAGCAAATGCCGAGTAATATGATTTCCTCCTTATACAGATGAGAAATTTGCAGTCACATACCCCCCCCCCCCCACCCCCCAGTGTAAACACCTTAAATCCTTCCCGGCCAAATTGCCCTCTTCCACCTTAAGGAAGCCCAATCCCTGGTTTACAACCCTCCACCCAAATTCTGCCAAAATGTGGCCTCTCACAGACTGGCCTCTCCTAGCCCCTTCCTCATCAGTTACCACCCCCCCACCCCCCTTACCAGCACGAGCCCTTGGATCATAATGGGGCAGAAAAGATCCATAGATCAGTATTTTAGAATTCTACACAAAGCACTTATTATTTTTTGAAAATTGACCTCGTTAGGGCCTATTTTTCATACAATTTCTAGCCCTTTTCCTAACTGGTTTGTAGGGTATAATAACTGGTTCATTTTGGTATATTTTCAGCACCATGTGCGGTAGATGCCAAGGGTTGTTATAATCTGTGTATTGATATAAAACCTGTGCTCTGTCTCTTGGTTATCTGTGTAACCTTGCTTTTCAGACAGTTTGAGGAGCAGCCTCTGAAAAGACCGAGGCTCTGAAGGGTCAATATCCAAAATGGCTTGCCTGGCTAAGTTAATTCCCAAACTCTGAAACTCTCTCCTAGTAGGGGCCAGAGTAACCACCAATATTCTGTCACTCTACTGTATGGTCAAACCTAGCTTTTTCATCAAATATACCCTTCCCAGCTGGCTTTGCTCTCAAGGGAACTATAGCCCTTCCCTTAGACTAGGGGTGGCCAACTCTGATCCTCGAGAGCCACAATGAATATGCATGAGATAGATTTACATACAATGGAGGCAGTGCATGCAGAACTATCTCATGCATATTCATTGTGGATCTCCTGAAATCTTGACTTGTTTGTGACTCTTGAGGACAGGAGTTGGCCACTCCTTTTTTATTTATTTATTTATTTTTGATTTAGATTCCACCTTTCAGACATTTCAAAGGGATTACATAAAGCAGCAAGATACTGCTTCTCACCTGATATAAAGCTTAGACTGTACACTTGCACTACATAACGTCTTCCTGGCATGCAGAATACTGTTCTGTATGACAGGTACTGCACTGTCTCCCTGTATAAGAAGTACTGCATTGTATGATACATGCTGCAAGGTATGATATGCATATATATTACATCTTTCTGGTGTATCTTATCTACCTTCTGGATGAAATCCACTCTGTAATCCTGCCTACTTCATAGATGTAATGCACTCTATGATCTTGTACCTTGCTCTCAGTACTCCGGTACGGGATTCAGTAATAAGTCCTTCCATAAAATACATACATACATACATCAGTTTGAGACTTAGCCCAACACACACGGAGAGTTTAAAGATATTTCCCTGCTGAATGCATAAGTGTTTGCCAGGTAAGTCATCATGACCTGGATAAAAAAGAGGTGTGCTGAGGGCGAGGATTAAACTTAGGTGAATGACACTGAATAGCAGAGAAATCTGAATGCATGGAAAGCAGTCTTAAAGCTTTCTGGGTAAATGTAGCAGGATAATTTTAGCCCTAACCGGGAACGTCCAGCTGGCTGAGTGGCTGGGGAGGGATTAGCAGGGAACCTGGAGGCCAGATAGATTTTCAGAAGCCAAGCGGAGTGGGGGTGGGGGGGCTTCTTGGGCCAGTAAGCAACTTTTGAAAACTTTTTTTTATGGGGGGGGGAGGGGGAGAGTTTGGGCACTATGCCTCAGTTCTGTTTAGCAGGGGGGGGGGGTTAAAAAACTGGGCCTGCAGGTCCACATGCCTTTTTTTTTTGGGGGGGCGGTGTTTTTAGCCATTTAACTGGTTATATGTTGAATACAGCCGGTTAAGTTAAAAGTTATCCGGATATAAATACCCAGTTAACTTTAAACCTAACCAGTTACTGTATATTCAGACACAGCCTGTTCCGTTTGAACGTTATCTGGATAACATTACCCGGATAACTTTAGACAAGTATATTCAGCAGGAGACTTGTCCCACTGAACATGTAGCCGCTCCCCGCTTTTCTGAATATTGACCTCTGCGTGCCCTGTCTGCCTTGTCTGTTCTCAGCAGTGCTTTTCATGCACCAAGGCTCTGCCTACGTTTCCTTTCCTCCAAGAAAGCGAGAAACCAAGTTCTAGCCCACCCCAATGAGCCCTGGTTTTATCTGTTTTCCCTCCGGAGTCCTGCTGCTTTCCTTCCTTCCCTACATGCTTTTAGTTGCCGGTGTTGATACCAGATACAGGTCCTGATTTAAATTTTTAATAGACAGAAATAAACATTCTTTTTTTCCAGTTAAAGGAAAAAGGCTTCTGCAGTCCAAGAGATCACTGAGCCTTCAACCTGGCTTCCTTTAATGCTCCTTTCAGTGCCACTGCCCTCAGCCATTAGTCACCCTGTATCAGCAGCAGCAGCATTACTTATTTTATTTAGGACATGCTTTTCCATTAACTATCCATTTCTTGGATTATTATTTTCTAAGTCAATGCTGAGGAATATCATTTATATTTTCTTTGTGAAAAGCTGGAAATAGATAGTCTCCATGCACTACCACGCTAGCTAACCTGTGCCCCCTTGCCTTCTGTATTGAACATGAGAACGGCAGCTCCCGTCTTGTCTTAGTTTTTTCAGTCATTTTAATCTGTTTAGAATTTGCAAAAGGTTTCCAGCAACTTCTCGGATGCAACAGGATTTACTTGTGGTAAAAAAAAAACCAAAAAAAACCCCCAAACCCAACTGGAAAAGAATCCTTAAAGGGCTGAAATCAAATTGTAAATTGGGTTAATGTTGTTAAGCTATTTTGAACTTGAGTGTGTGTGTGAAATAGGGCCCTTAGATTGTAAACCTTTGTGTGTGTATGTGTGTGTACGTGTGTGTTTGCACGCGTGCACACTTCAGGTTGGATTTGGAAAGGCATTGCAATTAAATCTAAAATCCAAAAATAGAAAAAAATAAAAGCAGACCCATCCCCAAAGTTGTCCAGGGCCCCTTAAGTGGTTAAAGCAGCCCTGGCCATATATTTATATATACAGCATCGAAACATCTAAAGCAAGCACAGATTAACTGGGTTTGACAGCATCTGTAAATGTGTATTTCTAAGATTTTTTTTCCCAATGGCAAAGAAAGATTGCTTTTTCAGAAGCCATAAAGCACTGATATCAGTTCTGGCAGCTTTGTGGCATATATCATAAATTACAGAGATTGCAGGAAGTGCTGGAAATCCAGGTTTAGGGTCGCCATAATTTCATGCTTTCTTTAGTCTTTTCAATATGCTATGACATGATATCCTATCATGGCTTTACATCACAGTGCAGGCCATTGCCTGCTAAAAGAAATCTGAAGGAAAGCCACAGCAAGCTGAACAAATCTGTGAAATTGTTTGCAGAGATTATTGTCGATGGAAAAAATGATATTGATTCCCTGTTTTTCCTTCCATTCATAAACTTGTCATAGTTACAAACACATTAAAGTTCTCACTTATTCTGTGCCTACTGGAAAAATCCTTGGTAGAAGAGGCACAATATTGTACCCTGTTTCCACACCCTTAGTGGCTTCTGCACTACTTTAGATCTTTTTGGGCATATTACTGGGGCTATGGTGATTTTGCTGGAGAAACACATATTTTAGTTCAATTCATAGGTGCTTGGAATATGGAAAATGCCTAACACAATGAAGACAGAATGAAGCAAAAATTCCAGAGATGCCAGTAAAATGCATTTTGGAAATAGAATCTATGGGACTCTAGATGTCCTGAGATTATTTTTTTCTGTGGGAAGAATACCTCCATGCATCTGGCCAGTATGCAGTACATGCACATTAATCCTGCTCGTTGTTAGCAGCCATATGATGCAATGCAACGTACAAATCCAATCATGCCTTTGTAACCCCTGGTCGACATGGTTTGTCCCAGTAGACCCCTATGGAAGAACTCCTAGTGGCTGGACCTGTGGCTTTACTGGAAGAGTCTGCTCAGAGCGATCAGAGAGGAGTCAGTAATGAGCAGTCTCAGAGTCCTGCTGGACCTAGTTAGAGGAGCAGAGTCTGAGAGAAGCAGTGGTAGCATGAGCCAGTGGGGGATGTTGTAATCTGCTGCAAGTAGCGTGGACCAGGTAGAAGCTAACTAGCTCCCTGCAGGGTTGTCTCAAATTCCCGGGGAGGATCTTGAGACTCAAGCAAGTGTAACATCTCCTTTCTGGAAGATCTCTAAGTCTGCAGTCAAAAGCCGGGGTAAAAGAGGGGATCCTTCCACTAGTGTAGAAACTGGATAGTAATGGTAGGGACCCATCCGTGGGGTTTTTACAGGCAGGAGCAATCCCCAGTTGTTCCTGCCCTGGGTTTTCAAAATGCCCACCAGACCACCTGAGGCTGGCACTATTATGTTGTACATCAGATTCTGCTGATGAAAGACTCATGGATGTAGTAAGAAGGAGCTGGTGAGGGACAGGGGAGACCAGGGGGGTCTTGGAGGCTGAAAAGAGGCCTTTTATTTTTGCAGGTTTAATGGGTTAAAGGAGGGGGGGGGGTCAATTTTCATTTCATTTTGTTTTTCTGGGTTTTTTTTGTTTATTTCATTTTGAATAAATGAAACAAACTGAAATAAATAAAAAAAAAAAAAAGAAATGAAAACCAAAATAATTTTCCAGTGCACATCCCTAATTTGAATTGTTATCCCTTGTCTACTACAACACCTGCTTGCCTTAATTTCTGGAACCCCATTACTGTCCAGGTAATTATCTCTGAAGCACCAGAAACAGCTTTATAACCAGCTACATTAAAATAAAAATAAAAAAAAGCAAAAATATCCATAATCATCTGATCAATTAAACTTGCTAAGAATGGAAGCAGATCAAGTAGTGAATAACTGCAGAGTCCAATACCAGAAGAAGGTAGATGCAGGTTGTTTGTGTTCTCTACCTTATACCTTTCCTAAAATGTCATAGTGCATCATGAAATTAAAAGCCAGCTAAATAAGTCACAATCTAAATTAATATATTTATGGTTATGAATCAGTATTATTAAAAGGTCTTTCAGGTGATCAAATTATCATTGAAAATGGGTTGCCTGCTGTCTGACCTCCATCTCATATCAGTTCATCTTATTGCTTAAAATCAATTTTAGCACCTCTGCTTACTACACAGAGATAATGGATATGCAGCTTAGCATGTGATAAAGATTATTAGATAGCAGTTAGGAAAGGTGATTTTATAGCAGCCCACATAGAGCTAAAGTCTACATGTAGATAGTACTCGCAGAATTTAGTCTGAATTTTCAAAGTGAACTTACGCATATGTTTGCTTTGAAAATTAGTGGGTAGGCGCATATCCCTATATGGCAGGCATACACATGTTTACACCTGCTTGGGAGCAGATGTAAACATGTGTATGCATACCTTTAAGTGCATACTTTTGAAAATAGAAAGTATGGGGAAGATTTTAAAAACCCTGCCCGCGCCAAGCCTATTTTGCATAGGCCCGGTGATGTGCGCATGTCCTGGGCTTTGAAAAAGGGGCGGGTGGGGGGCGGTCCGGGGGCGGGACCGAGGCCTCCGGCATAGCAGCTGTGCTGGGGGATCGCGCGCAAGTTACACCTGCCATAGGCAGGTGTAAATACCAAAACAAAGGTGGGTGTGTGTGTGGGGGGGGCGGCCTCAGAGGGAACAGGGAAAGCCATCGGGGCTCCCCTAGGGCTCGGCGTGCACAAGTGTGCACCCCCTTGCGCGTGCCGACCCCGGATTTTATAACATGTGCGTAGCTGTGCGCGCATGTTATAAAATCAGGTGTAGATACTAAAATCTGGCCCTATGTGTGGAAATGCTTTCCCTATCCTCCCCTCTACCCCTCAGGAATACCTCTTTGCGGTGCATGGAAAAGTATGTGTGGAATCCCTTCTGCAAGTTCTTTTATGTGTGCAAAGCTCAGGACAATTTTCAAAAGCAGATCTATTGATTTATTTATTCATTCTTAACGACCACTCCTTTTTTTTTTTAATTTAAAGTTTATTAAGCGTATCCAATAAGGTACAGCACAATGGATATGTATGGACAGACTGGTACAATAATATGATTATTAATATCCGCTGGAACAAGAATGATAATACACAATAAACTACTATCATGTAATAATAACAACTTTTGCTTTTGTTTTTATTTCAACCCCTCCCAAAATTATCTACTACATTTCACAACCCACTCCAGAATCCCTGTGCTTCAGAATAAGTCTATCAAACCTTCCCGGAAAAGACCCTAGCTAGTAATGGAACCCTTCTGTTGCCATAAGACAAAGCTATACCAAGTTTTTTCAAATTTGGGAATGTGCTTCCTCTTCATAGCTGTGAGTTTACCTACGTGATAGATCTGATTAAACCTCTGAACCACCCGGGAGAGTGACGGTGCCAAGGCAGCCCTCCAGGAGTGTGCTATTTCTCCTCTGGCTGCCAAAACAATTTGGCGAGAGAGTGAGTGAACCTCAGGTGTTTGATCATTCATAGATATATTCAAAAGAAAATACTTTAGGATCTTATGCATTGTCATTCCCACTATTTCCTCTATTAACCTTACAATATCATCCCAAAAAGCAGCTATTAGGGAACAGTCCCACCACTTCCGCCAGCATAATTTATCTTCTTTGGGGTACATACGATTCAGTATAGCAGGGGTTAAGTACCATCTATATGCTATCTTGTAGCCGTTTTCTACTATTGCTGCCAAAATAGAACTCTTTTTTACCGATAAAAAGCAGAGATCCCATTGCCTGTCACATATGTCAGAGTCTAAATCTTGTACTCAATGCAAAATATGTGAAGGTGGCGGCTTAAGATCTTTGTTGAGGAGGCGGTATATTCTAGACATCCCTTTCGTGGCCATATAAGCTTTATCGCAGAACCCTTCAAATAAGATTTGGCCCAACCATAAGTCCCCTTTCACCTCCCGCTGTGATATAAAATGATTAACTTGCAGATAAAAATAATAGGCCGAAGGGTCTAAATGATAAGTCTCTAACATGTCCTGAAAGCTTCTCAACCCTGACCCCGTCCAAAAATGTTCCAGTCGACTACATCTTTAACTGAATGCCCTGGAGGAAAGGCTCCGTTCAGAAAAATAGGGGTTCAATAGAAATAGGTTCTATTGCCTACTAATTCAGATCTTCACTTGTCCCAGATTTTTAACGTCAAGGCCACGTAGGTAAGAAATGGGCGTGGTGGGGCAGCCAAACTAAGCTGTCTGGATGTACATTCTACTGTCTGCTGCCTGGAACCGACCTTCACTAGCCACGACTATGCACGGATTGATTCTGGTATTGACCCCCGCTTTGGCTGACCTCTCTTGGACTGATACTCTGGCTCTGACCCTTGCACTTCACTCAGACACTCTCTTCTGGCCCCCAGTGACCATTGGGCCAACATACTTGGATAACAGCCATGGCTTCCATGTGGCTAGACCTGCAGATGCTGCCTGTCTCATCTGGAGGACCTTCCTGAACTGTTGTCTCCCTGAGGTCTCCGGAGCTTCCGGTTCAGGTCCAGTTCATCCACTCTGCATCATCCGCGCACCCTTGCTCATGGTGGGCACACCTCTCCAGGAGACCACCGGAGGCCCACCTAAGTCCAAGCGGTCCGGGTACTCAAGGGCTCAACCTGTGGAAACCCCGGACTGTTATTGGTGAAGCTCCAGCTAGCCTCTGCTCCTTGTGTGCTCCACCTCCTGGTGGCAGGCGCTCTCTGGGTCTAACCAGAGGGCTGTACCAATCCTGCGTCAGGCCAAGGGTCCACCTCCAGTGCAACAGTCCCTGCCCCTGTGCCTTCAAGGGGAATTGTCACATTGGTGCCACTAAGGTTATGCTCAGTTGATTACCATTGGTTGACAATTTAAAGCTCTAAAATATTATAGAAAAATAGAAGGGGTATCTTAATCTCCCAATGAACTATACTGAATCAGCAAATACTTTTTAAGCAATGTCAACAAAAATGTATCATCTAACATAATGAACTATTCTTACTGGTTACTGTAGATGAAATTTAGGTAAAAATTGGGTCACAGTGGTTGAACCAATCCCCTTTGTATAACAATGTTTCCTATGGGAAAATTGGTTACGATTTAAGCTATTTCAACATAAGACAAAGTTTTCATTAAGCAATTGTGAGTTAAGTTAAAGGTCTTCCTAGATATATATGCAGCATCTCTCTCAATATAAAGAACAACATCACTGCCCTATAAAATGACCAGCTTAGTATCCATTCAGAAAGGCACCTATACCTGACTGAATCCTAGTGACAATGTGTACTGTTATTAGCCATAAAAGTTGTTCTTAAACACAATCTCAAATCTGAAAATGTAATCTTTCTTTATTGCTATCTTCCTGATATTAATTTTGAGTAATACTTTTTTTTCCCAATTTGTACTCTAAAATAAAAATGATGGTATTCCATGATTGCAGTGGTTGAATGATCTTAGCATTTTATAATAATCCTGCAGAAATTTCTGGTAGTCTTACCAGGAGTATTAGTGGTAATACACACACTTCAGATGTGGAAAATCCAATAAATGCAAAGGAAATCAACCTTGTAAAAATAACATGATCTTTAAGCGCCGTGTGTGTGTGCGTGCGCGAGTGTGTGTTTTGAGAAAAGGAGGACCAATAAAGTTTTCCATATTTTATTTTGAGTGTTTGCTATCCAAAATATGACATCAGTTGACACATTCCTTCTATTTGTGGCAACATGAATATGCCTCTTGATTTTTGTACCTCTGCCTTCTTCACCCCTTCTTTTTCTCTCTCACTTCCGATCCTAGTTCTCCATTTTTTGTTTTTCTCTTTCTTTTCCTCATCCTTGCTCTGTTCCTAAACTCCACCATACTGATTAAACAGAAACATAGAACATCATGGCAGATAAGAACCGTAAGGCCATTTTAGTTTGCACAATTATGGGTGAATTCTAAAAGTGCCGTGCATGCAAAAAGTCAGAGATGCACATGCTGGGGGAGATTTTATAAACCTCGTACATGGGAGTACAAGAACCGCTACTTGAATATCTTTCATCTTGAAAAAAAGGGATGGGATAGAGGCTGGTCGGGGGTTCTAGGGTGGAGCAAACATATATGCGCATAAGGAGTGGTTTTATATCCTGCGATCACAGTGCATGTATGGCTCTTCCCTGGGCATATTTACTCAAGAACAGAAGAAAGAACAGGTGTAAGTCTAAATCAAGCAATGTATTGTCAAATACAAGCTGTGTGAGGGATCTGGGTAAACTGGGGGGAGTGTAAGGTAAAGAACCAGGGGGGGTTTGTGATCTAGAGATAGATTGGTAGACGAACTGGTTAAACTGGTCATTTCCTTCACGCGCGCATGTTACAAAATTTCCTCACTTGCGCATGTAAAAGCCGACAATTCCTAAGGAAAATGCGCAATTAGCAGATGCTTGTGTAAATGCTTAAAATTAGAAGCGCAAATTCGTGTGCTAGGTGTATTTTATAACATGTGCACGTAAGTGTCCAGCCGATGAAGATTCCTGTATTTGTGACTGCGTGCCCATATACATACCGGTACATATATGGGCATGGGCGAGCTCGTTTTAAGGTTACTGTCCCTGCTTCCATTTGCAATGCCATCAACCACAGCTGACCTCTGACTTTTCCCTACCCTTCTTCATAAATAGGCACTGTCTGTGCTCATCCAAAACTTTCTTGTATTCCATTACTTTTTTTCCCCTTTATCACCTCCCCTGAGAAGCTGTTCCATCACCCTGTCTGTAAAGAAATATGACCTCTTATGAAATGGGCATTTATAATTATCTCTCTGAATGGGTGAAATATATTCTTGGTTATTAACTCGAGGAATATTTCAATGTCTATGAATCTGATTGATTAATAATTCACAGCGCTGATGTGTAAGTAGTTTAAAATGAACCTAAGGTCACTATCTGACTCTAAAGTTAAATAGAAAATGTATACTAAAACTGCACCATTCATTTTAATTACAAGGTCAATTGTCTCATTACTCTACACATTTTTCTGCCAATGTGCCAGTATTCTGATTTATTTGAATATATTGCGAGACGAACATTACAGTTCCTGGGACAGAAATTACCGCATAATTTTTTAGGTTGGATATATATATATATATATATATCAGGGATTCACAATCCAATCCTAGAGCACCCCCAAGCCAGTCTGATTTTCAGTACCTACAATGAATCTGCATGATATTTATTTATACAATGAAGCAGTGCAGGCAAATAAATCTATCTTATCCATTGTTATTGTAGATATCCTGAAAATCCAACTGCCTAAGTGATACTCAAGGGCTAGACTGAGAACCACTGCTATACCTGAGATATTTGTGTGGCCGAGCAATGACACTCATGAAAGAACGACTGGAGTAGAGAACATTCATTTTGGTGTTTTCATTGTTGTTTGATAATTCAATTAATTTTTTTTTTATGTTCTCATCTAGTATGCTCTGTTTAATATTAATATGCTTCATGGGATTCAGTTTATTTCAGAATATGAAAAAAATCTTAAAGAGGACAATTTTCAGCAACCTGCATTGTTGCAAGGTAGTTTCCCTTTGAAAACTGTCTACAAGGTGCACCCATGCAAAGTGCATGTATACTTTGTACCTGCTATTCCTGTAAGGGGTAGAAAGGAGGTAAAACAACTAGGGATGTGAATCGTTTTAGGACGATTAAAATTATCGTCCGATAATTTTAATATCGTCTTAAACCGTTATGGAACACAATACAATACAGATTCTAACGATTTATCGTTATAAATCGTTAGAATCGTGAGCCGGCACACTAAAACCCCCTAAAACCCACCCCCGACCCTTTAAATTAAATCCCCCACCCTCCCGAACCCCCCCCCCAATAACTTAAATAACCTGCGGGTCCAGCGGCGGTCCGGAACGGCAGCGGTCCGGAACGGGCTCCTGCTCCTGAATCTTGTCGTCTTCAGCCGGCGCCATTTTCCAAAATGGCGCCGAAAAATGGCGGCGGCCATAGACGAAAAAGATTGGACGGCAGGAGGTCCTTCCGGACCCCCGCTGGACTTTTGGCAAGTCTCGTGGGGGTCAGGAGGCCCCCCACAAGCTGGCCAAAAGTTCCTGGAGGTCCAGCGGGGGTCAGGGAGCGATTTCCCGCCGCGAATCGTTTTCGTACGGAAAATGGCGCCGGCAGGAGATCGACTGCAGGAGGTCGTTCAGCGAGGGTTCCGGCGCCTCGCTGAACGACCTCCTGCAGTCGATCTCCTGCCGGCGCCATTTTCCGTACGAAAACGATTCGCGGCGGGAAATCGCTCCCTGACCCCCGCTGGACCTCCAGGAACTTTTGGCCAGCTTGTGGGGGGCCTCCTGACCCCCACGAGACTTGCCAAAAGTCCAGCGGGGGTCCGGAAGGACCTCCTGCCGTCCAATCTTTTTCGTCTATGGCCGCCGCCATTTTTCGGCGCCATTTTGGAAAATGGCGCCGGCTGAAGACGACAAGATTCAGGAGCAGGAGCCCGTTCCGGACCGCTGCCGTTCCGGACCGCCGCTGGACCCGCAGGTTATTTAAGTTATTTGGTGGGGGATTTAATTTAAAGGGTCGGGGGTGGGTTTTAGGGGGTTTTAATGTGCCGGTTTTTCGATTTTTCGATTTTTCGATTTTTAACGATTTTTAATGATTTTTCACGATATTTTACCCCCCCAAACGGCAACAATACGATTCCCTCCCCCTCCCAGCCGAAATCGATCGTTAAGACGATCGAGGACACGATTCACATCCCTAAAAACAACCAGTGAAGCTTTGAAAACGAAATCTGCACACGTTGTTTTCCTCCCAGGAACACCTTTTTTAATTTGGCTAGAAGTATGCACGCCATGAAGACCTGCACATAATTTTGGCTGACTTGAAGGGGACAATTTTCAACCAGGGCACTCTTACCAAGTAAAATCCTTTTGAAAATGGTCCTGAAAAAGTAAACTTGGGAAACTGTTTACTTTGGGCCTGATTTTAAAAAGCATTTACTCAAGTAAAACTGGGTTTTACTCAAATAAATGCACTTTACTCGAGTAAGTGGGCTTTTGAAAATTGCTACAAAATATGACATTGAACTGTCCATATGATTTACTCAAGTAAGTGCACTTTAGTCGAGTAAATGGCTTTTGAAAATTGCTACAACAGTAGTTACATTTACGTGCATAACTCCTTTTGAAAATTACCCCATTTATGTCCTAGAAGGTGACTAAGGGGGTCATGTTTCTAAGGAGTTACCGCAGGAGATAAATTTGCAAATCGTGCTAACAGCTGTTAATGTGATTTGCAAATTCTTAATTTAGTATTCAGGGGGTGGAGGCAGTGGTAGCGCAGCTCCTAACACGGCCAATAGCTACAACCCTTTCATTCGCAATGAGAGAGAGAGAGAGAGAGAGAGAGAGAGAGAGAGAGAGAGAGAGAGAGAGAGAGAGAGAGAGAGAGAGAGAGAGAGAGAGAGAGAGAGACTGACTATCTATAATGCCCATGCCCTAGACAGGTATTTGTATCCCTATGGGAGGGCCACCTAGTAACTCGAGGTGGGGATTAGGTATGAGCGTAGGGGGTTGTGGGCCACTTTCACATTCAACATGACACCTACGGAAAGAACAGTGGTCTCTAGTGAAGATTTGCTGGCCGTCGGAGTGAGGAAACTCACTCCAAGAAGAGATTTGGGCAACGTTCTCTCAACCTAGCTTGATGGACACTCTACCTGGGCAACAACAAGCTAGGTTGAGAGAATGTTGCCCAAATCTACAGACTAAAGACATTTTTTTCATTTTCTAACAGTCATGGATCCCTGAATCACACATCGCCAGCAGAAATCAACCAAGATACTTCCAACACAAATTTCGAATTTTGTCTAACTAGCCAAGAAATCGAGCACACCCCTAGACTATGTATGCCATGGCCTGACATTAACTGTAACTGGCAAGTTGGTTATAAGATATTATAAGAAAAACTTCTACAGGCTAATATGCAACAAAGCCCTGGCCAGTTCCAGCCACACAGCACAACTATTTTTTAAATTGTTTGACAGCACTTCATCAACACATCTAGAAAATGGATATAAAATCTTATTCAGATGATATTTCACACCTCAGAGATTGCACAAAATATTTTCACAGGTATTAAAACAAATACAGAATAAAGAGACCATAAAGAATAAATAGAAACATGCGGTCAAAAACTGAACTGGAAACTTCAAGAAGGTAGACTCTGTTTGTAGTGCAATATTACTGTTGCGCTTCCTGGCCGCATACGCTCCGCGGCCGGGCCTGCTCACCTCGCTATGCCTTCTACCCATTCCAGGCACGCTATGCCTTCTACCCATTCCAGGCACGTCCCCTCCACGCTTACAGCGTCTCCGGTCCCCCTGTGCTCCCGCTCCGGACCAGGCCTCACAGTGGGGCTCAGCGTCCTCCATGGCATCGGCCCTGCCCAGCCTCTTAAAGGGCCAGGGGCCTAACCCAGCTCCGCGGTGCGCCCTGATTGATCGCTGCTTAAAAGGAAGTGGTCTGACCCCACTTCCTTGCCTTGGCAATCGGGTCGATCATGTTGTGATAGCTAGTTTGCCTTCCTGTTCCAGTGTCTTGTTCCAGTCTCCTGTTCCAGTGTCTTGTTCCAGTCATCTGTTCCAGTGGTCCTGTTCCAGTCTCCTGTTCCAGTGTCCTGCTGTTCCTTCGTCTCCCCAGGTAGTAGCATTTGGACTGTCTTCTCAGTACTGACCTCTGCCTGTTACTTTGACTATGTTTGATCGCCGCCTGGATTTGACCTTTGCCTGTTTTCTTGACCACGTCTGAACGCTGCCCGGAACTGACCTCTGCTTATCCATTGACCACGTGTAACACTGCCTGGAACTGACTTCTGCCTGATCACTGACTACGTCTGACCGCTGCCTGAAACCTGACCTTTACCTGACTGACTATCCTCGGACTGACTACTGGTATTGACCCCTGCTTTGGCTGACCACACTATCCTTGATTCTGGCCTTGATCCTTGCTCTTCATTCAGAGACTCTGTTCTGGTCTTCTCTCGCTCCTGGACTCCCTGACCTGAACATTGACCGCGCACCCTTGTTCATGGTGGGCACACCCCTGAACGTCATCTCTCGGAGATCCTGCGAGGCCCACCTAAGACCAGGCGGCCTGGGTAACCAAGGGCTCAACCTGAAAGAACCCCGGGTTGCTATTGGTGAAGCTCCAGCTAGCCTCTGTCTTCTCCTGTGCTCCGCCTCCTGGTGGCAGGTGCTCTCTGGTTCTGACCAGGGAGCCTACCAATCCTGCACCAGGCCAAGGGTCCACCTCCCGGCGCAACAATTACCATTCCTCATAAAACAACAAATATAATTAGGAAATATAAAGCATGAATCATAACAGTAAAAGCAGGCCAATAAAAATAATAAATATTTCAAAACATCTGATAAATAGAACATCCAATAATTTAAAAATGCTATAAATTTTCCTAAACACCAATAAAATATTTCAAAACTGCAGAAACATCAAATTCCCAATAATTAAAACTAATAAGGGTTATAAAAATCTCTCCATACCTGGGATGTTTTCATTTCCAATCATCCTCATATTGTTGTGGATTGGGGGAGAAGTGAGGGGACACACAAACTTTATCCCCTCTCTGATACACACATATATGTTCTTTCTCTCACACACTCCTTGTTGCGATCCCCCCTGCTGCTGCGCTACAGGAGGTCTCTTACCTTCCTCCAGAGGCCGCCTTGAAGCCAGGGCCTCGCCTGTGTTCCATCCGGGACTTGTTCCAGGGCCTGAGAGGCCTAGCTGTGCCTGTGGCTTGCATGCCTCAGTGTTTGGACTTCCTGCTTCCAGCCACGCCCGTTTCTCTAGGGGCTGGCCCGCAGCTCTCTACCCTAGTTATAGGACCAGCGGTGGGCGGTCCTGGCAAGCTCCTCCCAGGGAGTTGCCTTCTACCTCCAGTATTTAAGGACTTTCTGTTCACTGTGTCTTTGCCTTCGGATTGGGTTACACAGTTGCTTGTGGTCTCTCCTGATCCAGGTCCTCCGTGGCTCCGACTCCTGCTTGTCTTCAGCCTGCCTTGACTCCGGTCCGTGACTCTGACTCCTGCTTGTCTTCAGCCTGCCTTGACTCCGGTCCGTGACTCTGACTCCTGCTTGTCTTCAGCCTGCCTTGACTCCGGTCCGTGACTCTGACTCCTGCTTGTCTTCAGCCTGCCTTGACTCCGGTCCGTGACTCCGACTCCTGCTTGTCTTCGGCCTTCGGATCAGGTCCTACAGTCGTCTGTATCCTTGCTGATCCAGGTCTTCCGTGATCACTTATGCTTTGATGGATCCCTGTCCAGTGTCTCTGCCTGATGTTTGTTCCTGTGCCTGTCAGCTGTAAGGACTTCGGATGTGAGTATCCCAGCATCGGAGTTCCTGTTTGCCTGGAGTTTCCCTGCACCCTCCTTCTCAGTGTGGTCTGCGACCAGCCTTCCTAGGCTGTGTAGGGCGCGTCTGGGACAGGGTGGTCCGCGACTCAGTCCCACGGGTGGGCTGAGTAGGGCGCCCTGATGGACAGTGCAATGTTCCTGTCCAGCCTTGTCTTCAGTGTCTGCTTCAGCCTTTGTCCGGATGTCTACCTGTCTCTGCCTTGACCTGGTTCCTGAGCCTTCTGTCCTGTTGGGCCCTGGAGTGGCCAACAGGAGGGATTCGTCCCACGGGCTCTTGAGCTTCTGCCAGCCGAGGGGGCTTCGGATGTGAGTATCCCAGCATCGGAGTTCCTGCTCGCCTGGATCCTCCCTGTGTCTCGCTGCAGCCCTTGCCCTGATGTCTCCGTCTTGCTTCAGCCTGCTTCTGCCCCGTCTGATGTCTGCTGTTTAAGGACTCTGTCTGCCCTCGCCTCTGTCCGGCCTGCTGCCCATTGCCGTTCCCTGCGGCAGGTCTGAAAGGGCCGGGAACAGTCGGAGGACCGTTCATTAGTCAACTTCCCCGTGTTGGCTACCATGGGCATGCAGGTCCGGCTGAGGGTCGGACTCCCTGCTTCTGTTCCTGCCTGCCTGGCTCACCATGCCTGCTCAGCTCACCTCCCACGGTGTGGCCTTGGGCTCCTCCTGGGGTCCTGCCGTGGCCCAAGGGCTCACCATCCGCCCGAGGCGCCCGCGCGCGCTCGTAACACTCCTTTTCAGACATACACCCATACTCGCACTTACTCTATGTGTGACGTATCATATATGTAACACAAGCTCTCACATCAGAGCTGTAGCCAGGCAATTTGGTGCCTATGGTCAAGTGAAAAACTGCGCCCTCACACATTACGCAACACATGATACCATGAGTTGGGAGACTGTTCAATGTTTGTATAGCAATGCCCATGGCCAATGCAAGGGTATTAGGTGCCCTAGGAAAACCTTACAGCCTTGCATCCCCAACTTCATAACACTTTCCTCACACAGAATTAAAAATTATGCATTTATAGTAACAGATTTGACATGAAAAAAAACATTCAAAGCACAGTGTTCTGAGGTAAAAATATCACTTACAACATGTATATTAAATTTACATGCACTGCTGAGGTGCCAACCAGAAAATCTTGCAAAAAAGCAAGAGATACTTGGTACCTATATAGTATGAGGCCTACTGTAATGCATCTTGGGCATGGGCATGACCCCAGAGAACCACTCAAACAGAAACAACCCTCCCTATGAAAGTTAATACTATAAATATTACAACCAGACCTAAAATAGTAATGAACCCTTTGTAAGGAAAACAGAACAATCCAACTACTATAGATCCCTACATAGAAATTACTAGAGATGTGCGTTCATTTTTGCCGAATTATACAATCTGGATCGGAGGACCAGAAAAATGATCGGGCTTTCCCCGAAATTTTGGGGAAAAATCTTTTTTCGGGTTAGCATGGGGAGGAGGGGCACACTTATTAAAAACAAAACAAAACCCAAACCCACCCCAACTCTTCAAATTTACTTAATGACACCCACCCCCCCCCCCCCCCCCACCACCATTACTAAAAGCCCTGGTGGTCCAGCGGGGGTCCCAGGAGCGATCTCCTACTCTCGGGCCTGCCAGAAATCAAAATGGCGCTGATGGCCCTTTGCCCTTACCATGTGACAGGGGCTACTGGTGCCATTGGTCGGCCCCTGTCACATTGTAAGAGCAATGGACGGCCTGCACCATCTTAGAAAATGTGCAGGCCATCCATTGCTCCTTCCATGTAACCGGGGCCGACCAATGGCACCGGTAGCTCCTGTCACATGGTAAGGGCAAAGGGCCACTGGCACCATTTTGATTAGTGGCACAGCTCTGTTTCACATATACACATGTACTTATACATGTTCATTTTTACACACACTGGCTCACACTCTCTTGCACATACATACGAACACAGGTTCTTGCTCTCTCACACTCATACACACACACACACACACACACACACACACACACACACACATTCTCACTCTCAGGGCCTCCACATACCTTAGTGCCACAATGGGATGGGGTCTGACACAGTCTTGCTGGGCTTCTCTTCAGGCCACAGCAGGATAGGCAATGCTGGTGGTGCCCAGGGCAACTGCTTAGCGAGTCCTACCCAAAAACCAATACTGCTCATGCACCTGTCACCCACTCTCCCCAAACTAGTCTCCCTCTCACCAGTCACTATACCCCTCCCCCCAGATCAGTCTCTCTCTCTCTCTCTCTTGCTCTCAGTCACTGTAACCCCTCTTCCCAGACAAGCCTCTTGCTCTCACAGTCACCGTCACCCGTCCCTCCTAAATCCTCTCCTCTCTCTTGCTCTTTCACTGTCACCTGTCCCCCAAAGCCAGTCTCATTCTCAACAGTCACTGTCATTCCTCCCCATTCCAGTCTCTCTCTTGCTCTCACCAGTCACTGTCACCTCCTTCCCCCTAGATCAGTCTCTCTCTCTCTCTCTCTCTCTCTGTCACTGTCAGCCCTTCCCCCCAGACCAGTCTCTCACTGTCACCCCCTGCTCCCCAGACTGGACACTGTCATACTCTCCTCCCAGACCAATCTCTCCTCTCTCCCACCTATCACTGTCACCCACTGCCCCAGACCAGTTTCTCTTTCCTCTCTCTCTTTCAGTCATTGTCACTCTAGCCCAGGGCTTGCAAGCAGCTTTGACCAGACCTTAACTTGTAAACTGGACAGTTGGTCATCCTAGCCCGGTCCCTGTGTGCTGCCTGCCTGCCGTGCTGCTAGACGCTGTCTCTGCTCGACTCTCCCACCCAGTCACATCCCCAAGGTCCCACACCTCCTTCCCTGAGCCCAGGCATTGGCAGTCTGTGCTCTACTTCTTTTCCTTTCCCTCAGGCCCCCGCTGAACAATTTTGGAACCTAAGCTGAGCCGCCCGCCAACTTTTTAAAAATAATAATGACTTGCTTAGCTTTTCATCCCGCGGGGACTGCACTCAGGCAGTGCCCAGCACAGACTGCAAGCGGCACCGAGACTTCAGCAAGGGGAGCAGAGCAGTTGTACCTTCGCTGCTTTCGGCCCTCGTGCTGCAGGTACTTCACTGAGCCTGCGCGCTGCCGTGGCGTCGTGGGGCGCTAACCTTTTGGTTTTTAAACGTCCTGGTTTGCATTCTGGAAATCGGTTCACGTGAGCCACAGAGGCAGACGCTGCAGGGGAATTTTCAGGGAGCGTTTGTTGCCGCCTTAAAACTCTACCGCCTGAAGCGGCTGCCTCATTATAGAAAACGCCCCTGCTCCGAGGCCCAAGGATGAGGGAGTGAATCTCTTTTTCTGTCCTGTGGAGGCCTCTCACACTTCAGGTGGGAGGGATGTGAGTGCCCAAACTAGTCTCTCTCTCACCAGTCACTGTACCCCACCCCCTCTGGACTCTCGGGATGGCTTTGCAAGCAACACTGAACTGCAGCAGTTTCTCAATAAACAACCTTGTGGCACCATCCATGCAAGCTCTTGGTGCAACGCAGTCCTCCAACTTTCTTTATCCATGCAAGTGTCCCTCAGCAACTGAGATGGGAAAACCCTCCTGGACTTAGAAAAGCAAGATTTCCCAGACTGGCAGGGTTCTCCTAAGATGGGTGAAAAAAAAAAATCCCCTTCCAGAAATACTTGCAAAAGAACCCGGGTTTCCAAACTGCACCACTCCCCCCCCCCCCCCCCCCCCACCCCCCGACTACTCTTCTCCCCAGGGCAAAGACTCCAGATACGGGTCTCCCAAATTGTTCAAAAAGGTCTTACTCACAGTTCTCTTTCTCCAGATAACACGTGTGATCTTTCGGATGAAAGGTCTACCCACCCAGCCCAAAGTTAGGGCAGGAAGGGTGGCTGCAGAAACCTTCCTCCCAGATCCTCAAAACAAATTCTTTACTCAAATGTCCAGATGCTGGCATTTTCTTGCACCACAGGCTCCCAACCCTGGATTGTGGGCTGGAGTGAGCAAGTCTTCTCTATTCTGGCCGCCCCCCAAAAAAGGACTTCTCCATAATTCCTTCCCAGGCCTAGGACCAGGGGTCTCACAAAAAAAAAGCTCCAAAAACCTCAGCAAAAGTCCTGGTAAGAAAAACACTGGAGACAACCCAACCCTTCAAGTTGTGTCCTGGAAAGGGTTAGTCTCCCATCTCTCCTGAATCTGCAGACCTTAAGGCCTGGCCAGTAGGCCCAAACTATAAACAAGAAGAAGCTCCTGCTTCCCCCTCAGCGATAAACCAAATCTGCACTGCCACCCTGATCTCTGATGCAAGCTGCTTGTGTACAGGCAGGCACTGTCTAACTCTTACTCCAGGCTCAAAAGGTTTAGGAACTAGGTCCATTTAGTGGTGATCCCAAAGGCTTGCCACACTGATATTCTTTTTATGCATTATTTTTTGTGCATTTTTTAAAAATAGTTCACAAACTCCTGATCATTATACAAAATTGGATTCATTCTCCATCTAACTTCCCCTTGTTCTTTCTGGAAAAATTCAATTTGTATATATACTATTGCATAATCTGAGCAAGCAACTTGCACAATTTCATATTGCTCTCTACCTTGGCAAAGATTTCTTCTGACAAAAGCAGATAATCTAGTCTGACAGATACATTATGAACTGCAGAATAAAATGTATAATCGTGTTCATCTAGCTGCTTAAGCCTCCGAGCGCCGAAAACCTACAGCGCATTACATAACAAATTCATTCCTATAGCATTTTGATTTCTTTTGGCAGTTCTGCTGGCCTGCAGTCTATCTGAGGATTGGCAATGATATTAAAATCTCAAACTATAATCAAATTGTAATCTTCCCATTGGGTCAACTTCTTCAAGACAGAACAGAAAAAACTCTGTGAGTAGTGATTAGGTGCACAGATATTGCAGAATAATATTTTTTTCATTATACAGTTTTCTGAAGACAATAGCAAATCTTCCATCAATATCAGCCAATTGTTTTCTTACTTCAACAGGAGTATTCTTATTGGAAATGAAGGAGCAACCTCTATTAAACCCAAAGTTTACATTTCTACATGGGAGAATCCATATGGAGCAGCAGTTATTATGCTTAATAGAAAGCATGGGGGTAACTTGCACAGAACAGCAGTTATCACCCTAAGCAACTTGCTGACCATTTTAGTCTTTGTCTACTGTAAGTACTGTAAGTAGTAAGTACAGCCAAAATTTACCATTAGTTTTAAAAGATCAACAATTCTGTTTCAGTTCTGGCTGCTGTGCTGCCTCTCCTCCACCAGGGGACGACAGTGATCTCCTCGCTGAACTGTACTCTTCAGTACATCCCTGCTCTCATGCCACAGCCTGTCCTACAGCCTCCACTCCACCAGAGGATGTTCACAAGCTCACTCGCCCATCTGGCCAAGCTCTTCTTGCTTGCCTGCACCACACCCAGACTTCAGCACTATTTAACCCAGTCTGTTCCTTGCCTCAGTGCTTCAGTATTGGGTGCCTATGGGCTCCTTGCTCTAGCAACTTCTGCCTTCTAGCCTTCTAGGCCTTTCCTTGCTCTGCTTTGTGGCCTTCTGGCCTTCTGACTCCAGTCTTACCTTGCTTTGCCTTGTGGCCTTTGGGTCTTCTGACCTCTACTTCTGTCTTGCCTTGTAGCCCTCTGGCATTCAGCCTCTGTCTTGCCTTGTGGCCTCTGGGCCCTCTAGCCCTTTCCTTGCTTGTGGCCTACTTAGGCCATCCTTGACCTCTGGCCTATCCAGGCCTTGCCTAGCCCTGAGGTTTCTCTTGGCCTCTTCCTGTCACTAGGCCTCTCTTTCTCTTGCCCTTGGGGCCTTCCTGCATTGCTGCCTTTGGGCTTTATGTTTCATGTTCTGTGTTGTAATTGGCCAGTCCAGTAGGGATGTGCAGAGGGATACCATACGTTGCATTCGGGATTCGTATTCATCGGGGGGCAGATACGTTGCATTCGGCAAGGGGGGCCCCCGATACATTTATGCATTAATGCGTATTCGTTCCCCGGCTAAAATTGAATTAACTACAACCCCCCACCCTCCTGATCCCCCCAAGACTTACGAAAACACCCTGGTGGTCCAGTGGGGGACCAGGAGCCATCTCCTGCACTCACGCGCTCGGCTGCGGGTATTCAAAATGGCGCCGATAGCCTTTGACCTACTATGTCACAGGGTCTACCGGTGCCATTGGTCAGCCCCTGTCACATGGTAGGAGCAATGGATGGCCGGCGCCATCTTGTGCTCCTACCATGTGACAGGGGCTGACCAATGGCACCGGTAGCCCCTGTGACATAGTAGGTCAAAGGCTATCGGCGCCATTTTAAATACCAGCAGCCGAGGGCGTGAGTGCAGGATATGGTTCCCGGACCCTCTGCTGGACCACCAGGGAGTTTTGGTAAGTCTTGGGGGGGTCAGGAGGGTGTGGGGTCTGTTTAAATTCGCTCCTTAGACAGCCGAATAATTCAGCGAAGATTCATTGTATTCGTGGGGAATCGCGATACGTTTCGCTTCCCCACGAATACAACAAATATGGCCCTATATGTTTTATTTATTTATTTATTTTAAACTTTTCTATACCAACATTCATGTGCAAAAGAACATATCAGATCGGTTTACAGCGAACGAGAAACAGCATTAAACGAATGCATTACATCGATCAAGGGATAATTAAACTGGTATCAAAGGGTTGCAAATGAGAAATAAGCATACTTAAAGGGTATAAAACATTCTTTAAGTGTACAGATAACAATAAATTTAAATTACAAAAAAAACAAACCAAGAGATGACAAGAAATAAAAATACAATATAAATTAAAAATGTTGCGGATTGCCAATTCGTAGGGAATGAATGCACACCCCTACAGTCCAGGTCTGTTCGGTCTTAGTCCAGTATTTCAGTTCCATGTATATCTGCACTCTGTTCCAGTTGTTCCAATTCTGTCCTTACCTGCACTCTGTTCCAGTTGTTCCAGTTTACTCTTACCTGTACCCAGTTCATCTGTTCCTGAGTTTCAGTTCACTCTTACCAGCACTCTGTTCCTGAGTTCCAGCCTTGCCTACACATTGTTCCTGAGTTCCAGCATTGCCTGCCTTGCTTCAGCCTCATCAGACTGCCCAGGTCTAGCCCTAGCCCCATCATGTTGTCCTGCACCACTCTTGAGGTGTTTTCCACCACGCTCTCCCAACACTGAACCAGCAACACTCTCTGCTTGTTTCTTGAACCATAGCCCATGTAGCACAGTCATTCATAATTCATTCTCTTCCCTATTCTCCCATCCTCCCCTCAAAACCAAAATCCAATCAGTGTTTTCCTGGAATCTTGATCTTGATCTTCTTCTGTTCAACCAATTCCTAGAGCTAGCAGGAACATAATTAAGTGTCTCTAAAACAGACGTAATATTTATCAACATGCAAGCCATGTGTTCCCACTCTTTTCTGAATCCCTCCAGCTCCAGGCTTCCACTAAGGATAACCTTTGGGGGACCTCCAACTCTTATGTCCTTTTCCAAAGGAACATGTCTTTCAATGGAACCAGATAAGGATGCACCCAGGTTTAGTAAGAGAAGCTGCCTAGCAACAAATAAGATACATTGCCTTACAATACAGGATTTATCATCAAACCTTGTTTCTTATGGTAATGTCAGTGACCCCAGTTTTTTTGAATTCCCTCCAGCTTGAACCTGTCACTGCACTGTAAGGTATCCCTCTGACACCTTATTATTGCCCATCCAATGTATGGTCAGGGTTGTTTTTGGGAGAAAAACAGCACCAAAGATGCTGGAATTATTCCTAAGGATTAGTACTTTACAAACTCAGGACACTTATTACAAGTCACAACTCAGTAGGACAGAATAAGAAAAGTAGAAATCTTGTTCTCCCTTCTCAATTTGAAATGTACAAAACTTAAATGTTCACAAAATATTCATAAAATTTTTCATTAAAAGCAAAAAAATATTGAGAACCTCATAAAATAAAATGCAAGCAAAAATAAAAGTGAACCTAATGTAGGGATCCTGTTAGTCCCTTTAATGGAGTGGCCCCATTTTCCCCCTTGTTGTTTGTGCAGGATGGTCCACTTTAAATCTCAGAGAGAGCTCTGTGGGCAGGATCCCGCAGGGCAGGGGAAAAGCCTGGAGGCGGGGCCAGCTGTGGAGCAAAAGATTATAAGCCCAGCTGGGTTCAGGAGGCTCCCGCGTCTCCAGAAGAAACAGCTCCTGTAAACTATCCAGACCAAAACAGAGGGAGTGCATGTACACTGTTCAGAGGGAAGGCAGTCTACAAATCCTGTGTGTGTAACTTGAATACTGCTAAGGTAGCCATTCCACTGTTAAAGTGCTGTGTTTGCAAAATAAAGCTTTATCTGCATTAGAAAAGGCTGGAGTCAGTATGGTTTTCTGCTCCAACCTGGGAAGCATCACTTGGTTTCCCCAAAGTTTCCTACTAATTCTTGGACAAGAATATACCATTGTGATATGGAGAGAGACAGGTTGGTAGTTTGTTGGGTTATGCAGCTCTGCCATGAGGCAATGGTACTGTCCTAAATGTGTGTGTGTGTGTGTGTGTGTGTGTGTGCGTGGTTATGGATCTTTTTTGCTTTCAAGGAGGCAGCATGTCTTAAGTTGTGCTCTTATTTTTCTAAGTCTTGAGCTCCATGGAGATTATTGTCTTGGATGAGAGTTTCTTTCCACCCTCATGCCACTTTTTGAGTTTGGAGTTCCAAAACCCTTTTGGACTCAGTTAAGCTATTTTTGAGTTTTTCTTCCAAAACCAAGGAGGCGGTATCTTCATAACAGAGGAGCCTGAGATCACAAGAATCCAAGAAAAGGCTGACTTCCAGATATTTTGAGAGAAAGAGGCAGGAGAAAAGAGAGAGAAGGAGAGGAGATGGATCACATCAACGGCCCAAGAATAGCCCTTGATAATGCAGGAGGTGGTAGGAAATAAAAGATCAAATCCTTTTAATACTGCATCTACATGGGGAAAGAAGTACCCCTCTTGCCCTAACATCCAATGGGAGGGAAAAATCAAGTAATTAAGAGGAATATTTAAAACAGGAGAAGCATCTGAATTTGAGAGAGACTGTAAGAAGTCACAAACTTACTAATAGAACGTGTAACATCTTGGAAATAAAGTGCATAGCTGTAAAGACTTAACATCTTATCAGTAAAGAGAAACGTTGGAAAACACTAAACAGATCTCTTGTGTCTTATTGAGTAGTGACTTTCAACTTTGAAGCTCAAAGATTGAGATTATCAGTGCTGTGCGCAAGAGACTTATTTAAGTGAGAAGTAAAGAGCAATGTAAGGACCTTGAAAGGAAACCCCCTCGTCCCCCGTGCAGGAAACCCTGAAAATAAATCTAATAGTAAAAAAAAAAAAAATGTGAGAAATGACCTCTGGAGCTGTTATCTGGGTTCAATCATCACAGAGGTTACATAAAAAAACAAGAACAGTTTCTGAATTCAAGAAAGCATGGGATAAACATAGAGGATATCTGAGGGAATGGTAGGGATTGTAAAGAAGAATAGTATCCACACCAAGAATAGTTGGTGTGGATGGGAAGACGAGATAGGCTGCACGGTCTTTCTGCCATCATGTTTTTATGTTTCCATGCTATATGCTTTGCTTTTTCTTCTTTGTATTATTGTCTGGATGCTGTGATGACCTGCTTTTATTTAGTTTATGTATGTAATCCTTAGTGTGTGTGTGTGGGGGGTGTTTAATCCCAAGGGCGCACAAACCTATTTATTCTTTTCAGGGCTGCTCCGGCTAGCACTTCTCCGCTAACTTTACTCTCTGTCCCAAGGGTGGAATCCTTTTTGTTGGGGGAAGCTTTTGCTTATGGCCCAGGCAATGGTGTCTCCCTCTCTCTCTCTGTATGGTGTTAAGACGCTGCACCCCCAGGGTGTGAGATACTGCGGCCAACCAGTCAGGATAAGGCACTGGGTGTTACATTAAATGTTTACTGATTCTTTAACAATTACATTTAAGTCCATTTTCAGTAAAGATGAATTTATAGACGACTGATGCACAAAGGTGTTTTTTCTCTTCTGGGTAGGTGTCCTTTATCTTAGGTATCTGGGCAGAGTTTCCCATGGTGATTTTATAGTGCACAAAGCTTTGCCAGTGGGCCAAACAGGAATTCTATTGGAGGGGTCCCCCTACAAACATGGAAAAGTCCTACCTGAGTCCAGTTTATTCATGATTACCCAGCCTGTTGGGGTCCCATGGGGTGGAGATCTGAGTAAAACCTCCTAGAATCTTAATTCTTTACTTCTCAATGTTGGTACTGATGACTAAAACCTGGGAACTAGGCTATACCAGCCCTGGAACCCTGTGGAGAGGGCGAGTCAAAAAGCCTTCCAGAACAAAATCTGAATACTTGCTTTATGAAAAATCTCTTGATGGCTGCTGCTTTACTGTCACTGGTGCTTTCCCCATCTAGGGAGTAGATTAAGACTCGCAGGTCTTTAGCCCTTATCCTTTCTATCTGGGGGAAGCCTTCTCTAAAGGGTGCAAGGTTTAAGCAGGAGTCCCTTTTGAAAAAAGTCAGAATACATCTTGGCCATCAAAAATCTCACTCAGAATAATCTGTCACTGGTGCTTGCACCATCTAGAGTGTAGAAGCACTCATAGGTCTTCCAAAAGGAATCAGGCAAACATCTAACTCAGTGCAACTAAATACTGGACAACCCTCTGGCAGGATATGAACAGAGAGGAACCTCTTAAAAATATAAAGATCTTGATGAGGCTGGGAGGCCTCACCAGAGAGTGGAAAATCTACATCCTCACTACTCTGAATCTAAATCAAATTGACTCCAAGAAACACTAAAATGGCTGCTCTAAATAGGATGAGGCGTCTAATCCAAACCCTCCATGTTGGGAGGGGCTCAAAGGGATGGAAAGCTCATAGATGGTGGGTTCTATGCAGGGACTTAAGTGACATCTAGTGGCCAACCTATAGGAGTGCCACAAGTATCTTCTTGAATGAATTATTTGAACATTTATAAAGAAAAGTTAAAAAATAAGATGCCATTAACAAAATAATACTGAACTTAGAAAATGAAGTTAAACTCAAGCCAGCAAGGACCTTGGGAAAATATTGTCTGCATATTTTGAGGATTATATGAAATGATTCTACATCTCTCTGTTATCTACTGTTCATAGAAAGAGATAGATATCTGGCACCTACAGTTACCTACTACAATTTGTCTCTACCCTTACAAATTAATATGTGAGTACAGCTTGCCAGTGGAGGCAGTGGAGTAGCTAGAGGTAGGCCTCAGATGCCTGTGCCCCTCACCTTTGGCTTAGGCCTCTACCTCTAGCAGCAGGGTCATATCACATTTTAGTCTGCTCTTAAAGGTGCAGCAGTTAGAGGGCCTGTGCTAAGCCTTGGTCTTTTTTTTTTACTATTGTCTTAGCATACATTTTTTCTGCAGTAAAATAACTACCTGGGACCCCTGTTCCCATGAGTCCCAAATCCAAGATCCATGGACACAAGATCCCAAAATCCAGGACTCTAAGTCCCAATAGCCCTGTACCCAGTACCCCCCAGGACTGAAGAGATATGGGTTTGGGACCCTTAAACCTGGAACCCCTGAATCTGGGACTACCAGACCTGATAGCCTTGTACCTGGGACTCTCAAACCCAAGAGACATGAATCCAGGTATCCCTGAGTTTGGGACCATGTGGCCAGAGATCCAACTCTAATTTATTTATTTATTTATTTATTTATGTATTTATTTATTTATAATTTTTATATACCGATGTTCCTGTATACAATACATATCGCACCGGTTTACATGGAACTGAATTGTCGCCTCAGGGGCGGAATACATTGGAACAGGTTGACAAAGAACTTACAGGGAGACAATAATAATAATAATAATAATAATAAGCCCCCACCCTCTATTCTCCCCACCCATTTCAGTGCCCCACCCACTCACCCACTTGCACTTTCCCATCCCCCCATTCTAGCCTCCCAAAACTCTAACCTGTCACCCAATAAGCCACTTACAAGGCCTCCCTCTCCTTAATGAACCTCCTATCTTAAGCACTAAGGTTCTCCCATTACTCCCTAACAGGTTAAATATAGAGGACAACTTATTCCATTTTTTTGTTGAACTCCCCTATGATTAGAGGCGTACTCTGAAGAGGAGAGTATGAGATAGATTTTAAAAGCCTTGCATGCAAAAACGGTGACATACGTGTGTAAGTGGGCCATGCGGGAGCTACGCAAATTTTAAATAGCCAGGAAGGGCGCACATGATGAAAAGGAGTTGTACAACGCAGCTAGCAGAGACTGCAGTATACAAATCAACTCCACTTGTTAGAATTTTCATCGCTTATAAGGTCTAAAATTCTTTACTGATGTCAATTTTACAATGAATACCTCTGAATGTGTCTGTAACACCACCCCCCAAACCCCAACCCACCTCTTGGAAACTCACCCCGAATCAAAGTGCCCCCTTACAATGGTGCATATATAGAGTATCATACTGAGCCTTAAAAAGCGCATCTCTCCCCCCTCCCCAAGTACTCACAGACATACGCACATGAAAAGTATTTCATAACCTGCACATATAGTTTATAAAATAGTGTGTATCTTTGGGAGCATGCACAGTAGGGATGTGAATCGTTTTTTGACGATTTAAAATATCGTCCGATATATTTTAAATCGTCAAAAATCGTTAGGGCCACGATACAATACCAATTCCCCCGATTTATCGTTAAAAAATCGTAAATCGGGGGAAGGGGGAGGGCAGGAAAACCGGCACACTAAAACCCCCTAAAACCCACCCCCGACCCTTTAAATTAAATCCCCCACCCTCCCGAACCCCCCCAAATGCTTTAAATTACCTGGGGATCCAGCGGTGGTCCAGAATGGCGGCGGTCTGGAACCGCCGCTGAACGACCTCCTGCAGTTGATCTCCTGCCGGCGCCATTTTCCGTATGGAAAACGATTCGCGGCAAGAAATCGCTTCCTGAACCCCGCTGGACTCCCAGGAACTTTTGGCCAGCTTGGGGGGGCCTCCTGACCCCTACAAGACTTGCCAAAAGTCCAGCGGGGGTCCGGAATGACCTCCTGCGTCGAATCGTTTTTGTCTATGGCCGCCGCCATTTTGCGGCGGCCATTTTGCAAAATGGCACCGGCTGAAGACAACAGGATTCAATTGAGGGGGCCGTTCCGGACCGCCGCCGTTCTGGACCACCGCTGGATCCCCAGGCTATTTAAAGCATTCGGGAGGGTGGGGGATTTAATTTAAAGGGTCGGGGGTGGGTTTTAGGGGGTTTTAGTGTGTCTGCTCACGATTTTAACGATTTTCACGATAGTTTACACACCCAAATGGCAACAATACGATTCCCTCCCCCTCCCAGCCGAAATTGATCGTTAAGACGATCGAGGACACGATTCACATCTCTAATGCACAGCCCTTTTACAATCTACCCATATGTGTATCTATAAAAAAAAAGAACTTTTGGAAAGTGTGAATTATGAGTTAAGAAAGCAGAAAATCAACTGTAAAGAACTATCAGAGGAGGTTCTTTGAATCTGTATAGTGGAAAAATCTAGCAGAAAACAGCAGAAGTGTGCTTGAAGAAACACTAGGGAGTAAGTAGAGAAACTGACACTTGATCTGGAGGTTAAGATAGAGCTAGAAGTGGTCAGAGAAAGGACCAAGTGCCTCTGAGAGTATCTGAATGCTAACCTCTCTATCAGTGGAACTAGAGGGAGGACCCAGTATTATTGAATGCCTTTCAAAGTAATATGCTGAAAGAGCAATAGATGGACCTTGACGCATTGAGTCCTTGATCGTTTCAGTTCTAGATCTGAGCTATTTTACACTTTCATCACAGACAGCAGTCAATCTTGATTTATACTGGCCTAGAAGATTCCCCCAAAAGCCCATGGTTTTATGGTGGTGGAGGGAGGACACCATCCTCTTAGATGTGACCACTTGTATAAGCAGTAAGTAGAGAGGCCAGTAGCCAAATTACCTTTCTACCTACAGTGAAGTATCAATGGACTGACAATATTTGTAAATACAACATCTGTATCTATTGTTTCATTGGATCATTCTATCTGAGTTAACGAATGTTTGGAAACACAAGCGCACGTGGATTTGATTTTCTCTTTATACGTGAGACTGTGCCACCATTCTGTCTCTACCCCCTCCCCCAAACCAAAGAATCCCAAAGCTATTCCACACATCCTAAGGGCTACCAGGCTACAGTTACAAAATAATTTTCTTTTGATTTTTAATTTCTGATATTTAAGAAGTATAACCCGTGAAAAGAAATCAAAGGTACTGTATGGTAAACACACATACATAACAACTTGGCAAGGCTATACACCAAGTGGATGTAAAGATGAAATTGGCATTCTTTTCCCTGGCACAGCACCCTATGGTTGCTGGCCTCTCCGGGCTACCAGATGCCTATATCTGACTGTCGACTCCACAGCCCCAGGTGCCAGCACTCACTGTCCCCTGCCACAGCACACCCATGCATCTGGTCCCAGAATACTGCAACACAGGGTGTCTGTTATGGGTTCAGACCATGCACACTGGTATTCTGCCCAGGGGCTCTGACCTTGGGGGGGAAGACTAATCTCACTGAGGTCTACACTGGGAGTTTCCTGAGAGGCTTGTCGCCTGCCTGCACACAGGACTACCTCAGGGGCTTACTCAATATAAACACACACAATTACTGTGATTATACCTGGGGGCTTGAACCCAGGAGCTAATTCCCAACACAAAGAGCCACATGCAATCTTTGATTGAACAATAGGAGGATAGAACAAATAAAATCAGAATACACAGAAGTAATAGTAGATAATAACAATAGCTACATATAGAAAGTTTACATGTTTCCAAAGGATCAGCCTGTGCTTTCATGTCCAGCACACTCTCTCCCTCTCTCTCTCTCGCTGACTCTCCTTATACATTACAAATGCTTGTGGAAAACAGTGGCGTTTCCTTCCTCTGATTTCTTATCAAATTTCAGGCACAGCTGTGTGGCCTTCATTTTCTCTTTCTCAGGCTTTCTCATCATAGACTTAGTGGAATAACTAAGTAAACAGACTCTTGCCTGTTTGTAAACATTTCACAGTGCAGGACAGTAATTAGGAGTTCACTCAGAGGTTGGCCTGTGGGCTTCAAACTCATCTGTATCTGGGTGAAAACTCTGAATCCATACGGTCTATCCCTAATATACATCCTCAGCAAAAGTAACAAAAAATGACTCCAACAGTGTCAGAGAGAGACAGGGCAGACAGACAAATGGATGGACATAAGGCAATTTCTTGCAAAAAAAAACCAAAAAACAACCCTAAAAAAGTAATAGAAAGCATAAGACCAAAAGAGGAAGCAACAGAAACAGACTCAAGATGCAAATAAGTTGACACTGAACAATTCAGCTTACACTGCTGCTTTACCTATCTGTAGAATCATATGCATTTTTTTTGTTACTGCTGAAGCTTTAAAGTGTAAGAATTATACAGTTCCCATGCATGACTAAAATGCTTTCTAATAGCAAAATCAGCTGAGAAGGAAGTCAAAATATAAATATTGATTGGGGAAGTGAGATGGTGCAAGTCAATCATTCCTGTAACTAGCAGGAACATGAACTACAATGGAAAGACTGTGGATAAGTACCCTTGCAAGTTAGAGCCTTGTTAAACATCCATTTGCTGTGCTCTAAAGGTTATGTTTTTGTTGGTTTCTATGGTAGTCAAATGTTAAGCAAATACCACATCATAAAGAAATATCCACGCCTCATTAATAATCGCTTGTCCTTTGACTATGACCCTGCCTCGTCCTCTTTTCTTTTGAGGCTTGGCATATAGCATCTCCTACCATTGCAGGGGGTGGATTGTTTTTTCCACTTGTTTTTGAGATTCCTACTTCACTTTTAATTCTGTCACACTTCACATGGGAACAGATAAAAAAAAAAAAAGTGGAAGGAAGAGGGTCGCAAAGTAATCCATAATCTATCTTTTGTTCTGCTGGCTCTAACAATGCTTTATCTCTTCCCAATAAATTGGCCACAGAGTTGTAATTAAGGGTATCAGATCCCAGTTCCTCACTTGTTTAAACACACTGCTATACTAAAGATCACAATCATTTTTCTCCCCAAAGGATAGATGTCTAATATTAATGAAAGCTGAATTGTTTCAATTTATTTTATAAATTGTAAATAAGCTTGTGAGCTCAAAGCAAGCTGGAAAATTCATCTCATGTTTCTATAATACAGTCAAAACTGACTCTTACTCTCTGCATAGACTAACAAACAGTCCTAACCATCATCATCATTAACATCATTAATTTGTCATCATTGTTTATATTTTTTCATGCTTTCCCAGCAAAAGAATTCAAAGCAGGTTACAGCATAGAATTAGATTTTACAAAGAGCCCCTAAATTAAAAAAAAATAAAAATTAATCAGCCTTTTAACTTAAACACAGGATTGTCCCAGGCCTTATTAAGATTTTAATCATCGCCTTGTAGATCGCTACCAGATAAATTGTGAATACACTAATAAATTTAAAGGACTCAAATTATACGCATCCCTACTCCCATAGCAACCTAAATTTAACTAGGAACTGAACAAAATTAAAATGAAGGCAGCAGTCCAGCACCAAGAGGGGGGGGGCCTTCCAGTCTTTTGCATTGAGTGTCACATGTTTGACTTTTTACCCGCCAGTGCAAAGAGCTCCTGTCTCTCAGAGAATGAGTCTGATCACTGGAGGCTAAACTGGCAGACCTGGAGGAACTGAGGCAGACAGAGAAGTATATAGATGAAACTTTCAGGGACATAGTAGCCAAGTCTCAACTCTAGTCTGGCAGCCTCGGTGCTGCCTTGGAGGAGGAAGGTCTCCTGGTCAGACAGCATCAACCTGGTATGGCAGGAAATGACTCTGTAGCAAGGACATGCTCTCCAGGTGATGCATTGACCTCTCGCACCAAGGATGTATCTTCCAGAGCTACTGCCCAGGAAGGAAAGGTTAGGTCAGCCATCATAGTTGGTGACTCGATTATTAGGAATGTAGACAGCCGGGTGGCTGGTGGGCGTGAGGATCACCTGGTAACATGCCTACCTGGTGCGAAGGTGGTGGTCCTCATGCATCACATAGGATTTTAGACAGTGCTAGGGAGAAACCATCTGTCATGGTATATGTGGGCAATAACGACATAGGAAAATGTGGGAGGGAGGTTCTGGAAGCCAAATTTAGGCTCTTAGGTAGAAATCAGAAAACCAGAACCTCCAGGGTGGCATTCTCTGAAATGCTTCCTGTTCCACGCGCAGGTCACCAGAGGCAGGCAGAGCTCCTTAGTCTCAATGTGTGGATGAGACGATGGTGCATGGAAGAATGATTCCATTTTGTAAGGAACTGGGGAACCTTTTGGGGAAGGGGGAGTCTTTTCCAAAGGGATGGATTCCACCTTAAATAGGGTGGAACCAGACTGCTGGCGCTAATCTTTAAAAAGGAGATAGAGCAACTTTTTAAACTAGAAAAAAGGGGAAAGCCGACAGTTGCTCAGCAGTGCATGGTTCGGAGGGAGGTATCCTCAAAGTATACTAATGAAGTATTAGAGTTAGGGCATCCCAACAGAGAGGTTCCAATAATAAGAAAAGTAGTCCATGTGCCTATAAGTAAAGAATCACCTGAGCTAAAACATTCCAAATTATCCCTGACAACTGAAAGGCAGAATGTTAATACAAACAAAAAACATACTATGAAATGTTTGTATGCTAATGCCAGAAGTCTAAGAAGTAAGATGGGAGAGTTAGAGTGTATAGCAGTAAATGATGACATATTCTTAATTGGCATCTCAGAGACATAGTGGAAGAAGGATAACCAATGAGATAGTGCTATACCAGGGTACAAATTATATCATAATGACAGAGAGGAGCAACTTGGTGGCAGGGTAGCGCTTTATGTCCGGGATGGCATAGAGTCCAACAGGATAAAGATCCTGCAAAAGACTAAGGGCCAGATTTTAAAAACAGCGCGAGGGCGTAGATTTGTTCACGCAAGTTGTCGCAAACAAATTTGGAGTTGGTTGGACTATTAGATGATTGAGGGGTTAAAGGAGCACTTAGGGAAGATAAGGCCATTGAGGAAAGTCTAAACAAATTCTTTGCTTTGGTGTTTACCTAAGATTATGTTGGGAGATACCCATTCCAGAGATGGTTTTCAAAAGTGATGATTCAGATGAACTGAACCAAATCATGGTGAATCTGGAAGATGTAGTAGTCCGGATTGACAAACTGAAGAGTAGTAAATCATCTAGACTAGATGGTTTATACCCCAGGGGTCTGAAATAACTAAAAATTAAATTTCAGACCTATTAGTAAAAATGTGTAACCTATCATTAAAATCATCCATTGAACCTGAAGACTGAAGGGTGGCCAATGTAACCTCGATATTTAAAAAAGGCTCCAGGGGAGATTGAGGAAACTATAGACTAGTGAGCCTGACTTCAGTGCCAGGAAAAATCATGGAAACTGTTATAAAAAATAAAAATACAGAACATTTAGATATACATGGTTTAATGGGACACAGCCAGCACTAATTTACCCAAGGGAAGTCTTGCCTCACAAATCTACATTTTTATGATGGGGTGAATAGACACATGGACAAAGGTGAACCAGTACATGTGGTGTATTTGGATTTTCAGAAAGTGTTCGACCTATGGCAGGCACTCTAGCAGCTCATTTAAAACAAATCGGAGAAACTTCTTTTTCACTCAATGCATAATTGAGCTCTGGAATTCATTGCCAAAGAATGTGGTTATGGCAATTAATGTAACTGGGTTTAAAAAAGGTTTGGATAAGTTCCTGGAGCAGAAGTCCATAGACTATTAATCAATAAGACTTAGTAGTAGCTTGGAACCTATTCATTTAATGTTTGGTACTTGCCACTGTTGGTCACAGGTTACTGGGTGTGATTTGCCCTTGGTCTGACCCAGTATAGCATATTTTATGTTCTTATGTACAGAATTAATACAGTTATAAGCAGGACATAATACTATAAGGATAAGGTGCAGTGGGAATTAAGAGCTCAGTGCAAAATAATAGTGCAAAAGAAGGCAATATATACAACGAAGCAAGTGCACCCTTCTGCTTGTCCTACATTAGTTGTTGACTTCTCCATAATAAATTAACTTTGAATATTGATAAAGCAGAAATTATTATCCTTTATCATTTTACCACTGATAACATTTGTCATCGAATCCCAATTCTGAATGAGGTTATGCAACCTGGGTATAGTCCTAGATCCTGGCCTTACAATGAAAAATCATATCAAAACAGTGATATGTACATCACTTTCCAAACTATGGCTATTGCGATATTTAAAACTACTTCTTAATGCAACCGATTTTAGCATGTCCTCCAATCACTTATATTCTCTGAATTTGGTTAATCTTTTTTTATTGGCCACCGTATGACCACTTTGAGATCCATGCAGATTGTTCAAATTTCTGCTGCATGACTGTTGGAAGGATACAGAATCACATAACTCCTGTTCTGTAGTCATTACTTTGGCTTCCAGTTATTGGTGTATCCAATAATAAATGACCATCATCATCCATAATCTCCTGAATAATGTATCTTCTCCTTGGACTGCTGCCTTTCTTGACAGCCTATATTCCATCATATAACCTTCAATCATCTATTCAGCACTTTTTGGAAATCCCATCTATCAAAGTAGCGCATTTAGAAGAAACAAGAGAAAGGGCATTCTCAACAGCAAGTTCTGTGATATGGAACTCTCTGCCCCTAACCATAAGTATTATCAGAGAACCCAAGGCTTTTAAGAAAGCTCTGAAAACCTACTTTTTTAAGGAGGTATTTGAATTCCCCATGTAGAGTCCTTGTTTAATTTCTTTTTTTACATGGTTTCTGTATTGTTCAGAATGCTTCCTACCAGCTACTTCTGTTTGTTTTTATCTTATATTGCTTTGTCATTTAAGAACATAGGAAATTTCCATGCTGGGTCAGACCACGGGTCCATCAAGCCCAGCATCCTGTTTCCAACAGAGGCCAAACCAGGACACAAGTACCTGGCAAGTACCCAAACACTAAGTAGATCCCATGCTACTGATGCCAGTACTAGCAATGGCTATTCCTTAATATACTTCATGCATGTAATTTTGGAACCCACCCTTAACTTTGGAAATTGTGGGTAAAAATATAAAGAAAAAATAAAAGTAAAATAATGGTGAAAAATCAAAATTCACAGGAGTCCCAACAATGGCCAATGTTTCAATGTAGCTTGCCTCAGGGAATGTAAGTGTTGTAGCAAATTACTTATCTAGAGCATGATGAGTGGGTTTGTTACTGCCCTTTCCAATATTTTTAATGCTTCATTTAGGACTGGATCTACTAAAGGGTTTTCTCTCGTTTTGTGTCTAGGAAAAATACTTAGTATATTGGCCCTTGGGGAGGTGTTTTGTTTCCTGAACATGGCAAATAGACCAGGAATTGCATCAAGCCTTCAATTTTCAATCTTCTCTTGCGTTCAAGAGAATAACATTTTCTGATCTATGCACAGAGGCCAATATTCATTACATGTGATAACATGCACTATCATGGGATTTAACACCAGGAATAACTACACCTTTCTTCTGTTTGTTATTTGGAGGGGTGAGGGAGAGGGCCAATATAGGGACTCATTTGTGTTTGAACTTTTTATACCATTGTAAGAGGGGACACTATAACCTTGGGGTGAGGTTTGGGTGGTGGGGTAGTTTTTTTTTTTGGGGGGGGGAGTTGTACATACACAGTCAGAGGTACAAACAGCAAAGGTGCCATCAGTGAAGATTTTCTGTCATTTGGAGTGATGAAAGGTAAAAGAGGAGTTGATTTGTACAATGTACTCTCTACCTAATATACAATGCGTTAGCAACCACGTCCCCTTTTTTTTTTTTTATCATCGGCACTATTTCCACTATATTTATAGCATTTTGATGAATCTAGGGCTTAGCTGGATAACATTGGATAAATGCTAATAGGGGGCTTACTTACTAAGCATTTTTCCCTTCAGTAAATAGGCCCTTAAATTAGCTGACTCTACACAGGAATGTCGTGCCCCACCCTGCCTCAATTTATCCAGCTAACGTTTGAGCTAGATAAAAGGTTAGTCAGCTAAATCCCAGGCCGTGAGCACAGTCAAATACTGAAATGGTGCCATTTGTTTGGTTAAGTCCAAATTTAGCTGGACAAATGGTACTGAATACAGACTTCTTAGTGGGCATGTAAAATAGCATGCTATGTAATAGGAGGCCTACTCATCATTAAAGCTCATTAAATTCATTTTTTAATAAGTATTATAAAATGATTTTAATGGGTGCAAATGATGTGTAGTTACAGAAGCCTGGCCACAATTTCTATGCATTAGTTAAGTACAATAATTATATGCATGCGATGTAATACTCATTCGTTATGTTGCATTAAATAATACATAAGCAAGGAACAAATAAGTGATAAGTCCAATCATCAATAATGGTTATAAATCAAGAGAGGATGGAGCAGATAAACTTCAATGTCCACCAATGAGTTAATACATTTTGGATAAATTTAGTTTAATTTTAATTTTATTTTAAATCTTTACAAAATATATTAACTCATTGGTGGACATTGAAGTTTATCTGCTCCATCCTCTCTTGATTTATAAGCAATAAATAATGCAGCCATCATTAAATAACACATGTGAGTGCGCATAATCCCCCCATCACCACCACCATAAAAGCCTACTGTGCACTGTTCCTCCTTGTCAGTGCTGTACATGATGTGTTCTATACTTAGGTAGTATGTGCTAGGAGAGGAGATTTGAATCTTGAACATGATTTCTGAGTTCTGTATCATCTGTATTTACTGTTTTTCTTGTAATTTGTTCCTTATCCTTTGTCATTGTGAGTACAAGCTTGGCTGAAAGTCTTTCTTGTTTGATTCTGTTTAGTTTTTGTTTGTACTTATTGAGTTAGGAAGGAGAAAGCAGAAGGAGAGTGCTAGAGGATGTCTGAGTCATTGTGGAAGAAACGAAGAAGATGAAAGAGGGGATGAAGACATCTGGGAGGAGGAGGTGCAGAGGAGAAGGTGTGCAGAGAAAGGAGAATGGGAAGGGTTGGAGAGAAGGAGTGGAGTTATAAGGAGCAGGGGCAGAGTCTTGGGCTGGAAGGCCAGAGGAAAAACAGAAGAGAGGCAGGGAGTGATAGTCAAGCAATGGATGGGATGGGGAGGAGGCAGTGAATTGAAAGAGAAAGCAGGTGGATCGGGGAGATGGGAGAGGAGAGGAGTGAGGAGAGGGAGGGGCAGACAGGCAGGGAAGGAACTGCTGCATCCAACCTCAATGGAACTGGTCGGACACAAGCCATACATTTGTGATGTGTGTTTCACTCAGGAAGAAAGTGAGGCCATTATGGAGAAGGTGATCGAGCATTATAATATACGGAAGAATCTGCCCATTAATAATGTCATCAGATTGGGACGGCCCTTTAAGAACTCGCCCAGGGCAGGCAGCGGTTGCCTCTGAAGGTGTGAATGAAAGGGGTTCACTCCTTTAAGAGGGACTGTTACGAGAGTATGATTGAGTGTTTGCAGGTTTAAGAATTTGCTCGGGGTCCCCAAACCTCTGGCAAGGGCCACATTGAACATTTCAAATCAACAGGAGGGCTGGGAGAGTTGTGGAAAGGTCCTCAGAGAATTTGCTGAGTGGATGGAGGCCCCTCGGAAAGTTTGTTGAGTGGGGGGGAGGGGCTACCCTTTTAGTGATTTGAAATGCCGGGGAAGGGGAAAACGATAGAAAGCACAAACTGAGGAAGGGGAAGATGGAGGAGAGTTCCTGGGGGTCTGGCAGATATTCAGGCTGTCGGCAATAATATTTCTAGATTTCTTGGACGTAAGCAAGCCTGCCACATACTCTGGGGAACCTGTCTCTGGCATCTCCCCTCCTTCCCTAGCATCTGCCTCCCTCCTCCCTCCTTCCCTAGCATCCATTCTGTTTCATGCCTCTCCCCCCTAACCAGCAGCTGGCCCCAGTGTGGTGTCTGCATTTAGCCTAGAAAGCTGGGGCTTCTAGTCTTGGGTAGGACACATTGCTTCACAAAGCAAATCCCCCAAATGTTTACTGCCCAGGAAGAATGTATTTTTTTCACATAACATTCCTATTGAAAACCTTTTTATTAATACAGATGAGAATAAAGCAAAATTTGAGGTGCTCTCTGTACATTACAACTCAGGGAGCAACTTTCAACTTGTGCGGGAAGATGTAAAGTCGGCAGGTACTTTTAACCCTTAATCTTTCAGTCAAGTTTCAAAGGGAAATGTATTTCCTTTTGCAAACTGACTTGGAGAAAGTATCCATACAGACTCTGTGCCAGCAGAATTGGATCACATGCTCCTTGAAAGTTAAAAGTATGCAATTAAACCCTGACTCCGTCCTGACTGCACGCTTGGGACGCTTTTCCCGAGACTCACGCATATTTACACACATAATCGATGTATGCGCATCAATGTGGGCGCACCCAGCAGGGGCAGTTTTCAGGGATGCCAGTTACTCATCCACATGAAAGCGTCTAAAAATTGCCCTCTCCACTGGGGGCTGAGTATAAGAGCAGTCACACAGCTCAAGTTTGTACTGAGAAATTGGTGGGGATGAAAGGAATTCCATCCTCTTGGAAGAGTCACTTGTCAATTTAATATAATTTGTCATGTTGACTTTTTTGTTCCTATTTTCTTGGCTTTTTCATTTCATTCTCTTTTCCATATCTCTCTGCCTTCCTCTATATTTCCTTTCACTCCAGTCTATCTCTCCAGCATGTTTCTATTTTGTGTAACTTCTTTCCCTCTATCTTCTCTGCTTCTTTTCACATCTTCTACTCTTTTCCATTTGCCATCCCATGAATTTTGAACATGCTTGCAGTGCCTGTAATGAGTGCCAAAGTGGAACGCACTTTTCCTGCTGCTGATGTGAGCTAGCCATTGCTCCTCCTATCACCGTGGCTAGAATAAAATTTGTGCATGGGCTGAATATGAACCACTTGCTGTGGTCTGGAGACATCTGAGTTTGTTGATTGCTTATACTGTACTTATGATTTTGTGTTATGATGTATTTTATGGTATATTATTATATAGTTTGTAATTTTTATGTTGTGGATTATTATTTATTCTGTACATACTTTGGGGCGGATTTTAAAAGGAGCGCGAATAGCCTACTTTTGTTTGCGCTCCAGGCGCAAACAAAAGTACGCTGGATTTTAGTAGATACGCGCGGAGCCGCGCGTATCTGCTAAAAACCTGGATCGGCGCACGCAAGGCTATGGATTTTGTATAGCCGGCGTGCGCCGAGCCGCGCAGCCTACCCCCGTTCCCTCCAAGGCCACTCCGAAATCGGAGCGGCCTCGGAGGGAACTTTCCTTTGCCCTCCCCTCACCTTCCCCTCCCTTCCCCTACCTAACCCACCCGCCCGGCCCTGTCTAAACCCCCCCCTTACCTTTGTCGGGGGATTTACGCCTCCCAGAGGGAGGCGTAAATCCCCGCGCGCCAGCGGGCCTCTTGCGCACCGGGCTGCGACCTGGGGGCGGGTACGGAGGGCGGGCCACGCCCCCGGACCGCCCCGGGCCATAGCCACGCCCCCGTACCCGCCCCCAAAATGCTGCCGACACGCCCCCGAAACGCCGCGACGACCGGGCCCGCCCCCGACACGCCCCCGACACGCCCCCCTCGGAGAACCCCGGGACTTACGCGAGTCCCGGGGCTCTGCGCGCGCCAGTAGGCCTATGTAAAATAGGCTCACCGGCGCGCAGGGCCCTGCTCGCCTAAATCCGCCCGGTTTTGGGCGGATTTAGGCAAGCAGGGCTCTGAAAATCCGCCCCTTTGTGTACATTTGGCGGAAAAGCATATAAAAATATCAAAGAATAGAATAGAAAGAAGGACTAAGGATACCAATGACAACATTTGGTAGAAACTTTTATTGGATATGTACAGCCTCAAAGCTCCAATGTGGTCCATCGAAAAGCATTGGTATAGGTACCAGGTTATGAAACAGAAGCTGAAATGGAAGGCAGCTGAGATCCATTACTGGCAGGAAAGGCTGCAGAAGGCTCTCAGGTTTAAAGTTTTCAATGGTCTGGCAGCAAACCAGCACAAATTTGAAGTGGGAAGAAGCAAGACATGTATATTGAGTCATTTGATTTGACTTATATAGTGAGTCCTTTTCAGCTTCTTGGGAAGGTGCATCATCCTATGCAGTTAGGCTCTTGCCTTTGCTGTCCATCCTTATTGGATATAGGTAAAATGCAGGACAATGCCCCCAGGATGGTTTTAGTATGTTTCTTTTTGGGTAGAAGAAGGGGAAAAGTAGAGATTTTCTAGTGATTGGGATAGAAGCCTTACAGATAATTTTTGTATTGAGCTCCAGGTCTCTGAAAACTTGGCAGTACCACCCTCATCTCTGAAGTTCTGGATCTTTCATAGTCATTCGTTTTCACCATTCCCTTCACCTTTTTCTTCCAGACATCTCAGCATTATTGATTGTGCTGAGTTAGGCATCATTGTAATTCTTCCAAAACAAATATTAATCAGTTACCTGATTAATAAAGGTAACCATCACTCACTTGTTCTTGTTTCTTGGATCACTTAGAAGTGAATGCAAAATCTGGTGGGCTGATTTCAAATCATCTTGGAAAAATAGGTAACTTTTATTTTTTGCTATTGTTATATAAGGGCTGATAAATGCAATTTAGATTAATGTATGTATTTGCTTATTGTCTATAATGGTTACGGTGTTACGTAATACTAATTAGTTCAAGTCAAACCATTTCGAACATTGTGTTAATGATTTGCCTTCAGCTTCAGGTCTGCTAGAACTTGACATGCAAATGCAAATTCATCTTTCAAAAATCAAATATGTTTTATTTTATCTAAGGAAAATTATCTTTCACGAATAATTTTTCCTCTCAACAAAAATGCCTCCATGTTAATATTTTATCACACTATAGGCCTGATTTTAAAAAGCATTTACTCAAGTAAAAACCAGGTTTACTGGAGTAAATTCACTTTACTTGAGTAAGTGGGTTTTTGAAAATTGCTACAATATATGCCATTGACTTGTCTATAGGATTTACTCACATAAGTGCACTTTACTTGAGTAAATGGCTTTTGAAAATTGCTACAATATATGCCATTGACTTGTCTATAGGATTTACTCACATAAGTGCACTTTACTTGAGTAAATGGCTTTTGAAAATTGCTACAATAGTAGCTACATTTACGCATGTAACTCCTTTTGAAAATTACCCCCTATTTGTATAGTTAGGGGGTCAGTGAGCAAATCTAATATAAAGGTAGATTTCCAGTGGATTATAATTGAAAAGAAAAGATGGTTTTGGATCAAGCATATTGAAAAAAATATGAAAAATGGTCAAGTGGTTTTTAAATTACAAGAGGGGCAGCAAATGTAAATGTTATTGACTCTGAAAATTTGTTTGCCCTCCTTTAAAATGGGATGAATTTAAAATGCAAAACTTTGCACACAGTTTGACCTCACTGTAGAGTAATACCTTTTGGTATTTTACAATTTAAAAACGTTTTTATAATACTGTTCTTATAAAAAAAAAAAGAAATAGAGAAGTTGAGCCCTGCAGAGAGAACTGCTTGATGGATAAAGCAGGTACTTAATTTGGGTGATCGATGGTTACTGCTCATGCAGTTTTCTAAAAGAGCTGCAGGCCTGACTGACAACTGCAACCTAGCAGCAAAAAGCAGCTTAGGATGCGCAAGGGTGTAATGAGGAAATGAGGAAGAGCAGCCTAGAATGTAATGGTCACAACGTAAACACAAAAATATTGCCCTGTGCCTATTTAGCCCAGTCCTCTAAATCCAGATTCATACTTTATTCCAGACCTTAAGTCAGATAGATAGTGGCATACTAAGGGGGGGGGGGGGTGCAGGGGTGACAGCCAGGGGTGACAGCAGGGGTGACAGCAGGGGTGACAGCCAGGGGTGACAGCAGGGGTGACAGCCAGGAGGGGGGTGGGGGGGAGTGGTGCCAGCCGAAAAGTCGGCAGCTGCGAACAGAACCCATCCTGCTCGCGCAAAAAGAAGAGGGAAGCCTCCAGGCCACGAGCGGTGGGAGCACTGGGCAGCGGCTTCAGCGCCACGGGTCAGGAGCCGGCACATGCCTTAGCCTTTTCTTCTTCCTGTCCCCTGTGGCCCAGAAGAGGAAGTGGAGGGTTCGCATGGGTAGGAAGAAGGAAAGTCAGTGAGAGTTGCAGCCCAAAGTAGGAGGAAGAGCAACAGCGCTGCTCCCCAGTGCAGATGGGGTGGCCCCTGTGCCACCTCAAGAAAAATGAAGAGTCCCCATCTGTTGCGGGGGCTGAAAGAGGAAACTGCTGCTGTGCTTCTGACGGGGAGCAGGGTAGGAAGTGAGAGAGAGTGTGTTTGTGTCTTTGTGTGTGTAGGAAAATGTGTGTGTGTGTGTGTGTGTGTAGGAATATGGGTGTGTGTGTGTGTGTGTGTGGGTGTGTGTGTGTGTGGGTGTGTTTGTGTGGGAGTGAGGGTACAGGTTTGTGTGTGAGAGAGGGAGCTGTGTGAGAGTGTGTATGTATGTATGAGAGAGAGAAATGGAGGGAGCCTGTGTGCAGGGGTGTGTGAAAGTGTGTGCAAGAGAGAGAGAGAGAGACTGTATGAGGGAGAGGGGAACCAGAGATCACTGGGTGGGGGGGGGGGGGAGAGAGACAGAGAAGTGAGGAGGATGAGGGATTGGAGAAATGAATCTGGGGGGTGCCAAAGGAAATATCCACCCCAGGTGCCAAGTACTTTAGGTACACCACTGCAGACAGATTGCCCTTATATCAGTCCCAAGATTTCTACACTGCCTTCTCAAATTTCTCTCTTGCTCAAGGATGACTTTTTGTAAATTTGTTTTGTTTTGTTTCAATAAATTTTGTTCCAGTTTTTCAATCTATTTGTTGCTTTCATTTGTTTTCTTTTTAGTGCATGCTACTTTTTATTTTATTACAAAAGACTTCTCTTGGAAACTCCCAACATCGTCCCTAAAATGCCTTTTCCTTCAATTCCAAAAACTTAAAATTGTCCTTGTCTTTATAATTAGAAATATTTCTCACAAAAGAGGGGAACCTCTTTCTCCATACTGCATACCAAGAGAGTGAAAAATGTATTCTGCATAATTCTGATCCACCTGCAATGTACCAAATATAACATTTTAGAGTCTTTCATCCCACATCTGCAATATCAATTTGGACAAAGCTGGTGTTGTTAAAATAATACTAAACTCAGAAAATGAAGTTAAATTCAAGCCAGAAGAGCCCTTGGGAGGGCATTGCCTGTATGGTTTTGAGATTTATATGAGATGACGTCACATTTCTGTTATCTACTGTTCATAGTAAGAGGTAAGAAATATTTGGCACCCACAGTGACCTTCTACAATTTGTCTCTACCCTTCAAATCAATATTATGAAGTGCAGCTTGCCAACAGAGGTACAGGAAGTTCAATCTTTTGTTCCGTTTTGATTAAGAATGACTAGGAAGAATATGAGAACCCAATAAAAACATTGTTATGAATCTTGTCATATTCAATATGCATACTGGTATATTTTAAATGAGATAGTACACTGAGAGGGACATTTTCAATAGGATGCTTAATTGCAAAGGTATGCATATATTTTTCAGCCTGCAAAACCCAGCTCTTTTCTAAACCCAAGATACCCATGTACATTAAATTTGAATATTGGCTTGTTATATGGCCATATGTTTGTATGTACACAAGTATGCGTGTCAATGGCATGTGTACTACGCACACACATTTTTAAAACTTAAAGGTATGCATGCAGTTTACTACCATGCCCTGAAATGTCCCTTTCTAATGTGGACAGGAGTATGCTTATTTATAAACTTCCTGTTTGGCAGAGCATCAAAGTTTTTACTGAAATCTAAGTACATCACATCTAGCCCTCTCTCCTGCTCTATTTCCTTGGTCACAGGATGAAAAGAATTGATCAGATTGCTTGACATAAACACCTTCTGGTAAAGGTATCCTGCCTTTGATCCTGTAATCTGTTAGCTTCAAGATAGTCTGCTCCTCCTTTCTCTTTGAAGAGCTACCATTAAGTTTCCTCTCACTGACTGACTGGCCTGTAGTTACCAGTTTCCGCACCCTACTACCACTTTTATAAAGGGAGACAATGTCTGCCTATCTCCAGTCCTCTGAAATTGCTCCCCCTCATCAAGGAATGATTGAACAGAACTGCTGGTGGAGCTACCAGTGCCTCTCTAAGCTCCCAAGATGAATCCTGTCTGGACCGATTGCCTTGGCCGCTATCAAAACCATTTTTTCTACTTCTCATACAGTGTTTTACATTTTTACATTTTGCTACAGCTGGTGTTTTCACGCAGGAATTAATTGATTTTTCTCGGTGTCATTATAATCATCATTTCCTAGCAACAAGTATATAGCTTGCTCAACTTACAGGAAGAGTTTGGCATTTATAATAATAATTATAATAATAGTATGCATGCATGCAATTGAATTTGTACTTTTATTGTGGCAGGATCAAAAAATGCCATTTACTTTTAACACAGACAAAAAAAAAATGCTATAATGTAGCTTCTTCAGGGTGAGCAGTTTTTACAAACGCATTTGAACACTGCATGACAATTTCCGAGAAAGAGAGGGGGGAAAACAAACTATTCCAATTAGAAAAGTCCAAATTGCAAACAAGTCTATGAAGCATTTTTGTTTTAGAGCTGTTGAATCTCAGAAACCTAAAACACAGCTAATATTGAAAGGCCAGGGGATGGCTGTACATGCACATTACGCAACATTATTATGTGCATTGTTTTTATGCAATACACATCATTCGTGGCACATTGTACTGCCATGTATTGTAACTTAACTTGCTGCTATTATGAGAGAGGGCGTGGCCTAGGAACTGGAGATAGGGGGAGGGAGGAGCAATATTCAGCACCATTTGTCCGGTTAAGCTGGACAAATGGTGGGATTTAGTAATCCCGCCTTACTGAGCAGTTCCGAGATAGTTGCATAATATGTTATCTGGCTAAAACGTTATCTGGCTACTTAAGGAGCACAGGGACTGGGGCATGTCGACTTCAGTTCAAGTATCTTCCAGAGAGCTGCTGATGAAGGATGTGGGATTAGTGCTGGCTGTGACAGCACTGGTCTAGCCAAGTGGTGGGAGAGCTGCAGGAAATAGCCCATTTGTGCCCCAACCTAGAGTACTGGCTGGGCATATCAGTCTAACATAGCCAGATAGCTTTAGGACTACTGAATATCAGGACAGTGTTAGCTGGATATGTTTATCCAGCTAACTTTGCTGCCTAGACAGTTGAAAAAGGACCTCCAGGTGATTAGGTTCAAATCCTGCTTCTTTCACTGTCTCCACTTGTGGCCAAGGAAAAGCCACGTTATTCTCCTGTTGCCTCAGGTATGGGTAGATTTTAGGACCTGCGCACGGGCGTACATGCGCTACCCGGCGTGCACACATGTATGCCTGATTTTATAACATGCGCGCGTGTTATAAAATCAGGGGTCGGCACGCATAAGGGGGTGCGGAATTGTGCATCTTGTGTGCGCCGAGCCGCGCTGCCTTCCCCCGTTCCCTCCCCCCTTAACTAACCTTCCCACCCCTTCCCCTAACCTTTCCCTCCCCAGCCCTACTCTAACCCCCCCCCCCCCACACACACACAATTTCTTATTTCACCTTTTGCGCTTGCCTGGAGGCAGGCGCAGGTTGCGCGCGCCGGCACCCTGCCGCTGTGCGGAGGCCTCTGGCCCCGCCCCTGCTCTGCCCCGGACCGCCCCTTTAGTAAAGCCCTGGGACTTAGTCGCGTCCCGGGGCTTTATGCGCGTCGCTGGGCCTTTATAAAATAGGCCTGGCACGTGTAGAGCTGTTATAATCCGGCCCTTAGGCGCGAGCGTATTATAAAATTGGGGGTCGGCACATGCAAGGGGGTGCACAATTGTGCACCTTGCACGCCGAGCCCGTGCCGAACCATACTGCCTTCTCCTGTTCCCTCCCAGGCTGCTCTGAAATCGGAGTGGCCTTGGAGGGAACTTCCCTATCCACCCACCCCACCTTACCTTCCCTTCCCCTACTTCCCCCCTACCTTTTTCTTTGTTTTTCTTTTATTTCCAAACTTACTTCAGCCCTGGGGCATGCCGGCCATGCAGAGGCCTCTGGTCACACCCTGCCCTGCTCCCGGACTGCCCCCTCCCCCTCCCCACCCCCCGGACTGCCCCTTTCTGCAAGCCCCAGGACTTACACGTGTCCCGGGGCTTTATGCGCCTTTTGAAAATAGGCCCGGCGGGCATATGACCGGTTATGCGTGTAAATCCTTTGAAAATCCAGTCCATTATGTATAGTGCTACAGAAATGCTAAAATAAATAGATAGTGGTGCTACAATGTGTGATAGTGGTAGAGGACTGTGCGATTGTACTGTGTGTGCATAGCATCCTGATATCTGAGAGACAGAAGATAAAGCCAGTTTTACTTAAGGGGCTTGATTTTCAAAGTGATGTGTTTTAAGTGTGCAGTGGCATTTTGAAAATCAATCAAGGGCCCGTGCATGTGAAAACACACATGTACTATTACGCGCACTGAGAAGGGGCGTTCTGTGAGGCGGACTCGCGACTTACTCACAGGTGTAACTTTGTGGGAGGGAGTTTGTGTGTGCACTTGACCAATTACCTGAAGATTTTTAAAGGAAATCTATGTGCGTACATTTGCATTGAAAATACTTGGTACAGTCTGTATATGCAATGTCTGCACAGACTTTACCGCTATGTGAGCAGTAATAAAATTACCCTGTAAAATTCTATGTGTACACCTAGAAATGATGAAAAGGAATAACAATCCTCTACCTCAGAGATCTGTTGAGCCTTGTATTGAGGAATTGGTGGTGAAAAAAACCTTGGATGGATCCATTGCTTGGAAACAAGAGAGCAGCTTCTCAGCTGGCTCTGGAAGAGTCATTGAATCCCAAAGTACAAGTGCTTCCCCCAACCTCTCTTGGCATGGTGCTGACAGAGCGAGTGAATATCTAGAGATGTATGTAAGCTGCCCACACTGAGACATTCAATGTAGGACAGGGGCATGTCGACTTCAGTTCAAGTATCTTCCAGAGAGCTGCTGATGAAGGATGTGGGGCTAGTGCTGGCTGTGACAACGCTGCTCTAGCCAAGTGGTGGAAGAACTGCAGGAAATAGCCCGTTTGTGCCCCAACCTAGAGTATTGGCTGGGCATATCAGTCTAACAGTTTTCAGGGCACTTCCGGTTGCTAGAGACATGTTCAGTAAGAGGCATACCCGAAGAGGCTAGATGGCCAAAGGCTTGGAAAAAGGGGCCTAGTCTGGAGGGCATCTCGGCACACAGCTGTAACAGTGGAGCAGACTCAGGATCGGGAACCCAAGAGAAAGGCATGGAGCAGGAACACTGGAGCAGGATTGCAAATTATGAACAGGCCAGAGAAGGAGAGGTTCCAGGGGACAAATCCCAGATGCCTACCGCACCAGCAAAGGGGTGTATTTGTTGTTCTCTTCAAATAATGTCACCAATCAGGGCACAGCCTGTGCTGGACCAATGAGGCTTTTTGAAGGCGTGCATAACTCCATAAAAGCCAGAGGGTAACTATCTCCTGGCCTTTACTCATGGCTCCTCTGCAGCTTCCTAGTCTCTGCCTTAAGAACATAAGAACATGCCATACTGGGTCAGACCAAGGGTCCATCAAGCCCAGCATCCTGTTTCCAACAGTGGCCAATCCAGGCCATAAGAACCTGGCAGGTACCCAAAAACTAAGTCTATTCCATGTTACCATTGCTAATGGCAGTGGCTATTCTCTAAGTGAACTTAATAGCAGGTAATGGACTTCTCCTCCAAGAACTTATCCAATCCTTTTTTAAACCCAGCTACACTAACTGCACTAACCACATCCTCTGGCAACAAATTCCAGAGTTCTCCCACCACTTGGCTAGACCAGTGCTGTCACAGCCAGCACTAGTCCCACATCCTTCTTAGGCTTCCAGCAATCCTGACACACGTTTACAGATTGCTCAGTCTTTAGCCGTGCTGATCACGCACTGTGGGGTGTGGAGGGATGTGAGTGGGGCTTGGTGGAATCAGTGGGCTATAGGCAGAGAGAGAGATGTGATTTGGAGTTTATTTGTTTCAAATACAGCCTGGCGCCATTCGAATGCTACCAAGATTTGTAAAGCTAGCTTGCAGGGAGTGGAGAAGTAGCCTCATGGTAAGAGCAGCAGGATAAAAACCAGGGAGGCCAGGGAGTCAAATCCCACTGCTGCTCCTTATGACTTTGGAGAAGTCCCTTCACTTTCTATTGCCCCAAGTAACTTCCATACCTGAATGTAACTTGCCTTAAAATTTAGAGGAGATGAGTAATTAAATCTAGAACCCAATACAAAGCTTAACAAGGTCAACACAAGGACTTTCATTGTTAGTCCTACCCTTCTCTTTCACACGTCATGCCCTGGTATGTGAGATCAATTTTCAAAGCTATTTATTTGGTTAAATAGTAATTTTCTCTGGGAAATTGGCCTGGCTGAAAATTACCCTCCTCTTCCTGGCTAAAAATGATTTCCAGTACCCCAATTTTGAGCTGGACTGGGGGGGGGGGGGGCATTCCCAGGGGTGGGGTGAAGGCGGATTAGAGAAATACATAAATTTGATTTTTGAATCTCTGCATGTTATTTTCTTGTAATGTTTGCCTACACAAATTATGGCTATAAAGTCTGTGGGTATTTTTAGCCCGCAGACCTTTTAGGTATTTATCAAAGGGAAACTACATACATAGCTTGCCTTAGAAAACTGGCTACAAGGAGCATGAGTGCAAATTACACCATGCAGGCTATTTGAAAATTTCTGCGCTATTTGCCAATTGCATTCTTAAAGAAGTGTACAGGATAGTGACCTTTCAGGATATGACAATGGCTCTTTGCTAGATGATTATGCAAGAATGGTGAATTGGAAAAGAAGCAAACAAGATGAGGGGCAAGGTGACCATATTAGTGAGACAAAATGCTACAAAGTACCGATGGCTTTCAAACGGCAAAAAAAGCTAATTCAGAGACTTATGACAAATTATCTGGCCTTTGAGACGCCATGGCAGGAATTCATAGCAGTTAATCCAGCCATAGATACCAGGATTATCTAAGTAAGATGTATTTTATTTCCTGGCACCTTTCGTTTGTTCCTTTCGACTACCAGGCCAATTAAAACCTTTCATGACCCGTTCTAAGGTGCCATGGGCCTTCTTCATTCACCGCTACCTAGAGTTTTCTCTCATTCTGGTTCCCCTCCCTGTCCACTCAATCACTGTAGTGACAATCATTGCAGTTCCTTTCCAAACTCAATGTGCAGTAAGTAAGCACTTGAGTCAGCCGGGTACTCTGAAACCTGCCCCTGCAGCCCATCCAGATCCAGCTGTCGCAAGAACTGAAACCAAGTCCTGCATGGCGCCTCACATCACTGCCACAGGGCCTTCAGGCCAGCCTTTAACCAAATAAGTCGCCATACCTATGACATCAAATTCTCTGTCATTCAGATTTGAATATATTACAGTAAATGATCAGGGTATTGAGCAGATAGATAATTATAACTATGTATCATTTGTGGGCACATATGTTCATATACACTTTAGAATAAGTACATGTAAATTATTCTTGGGAAGATAACTCTACTTTTTGTGATTAGAAAATAATACAGTTAAAGGAGAAATGACAAGACATTTCACTCAGTCCTTATGAAGTGCTTCTTATACTGTGCCTGTCATCAAAACATGAAGAGCTAGTTTAGAGTATCAGACAAAAACAAGTACAAAAAAGTACAAAAATTCTGTAAGATGGATGGACTAGCTCCTCCGTTATCTGGGAAAAGATCCCCAGATATCCAGCAGAACATACCCAGGTGAGTGATCTGTTGATGAATATACCCAAACAGAGTTACCCGGATAAAGCTCTCTGGGAAAAATTAGGGCAAGTATTTTATTGACCAGACTTCCCAGTTAACTTTATTCAGGTGGTGCTGAATATCAGCGCTGCTCAGACAAAGTGAAACCAAACCATGCCCTAGGAATATCCCCCGCGCTGCCTATTTATTTATGAAACATTTTTCTATACTGCCTATTAGAACATCTAAGCAGTTTACATGATAATAATAATATTCATTAGGGATGTGCAGACCAAAGGTTTATGTTCATAAGTCCATAAGTCGAAAGGGGGGGTCAATTTCGGTCAAATATGGACATATGGAGAATTCCATAAGTTGAGTCTATGTCCATACGTGCACCGATTCCCTAAATAAAAATTGAAACCCCTCACCCTCCTTAATCCCCCCCCCAAGACTTACCAAAACTCCCTGGTGGTCTAGCGGGGAGTCAGGACGCCATTTCTGTATTCCTTTGCGAGGAGCACGTGACGTCGGCGTCACGTCGGAGTGACGCGGATGTCACGTGATTCCCCGCGGGTTCGCTCCGGCACCCTCGTTGGACCCAAAAGGAACTTTTGGCCAGCTTGGGGGGGCCTCCTGACCCCCCCAAGCTGGCCAAAAGGTCAGGAGGCCCCCCCAAGCTGGCCAAAAGTTCCTTTTGGGTCCAACGAGGGTCCCGGAGCGAACCCGCGGGGAATCACGTGACGTCTGCGTCACTCCGACGTGACGCCAACGTCACGTACTCCTCGCAAAGGAGTTCAGAAATGGCGTCCTGACTCCCCGCTAGACCACCAGGGAGTTTTGGTAAGTCTTGGGGGGGGATTAAGGAGGGTGAGGGGTTTAAATTTTTATTTAGGATCAACAATCGCGATTTCCAACGTATTCAACATAGCTATGTTGAATAAGTTGGAAATCCGATCGTTTTCGCCTCATCATTTTTTTAAGTTAAAAAAAAAAAAAGTTGTGTTTTACCTATAAGTTCAAAACGAATGCACACCCCTAATATTCATAAAAGGATAAAACAATGAGAACTAAAATTGACATAAATAAACAGTAAGTTACATGGGTACATTTTGTGCAAGTTTCCCTGCCCAGACACAATTGGGTTTTATACGGGCAGCTGCAAAGGTTATCTGCACAAAGCCTTGGACTACTGACCTCAGAGTTTCCTGCATCTCCTAGAAAGGGAAACTTTTGTAGGTAAAATGTGCAAGCAAAACCTCTCATTCTTCTGCTTAAATTTAGCTCTTAGAAGTAAAACCCCGCAGTACACTTGACATAAGTCTTTGGCTGCGTAAATTATTCTGTGGAATATTTTTTTTTTCACCTGCAAGTAATTGCAGGAAATTAAAGATGTGGACAAAAGGATGAACTATTTCAAAATTATTTACGTGATCGCTTTATACGCTTCTTTTATGCTTCAATTTTTTCCTGTTTCCTACATTTAGTATAAGATTCAGTAAACCTATAATCAAGTCGTTTGCTTTTCTAACGAGCCTAATGTATGAAAGACAATTTCTGTTTCAGGCGACCTGTGAGCTTTCTCTCTTTTCTCTCACAGCTTTAGTGGAAAACAGAAGAAATGAACCACACAGCAAGACCCCTCCATGCCTTTTTCAGATGGTATATCTATTCCCTTCATGGGTTTCTTTGCGAAATCATGTTCACAGCAGCTTGGGGATTCTTAGAAAATGCCAACTGGAAGCTCCCGGGCGTTTCCAGCCTCTGGTCTTTCTTCATTTACGGAACATGCATCCTTTTCATGGAAAAAATCTTTCTGTATCTGAGGGCAAAGTGCAACATTTTAACAAGGTGTCTTGCCTACACACTTTGGACTTATGCCTGGGAGTTTTCCACAGGCCTCATCCTTAAGTACTTCGATGCCTGCCCGTGGGACTATTCTGGTTTCTTTGGCAACTACAGGAGCCTCATCACTCTGGAGTATGCAGTCCCATGGTTCTGTGCTTGCATGATAGCCGAGCAGATGGTAATCAAGAATACTTTGCAGTTGCGATTTGCTGCACGAGAAGAATACAGCTACACTGCTCAATTCAGTAAACAGACAGACAAATGCAGAACAGCTTAACAGTTACACGTAAAATCATTTTGCTTTAATAGTGGTAGGATCAAAAAACAAATCAGATATCTCATGCTTGGGGCCTGATATTTTTAGTCATTGTATCCAATTGTAAAACGCTATGTATTGGCAATAAAAGAAACATCAAAAACTGTACCTTTCTTCATTTATGTAGATTTTACTGTGTATTTGTAATCTTGGCCTGTGATTTATAAGCCATGATGAATGAGCATGCATTGTGGTTTATGGTCCTCATATAAATGTTGGGAGTTCATGTAATTGCTGGAAAGTTTCACAGGCCACATTACCACCCACACCACCATCTTTATACAGGAAATGTCATAGTGGGCCAGACCAAAGGTCCTTCAAAATCAGCATCCTGTCTCTGACACTGGCCAATCTGACATTGGCCATCCTGTCTCTGACACTGGCCAATCTATCTCTGACATTGGCCATCCTGTCTCTGACACTGGCCAATCCGGCGGTGCTTTACGCGCACCGCCGGGCCTTTTGAAAATAGGCCTGGCGCACGTAACCCCCCCTACACATGTAAATCCTCCTGGATTTATGTGCGTATGTCTTTGAAAATCTGCCCCTTTGTTTTAAGTGTGCTACCTGCCTATTAGCTTTAAGGAGTGTCCCCTAGTACTATTTGAAAGGTAAATGACTGTTCTAGACCACTCAAGATTTTATATCCTCTCAGCTCAGTCAGCTGTCTCTTCTTAAGGCTGAAATCCATAACCTATTACTCTTAGGGGCAGATTTTCAAAGGGTTATGCACGTAAGATACATGCGTAACCCCCGAAAAGCTGCCCCTTCCACCCCCTGCGCACGCCGAGCCTATCTTACATAGGCTCGGCGGCACGTGCAAGCCCCGGGACACGCGTAAGTCCTGGGGCTTTCCTGGGGGGGGGGGGGGGGGGTCGGGGGCATGTCGGAGGGTGTCGCGGCCGGCGCGTCATCGGGGGCATTCCATGGGCGGGGACGCAGCCGTGGTTCTGGCCCAAGGGCGTTCCAGGGGCATGGCCATGGCCTCTGGACCAGCCCCCGGACCGGAACATGGTGCGCCAGCAGCCGGCGCGGGCAGGTGTAACTTTTGAAATAAAGGTGGGGGGGGGGGGGAATTAGTTAGGGCCGGGAGGCAGGTTAGTTAGGGGAAGAAAAGGGAAAGTGGGGGGCGCCGGAAAGAAAGTTCCCTCCGAGGCCACTTCGATTTCGGAGCAGCCTCGGAGGGAACGGAGGCAGGCTATGCGGCTCGGCGCGCGCAGGCTGCTGATTTTGCGCAGCCTTGCGTGAGCTGACCCCGGATTTTAAAAGATACGTGCGGCTACGTGGGTATCTTTTAAAATCCGGTGTACCTTTGTTTGCGCCGGTTGCGCGAACAAAAGTACGCGCGCGCTTACTTTTTTAAAATCTGCCCCTTAGTCTGTAAGCAAAACTTGTTAAGCAGCGCTGTCTGAATTTTCAAGAAGGCATGTCACCCTGTAAAAATGTTGCTAGCAGTAAATCTTTTATGGGTTATCATAAGGCTTGAAGATAACAGCACAGAGTGGCAGTTGCTACCCTTAAGAGATGGGGTATCTGCACATCACAGCAGATGCTACCATAAGATGTTTGCTGGGCTGACTGAATGGACCATTTTGGTCCTTTTCTGCCATCTTTCCTAATTAACTATGTTACTATGATTGGACCATATCAAGAAAAATCACACACAAAAGCGTGAGGTATAATCGGACGGGTTTACCCTCATAAGTGAGTGGCTGTTCATATACACCGAGCCCGGTGTTTTTAAACCATTCAAGCACTTTCAATTTTATGTGCAAGCACTCATTAGATAATCATAAGGTATCCCAAATTCTCTTTTTTTGTAATTTTTTTCAATTTTTTTAGAGAGTCCTTCTTTTACCAAACACGTTGTACAAGTGCCGTACTGGGATGTATGAACACTGTTCCTTCTAAATTTTAACGGAGGTAAGCTTCTTTTAGGCATAGACTTTTAACGGCATTTAAATATGGAAAAGTCATACTTTTCTTAAACTTTTCCAAAAATTTAAGGAACAACGGCTCCTCAGCCTTGTTCAGCAAAAGAGCCCGACACCGCTGGTGTTTCAAAAAACTTCTTCAGGGGCCTGGAAGTCTGAAAAAAGTATAACAAAAACGGATTAAACCTTCATGCAATCAATCTTCATGAAGCACAATCTCCACAGACTTACGACTTAAGAATGGAAATGCCAACTCTTCTAGCATACGGCAAAAAACAGAATCCGCCATATTGAAGCTGACGTATATGAGGCTACGTACTGACTCAAAAAAGACCAATCAGAAACAAACACAACCAAACGCACAAGCCTGATTGGAGAGAGCAGAACTTTAAACAAGTGATGTCCACTCGATGGATTCATTCATACCATGGGGAAATTCCGAACCCAATTTAAAAATCCATCTTTGCTCTTTGTAATTCAATAAAGATTTTATATCTCCCCCTCTATTGGTAACGAAAACCTGATCCAAAATAGTCCACTGAAGATCCATGAACTCATGGCAGGCTGTCACACAATGTTTTACAATAGGGTCTTCCATGTTGCATGTGTTCAATCTGCTTCTGTGTTCTCTCAGATGTGTTCTAATGGGTCTGGATGTGCGACCAATGTATAGCATAGGACAAGAGCATTGTATCAGATACACCACATTATGAGAATCACAATCCGTGAAAAATTGCTTGTTATATTCCAGATCTGTAAGTGGATCTTTCCAGGCCCCACCTGTCATAGCGAGCTGGCATATATCACACTGACCACATGTTCCATGATGCCCCACGGACTGCGTGGGAACTGACATTGGAAGCGCTGCTCTTACCAGATGGTTCTTAATATTTTTGCCTCTTTGAAAAGACAAAAGGGGTGGTTCCTTAAACTGAGGATGTAGTTGGAGTATGTACCAATGTTTATGGATACGTTTAACGATCTCCGGTGCTCGGTTAGTAAATTGCAGAACATACACATCCCGGGGATCACTATCACGTGATTGGTATGTAAGGAGTGCCTCTCTAGGAGAGTACAACGCCCGTTTATATGCTGTGCGGACTGGATGTAATGGATAACCTCTCTCAAAAAAGCGTTGTGCCAACTTGTATGCTTGATGCTTAAAATCTTGTAATGATGAACAGCCACTCACTTATGAGGGTAAACCCGTCCGATTATACCTCACGCTTTGTGTGTGATTTTTCTTGATATAGTGTTATCCTATCACATACTTTACCAGTTTTTTTGATTTTTGGACTATGATTGGACCAGCACTGGGTGTGCCCATATTCCCAGCAGTATATAAGGCATGCTGAGAAAGCACATAGCACATAGCACTAGTTGTCAATGAGTACACCGAGCTCTCTGGCCGAAGAGAGCAGATGCTAGGTTGTTGTATTTGAGAGTTGAGATAGTCTTGTTATTAATGTGAACGAGGGATGATATCATCAGATGGGGTCGCGGGTGCGGGGCTTTTCCTGCCGCTGGCCCTTTAAATACAGGAGAGGCGTGCAATCACCTAAGCAGGATCCAGAACAAGGATGAAACAGTAAGACTGATTTAAGTGTAATCCACTTTGTGCCTGAGAGAATCCATGCCTCTGAAATTTGCACATGTTGCAGTGCTCTTAATACATTTGCTGGAAGCCCAGTGTATAGGGTGTTATAAGTTCTGGAGCTCTGTATGAAAAGACGAAGGTGTAAGTAATGGCTCTAGTCAGTGTAAAATTTTTAATTTATAGAATGCCAGTTTCACTACAGCTTTATCCCTGACTCAAAGTGATAGAGCAGATTCTATAAATAACTCCTAAATTTCTAAGCTGATGTGTGATAGGGATTTCATGCCCTTCAAAGTGAAAAACAGTGGGATCATCATTAGATGGAAATCTTTTCAATATGATCACCTCTGTTTTATCTAAATTGAGGGAAATACTGCTGTGATATTCCCATGGTTTTATTGCTGAGAGACAGACTGAGATCATGCCAAATGCTATAAGTTAACACCTCGGAAAAGGACCTGGAAGTCATTGTGAATATTACTTTGAAATCTTTAGCCCAGTGTGAGGTGGTCGTCAAAAAAAGATGCAGAATATTAGACATTATTAGGAAAGGAATGGAAAATAAACAGAGCATATCATGGTGCCCCTGTATCAATCCATGGTGTGACTGCACCTTGAGTTTTGTTTTCACTTCTGGTCGCTCCATCTTAAAAAAGATGTAGAGGAATCAGAAAATGTACAGAGAAGGTCAACCAAAATGATAAAGGGCGTGAAATGGCTCCTCTATTCTCACAGGGGTCTAGACTTGGCAATCAGGGCTGCCCCAGAGGGAAGCTGTTTGAGAGGCAAGGTGGAGACACAGTGGCAGAAGTCAGGAATTGGAGAAGAGCTGGGGGAGAGACATGGAACGGGAACACTGCAACTAGAAACAAGTAGGACACCGGAGACGGAACTATGAAGCAGGAAGATTTATATGAGGAAGTGCTGGAACACAAATACAATTTCAGGGCTCTTGGGACATGAATACAATTGTAGGAATCTTGAATCAGGACACATAAATTAGAGCAAGGCTTGGAAATCAGGAAACAAATAGCACTTCCATAGAGCAGACCTATTTCAGTTAAGTTGTAACCTATCATTAAAATCATCTGTTATATCTGAATATTAGAAGATGGCCAATGTAACCCTGATATTTAAAAAGGGCTCCAGGGGTGATCCGGTAAACTATAGACCGGTGAGCCTGACTTCAGTGCCAGGAAAAATCATAGAAACTGTTATAAAGAATAAAATCACAAAACATTTAGATAGACATGGTTTGATGGGGCACAGCCAGCATGGATTTACCCAAGGGATATCTTACCTCACAAATCTCCTACATTTTTTATGAAGGGGTGAATAAACATATGGACAAAGGTGAACTGGTAGCTGTGGTTTATTTGGATTTTCAGATGGTGTTCGACAAAGTACCGCATGAGAGGCTTCTAAGAAAACTAAAAAGGCATGGGGTAGGAGGTGATGTCCTTTTGTGAATTGCAAGCCAGTTAAAAGACAGAAAACAGAGAGAGTAGGATTAAATGGTCTGTTTTCACAATGGAAAAAGGTAAACAGTGGAGTGCCTCAGGGACCTGTACTTGGACCAGTGCTTTTTAATATATTTATAAATGATCTGGAAAGGGGTATGATGAGTGAGGTGATCAAATTTGCAGATGACACAAAATTATGCAGAGTAGTTAAATCTCAATTGGATTGTGATAAGTTTCAGGAGGACCTTGCAAGACTGCATAAAACTTCTAAAGCAAATCCCAAACACCATAGCCAGACCCATAGCAGACATAGTTAATATATCACTTGAACAAGGCATTTTCTCTGACTCTCTCAAATGTGCCAGCATCAAACCAATCCTCAAAAAGCCACAACTCAATGCAGCTGATCCAGCAAATTACTGACCCATCTCCAACCTCCCCTTCATCGCAAAGATCCTTGAAAAAATCATCAACCATCAACTCTCAGCACACCTGGAAAACCACAACATCCTATCCCACTCCCAACATGGCTTCAGAAAATACTTCAACACCGAAACGCTCCTCCTCTCACTCACAGACCACCTCCTCAGAGGCCTTGATCATGGACAATCCTACCTCCTCATCGTACTCAATATCTCTGCTGCTTTTGACACTGTCAACCATGAAACCTTACTAAACAGACTAAGTGACCTCGGCCTAGCCAACACCACACTTAAATGGTTCAAATTGTACCTGACAAACCGATCATACAAAGTCAGACTTAACACTACTGAATCCAAACAAATTTCCCTCACACATGGTGTACCTCAAGGCTCATCCTTCTCCTCCACCCTTTTCAACATCTACATCCTCCTCCTATGTACACTCCTAACCGGATTAAATCTAACCTATTTCCTATACACTGATGATGTTCAGATTCTACTCCCCATAAAAAAAACTATCACAAACACACTAAAAACCTGGGACAAATACCTTCCAAAGATAACACAACTACTATCTCAACTGTCCCTCAACCGCAACCACAACAAAACCAAAATACTTCACATTAATAACAAGACCATCTCAACTCTCAAATACAACAACCTAGCACCTGCCACCGACAATAGAATAACCTCTTTGGCCAGAGAGCTCGGTGTACTCATTGACAACGAACTCAACATGAAGAAACATATCAATTTAATAATAAAAGATGGATTCTTCAAACAGCAGATACTCAAAATAATCAAATCACTTCTCTACGCCCCAGACTACAGAGCAGTTCTCCAAGCACTACTATTCTCCAAACTCGACTATTGTAATGCACTTCTTCTGGGCCTCCTATTCAATTCTCTCAGGCCACTACAACTCCTCCAAAATGCAGTGGCAAGATCACTCTCAAACACCAAAATAACTGAACACATCACATCAATCCTCAAAAATCTGCACTGGCTGCCCATCCCACACAGGATTCAATACAAAGTGCTAACACTCATACACAAAGCTCTATACACTGAAAAATTCGACTGGCTAAGCCCAGCCCTACACTTTCAAGCCACCCAGGGAGCACTCCGCTCCATCAACTCTGGACTCATCCCAACGCCATCACCAAAAATGGCCCACATAACCTCAACAAGGAACCAAACCCTAACAGTGGCAGGTCCAACTCTCTGGAACAGCTTACCACCTCAACTCAGACTCAACCCCACAACCCAATCATTCAAAAAGAACCTTAAAACATGGCTCTTCAGAAAAGCATATCCAGGAGGAATAGCCTAGTGGTTAGAGTAGTTGACTATGAATGAGGAGACCAGGGTTTGAGTCCTGCTGTCACTCCTTGTGACCTTGGGCAAGTCACTTTACCCTCCATTGCCTCAGGTACAAAACCTAGATTGTAAGCCCTTTGGGGATAGAGAAGTACCTACAGTACCTGAATGTAAACCAGTGTGATATCTCAATTGAGATCAAACATTGGTAAATAAACCACCCAACACATAAAGATACCACCCCCCCCCCACCAGCACACACATTCTCCTCCCACTTCCCACAACACCCCCCCACAGAATTGCATAATCACATATTTCAGTGAACCCCAACAACTCAAGATTTCTTATTACACTGGATACAGAGTTCCAACGCTTTCTATCTACCTCCTCTATTATATATAATGACCCTCCACAGACCAATTATTAGACAGTTTACAAAGATGCAACACTAAATGTCATAAAATTCATTATAAAAAGTTACAAATTTCATTGTAAAAAGTTATAAAGTTCAATGTATAATGTTACATAATGTTACAAAGTTAAATATAATGTCGCAAAGTTCCAATGTTATAAAATCGGGCGCACATTTGTGTGCGCCGGGTAGCGTGCACAAATGTAGGCCGTGCGCGCAGGTTATAAAATCTGCCCCATGTGTTTAACTTTTGCTGGGTTTGCATTTCTTACTATGCATTGCTATTTTCATATATTGTACTGTGTTTTCGTCCATCAAGGTTCTCTTGATTTGTTTTATTTGAAAAATCAGTCACTTCTGCCGCTACCTGTGCCAAAAATCAAAATAGCACCAATTGACTCCAGGATCTTCTTTGCTCCTCACATGTTACTACCATGAGAACTTGCAGAAAAAGCCCAAATAATTTACTAAACTTGGTACTTGGATACTACAGTTTAATATATCAAGTGGGAATTAAATCTCAGTAAAAAAGCAGGGGAACTCACTGTTTTACTGTTGATTAATAAACAAGTCCCTAGAAGAGCTAAAATAATGTGCCACCCATAACTCTCAGATCTCTATTCGAGTTTTATTTGCAAATGAGGGAGTTTCTGGGGACGGGACTGGAGGAGAGCAGATGCTATGAAGTGGGGACAGGAAATGGTAAGGGATTTGTATCTTGAATCCTGGGTTCAGGATAGAAGCTTCCCCTTAGGCAGTTTTTTTCTCTTTGGTGCCTCCACTCAGAGTGAGAGTGTGAGATGTGATGAAAGGGATTTTTCTCCTCTCTGGGAAATCATGAAAAACAGATAAAATCATGAATAGGGCTGGCAACAAGAATAGTATTTTTATTAAATACATAGCTTAAAAAAAAAAAGAGAGCACTTTAACAGGGAGAACAGGACACTATATAGATCCATCACTGTAGATGGGCACATTCAACTCAGGATGGGTTTGTGGGGTGGTGTTACATACACAGGGGAATTAACTGAAAATCGGCAATCACTGAAGAATTTCGATCATTTGAATCAATGAAAGGTACAACAAGAGAAGTTGATTTGAAAACTGGATATCCACATTGAATATGCTGGGGGTCTTCTTCTTCTGCCTTTCAGTGCTAACCAGACAACTGGTGAAGAATGTGGGGACCCTCTTCTTTGCTTATCATTATTAAGCAGGTGGTATTAGAGAAAGAATGCCCCCTCCCTCCTTAAAGTTTTAGATTCAATATCCAGAGTATTTTCTTTTAGTCTAATCTTAGAGTGGAAAACTAACTTATTGAGCCATCTCAAACATTTTTTTATCCTTCTCTAACACAAATTCATTTGGAACAAATCAAAATAGACTTTTTTTTGCTCAGCATGTCATTTGTGTTAAATGACTGCACATTCCTACAAACATGCTAATTAGCACAAGAATTGGAAACTATCAAACATGAAAGAGATTTAGGAGTAATTGTCTCAGAAAACCTCAAGGTAATCAGTCACTACAGTTAAAGCAAGTGGAAAATTTAACTGTATGCTTGATTGCGTAAGTAGAGGTATCATCAGTGGAAAAAAAAGTAGATAATATTGCCTTTGTATAGATTAGTGAGATCCCCACTTTGAGAATTATGTTAAGTTCTGGAGGTCATAAGGGCATTGAGAAGATGGAAGCAGTTCAGAAAAGGGATACTAAAATGATAGAAGACCTGCAACACAAATCCTACAAGGAGAAACTTAAGAAACTTAAAATGTATTCATTGGAAGGGAAGAGAAGGGAAAGGAAAGGGAGAATATTAAAACATTCAAATATCTGACAGCTTCAATCAAGTTTCAGAAGGTACATTTTTCCATTGAAAAGAATAGTCAGGGACAAGGGGTCATAATCTGAAACTGCAGAAAGGAAGAGGAAACATGACCAAATACCGTACTTCTTTACTGAGATGGTGGCAGATCTTTGGACTAGCTTGTCAATAAAAGAAGAGGAAACAAAAAACATGACAGAACGAAAGCATGTTTGGGATAGATATAGAGGACAGAAGTAGTAGCAACCTACCTTTCACGCCTTCGAAAGCAGAAGGAAGGGGGAAAGTGTTATGGAGAAAACAGTGTGGATAAAGGAAGCATGAGCTAGCACCACTGCAGGCCACAGGGTCATCGAGTGGAAACCAGAAGACAACAAATGGGAAAAAGCTGGCAGGTTGGTGGTGGCCAGTCACTGTTCAGCAAGGCCACAAGTCCAGAATTGAATGGATGTTAGGGTTTTAATTATAGTTTTTGTAACTTTTTAGATTATTACAAAACTTTGTAGTAAGATATGGGGAGAGGGGGGAGATTCTATGCATTGCATTAAGTAATAAGTATGGGGATTTATTTGCTTGCCTACTTAGGAGGATAGACAACAAAAGCTGTCCTAGATAAGGAGTGATGTCCTACAGGTTGTCAGGCTTCTAAGCCTGACAGTGTTTTGTAATTTGTGATCCTATCTCTTTTTCGAGGAGAACAGTACAGGGAATAAAGTGCTGTTTTTTTAAATTGCTGCTGTATATGTGTATTTGGCAGTCTTTCTTAAATGCATTGTATGTTGTTGTAATGTGTAAAGTGAAAGGTAAATGTCTCTGTTCCATGTTGCACACAGGTACTATTAGAGTATGAGTTCCCCCCAGTGGCAAGGCAATAGAAGGCCTGTTTAAATACATACAAATAATATCCATCTAACATTCTTTGTTTTCCACCTGCGTTCTGATAAGGTTGATGTATACTATATACTGGAAAAAAATCTGTGTATGTTTCATACATGCATATATTTTTAACTCTTTATTTATATAATGTCACAAAAACATTTATGTGCAATACTGCTTGAAAAAAAATAAGTCATTGCAGTATACAGACTTTTCCAAGAAATAAACAATAATAAACAATATAAGAAAAAGAAAATACTTTAAACTGCAATCACATGTCCACTTAGAGGAATAATGTAAAAAGAATTCTCCCCCGAGACCAAAAACAATTTCTTTCAACTGGAGAAAAGTCTTTGAGGTTTTCTCCAGTTTGAATCTGTCTTGAGACATCAGGGAAGATCCAAATGTTCTGACCCATGAACAGGGTATTCTTGTTAGTGAAAAACAATCTCAAGATCAAATTTTTTTTCTCTTACAGATGAACAGGAAATTAACAAATTTGCCTGTTCATGAATTACTTCCTTGATTATTCTAAAAAAAACATTCAAATATCTGACAGCTTCAATCAAGTTTCAGAAGGTACATTTTTCCATAGAAAAGAATATTCAGGGACAAGGGGTCATAATCTAAAATTGCAGATTTTAGCTAGGGGACCCCATTTCCACCCAGGTAACTGTCTTTCTAAACCCCTAAAAGGGAGGACTCCCTACAGTTTGTAACCCTGAGAGGCTTATACAGATAAGAATTAGATTTTTCAACCTGAACATGGATTTAACTAAGAAAACTAATCACCACTGAAGATGCCACACAGCAAAATCTTTCCTTGAATGCCCAATTTCCACTTATATCCATCAAACCTTTCTACTAAGATCACACTTGCAGTAAAGTTTTTGAACCTGCACCTTGAGCTCTGAGGTCTACCCTCCTGCCATAAGAGAATCCACACAGGGATTTTGCAAGACTGTATTAGGACATAACCCTGGGACTGATTGTGACCCCCAGCCTTCACAGTACAGCCTAGAAGAGGGGCTTCATTTATAACTTCACACATAAATTAGCTGTCAAATTTGTCCATTCATTATACCAATTTTCAAAGTGGACTTCTACGCATAAGTTCACTTTAAAATTATTACAGCAAAATTATGCGCACATATTTATATAGAAACATTTATAAGCAATTTCCCCAGTCTTCAGAAGATTGCTCATAGCAGTGTCAAGCATCAAATAATATGTAATAAAATAATAGACCTGAAATTAACAGTAATCAAAAATAAAAGAAATAGATAGGCCCTGGCTTATTTGAAGAGGAGGGGGGGGGGGGGTTCTGGAGTGAGTGGAGGATCTTGGGGAGTCCCCAGCTTGTTTGTTGGGTATAAGGGGCCTGGAGAGGCCCAGGGAAGCCCTGGTTAGATTAGGCAGCAGCAAGGAAGAGCCCTGGGATTCCCCCCTTTTTAAAGTAACAAATCAAAATATCTGAAATATTTTTTAAAATATTTTTGGTTAAATGCTCATCCCTAGTAGATACCCAGAAGAAGATAAATACAGATACACCTCCTTTTTATTTATAAAACTAATGAACTAATAATATTGAAAAATGTTTGGATATTTTCAATGAAATCAACTTTTGGTTCATTACAAAAAACCCCCCACATTCATTTGAAATAAATACACATTCCCAGTAGATACCCAGGAAGCGAGAGGAAGAGGAAGAACTGAACTACCACACTAGTGCTAGGTAACAGCTGAATGTGTCCACAAGTTACATAAGAGAAGGAGAGGAGAAAACTGGAGTGTTCAAGAGCAAGCAGTGGATCCCAGGTGTGGGGAATCTCTGGTCGCCCCCAAGCTCATTCCCTTTAGCTAACAGCTAGGAGGGAGAAACCATTCCCTAGAGCACCTCCCCCTGAGGGTGTCTGTAGTGGTATAATCCTTGCCCAGAAGAGGGAGCTAGGCTAAGAGCAGGTGTGGTCATTTTGAGTTGGTGCCTGAGGAAGAAGGAACCAGGTTCTGGAGCTGGAGAATTCTTTGGAAGAGGCCTATGCAATGCACCCCTTGCCTGTTTAGGGTTGGCCTCAGGTTGAAAGAAGGACATTTGCATTTACTGCTGGCGAGTTTACAGAGTTTAGCTGGGGTAAGATTTGTGTGGTGAGGGACAAGCCTCGTGTTTAACAGGATGAGAATACCTGTCTGTTACTTCCCCTGCAGTGGAGGTGCAGCAGTGATTCATCACTTTCAGAGAGCTTTTTTGAACTGTGAGAGTTTTACCTGCTTTGTGTTTGTCAGGAGATTTTGTGCCACGCCTTCTCATTCAAGAGTATGTCTGGTTTTCCAACTATTGACCTTTCTTCCCAAGAGGTCCCAAAAAGAAGAATTGCAGGACAGATGCAGGATCTTCACCCAGGAGACCAGGACACAGGCCTGAATCAGAGACTAGGAAGTGAGACTCGGGTAGGATTTTTCCGTGTCCAAGGGGAACCCCACACAGAGTAGGATTTCCCCCCAGCAGCTGGGACTCTTATGCACTCAGTACATAAGGTAAGGTAAGGTAAATGCCAGGGAACATGAGCTCAGCAACACCTACACTGAAGTAGCCCATCAACAGTTGTAATTTCACGCAGTTTTGGATGATTGGATATTTACTTGATTTTCAAACAAATCTAAATGTATTGTGAACATTCACAACTGTGTCCAGCCTGTCTGTCCCTGTGACAAAAGTCATCAGTGATATACACACACCAGGAGGAACTCACATCACTGTCCAGGCCAACAAGGTTTGTCTTCACCCCCACTGAAAGAACACACACCTTGGGAACAAAGGAGAAGGGAAATAAAATTGTGGAGACAGCTCCAGTTATAAATTATTTGGTGTGTCCTTTGGACCAGTCAAATCCAGAAACAAGGGTTACATAGGTATTTCAGGGACATTACGAATGGGAGAGGAGGACCTTTTCCAGTTTGCCCAGTGCAGCTTCAAAATCCATCCAAGCAGAGAGAAGGGATACTGAAGAATAGATTAAGGGACCACAGATTTACTGTTTTTAAGTTGCATTTATGGAGACTATAAGACTTATATCCAGTACCTTATATTCATACTGAGCATTTTCTTCAGTAAAGTTTTATGTTGGAACACTATCACACTGTCCAGCTTCTTTATTAGCACACAGAAGAAAGGATCACACGTAATATCTACTGGGCCTTGAAAGTTTATCCTTTCCTCCAATGGAGGTCCTGCAACTTGGCACTGCTAAAGTGAGTCCAGGATTAAAGATGTGATTCGGCTGAAACTTTCCGTCTTCGTTATCGACCCGTCCCAACCCTTCTGTGCACAGTTTGCAAGTTTCCCTTCACAGTATGCATGTGTGTAATTTTACCCACGTTTTGTTCACACAGTTTTCTAAAGGATCGTTTCTGCGACTATAGCATTACTTTACCAACAGAAGATCCTTTGAAAATTACCTTCCATAAGTCCAAAGATTTGTCACTATAATGCTTGCCAAAACCATCTTTTGGAAGTTGAATCTGCCAACGTCTTTGCTTTTATGTTGCTTGTATGACTCTGGGGACCTTTTATAATAAGTCTATGATTTCTTTCTCTTATACAGTGCTATGTATATTGTTGGTGTTGATCTATAAATGATTAGGAATGTGCATTCATCCAGGACGAATTAGGCAATTTCAACGAAATTGCCTAATTCGTCCAGGTTTGGGGAGCCTGAAACCCAAAGGAATTTTTCCTGATTTTTGGGAAAAATTCATTTTCGGGTTTACTGCGCACTAACTCTCTGTTAGTATGCACAAACAAAAAAATGTTAGTGTGCACTAACTCACCATTAGTGTGCGCTAACAAAAAAATGTTAGCGTGCACTAATGGGAGATAGTGCGCACTAAAACGAAATTCGGGTCTCCCCGAATTTTAAAGGCCCGAACGCAGTCTGAATCGATAGGTTAGGGCTTCGCACATCCCTATAAATGATAGGTATGGCACCTAGTTCTTTATTAATTGTGTATCACCCCATCCTCAACTGTGAGCCGCATCTGATGGCAGAAAAGTAAAGCTTGAAGTTGTTTCCTTTCCTGTGCTTAGATGTACAAAGCAAAGCTATGACAGTTCCTCAAATATTAGCCCATTGGCTCTTAAAACACTCACAGAGCATGCCAATTGATCACGTAATTTGTATGATTATTAACAATGTCTCATAACATTATTAACAAAGCCCTATCCTGCAGGGCAGAAGCTACTGTAACAGTCATTAGCTGCCTGGTTCTTATGTTTTATTTATACCACTTATTTATAATTCATAAGTCTTGGTAGCTGTTTCTTTTAAAGCTTTCTATGGTTGTTATTCCCACTCACATAAAACAGGTTTGAGAATAAGAAGTGTTTGCTAGCTTCCTTTATAATTTTATTTTTCAGTGGCAGAAAATGGCATCCTTTTTACATAAAGCTTCATAGAGACTACAAGTTTAAGGAGTTTAATTTTTTCCCTAGTTTAACTTAAAAAAACCATTAATTAATAATCAATTAAAAGCTGTTAGCTGTACATTAGGTAAAACAATTGACAGAGAAAGAAAGAGAGAGAGAAACCACCTAGCCATAATGCCCTCATATTAGGTAGGTATTTATACCTCTATCTGAGGCCCACATAGTTACTCGAGGTGAGGTTTAGGTAGTAGTGTAGGGGTTAGGGGCCACTTTGACATGCAGAGTGAGACATACGAACAGAACAGTACACTCTTGTGAAGATTTGATGTCCTTCGGAGTGAGGAAACTCACACAAAGATGAGATTTGTACAATGTTCTCTCAACCTAGCTTGATGGACTTACATCAGGAGAAACCTGATCTTGGTAAGAAGCACCAGAGACAGCCACGCTGTGGCATTTTGAATCATCTGTAAAGGATGTAAGCTATATTGATTGGATGCTTTACTTGCTTTGCTTACATGTTGCATTACTATTTTTAAAATATTAAACAGTATACTTATTTAATAATATGTTCTCGTTAGCAGAGGTATTAACTTGAAGAAATCTGGCAAAGTCTTCAGCTAAAAGTTGTAACTAACAAACTTTAGTACAGAGCTTCTGATAAAACATGAGTGAACTATACAGGAGTGTGCACGGAAACATTTTGTTTCATTTTTTTGTTTTTTCTTTTGCATTTTGTTTCATCTATTTAAAACACAATAAACACTATCGAGGGGGGGGAGAACCTACTGAAAAAACCACTAGCACAGCTGACATTTAAAACAAATAATCCATTAGGGATGTGAATCGTTTTTCAACGATTAAAATTATCGTCCGATAATGTTTATATCGTCTTAAATCGTTATAGAACACGATACAATAGAAATTCTAACGATTTATCGTTAAAAATCGTTAAATCGTGTTAGTGCGCACTAACTCGAGTTAGTGCGCACTAACGGGGAGTTAGTGCGCACTAACTCGATTTAGTGCGCACTAACTGAAAATGATACAAATAAACACTTTCCAGGTCACTGAAGGTCAGTTAGGAATGAATATGTGTTCCTATTGGCTGGCTGCCCTCTTATCTATTGATATTACCAAGGTTACCACTGAGGTGATGGTTGGGGGGATGGGAAATGGAACTGGAAACTAACGAACACCAACAGAAAATGAAACAAAGTGTTCACACTTCCCAGGTCAGTAAAGGTCACTTAGGAATGAATATGTATGTATGTATTCCTATTGGCTGGCTGTGCTCTTATCTATTGATGTTACCAATATGGTTGGGGGGATGTGAAATGGAAACAGTTGGAAGCTTGACAAAAAAGTAATGTAATGATCAGCACTCACGTGACTAGAACTTGTTTGTTTATTATTTTTGTTAGCAGGCACCTGAAATGCTAGTGCATGTTGAATTTGCCAATCACTGTGCATTTTAGAAAGGTGGTCCTGGCTGGAACTGTACACAGTTCAAATATATGTAATTGATTGTTGGTAAGTGTATTTTTTAAGTAGCCACACTGGCACCAGTATGTTTACTTTTCCTCCTACTTAACTCACTAGCTCAGCTTTGTAAGAAGGGCTTCTCTGCTTGTGTGTTGTTTTTGTTTGGTGTGAGGAGAGCAGAAACATCAGATCTTTATTCAATCTACTACAGTCATCTCTTACAGTGCCCTATCCCTATTAATACCAGGAGTGTTGTGATCTTCCTGCACACAGTGCCCTAACCCTGATACCAGTCTGAGAGAGCTCCCTCCCTGCATTACTAGTGAGAGGCTGGCTTCACAGACAGGGGGGAGCTGCCTGACCCTCACTCCTGACTTCCCCCATGTCCCAGCTAGTGAATGGTGTGTGGGTGAGGGGGGGGGGGGGAGGAGGATGGTGAAGTCTGAGACAGCTCCCTCCCTGCATTACTAGTGAGAGGCTGGCTTCACAGACAGGGGGGAGCTGCCTGACCCTCACTCCTGACTTCCCCCATGTCCCAGCTAGTGAATGGTGTGTGGGTGAAGGGGGGGGGGAGGATGGTGAAGTCTGAGACAGCTCCCTCCCTGCATTACTAGTGAGAGGCTGGCTTCGCAGACAGGGGGGAGCTGCCTGACCCTCACTCCTGACTTCCCCCATGTCCCAGCTAGTGAATGGTGTGTGGGTGAGGGGGGGGGGGGGGGAGGATGGTGAAGTCTGAGACAGCTCCCTCCCTGCATTACTAGTGAGAGGCTGGCTTCACAGACAGGGGGGAGCTGCCTGACCCTCACTCCTGACTTCCCCCATGTCCCAGCTAGTGAATGGTGTGTGGGTGAGGGGGGGGGGGGGGGGGGGAGAGGATGGTGAAGTCTGAGACAGCTCCCTCCCTGCATTACTAGTGAGAGGCTGGCTTCACAGACAGGGGGGAGCTGCCTGACCCTCACTCCTGACTTCCCCCATGTCCCAGCTAGTGAATGGTGTGTGGGTGAGGGGGGGGGGGGGAGGATGGTGAAGTCTGAGACAGCTCCCTCCCTGCATTACTAGTGAGAGGCTGGCTTCACAGACAGGGGGGAGCTGCCTGACCCTCACTCCTGACTTCCCCCATGTCCCAGCTAGTGAATGGTGTGTGGGTGAGGGGGGGGGGGGGAGGATGGTGAAGTCTGAGACAGCTCCCTCCCTGCATTACTAGTGAGAGGCTGGCTTCACAGACAGGGGGGAGCTGCCTGACCCTCACTCCTGACTTCCCCCATGTCCCAGCTAGTGAATGGTGTGTGGGTGAGGGGGGGGGTGGAGGATGGTGAAGTCTGAGACAGCTCCCTCCCTGCATTACTAGTGAGAGGCTGGCTTCACAGACAGGGGGGAGCTGCCTGACCCTCACTCCTGACTTCCCCCATGTCCCAGCTAGTGAATGGTGTGTGGGTAAGGGGGGGGGGGGAGGATGGTGAAGTCTGAGACAGCTCCCTCCCTGCATTACTAGTGAGAGGCTGGCTTCACAGACAGGGGGGAGCTGCCTGACCCTCACTCCTCCGGGGTATTGTGATCTTCCTGCACACAGTGCCCTATCCCTGATACCAGGGGTGTTGTGATCTTCCTGCATGCAGTGCCCTATCCCTATTAATACCAGGAGTGTTGTGATCTTCCTGCATGCAGTGCCCTATCCCTATTAATACCAGGAGTGTTGTGATCTTCCTGCATGCAGTGCCCTATCCCTGATATCGGGATGTGTGCAAGAAGATCACAACACCCCCGGTATCAGGAATAGGGCACTGTGTGCAGGAAGATCACAACACCCCCAGTATCAGGAATAGGGCACTGTGTGCAGGAAGATCACAACACCCCTGGTATTAGGGATAGGGCACTGTGTGCAGGAAGATCACAACACTCCTGGTATTAATAGGGATAGGGCACTGTGTGCAGGAAGATCACAATACCCCTGGTATCAGGGTTAGGGCACAAGTTCTAGTCACATTGACTGATCACATTACTTGTTTTGTCAAGCTACCAACTGTTTCCATTTCCCATCCCCCATATACTGTCAGTAGGAAACTTGGTAACATGAATAAATAAGAGGGCAGCCAATAGGAATACATATTCATTCCTAAACTGACCTTAACTGACCTGAAAAGTGTCAAATTGTATCATTTTCAGTTAGTGCGCACTAACTCCCAGTTAGTGCGCACTAACTCCCAGTTAGTGCGCACTAACTCCCGTTAGTGCGCACTAACTCGAGTTAGTGCGCACTAATCGGAAAAAACGATTTTTAACGATTTTTTAACTAAAAAATCGTGCCTAAGACGATTTTCTTGCCCTGCCACACAATTTCTATCGTTAAGACGATATGGAATACGATTCACATCCCTATAATCCATACCTGTACTTGTACCTTCGCCTTTCCCCCCAACCTTCCCCAGATGCCACGTTTCCCCACCCGTTCCAGCAGTCAAACTAGGGCAGAAGAAATCCCGGTCATTCCTCCCTGTCAAGTTTGTTTTCAAAATAAGGTGACAGCTGGCTCTGAGGTCAGCACCATTTTGTTTTATGGCCTCCGGCAGCTGTCCTACAAAATGGCACTGGCCTCAAGACTGGCTGGCACCATGTTGACAACAGACCCAGGGGAGGAGCAAGTGGAGATTGCTTTCACCCTTTTTGACTGCTTGAACCTCACAGATGGGTATGTGGCTTCCAGGGGGTTGGGGGGAGGGATAGAGCGTGTATTGGGGGAGATCTTTCGGTAGGAGTTTTTAAATGTCAGTGGGGCTGTTTTTTTTTTTTGTTTGTTTGTTTCTAAAGCAAAAGGAAAGGAAAACCCACAAAGTTTGATGGAGTTTTCTTTCATTTCCTTTTCTAATGAAACAAAGATTCAGTTGTTTGTTTTTTTTTCATTGGGTTAGAAAATGAATGCACATCTCTAAAAATGAATAGGATCCTTACACTGGAGGCATCTGAGGGGAATGCATAACACAGGGGAAGAAACTTACTCAGGTTACAGGTCACCTGCACAAGAGGGGATTGACATGCCCCAGGTTGCTAGGCAACACACTCCATCCCCTCCTGAGTTGAAAAGCAGCAAGCATAAAGGTTAACCCATTGCTGTCTGAGTGGAAATCATTTTCTCTTGGTGTTATTTCAACAGCCCCTTATGAAGCACCTTGTGGCATCAGATTTCAGAGAACTTTACACATCTTGTACACATAGGGCCGGATTTTCAAAGGGTTACGCACATAACCGGTCATACATGCGCTGGGTCTATTTTCAAAAGGCCCAGCGACGAGCGTAAAGCCCCGGGACGCGTGTAAGTCCCGGGGCTTGCAAAAAGGGGCGGGGAGGGGGCGTGGCCAGAAGCCTCCACATGGCTGCTCGGCTGGCACGCGCAACTTAAGTAAGTAAGTTTTGAAACAAAAAAAAAAGACGACAAAAAAGGTAGGGGGAAAGGGGAGGTAGGGGAAGGGAAGGGAAGGTGGGTGGGGGGTTAGGGAATGGGGGAAGGCAGCACGGCTTGAAGCGGGCTCGGTGTGCGCAAGGTGCACAATTGTGCACCCCCTTGCGCGCGCGCATGTTATAAAATCGGGCATACATGTGTGCGTGCCGGGTAGCGCGCGCACCTTTTAAAATCTACCCCATAATATAGACACGATTGCATTTACTGATACAAGCCTTGACTTAGTTGATTTATTGTATGACTAGTACAAAATAAATTGATACATGGAACCTGTGATGAAAGAACTGCAAATCAAAGCCAAGTGATATTTGTTTCTCAAACTGGAAAGGATGACTTTCCTGTAAAATAATATAATAAGAGACATTTCTCATACATTTATTAACATAACAAAAATCACAAGAAATAAAAATGAGGGTTAGAAAAATGTAAACCTCAACTGATTTTTAAAGTTTCACTTCTCTGTTTTCTAGCCATGCTACGTTTCTTTAGCAGACAAGAAATATTATAATAGTTTATATACTATCTTTTGATTGATTGAGCTCTTGGATGGTATAATGGCTAACGAGAACACAATCACAACTGCCACGTTTTAAAATCTCCTTTTGAAGAATGAATTCCTGGGTAGATTAAAAAGGACTTGAGCCTTTCGATACACAGATGTTAGGGCAGTTGTATGATTGTTTCTTACCATGGAACTCACATTGAAATACAGCAACAAAGGAAAGAAGAAAAGCTTGAAGAGTTGTGTCAAAAGAGGGCACTATGGGGAATGCAGGGCCGACGCTAGGTTTTTTACTGCTCTGAGCAAACAATTACTGTGCTGCCCCCCCCCCCCCGCCGTTCATCCATTTTCTGTCCTGGGACCACCAAAAGAACACCCAGCTCCCTTAAGTGATATAAACTTTAAAAACTGTCACTATCCCCCCTCCCCCGCCCCCCCGAACCCATGGCTGGGCAAGGGTATTAGGTGCCCTAGGCAAACCTTATAGCCTTGCACAATGCCCCCCCCACCCCCGCTTCATTCCACGCACACAGTTAAAGAGTTATACATTTATATTATAAACGAAAAATATCAAAGTACAGTATTCTGAGGTAAAAATGTCTCTTACATTATATTTCCTGCACAACCACGGCTCACTACCTCAAAATTTATCAACTGACAAAAAACAAGTATATTTGAGGTTTAATGCTTAAAAGCATATATTATGAATTTATAACGCTTAAACAAGCTTTACCGGGGAAGGTATCAGATAGGAGTGCTCACAGTCTCACAGGCTCTTGCCCTATACAGGGCTACAACCCTTCTCATGTATCGGCACTGTTAAATCACGTCATTTACCATTACCCCAAGGTAAACCTGTTTTATGCGTGTTCTATAAAATCACCAAAAAAAATTTTCTTAAAAGATTTTGTCTTTTTTACCCGTGAAAACTAATCACCGTTATATTGTTATGTGATCTCTCTATTCAATAAAATTAATTAATACTATAACTTAGTAAAATTACTTATCTTTTACTTATTGTGTGCTCATTTGTTATCGGCTGACTTCCTGCCCGACATTGCCAATGTTTCGGCGCATCAAATGCGCCTGCTTCAGGGGCTTACTGTTCAATATTCTACAAAAAACACATTTTCATTAATATCCTTTCATAAATACGTTTCTTAATGACTAAACACTCAATGGTACTCACTGTTTGCGTTGGCACTTTTTCACCCACTCTCTCACAGCGTTCAAATATGGCGCCTAAACACCTTCTCTGTCTCAATGCCGGAAATGAATATGCTCTTTATTTCCTGTCACGCATCGTTACAACGCCTATCAGCTGATTTGCCTAGAACACGGACCAATCGACCTCCTTATTGAGCCCATCTGGGGCTACTGTTTGTAATTTGAAAATCCATTTTTGCTCGTGTTGTAATAAACGTAAGTTTAAATTACCTCCTCTTTCGTCCTGTTCCATCACCTCTAACACTGTACTTTTCAAATTCCAAAAATCATGTGATTTATCAACACAATGTTGCACCAACGGGGCCTCCAATCTATTACGTTTCAATGCACTCTTATGCTCTATTAGGCGAGTTTTCAGCTGTCTTGTTGTTTTGCCTATATAAAATAGGCCACAAGGGCACCATATAGTGTATACTACAAAGCTCGAACTACAGTTTGACTTTTTTATGGGTTTAAACTTTTGAAGTTTATTTGAGGGGATATTGATGTTAGAATGAGCTAATGGGCACATCACGCATGATCCACATGCAGAATGTCCTTCTCGATTCACTACATACTGTGGGGAACTCTGAAAATGTGATCTCACTACTTGGTCTTTTATATTTATTCCTCTTTGAAAAGCTATTAATGGTTGAGATCCAAAAACTGTGTGTACTTGAAGGACGTTCCAGTGGCGTCTAATACTGCGTGCTACCTCATTCGCCCCTTGGGAATACGGCAAAACACATGTTAGACTTGATGAAGTTTTTCTCTGTTGTGGTTGTAACAAATTTTCTCTGTAGTTCCAACGTGCTCTCTTGCAAGCTTGTTTTACAATTTTTAACGGGTAACCCCGGTCTAAAAATCTCTGGCTCATTTCATGTGATCTAACTTTATATTCTCCTATTGTTGAACACAGTTTTCTGAGCCTTAAAAATTGGCCAAACGGGATACTGTTTTTTAAAGGAGACGGATGACAACTTGAGTATTCCAACAGTGTGTTCCGATCAGTTGGCTTTTGATAAATCGTAAAGAAGAACTTGTGTTCTTTGATTGAGATTTTTATGTCCAGAAAAGAGACCGAATTCTGATGAAAAATATAAGTAAATTGTAAAGCTTGTTCACATGTATTTAACCATTGAATAAACTCTTTAAATAGAGCTTCAGTGCCTCTCCACACTATGAAGATGTCATCGATAAATCGACGCCATACCAAAATGTTCTGTTGGTATGGAGAAATTGATAGCCACTGTGATTCAAAGTGTCCTACATAAAGACTCGCGACACTAGGGGCCATTGTGGCTCCCATCGCGGTGCCTCCCACCTGTTGATAATACACTTTATCAAAAACAAAAAAATTTTTTTTCAAAGCCAAAGCGGCTAATTCAACTATAAAAGTAACTGGTGGGTGAATCTTTAAGGATTGTGTTGTTAACTGGGAATGAATCACTTGCAAAGCCCCTTCTTGGGGCACGTTCGTATAAAGAGACACGATGTCAATTGTGGCTAAAGAAACTTCTTCAAAAGGAATATTTAAAGTTTCTAAATACTGTATTAAATCTCCAGAATCTCGAACATACGAGGGCAAGGAGGGTACAAGAGGACGTAGAAATGTATCCACATATTGAGAAAGAGGTTCAAGCAATGAACCTCGTGATGAAATAATAGGACGTCCCGGAGGGTTCTCTAGATTCTTATGAACCTTTGGGAGATGGTAAAAGGTTGGCACCCTAGGGTGTTCAACCTTTAAGAAACGAAACTCTCTTGCAGTGATCCAACCTTGCGCTAAAGCGTCCTCCAAAAGGATATCTATGTGTTCTTTCAACTGCGGTGTGGGGTCAGCATCCAGCTGTTTATAAAAATGTTGATCTGATAGTTGTCGTAATGCCTCCATCCTGTACAAATCCCTATTCATTATAACCACCGCTCCTCCTTTATCCGCACTTTTTACCACCAACGTTGGATCCTCTCTAATTTCTTGTAATGCCCTACTTTCTTGTACACTCAAATTAAAGTATCTTAATCTAGAATCATTCTGAATCTTATCTATGTCATTTTGTACCAATCTTGCGAAAGTATGTATGACTGGATCAATATTGCCTGGAGGAACCCAGGTAGATTTTGGAAATACCACCGATTTATCTCGATCCTCTGGTGGCTTTTTATCAAAAAATAAACGTAACCTTAAAGTCCTTAAAAATTTTTGAAAAAATTTGTTAGTTTCAAAATGATCATAGCGCACCGTTGGTACATATGTTAACCCTTTCTCTAATACTTGAACTTGAGTACGTGTTAGGGAACGGGAGGACAAGTTTATCACTGTGGATTCTCTGATCTGGGTCGATTCTCCGATTTGTTCTTCCCTTGTGAACGTGTCCATCTTTTTTGTTGTCTTTGTCCCGGTGGGGGATCTTGAGTGTGCTGTTGGAACCTGACTTTGCGATCTTGTTTTACCTCGGGAAAAGGGGTTGTTGTAGGGCCGCTAGTTGTAGTAGGGATCTTCTGACCACGAATGGGTTCATCGCCTGATGATTCATCAGAACTAGATTCAAATGTCTTTCTCTGATTATAAGTTCTCTTAAGCTGCGGATTCATCCAATAATATATAGAACCCTTTTTGTAATCTTGTTCATCCCTAACAAATTTATTCACTTTGCCTTGTTTAACCTCTTCGGTGAATTCATTTATGGTCTCTTGAAACTCTTTTAATTTAACATCAAAGGTTTCTAAGTTATGATTTTTAATCTTTTCCAACAACTGCTCATGTTCTACCTGTAGAGTTTCCATTAACATCTTAGCTCTCTCAATCACTAAAAGCACTAACAGTGCCGATACATGAGAAGGGTTGTAGCCCTGTATAGGGCAAGAGCCTGTGAGACTGTGAGCACTCCTATCTGATACCTTCCCCGGTAAAGCTTGTTTAAGCGTTATAAATTCATAATATATGCTTTTAAGCATTAAACCTCAAATATACTTGTTTTTTGTCAGTTGATAAATTTTGAGGTAGTGAGCCGTGGTTGTGCAGGATTTATATTGGATTCGGAAGAATAAAAATTTTTTTGGCCGGTTAAAAATAAAATGGCCACTCAATGGGAAGACACATTTAGCTTCTCACACGCACAGTTACAAGAAATTCTATCTGCACCACCAGTGTTCATGCCGGGAAATCAGGGAGAAAGTTGGGAAAATCTGGTCCGCTTAAATAAACGTATTGTAAGAACGAATTTGCATTATGGTACATTGATTGAGTACTGTAGAGTTCAGCGAATCCCTAGAGGTTTGCGCATAATAAAAGAACCTAAACTCTATGTAGAATTTGAGGATTTTCTAGTTAAATGGAATCAAATTCTTAACAAATGCTCTCTCGACCTAATGCTTTTAGTGATTGAGAGAGCTAAGATGTTAATGGAAACTCTACAGGTAGAACATGAGCAGTTGTTGGAAAAGATTAAAAATCATAACTTAGAAACCTTTGATGTTAAATTAAAAGAGTTTCAAGAGACCATAAATGAATTCACCGAAGAGGTTAAACAAGGCAAAGTGAATAAATTTGTTAGGGATGAACAAGATTACAAAAAGGGTTCTATATATTATTGGATGAATCCGCAGCTTAAGAGAACTTATAATCAGAGAAAGACATTTGAATCTAGTTCTGATGAATCATCAGGCGATGAACCCATTCGTGGTCAGAAGATCCCTACTACAACTAGCGGCCCTACAACAACCCCTTTTCCCGAGGTAAAACAAGATCGCAAAGTCAGGTTCCAACAGCACACTCAAGATCCCCCACCGGGACAAAGACAACAAAAAAGATGGACACGTTCACAAGGGAAGAACAAATCGGAGAATCGACCCAGATCAGAGAATCCACAGTGATAAACTTGTCCTCCCGTTCCCTAACACGTACTCAAGTTCAAGTATTAGAGAAAGGGTTAACATATGTACCAACGGTGCGCTATGATCATTTTGAAACTAACAAATTTTTTCAAAAATTTTTAAGGACTTTAAGGTTACGTTTATTTTTTGATAAAAAGCCACCAGAGGATCGAGATAAATCGGTGGTATTTCCAAAATCTACCTGGGTTCCTCCAGGCAATATTGATCCAGTCATACATACTTTCGCAAGATTGGTACAAAATGACATAGATAAGATTCAGAATGATTCTAGATTAAGATACTTTAATTTGAGTGTACAAGAAAGTAGGGCATTACAAGAAATTAGAGAGGATCCAACGTTGGTGGTAAAAAGTGCGGATAAAGGAGGAGCGGTGGTTATAATGAATAGGGATTTGTACAGGATGGAGGCATTACGACAACTATCAGATCAACATTTTTATAAACAGCTGGATGCTGACCCCACACCGCAGTTGAAAGAACACATAGATATCCTTTTGGAGGACGCTTTAGCGCAAGGTTGGATCACTGCAAGAGAGTTTCGTTTCTTAAAGGTTGAACACCCTAGGGTGCCAACCTTTTACCATCTCCCAAAGGTTCATAAGAATCTAGAGAACCCTCCGGGACGTCCTATTATTTCATCACGAGGTTCATTGCTTGAACCTCTTTCTCAATATGTGGATACATTTCTACGTCCTCTTGTACCCTCCTTGCCCTCGTATGTTCGAGATTCTGGAGATTTAATACAGTATTTAGAAACTTTAAATATTCCTTTTGAAGAAGTTTCTTTAGCCACAATTGACATCGTGTCTCTTTATACGAACGTGCCCCAAGAAGGGGCTTTGCAAGTGATTCATTCCCAGTTAACAACACAATCCTTAAAGATTCACCCACCAGTTACTTTTATAGTTGAATTAGCCGCTTTGGCTTTGAAAAAAAATTTTTTTGTTTTTGATAAAGTGTATTATCAACAGGTGGGAGGCACCGCGATGGGAGCCACAATGGCCCCTAGTGTCGCGAGTCTTTATGTAGGACACTTTGAATCACAGTGGCTATCAATTTCTCCATACCAACAGAACATTTTGGTATGGCGTCGATTTATCGATGACATCTTCATAGTGTGGAGAGGCACTGAAGCTCTATTTAAAGAGTTTATTCAATGGTTAAATACATGTGAACAAGCTTTACAATTTACTTATATTTTTCATCAGAATTCGGTCTCTTTTCTGGACATAAAAATCTCAATCAAAGAACACAAGTTCTTCTTTACGATTTATCAAAAGCCAACTGATCGGAACACACTGTTGGAATACTCAAGTTGTCATCCGTCTCCTTTAAAAAACAGTATCCCGTTTGGCCAATTTTTAAGGCTCAGAAAACTGTGTTCAACAATAGGAGAATATAAAGTTAGATCACATGAAATGAGCCAGAGATTTTTAGACCGGGGTTACCCGTTAAAAATTGTAAAACAAGCTTGCAAGAGAGCACGTTGGAACTACAGAGAAAATTTGTTACAACCACAACAGAGAAAAACTTCATCAAGTCTAACATGTGTTTTGCCGTATTCCCAAGGGGCGAATGAGGTAGCACGCAGTATTAGACGCCACTGGAACGTCCTTCAAGTACACACAGTTTTTGGATCTCAACCATTAATAGCTTTTCAAAGAGGAATAAATATAAAAGACCAAGTAGTGAGATCACATTTTCAGAGTTCCCCACAGTATGTAGTGAATCGAGAAGGACATTCTGCATGTGGATCATGCGTGATGTGCCCATTAGCTCATTCTAACATCAATATCCCCTCAAATAAACTTCAAAAGTTTAAACCCATAAAAAAGTCAAACTGTAGTTCGAGCTTTGTAGTATACACTATATGGTGCCCTTGTGGCCTATTTTATATAGGCAAAACAACAAGACAGCTGAAAACTCGCCTAATAGAGCATAAGAGTGCATTGAAACGTAATAGATTGGAGGCCCCGTTGGTGCAACATTGTGTTGATAAATCACATGATTTTTGGAATTTGAAAAGTACAGTGTTAGAGGTGATGGAACAGGACGAAAGAGGAGGTAATTTAAACTTACGTTTATTACAACACGAGCAAAAATGGATTTTCAAATTACAAACAGTAGCCCCAGATGGGCTCAATAAGGAGGTCGATTGGTCCGTGTTCTAGGCAAATCAGCTGATAGGCGTTGTAACGATGCGTGACAGGAAATAAAGAGCATATTCATTTCCGGCATTGAGACAGAGAAGGTGTTTAGGCGCCATATTTGAACGCTGTGAGAGAGTGGGTGAAAAAGTGCCAACGCAAACAGTGAGTACCATTGAGTGTTTAGTCATTAAGAAACGTATTTATGAAAGGATATTAATGAAAATGTGTTTTTTGTAGAATATTGAACAGTAAGCCCCTGAAGCAGGCGCATTTGATGCGCCGAAACATTGGCAATGTCGGGCAGGAAGTCAGCCGATAACAAATGAGCACACAATAAGTAAAAGATAAGTAATTTTACTAAGTTATAGTATTAATTAATTTTATTGAATAGAGAGATCACATAACAATATAACGGTGATTAGTTTTCACGGGTAAAAAAGACAAAATCTTTTAAGAAAATTTTTTTTGGTGATTTTATAGAACACGCATAAAACAGGTTTACCTTGGGGTAATGGTAAATGACGTGATTTAACAGTGCCGATACATGAGAAGGGTTGTAGCCCTGTATAGGGCAAGAGCCTGTGAGACTGTGAGCACTCCTATCTGATACCTTCCCCGGTAAAGCTTGTTTAAGCGTTATAAATTCATAATATATGCTTTTAAGCATTAAACCTCAAATATACTTGTTTTTTGTCACTTACATTATATTTACATGCACTGCTGTGATGCCAACCAGAAATCCCTGCAAAAAAGACAGTTGGAACCCATATGGTATTAGGCCTATTGGGATGTGTGTTAGGTGTGGGCTTGACCCTCTGAAAGCCCTAAAACACTAATACACTTCCTATTAGGAGAATGTCTCACCTCAGTTACACATCCAGAGCATAAACAGTCCCTCACCAAATATAGAATTGAGCAACTGAACTGGAAACTGCAAGAAGCTAGATACTCTATGCAGTGCAACAAGGGAAAACCAGAACCACCACCATTCCTCAAACATCAAACAATAAAATCAAGCAATAAAATAAATACATAATCATAATACTAAAAACATACTAATAATATTTCAAAAAAAGCTGATGAACAAAAGATCAAATGAAAAACTCATATACAACTTTTTTTTAAATGTCCGAAACACCAATAAAATATTTCAAAACAGCAGACACAGCAAATTACACCTGAAAAATAAAACTAAAAAGGATTTTAAAAATTCACACTTTTCATACCTGGGAATTTTGATTTCCAGTCATCCCGAGATTGTCATGGATTGGTGGAAGAGGGTTGCACAAACCTTCTCCTCACTTTCTTATATACACACACACACACACACACACACACACACACACATATACAAGCTCATACACACTTATGCTTTCTCTCAGACAAACTTGCAGGCATCTCCAGCTTTTCTTTGGTTGGGATCTACTAGCAGCGACAGGCTCTCATCTTCATTTCAGCTGCTGAGAGATTGGAATCCACCTGCAGCACCCATTAGGGATGTGCATTCGTTTCTCCTGAATTAGGCAATTTCAACGAAATTGCTTAATTCGGTATGGTTCGGGAGAACTGAAAAATGAATTAATTTTTTCTGAAATTTTGGCAAAATTCATTTTTTGAGTTAGCGTGCGCTAATGCCCATTAGTGCTCGCTAACCCTGACACATTGGCGCGCACTAACGGAAGTTAGTGCATGCTATCGGGAGTTAGCGTGCGCTAACCTGAAAATCGGGGCCCCCGAAAAAAAAAACATGAACCACGGAAAAAATGAAATTCCCACAGGGGGCCCTGAAACGAAGCCCGACACGATAGAAAAATCCGAAGCACATCTCTAGCACCCATTCTCACATACACACACACACACACACAGCTCCCATTCATACACATGCACACACTGAAGGCAGACTCCCCTCTCTTTCTTTTGCCAGCAACCTCAGAACCTCTCTCATTCCGCTGCTGTGGTTGTCACTACTACTACGTGGCTATTGGGGAGGTGCCGATTGCTGCTACTGACACTGAAGTCCATTCTGCTGCCTCTTCCGTGCAGGCCCCGCGGTATTAAAAGTTTGCAGCGCCTACAGTTCTTCCATGCTAATCTCGTACATCATGAGATCAGCATAGAGAAAGTGTTACTCTTGCACATTCCCAAAGATGGCATATGCCAATCACTAAAAATTCAAAAATGATTTTTTTTTTTTTTACCTTTGCTGTCTGGTCTTAGTTTTCTAATTGGTTGGTCAAATGCTTTTTTTCCCCACCTTCTCTTTCTTGGTCTTTTGACAATTTTTTTCACAGGGTCTCTTTTTTTTCTGCTTCTTCTCTAACCACCTATCTTCTTTTCTTCCCTCAAACACACACTCAGGCTCTCATTTTCATACAATGTCTCTTTCTCTCTCACACACATATAACTCAGGCTCTCATTCTCAAATGCTGTCTTTCTCTTTCACACACACACACATTCAGACTCTCATTCTCAAAAGCTGTCTCTCTCTCTCACACACACACACACTAAGAGGTAGATCTTTAAAAAGTACACTGGATTTTATAAGATATGCGCGTAGCCACGCGTATCTTATAAAATCCGGGGTCGGTGCGCGCAAGGCTGCGCAAAATCGGCAGCCTGTGTGCGCCGAGCCGCACAGCCTGCCTCCGTTCCCTCCGAGGCTGCTCCGAAATCGGAGCGGCCTCGGAGGGAACTTTCCTTCCACGTCCCCCCACCTTCCCCTCCCTTCCCCTACTTAACCCACCCCCCGGCCCTACCTAAATCCCCCCCCCCACCTTTGTTGGGCAAGTTATGCCTGCTTGAAGCAGGCGTAACTTGCGCGTGCCGCCTCGCATCCCCCGGCACAGGCTGCAGTGCCGGGGGACTCGGGACTGCCCTCCCGGCCCACCCCCGAACCGTCGCCATGCCCCCAGACCCACCTCAGACCGTCCCCGGACCCCTGGGCATGCCCCCGGACATGCCCCCTCCCACCCCTTTTACGAATCCCCGGGACTTACTCGCGTCCCAGGGCTTTGCGTGCGCCGCGGCCTATGCAAAATAGACGCACCGGCGCGCGAGTGCCCTGCGCGCGTAAATCTGGGAGGATTTACGTGCGCAGGGCTTTTAAAATCTAGCCCTAAGGCTCTCATTTTCACATGCTGTCTCTCTCTCATACACACTCAGGCTCTCTCTCTCACACACATACACACACAGGCACAGGCTCTCAAACTCATATGCTGTCAAACACACACAGCTCTCACTCTCAAATGCTCTCTGTCAAACATAAAATACACTCTCTCTTTCACATGCTCTCTCACACACACAGGCTCTCTCACTCTTATATGCTGTCTCACAAAACATACAGGCTCTGATTCTCACATGCTGTCTCACACACACACACACACACACACACACATAGAGGCTCTCACATGCTGTCACTCCGATCATACAGGCTCTCCCACACACAGTTTCTCAACTCACTCTCTCACACACAACCTGTCATCTCACTCTCATACACACACACACTCTACAGGGTCTCACCTCTTGGCCTCCTTTTCACTGGTCGCTGCAGGATGGGCTCCGCAGCGGTTCTGATCTTCTCAGGCCTCTGCAAGGTTGGATCCGCAGCAGCCCTGCTACCGGGCCTCCTCTTCTTGGGTTCTGCAAGGTGGGATCTGTGGCGACCTTGCTACAATCTCTACTGCTCCTCTGCACATGTCTGATGTTCCTCCTCCTTCCTGTCTGCGCGGCTCAGGCAACATTTTTCTACCAGGACTGCACAGGCAGGAAGGAGGAGGGGCACCTGGACATGAATTTTTCTTCAGGCCATGGTGGGATGAGCTGCACCTGGCCCTGCCAATCAAAGTGACATGCCCTATGCCCCCCCCCCCCCCCCCCTTGGTACAAAACTGCTTCTTGCTTTTTTTGCCGCCAGTGGACCTGATCCACCGGCAAATTCCATTTTGGAGATTTTTAGGTGGGGAGTGTAATTTTCCTCACTCCAAACATGTCAAATCTTCACTGATGTGTACTGTGCTGTTCGTACATTTCCCTGTGCATGTAAAACTGGCCCCAAAGCCCTAGACCACCACCAAAACCTCACCTGGAGTTACCCACTGGCCCTCCTATAGTGGTATAAAGAGTTGACTACTTGGAGAGTTTTATAAAGAAGTTCCCTCTCTCTCTCACTCACTCTCTCAAGTACCTATATAAAGGCACATCCCTTTTCCTTATCATGTAAAATGTATCGCATTTTTATGAATCTAGGCCCAAGTTTGAACTTAACTGGACAAATGGAGCTGAATATGGACTTCAATATCTACTTTCAAGAGAATTACTATTTGGCAAATCCCAAATATTTTCTGCAATTAATCCTGCAGAAGCCAAAATGAATTTGGATGAAATGAACCATTATTTCTTGCTACATTATCCTCATGTAGCTCATATTTATATTTTATAAATTCCTTGGATATTTAGAAAGATCCAATTTTTATTTTATTTTCAAATGTGGTATGTATTGTTGTAGTTAGAGTTTCAATGAGTTAATCATTTTCCTACCTAGGGTTGGACACTCAAAAACTACGACTTAATATATAATTTCAAATTTTGTATCAGTTCATTGGGATATTTAAAGTTTTGATGATTTTTTAAACTGTAAAATTTTACCAAACTCGCTGAAGAATAAATAAATAATGACAGCAGCAAATCAGTTTCAATTTATTGGAAAAGTATTACTTTTAGCAAAATCTAGTTGATATTTTGCAAGTGAACTTACATTTTTCAAAACATTTGGGCAATGCCCAAAAATGACGATATTCACATGACTCAGCTTTGTATTTATAAGGGTAAATTATTAAAATGCCTGTGATATTACCTTTGTAGTTTGCTGCAATAATGAAAGCAAAACTTTGCAAGTACTGTAGTTTTGTTTTGATTATTGCCCTTCTCAAAAGTACCCATGCATATTTGCACTTGCTGTTTGCATAGGTACTTTTTAAAGGCACAACTATCAGGTGAATTTTCAAATGAGTTACTCGCATAAATGGAACATACTATCATAGCTATTTTCAAAAGCCATTTACGTGTGTAAAGTGAACTTAAATGAGCAAATCCTATGGCTAATTCAATGGCATACATTGTAGCAATTTTCAAAAGCCCATTTACTCGAAGTAAAGTGCATTTTTAAGTAGGAAAATGCTTTTGAAAATCAGGCCCATTTCTGCGTAGTTGCATCCCCTGATTTACCCCTGCCCCAGAAATGACTAGAAAAATATGCGGGTAAAAGGGCATACATTATCGACATACACATGCACATTTATCCACATAAATAGTGGGCAATAATAGCATTTTATCCATAGAAATAGCTTTGATTATTGCTTTCCCCATGTCTAAAATCTTTCATATATTGGCGACTTTTAGGAATTTGGAAAGCAATCTGCTGTTTTTGCTAGAGATTCATCTACATTGTATTGTCAGGTGCTGAAAATTTATACAATTTTTAAAAAGGTAAGAAATTCATTCTTACAGTCCTGCTTTTGAACATTGAAGATTGAATGTTCTTTAAATAGATGATTAATCTAATTCAATAGTAAAAAAAAGATTTAGATTTCCAGATTGCTGTTATCTGCTGTTTGTCTTATATGATCTATTTTCCTAATTTGCATTCTGTAATTTATTTCTCAAAACCATTTGCCTATCATCTAGCTAAGAAATTTAATTTTTTAAATTTACTTGAAACTTCATTGAAACTGTAGTCTTATCTGTTTGTTAACACAGATTCTAACTCATTTTAAATTCCTCTGAACATTTAATAATCAAGAGAACATTATATACTGAAAAGTCATTTGTCACATAGTGAAAGGACTTGCTAATGATTAAGCATAAGGTCTCTTCCGAGTGGGATCTTGTGTGACATACAATGCAATACATCCTTCTCCTCTTTCCCAGTGATACCTACATCAAAACAAAGACAGTATTAGTTTCAGGCTACCTAAATCAAGATACAACTTGGAATACAATGACAATAGACTCAAGAAGTTATTAAAAAAAAAAATTTCCAATAAATGTTTCAAAGTTATTTATTTAATAAATGTATATGCCACATAAGCAATAAAAATACAATGAAAGCAGTTTACAACATTCATAATTTAAAATAACAAAATACAAACAGATTAAAATATTAAATATAAAAATTAAAACAAAATGAAATACACATTAAACATATATTTTGTTTTGGAGCAAAGTGAAAAAAGATGAAGAATACCATTTTGATCATTATTAATAATTAGAGATGTGAATCGTGTGATCGATCGTCTTAACGATTGATTTTGGCTGGGGGGGGGAGGGAATCTGATCGTCGCGGTTTTGTTTTTTTAAAAATCATTTAAATCATAAATCGGGGGAGGGCGGGAAAACCGGCACACTAAAACAACCCTAAAACCCACCCCGACCCTTTAAAATAAATCCCCCACCCTCCCGACCCCCCCCCAAATGTTTTAAATTACCTGGGGTCCAGTGGGGGGGTCCCGGTGTGATCTTCCACTCTCGGGCCACGGCTGCGTTAATAGAAATGGCGCCGACACCATTTTGGTTCCTGTCCCCCGTCGTCACGAGCGCAGGAGATCGCTGCCGGACACCCGCTGGACGGCGCCGGCCGTACGGCCATACGGCCGGCGCCATTTTGCAATATGGCAATACGGCCATATGGCTGGCGCCATTTTGCAATACGGCCCGAATGCAGGAGGTCGCTCCTGGACCCCCGCTGGACTTTTGGCAAGTCTTGTGGGGGTCAGGAGGCCCCCCCAAGCTGGCCAAAAGTCCCTGGGGGTCCAGCGGGGGTCCGGGAGCGATCTCCTGCGCTCGTGATGTCGGGGGACAGGAACCAAAATGGCGCCGGTGCTACCTTTGCCCTGTCATATGACAGGGCAAAGGTAGCGCCGGCGCCATTTCTATTAACGCAGCCGTGGCCCAAGAGTAGAAGATCACACCGGGACCCCCCCACTGGACCCCAGGTAATTTAAAACGTTTTGGGGGGGTTTTGGGAGGGTGGGGGTTTTATTTTAAAGGGTCGGGGTGGGTTTTAGGGTTGTTTTAGTGTGCCGGTTTTCCCGCCCTCCCCCTTCCCCTCCCCCCTCCCCCCTCCCCCGATTTACGATTTTTGACGATAAATTGGGGGAATTCCTATTGTATTGCGCCTCTAATGATTTTTGACGATTTAAAATATATCGGACGATATTTTAAATCGCCAAAAAACGATTCACATCCCTATTAATAATGTCTTAATAATAGAAAACGTCTAGACCACAATAAGCATTGTAGAGGTAAGCAAATCTGGTCTTTGACTGCTAAAAACAGATCTGGGTTTCAGGATATCCACAATGAATGTTCATGAGATATATTTGCATATAATGGAGGCAGTGCATGCAAATATCTCTCATGCATATTCATTACAGACATCCTAAAAACCAGACCTGTTTGTGACACTTGAGTACCTCTCTTCCTCTAATGACATGGCAGAGGATGGTAGGAGTAGTTAGTGGTCAGTTCATTATCAGATGAATTTTCAAAAGGTTACTCACACAAAAAAGACCATTTACACGTGTACACAGGCAGAATGTGCACAATCTGTATTTTTTTAAAGGTACCATAGACCCATGTATATAAACATAAATGTGTAATTTAAAGCATGGGGAAATGGGCGGTTTGTGACACTTGAGTACCTCTAATGACATGGCAGAGGATGGTAGGAGTAGTTAGTGGGCAGTTCATTATCAGATGAATTTTCAAAAGGTTACTCACACAAAAAAGACCATTTACACGTGTACACAGGCAGAATGTGCACAATCTGTATTTTTTTAAAGGTACCATAGACCCATGTATATAAACATAAATGTGTAATTTAAAGCATGGGGAAATGGGCGGTTTGGGGACATATTGGTTGCATGGTAAAGAATATGCACAAACTAATTTTAAAAGCACCGAACATGCATATGTATGTGCATATACTTACTTTAGCTCATCTACGTGAACATTTGCAAACTTTTCTTTTGTGTTTCCTTTTGGCATTCAATGACTTGGCTTCTCTGGGTGAGTGGTCACTGGTGCAGGCCTCAGAGTGTGAGGAAGTGTCTCAGGGCCAGTCGGGGACCTACTGATAGCCATTGGGAAAGTGTGGGTTAGACGGGGGTGGGGGGGGGGGCGGGGAGGGGATGGAGAAATCAAGGGCAGGCTGTGTGTGTGTTAGGGGGGAGTCACACAGCATTCCTTGGATAGGTAGGGCCATACTGGTTGCTACCTGGAACATACAGGTATATATTGAGGGTCTGAGAAACGATCGATTTTGGCTGGGGGGGGAGGGAAATCTGATCGTCATGTTTTTTTTTTTTTTTTAAATCGTAAAAAATCGTAAATCGGGGGAGGGCGGGAAAACCGGCACACCAAAACAACCCTAAAATCCACCCCGACTCTTTAAAACAAATCCCCCACCCTCCCGAACCCCCCCCAAAATGTTTTAAATTACCTGGGGTCCAGTGAGGGGGTCCCGGCACGATCTCCCGCGATCTCCCGCTCTCGGGCCACGGCTGCGTTAATAGAAATGGCACCGGTGGCCCTTTGCCCTTACCATATGATAGGGCAAAGGTAGCGCCAGCGCCATTTTGGTTCCTGTCACCCGACATCACGAGTGCAGGAGATCGCTCCCAGACCCCCGCTGGACCCCAGGGACTTTTGGCCAGCTTGGGGGGCCTCCTGACCCCCACAAGACTTGCCAAAAGTCCAGCGGGGGTCCGGGAGCGACCTCCTGCACTCGCGCCGTATTGCCAATATTCAAAATGGCGCCGGCGCTAGCTTTGCCCTCACTATGTCATACGACCCCATTTTGAATATTGGTAATACGGCGCGAGTGCAGGAGGTCGCTCCCGGACCCCCGCTGGACTTTTGGCAAGTCTTGTGGGGGTCAGGAGGCCCCCCCAAGCTGGCCAAAAGTCCCTGGGAGTCCAGCGGGGGTCCGGGAGTGATCTCCTACGCTCGTGATGTCGGGGGACAGGAAGCAAAATGGCGCCGGCGCTACCTTTGCCCTGTCATATGACAGGGCAAAGGTAGCGCTGGCGCCATTTCTATCAACGCACCCGTGGCCCGAGAGTGGAAGATCACACCGGGACCCCCCCCACTGGACCCCAGGTAATTTAAGACATTTTGGGGGGGTTCGGGAGGGTGGGGGATTTATTTTAAAGGGTCGGGGTGGGTTTTAGGGTTGTTTTAGTATGCCGGTTTTCCCGTCCTCCCCCGATTTACGATTTACACGATATTTAAAAAAACAAAACCGTGATGATCCGATTCCCTCCCCCCCACCCCAGCCAAAATCGATCGTTAAGACGCTCGATCACACGATTCACATCTCTAATATTCAGTATGCGCGCTTGCGTGGAAATTCATGTAGTATATTGAATGCACATACTTTTCCTTCTAATTTAAAAAATATACACACGTGCATATTTTACATGAGAAAATAAAGTAGGATTTACATAAAACCCAATTTACATGCATAAGTTGGCATATTTTAAAACATGTACAAGGATTTTAAATTAACCAGATTACCAGTTCACCCAGTTCGATAACTCCTTCTTCAGGTCATCAAGACCATCCTGGTTCTTCACCCAAACCTCCCATCCAGCCAATTATGCAAGATAATTAGCAGGTGTAAAATTACATGAGAAAGTTTCCAAATGAATGCGTATAAGACTCTTTTAAAATAGAAACATATGTATTAATTTATTTATTTAAAAGCTTTTATATACCGTCGTTAAGTAGTACCATCACAACGGTTTACAATTCAAACACTGTAACATAATAACATAATACATATTAATAATCAAATAATAAAATACATCAAATAATTACTTAAAAATAAAAACCAAATGTAAAATTTATAAAAGAAATCTAAAAACATAAAACATCACTTATGTGCAGAACTGTTGCTCTCGTCCCAGAATGCCTCTTTTGTTAGAGGAATATATGTATGTGCAAAACGTAAAGTACTTTCAGGTTTTATAAAATACCAATTATGCCAGTTCATGCTACTTATGCGAGTATATGCTAAATTTTACATGTATAACTCTTTGAAAATATATCTCATAGGGAGTTAGGGAACCTGAATCAGTCACTTTGAAATTGATTAGGGCTGAGCCTTTTCCATGGGCCACCCTGTACTTTTGGATAATAGATGGACTAGGGGCTACTCCATGAAGTTAGCAAGTAGCACATTTAAGACTAAGCAGAGAAAATTATTTTCCATTCAACGCACAATTAAGCTCTGGAATTTGTTGCCAGTTAGTGTAGCTGGGTTTAAAAAAGATTTGGATAAGTTCTTGGAGGAGAAGTCCATTAACTGCTATTAATAAAGTTGACTTAGGGAATGGCCTCTGCTATTACTGGCATCAGTAGCATGGGATATTCTTGGTGTTTGGATACTTGCCAGGTTCTTGTGGCCTGGTCTGGCCTCTGTTGGAAACAGGATGCTGGGCTTGATGGACCCTTGGTCTGACCCAGCTTGGCAATTTCTTAAGTTCTTATAAGGAGTTACTTGAACTGATTATAGAGTATATTGTCTTTTTCAGGTTAGCTATATATCTGTATGCCACTTTTGTAAATAAGATTAATATATTAAGCTCCAATGAGCCACATGATATCTGGTAGAGTGTAGTTAGTTTGTGTATTTGGAAGTTGGTGTTTTCTGGTAATGAACCCTTCCATAGCCTATCAAGAGCAGATGTTTCTGAGTGAATTATATCAGTGACTACCACAGATACATGTGCAGTTTGAATAAGACCCTGTGAAAAATTGGTTGGCGACTTTCATGTGCTATTTGATAAACATTTTAGAGCAAATGTTGTAAGAAAGTGATATGCGTGAAGGTTCCAGTGACATTCATATGCTTTTCCTCTAGGACAGAACAAAACATGTTCATTTTTTCATCAAAATGTGGGAATATCCATCTAAGCAGAAGACACCCTGGATTGACTGCAGACAGACCTTCGGGAGAAGTGGACAAATCTGTGTGTGTGTGTGGGTGGGGGATGTTAAAATAATGCCACCTGAGCTTTATAACAATAATTATTGTACTATATATTGTATATGAATTAGGGATGTGCAGAGGGACCGCATACTTTACATTCGGTATTCGTATTTGTGGGGGGGCAGATATGGTGCATTCGGCAAGGGGGGACCCCGATCCGTTCATGCGTTCCATTCTTATTCGTTTCCCGGCTAAAATTTAATTAACTACAACTCCCTACCCTCCTGACCCCCCCAAGACTTGCCAAAATTCCCTGGTGGTCCAGCGGGGGTCCGGGAGCCATCTACTGCACTCATGCCGTCGGCTGCCGGTATTCAAAATGGCGCCGATAGCCTTTGACCTTACTATGTCACAGGGGCTATCGCTGCCATTTTGAATACCGGCAGCCGATGGCCCGAGTGCAGGAGATCACTCCTGGACCCCCGCTGGACCACCAGGGACTTTTGGAAAGTGTTGTGGGGGTCAGGAGAGTCCCCCAAGACTTGCCAAAAGTCCCTGGTGGTCCAGCGGGGATCCGGGAGCTATCTCCTGCACTCGGGCCGTCGGCTGCCAGTAATCAAAATCGTGCCGATAGCCTTTGCCCTTACTATGTCACAGGGGCTATTGGCGTCATTTTGAATACCGGCAGCCAAAGGCGTGAGTGCAGTAGATGGCTCCCGGACATCCGCTGGACCACCAGGGAGTTTTGTCAAGTCTTGGGGGGGTCAGGAGGGTGGGAGTTTTGTTTAAATTTGCTCCTTTAGACGGCTGAATAATTCGGTGAAGATTTGTTGTAGTCGTGGGAATCGCGATACGTTTCGCTTCCCCATGAATACAACGAATATGGCCCTATATGTTGCGAATTGCCAATACGTTGCAAACGAATGCACACCCCTAATATGAATACAGTGACAAATAATTTTTGAAAGGAATGATCAAAGGCTTACCACTGCTTCATCACTTGGGGGTATTTTTGAAATATTGCAAATATGTGCATAACTTAAACCATTTTTCAAGACTAACATATGTGTATAAATCTTCTTTGAAAATAATCCCACCATAGTAACAAAGTAACATAGTAATGATGGCAGAAAAAGACCAAAATGGTCCATCTAGTCTGCTCTGTGCAGGTTACCCCCATGTTTCTCTTAAGGGTAGTAACTGCCGCTCCATGCCAGTTTAGCTTTTTTATTTATTCCCATCCTCTAGCCTTTTAGGGATCCACAGGGGTAGATTTTCAAAGGGGTACGCGCGTAGGATATGCGCTCGCACAAAATTATAAAATCTACCCCACAGTGTTTATCCCATGCCCCTTTGAAATCCTTCACAGTTTTAGTCTTCACCACTTCCTCTGGAAGGGCATTCCAGGCAGCCACCACCCTCTCAGCGAAGAAATACTTCCTGATATTGGTTCTAAGTCTTCCACTCTAGAGTTTCAAATTGTGACCCCTAGTTCTACTAAATTGTTTTTATATATCTACCTACACACACTTACATCTTCCTTATAGACACTAACAGTTCATGTATTGCCACACATACCCAACAGTATTATTTGAATAAAGTGATGTAAGCTGACTAACAGATTAAACTTCAGAGCTCACCAAGAATGCATAATTAACATAAGCAAACTGAATGAGATGTAAATTACAGTTCACCACGAACAATATAATTAGAATGGATAAAAGTTAATTAATCATTAATTGTATGTGCATTCAGACTGTGTCATGTCTGCCTAGAGCACAATGTGATATTGTCAAGTTCTGTTCATTGGTGGGTGCCTCATGATATGCTCAAAGTGGGCATCAAAGATGTTGGCACATAATTATGCTTTTTTGACATATCACAATGCCTGATGTTTGTTTTAACTAGTTTGCAAAGATGTATAAAAATGATGCTCACCTACTTCACAGAATGAACCATACCAGTAATGAATAATTCAAAGAATCAGTTTTCAGCATATTCTAATAATATCTGTGCTAGACTGTAGTACTGTACGTTGGCTTTGATTTTCAAAGTGAGTTACATGTATACAATCCTGTTGTGTGTGTGTAAGTGCTGCTTTGAAAATCACATAGGGGCCGATTTTAAATCCTACATGCGTGCGCTGTTATAAAATCGGCCTTGGAGGGAACTTTTTTTCGCTCACCTCTACCTTTCCCTCCCTTCCCCTATCTAATCCACCCCCCCAGCCCTACCTAAATCCCCCCCTACCTTATTCCATGAAGTTACGCCTCTGGCAGGCGTAACTTGCGTGCACCGGCCGGCTGCCTGCGTGCGAACCTCCGGCACAGCCGCTGTTCCAGAGGACTCGGGACTGTCCCTGGACCGCTGCCCCGCCCCCGCTCCGCCCCTTTTTCAAAGCCCCGGGACATACGTGTGTCCCGGGGCACGCGCAGGTTTTTTTTAAAGGGTTACAAGCGTAACCCTTTGAAAATCTACCCCATAGGGAATTGTGCTTGTAAAAGTACACGGGAAACCCCAGTTCAGGCACGCTTTATCCCAGACTAGCAAAAGACATTCCAGAGGGTAGAGTTTGGGTGGGGTAAGCATTTGTGAACAGGTGTAACTCTCTGAACATACGTGTACATGTGAGCTAGGGCAACTCACACATTTTCAAAGCAGAATTAAACACATGGCTATGACTACCCAGACTAATGTACCTGTAGACATTAGCCCTACATGGGCCATTATCTGCTGTATGGTTTGTCATGCAAATCAAGTAATTTGTGGATGAAAGCACTAATATATAGTATTTTTACCGGTCAAAATAAAAAATGCTCATATGGTCTTAGTGGGAACTTTGACTGTACACTAATCATTATAGATTCTGTGTTTCCAGTTACTGTATAGTATTGTGGGAATCATGAAATGACAACAAATCCTATAACAAATGAGTGAAATACTTATTCAAACACTTTACAATATATAGATTTATTTAAATATATTGCATGTTTAACACAACATAATTGCAAATCATTAGGGAACAATTTTCAAACTCCCTTTGGTGAAAATTTTGGGGCAAGTTTGTACATCTGGAGCTAGGTCCTAATTTTCAAAGGGAAAGTATGTGCATATTTTCCCTTTGAAAATCACAATCAAAGTCTGCATCTGTGGACTTTGCATCTGCTTTTTGTATTTGAAAATGCAATCTACTCTATTCCCCTCCACCATCTCTTGCCGCCTAAACATGCCTCTGGGAATGCTTCTCGTAGACCAGCTATGAATGTGAGTACTATGAAAGACTGTGCATACTTTTAGCCAGATTAAAGGTGGGGATTTTTCATACAACCAATTTAACCATGTAAATCACTGTTTAACTGGGCAAACAACTTTGAACATTGGTTTTTTTAGACTGTCTGCTTGCTGACATCTATGACTTTTTATCAATGGACTTTCTCCCAATTCTCAAAGTGAAATTGAGGTAATTTCCTTCCCCACCAACCTTAACATATTACTGGGGATGTGGCCTCTAAATGTGGAGCAATGCATGCAGTTTTAGTTGCAAGATGAGAAGACAATTTTCAGTTAACATGCACATAAATAGCTTTGAGAATTGTCCTGCCTTGGGCTATTAGCTTGTTTAGCATTAATTCCTGTAATCCATTGACCTAGCTACATTGTAGCTAATAGATGCAGTGCATTTTGCAAACTGGATAAATCAGATCCCATGCTGCAAGGTTGACTCTGTGGCACAATCTATTGAATACTGATGATAGTACATTGAACTATTATTTACAATACTTTTACTTACATAGTTTGGGCAGGGAGGAGAAGGCTGTCACCAGTATTCAGGAACTGGGTCTTACCATCCATAGTAACAACAGATGTACCCTCCTAAAAAATAAAAATTCAGAAATATAATGCATCATCTTATTCATGAGACGGAAAAAAAAAGAATTTTGTGGAATGGATCAGATGCCAAACCAAAAGGATGTTAGGTGGTGACAATTCTGCATGCATATTAATGGAATACATGGGTCACAAAAAAATCTACCCCTGACAGAATCCTCATATTTCCCCAGAGATGCCCTGAAAATTTGGTATGGATCAGATGAAAAAAAAAATGTTATTAAAGTGGCATATTTTCCAAAAACTAGTGTAACTGCATACATGTAGTGATAAAATATATGACGGCCCCCCAAAATGCCCCTGTCATGAATCTCATGGGTTTCCTGACATGTAGTAAAAATCTGGTGTGGATCAGATGCAAAATGTATACAAAACAAAGAAGTTATACAGGGTAATCTCATAAGAGTCCTTCCCTTTGCAAAGTCGGCTACATGAAACAGGACTGTATACATTCTGAAATGAATCACTACAAGCTATAAGAATTACTTGGTGCATCTAACCCATTTCATAGTAAGTGTAGAGCCCCAACTTTAAAAAGCATTTACACACTTAAAAGTGGATTTTACACATGTAAATGCACATCACCTGTGTAAGAGGGCTTTTGAAAATTGCTACAATATATGCTATTGAATTGTCCATAGGATATGTGTAAGTGCACTTTACACGCATAAATGGCTTTTTAAAATTGCTATAATATGTTATATTTTTACATGTAACTCCGTATAAAATTACCACCATGGGGTAGATTTTATAACATGTGGGTGCGGTGTACATCCGATTTTATAACTTGAGCAGGCACGCGCAAGTTATAAAATCAGGGGTCGGCGCGCGCAAAGGGGTGCACGCCGAGCTGCACTGCCTTCCCCCATTCCCTCCCAGGCCACTCCGAAATCAGAGCGACCTGGAAAGGAATTTCCCCCAACCTAACCTTCCCACCCCTTCCCCTAACCTTTCCCCCCCCTAGCCCTACTCTAACCCCCCCCTGTCAGAGGGGCCTCTTGCCCTGTCCCCAGACAGACCCACCCCTGAACTACTCCGCCGCATCCTACCCCTTTTTGCAAGCACCAGGACTCACACGCGTCAAGGGGCTTGACGCGTGTCGCCGGGCCCTTTTAAAATAGGCCCGGCGTGCGTAGGGCTTTGAAAATCTGCCTCACAGTGTTTATTATGTGTATTAATTGATAAAATAAAAAATATGCGAATGGGGCATGCATTACATTACAAGATAAATTATAAAAATACTTGCAAGCAGAAACTTTAAAACTTAACTACATCTCTCAAAGGGGAGGCGTGTTCCACAATATTTAGCAGTTCCTAGGGGATCAAAATACTGGACAGTATGGATTTTTACCAAGTGATAAAAAGTTATCACACACTAACTGGCACAGCAGGAAGGTGCTGGCCTCTCCTAGTGCGCGCCAATACCAGGGTATTTAAAGGGCCTACAGCAGGAAAACCCCTGCACCCTTAGATGATGTTATCGGCCTCCTACTGTATAAGATTGCCTCAGACATACTTACGATGCTCAGCAAACAGGTCCCTTGCTTTGTCTCCAGCCTTCAACTTCAGCCTTGTCTCATTTCCAGCCTTCAGCCTCAGCCTTGCCTCATCTTCAGTTTCAGCCTCAATCGTGCCTCATCTTCAGCCTCAGCCTTGCCTTATTTTCAGCCTCATCCCCAGCCTCAGCCTTGACTTATCTTCAGTCTCATCCTCAGCCTTGTCTTCAGCCTCGTCTCCAGCCTCAGCCTTGTCCTCAGCTTTGTCTCCAGCCTCAGCCTTATCCTCAGCCTTGCCCTCAGCTACAGCCATGTCCAGCCTCAGCCTCACCCCAGCCTTGCCTTCAGCTTCAGCCTGGTCCTCAGCCTTGTCTTCAGGTTCAGGATTGGTCTTCAGCCCCAGTCTTGTTTTCAGCCTCAGCCTAGTCTTCGGATCTGACCTTATTTACAAACTATGACTTTTCTTTGCCAGTCACCTGCCCTGACTCCTAGACCATTCTGGATTTTGCCTTAGCCTGGCCCATGCACAGACACATTTATTTGGCTGCCATCAGCACAGACCTTGGGGCTCTATCCACGTGTTCATGCCATTCACAACAGATTGCTGAGGCCATGAGCTCGGTAAATGTGTCTTCATGATGGGCTATTGCTGCACTGGCCACCTAGATGCAGGAGTAAAATATTGAACTGTATGGTTTCATAAACAGGTTTATGCTATAGATCCAGCAGCAACTTGATCAAGTAAATAGTTTACTACAGACCTTGTCTGAGTGTGTAGATACAGTACAAACCCAACTTCCAGGCCCAGTTCCAGTACCAGCTCTGGTGAACCTTGCATCAGCACCCATCTGGACCGTGAAATCTATGATACATCTTCCTCCACCTCTGGGTTATAGGGGGAACCCTAAGGGGCGGATTTTCAGAGCCCTGCTCGCCTAAATCCGCCCAAAACCGGGTGGATTTAGGCGAGCAGGGCCCTGCGCGCCGGTGAGCCTATTTTACATAGGCCTACCGGCGCGCGCAGAGCCCCGGGACTCACGTAAGTCCCGGGGTTCTCCGAGGGGGGCGTGTCGGGGGCGTGTCGGGGGGCGGGCCCGGTCGTCACAGCATTTTGGGGGCGGGTACAGGGGCGTGGCTACGGCCCGGGGCGGTCCGGGGGCGTGGCCGCGCCCTCCGTACCCGCCCCCAGGTCGCGGCCCGGTGCGCAGGAGGCCCGCTGGCGCGCGGGGATTTACTTCTCCCTCCGGGCGGCGTAAATCCCCGGAGAAAGGTAAGGGGGGGGTGTAGACAGGACCGGGCGGGTGGGTTAGATAGAGGAAGGGAGGGGAAGATGAGGGGAGGGCGTTAGAGGATTCCCTCCAAGGCCGCTCCGATTTCGGAGCGGCCTTGGAGGGAACGGGGGTAGGCAGCGCGGCTTGGCGCGCGCCGGCTATACAGAATTCATAGCCTTGCGCGCGCCGATCCAGGATTTTAGTGGATACGCGCGGCTCTGCGCGTATCTACTAAAATCCCGCGTACTTTTGTTTGCGCCTGGAGCGCCAACAAAAGTACGCCAACGCGCCTTGTTTGAAAATCTACCCCTAAGGGTGCAGAGCAGTGGCGTAGCCAGAATTGATTTTTTGGGTGGGCACAAGGTTAACATGGGTGGGCTGTAGGCATGCAGGTCTACTAATTGTTTTTTACTGATAAATAATGCCATATACTGCACCCTAGATTGGCTTTCTAAGTAATTTGCAGCAGTCATTATGCATCATGTATGAAACTTTAAAATAATTTACTTCAATTGTTTCTAGCACTTACCAGCATTAAAAATTCCTTATTAATCAGAATTTATTTTATATTTATTACAGTTTATAAATGCACAAGTATAGAAAACAATCAGATCCAATCATGTAATAAAACAAAAATTAATGTATTCTTTCATGAACCATCTTTGCAGAAACCCAGAAATCTTCATAAATACAATAAAATATAATTAATCATCAGAACAGGTGCAGCACAGAGCTAGGGCAATTCACATTACAACTAACATGAAAAAAAATTCAAATTCTGGTGTCACCTCAGCAAAAAATAACCCTCCACTGCTATTTTGTGAAGTAACACAAACTCTTGCAAAGAAAGAGGCATCTAGAACCTTGCCATACAGTCACAGCACTGACTCTCAGGATTCAAATAACAGCAACCTTATGAAAACGCAGCAATGCAAATACTACACCAGGCCCTAGAACATTAATACATCACCTATGGGAATAACAGAACAAGCTGGACTACTACTACAGAGAAACTACACTAGGAGAAATACTGCATTTCTGTCACACACAGGCAAAACTGAGACCGACCCTTACCTAATACAGAAATAAAAGACTATAAATTAGAAACAGAACAACATGCAGATAAAACCAAAATAGAACGCCTGAGAAACTAGACTCTCAACAGTGGAATACTGAAGAAAGAGCAAAATACAAAAATATAAGAAATACACATTCCCAAAGATGACATATTTAAATTGCTCGTAATAATAAGGCTAAAGTACAACAGATTATCAACAAAACAAATCACAGTGAATTACGTTTTTTTGTATCATTAAGTAGACCTCACACATAGGCGTAGATGTGAATGCTATTCTGCATAATGTTTTACACCAGTAGTATAATCATGGGTCAGAAATGAATTTTATATGCTTAGTGAGTCCAAAGTGAAAAGATTTCAAAGTTGATGTAGCATGACATTTCTCATTGTATTCATTGTTGCAGAATTTTTTAATGCATCATAGTAATGACAACATTCAATTTCTTAAGATAATGTAGGAATGTGAGGAAACGCATTACTTCCATGTTGGTGAAAATGCCACGAAAATCATCTCACATATATTCGGCTCCTTGATGAAGGCAGACGCCAAAACACGGTCCATGTCGGGCTAATATACCTCGAGCCTTGTAACATCTTTAACTCTCAGGCGTTTCTTCACTTGCAAAAAAAGCTAAGTAGCTACATTATCTTAAGAAATTGAATGTTGTCAATACTATGATGAGTTAATTCTGTAACAATGAATACAATGGGAAATGTCATGCTACATCAACTTTGAATTCTTTTCACTTTGGACTCACTAAGCATATAAAATTCTTTTCTGACCCATGATTATACTACTGGTGTAAAACGTTATGCAGAATAGCAATCACATCTATGCCTAAGTATGAGGTCTACTTAATGATACAAACATAATTCACGTTGATTTTTGGTACTTTAGCCTTCTTATTATTACGATTTTATACATGGCTACTACGGTACTACCTGTCCATAAATTTTGAGAGAGCGGTTGTGTTGCTTATATTTAAATTGCTAACATCTCAAAATATTTTTTTGTTTTTACCTTTGTTGTCTGATCTTTGTATTTTTCTAATCAGTTGGTCCTGGTCTCTTTATCCCATTTTTTCCCTTGTTGCTCATTTCCTAATTCCTTTTCAGTGTCTTTCTTCTATTACTGTCTTCTTCCCTTCCACATACACTCACATACACGCTTTCTCTCAGATTCCCCCTCACACACATGCTCTCACTCTCATATGCACTCCCCACCACACACACAAGCTCACATTCTCTGCAGACACACATACAAGCTCTCACTTTCTCACCCCTCCCCAGGCTTATATTCTTATGCACACACAGACGCACATCCAGACACCCATTCTCACCCACACATAAACCCAGACTCCGAGTCTCACCCACACACCATGCTCCCAGTCTCACCACACATACACATATTCAAGCTCCCATTCCCACCGATACATACACACATTTAAGGTCCCATTCTCACCCACACATACACACATTCAAGCGTAGGTGATGACAAGGCAATGGACAAAGCCAGGATCAAGAGACGTGGTCAATGGTAGCCGGGGTCAGGTTCCGAGGATCAGTCCGAGGAGTGTCGGCCAAAGCAGGGGTCAGTCCGAGAGTAGTCAATGAATCAGTCCGAGAGTAGTCGGCCAAAGCAGGGGTCAGTCCGAGAGTAGTCAACGGAATCAGTCCGAGAGTAGTCAACGAAGCAGGGGTCAGGTTCCAGAGGTCAGATGAGGTCATGAAGGCAGGCAGAGGTCAAGATCCAGGCAGCGAGCAGAATGGTCAATGGAGCAGGCAGAGGTCAGTACCAGAGAGACAATCCAAAGGTACTACCTGGGGAGACAGGACAGACAGATGCTGGAACAGAAGGATGCTGGAACAGTAGGACGCTGGAACAAGACTGGAACAAGACTGGAACAAGACTGTGAACGTGGAGGCAAACTAGTACACTTACAGTGCCGACCCGATTGCCAAGGCAAGGAAGTGCAGGCAGGAACTTCCTTAAGTAGTACATTCAATCAGGATGTGCTGCAGATCTAGGACCCACCCCTGGCCCTACAAGAGACCGGGCGGTCCGCGTGCACGTAGGGGTGTGGCCGACGCCACGGAGGATGCTGAACTCCGGCGTGAGGCCTGGTGCGCAGTGGAAGGCCCGGCGACCGCCGCCGCAGGATGCCGAGGCCTGGAGGACCTCACGGCTGATGCTGGGGAGCCCGACCCGTGACCTGCAGAGGAGCTAGCGAGGTGAGCAGGCCCATGTGTGGGCCGAGAGAGGACGGGGCTCACAACAGGAGGTCTAGGTGAAAGCAGAGTTGCTTACCTGTAACAGGTATTCTCCAAGGACAACAGGATGATAGTCCTCACACATGGGTGACATCATCAGATGGAGCCTGGCATGGAAAACTTTTGTCAAAGTTTCTATAAACTTTGACAGACATACTAAGAATGCCCAGTATGCCGCTAACCACACGTCTACGCGGGGGCCCTCTTCAGACTTATAACAGAGTTAGCAAAAAATAAAATAACAAACCAAAAGAAACCAACTTCTCCAAGGACAAGCAGGATGATAGTCTTTACACATGGGTGATTATGTAGCAGCAGGCTGCTTTCCCAACATGTGGAACATAGAACAGGTGCCAATGTGCACAACAACTAGAGCTGCTATACCTAAGGGAGCAAGCCTGCACCCAAGGACAGGGCCCACAGTAGCAATAGTTGGGGCTTCTTGGCTGAAAAAGATTCCGGAGGACTGACTGTCCAAAAGGACTGTCACGTCAGCCCTCCTTATCCAGACAATAATGAGAGGTGAATGTGTGGAGGGAACTCCAGATTGCCGCCCTGCATATCTCGTCAATGGGAACAGTATGCAAGTGAGCCACTGAAACTGACATGCCTGGAATGGCAGTGGCTATTCTCTAAGTGAACTTAATAGCAGGTAATGGACTTTTCCTCCAAGAACTTATCCAATCCTTTTTTAAACACAGCTATACTAACTGCACTAACCACATCCTCTGGTAACAAATTCCAGAGTTTAATTGTGAGTTGAGTAAAAAAGAACTTTCTCCGATTAGTTTTAAATGTGCCCCATGCTAACTTCATGGAGTGCCCCCTAGTCTATTGTCCGAAAGAGTAAATAACTGATTCACATCTACCCATTCTAAAGAATTTGGCACAAGTATCCCCAGATATTTGATGGGTCCAGGTGCCCATTTTAGTGGGAAGGGAGCACCCCATGTCTGCTTGAGATTACTGAATATTTCCAAAGCTTCAGATTTGTCTGTGTTTATTTTAAGCCCAGAAAAGCTGCCATACCAGGCATGAAGGAGTAGTACTTTTGGAAGCGATTTTTGGGGCTGTGTAAGGAAAATTAATATGTCGTCAGCAAAGGCAGCTGTTTTAAATTCCCGTCCATTACATTTGAGCCCGGATATCTGATCATCTCATGAGATTAATATTCGTAATAGTGGGTCTATTGCTAAGATGTATAGCAGGAGTGACAAAGGACACCCCTGCCGCACCCCTCTTTGCGGTGTGAATGCTTGAGAGATATGTGTGATGTGGGATGCTTGTAGAGAAGGGATAAATAAGCCATTAGATTTCCTTGGAAACCAAAATACCCAAGAGCGGAAAGTAGATAGTTCCAGGAAACCCGACTGAAAGCTTTTTCGGAAACAAAACTGACTGCCATAGATGGGATCTGGTTTGTCTGACAATAGGCAATAGCCGTAAGTAGTTTAGCTATATGCCAGCCAGATGATCGACCTTTAACAAAGCCCACTTGATTTAGGGAGATGAGATCGGGTAGTACCAGGCTTATCCTATTGGCCAAAATGGTGGCTAAGAGCTTGAGATCACAATTTAATAAGGATATTAGACTATATGAGGCAGGTTGACTAGGGTCCTTACCAGGTTTAGGAAGGACAGTTATATAGGCTTTGTTAAAGTCTTGGGGGAATGTATTATTGGCCAGTGCTTTAAGATAGAAAAAATGGAGTGAGTCCACTACCCGTTCTCCAAGAATTTTGTAGTTATCGTAGGCAAATCCATCAGGTCCCAGGTCTGCAGAGTCTCCATCCGGAACTGGGGTACCTTGAGAGCTACGTTCACCTTTTTAAAATCCAGAATTGGACGAAAAGTTCCTTTCTTCTTTGGAACCACAAAATAAATGGAATAACGTCCTATCCCTTGTTCCTTTTCAGGGATGGGAACGATGGCTCCCAGCATTTGCAGTCACTGGATGGTCTGCTGCACGATAGGTTTCTTTTCCAGTGAGACACAAGGAGATACCATGAACAGGCTCCTTAGTGGCTGAGCAAATTCTGAAGCATAACCTTGTCTTATGTCGCTTAGAACCCACTGGTCTGCTGTGATTTTGACCCACTCCTTGTAAAATTGAGTCAAATGACCCCCGATGACTGGGGCTGAGGAGTGGGCCGGCCTCGCCCCATTGTACAGGTTTGGCTCCATCACTCCACTGATCAGAGCCCTCTCTGTTAGGCCAACATCCATGAAATGACTGGTTCCAGGACTGCAACCTCCCTGAGGTCTGCCTCTGCCCAGAGCTCTGCGTGATTTACATGCATAAAATAGGGTTTTACGCGTGTCCGAGTGCTTGGGAAATCAACCCCCAACAGAGTTGTTATGACCAACCAAACATTTAATTTTCACTTACCAGCTGCCATAGCCAGATATCTGCATTTAATTTCTTTCTTTCACATTCTCCTGGCCCATATAACACAGCCTAAAAAACAGAAACATGAGAGAGATAAAATCTTTTTCCTTATACAGTACACGCCACATTTTTCATAGGACTTCTTCCAGGAGATAAATCTCTTCAAAATGACTGTGTCTGGCTTAAAATGAGCATTACAGTACTTCTTTGCATTCCCTGACAGAGGATAAGGTGCCTACTGGGGATACAAAAAAAAGCATTTAAAGCATGACAGAAGCCAGAAGAAAGAGAAAAGGGGTGGTGAAACATTTCATTATGCTTGCTGAAATGATTAATCACTCACCCTAGTATTCAAATAAAAGTTATTATATTATTATGAAGCTTAGCATAGTTGTGATTAAAGAAGATGCATTTTTACTAGGGATGGTAAATAATAAAGACGATCCATCAAGTACCAAGATATCTCATATAACAGACTTCAGGTGTCCTGAGTCATAGAAGACTGAAATACACAGTAGACTTGATTCAGTACAGGATGCACTTGACTTGCCAGGCAGCAAAGGTGAAGTATTCTGATGGGTAGTAAACACTGTTCCAGTAGTTGATATATATATTTTTAAGGATGTGCATTCATTGCATTCATTTTAAACAAATACCAAAAGTGCAATGAATGAGGCCATTTTCGGTTCATTCTTCCCACAAAAATATCCTAAATTTTTTGAGTATTTTCATATTCGTTGCCCAATACAAAAGATTCTCCTGCCAGTATATTTCTACTTGGGACAGGGCCTCTCAGCACCTTTATGTTGTACAAATGTAAGGCTGTACAACATAATGGCGCTGGCAACATGAGAGCCATGAAGTCACTTCGGTGCCAATCTCCAGGCAGCCCGCACCGTTTTTAAAACCAGGTGCCAGGGCTGGAGTGAGTTGGCTTCGCTTCACAAGAACGACCATTAAGAGAGGGAGGCCTCTGACCTGGATGGGGGTTCAAGGGAGACTCAGCCTGGTAGGTTTGTGCCCTGACCTCAATTTTGTCACCAGTAGTGGGGGTTGGAGGGGCCTGGGAACACCCGGTTGGGCAGGCCTGAACTCTGGTTTGAAATTTACTAGGCAGGAGAGTACTTTGAGGGCATTGGGGTTTTTTTGTTTAGTTTTTTTTTTTTTTTTTTTTGGGGGGGGGGGGGTTAATTATCTTTTTTTTTAAATTCAGGACAGAGCTTGGATATATCCTTAGTGGGGGGACAGTAAACCTAGGCAGAGTGCAGGGCAAGATGATCATGTTCTGCTAGCATCTACTATGTCATATGTAACTATGGTAACTGAAAGGTTGGTGGGTTCAAGGAAAGGGCTCCCAAGGAAAAGATGTCACTCAGAAATGATGATCCAAAAAACTATGATCCAAAAAACACAGGAGAAGCCCTCAGGATCCATAGATGCCAAAAAGGCTAGGAAAGTCCCACAGCTGAAGGGGTCTAGGGAGAGGTCTCTGCAAGGAAATGAGATACACTAGATGACTGTTAAGGTCCATATCAACTCTCATTCCATATTTTTCTATTTTTCTATGCTTGGAGATTGAGGATCTGAAGAAGAAAGCCCAGGAGCTCAAGTGCCTTGAGGGGGGACTGGCTGGAGTAGCTGCATGACAGGCAGGAGTGGGCCAGAGGTAAGGTTCTGGGAAGTTCCACAGCTGTGATGAGACATCAAGATGCTCCACCTCCGCAGAAGGCTGTCTCTCTAGCTCTCATTCAGACATAGCTATTGAACTGACACTGTATATAAAAGCTGGTATAAAGAGAAATACTCAAAGTGATTGGGATTCAAATAGATAAAATGAAACTATAGATATTCCATAAACTATTGCTTACTATTGTTTTGTTTTGGGACTCTCAGTGGTGGCAGTATTTTAGTACATTTTCCCCAGTCTTATAAGGTGACTTTACCAAGTGGCTAATCATCACTATACCCCCTAAGGAATCTGAACCAGCTTCTCAAAATGTCCCCTCCACACGGCCATGCAACTTTGGCTTCTCATTGTGTTCTGACCATACTGCTCACCCCAGCCGTACACAAGCCCCATACTCTTCTTTTATTAAGATACAGGCTTGCAAGATCAGTGTAGGTTACCCCACTGCTTCATCTCATACATTTATTTATTTATACATTTTTTATATACCGTAATTCAGTTATTAGATCATGAGCGGTTTACAATTAAAAAGGATAAATCATATAAACACATCATAAAATACAATACAGATAAAAAATTAATACAGGAGAAGGAAGAATAGCCTAGTGGTTAGAGCAGTGGGCTACAAACCAGAAGACAGAGTTCAAGTCCTGCTGTCACTCCTTGTGACCCTGGGCAAGTCACTTTACCCTCCATTGCCTCAGGTACAAAACTTAGACTGTAAGCCCTCTGGGGATAGGGAAATACCTACAGTACCTGAATGTAAACCAATGTGATATCGCAGATCAAATGTTGGTATATAAAAAATAATAAATACAATACAGATAAAATAAGTGCAAAATAAAGATATTTAAAGTAGCTTTGAATAAGATAAAATTAGATATTAAAACTGGTTGTAAATTAAAATGCCAATAAAAGAATTAAGCCTTAGATTACTATAAATTAGAGATGTGATTTGGCCAAACCTTTTGGTTCGGCCTTCATTATCAGCGCACCATGGGAAATGTAGTTTTCCCGCGGTTTGGGCCAATTTTTTTCGGCTGCCCTGAAAAAAAAATCCCAAACCTATCCCAACCCTTCAAATTTAATTAATTGCAACCCCCTCCGTCCCAACACCCCCCCCTCCAAAACTTGCCGAAAGTCCCTGGTGGTCCAGCGGGGGCCCCGGGAGCGATCTCCTCCTCTCGGGCAGTCGGCTGCCAGTTATCAAAATGGCGCCAGTGGCTCTTTGCCTTTACCATGTGACAGGGGCTACCAGTGCCATTGGTTGGCCCCTGTCAGTGGTAGGAGCAATGGATGGCCCGTGCCATTTTTGGAGGAGAAGGCAGTACCTTATAGCAGCTGCTCCAGCAGTACTGCATCCATTAGTAGCCGGAGCTGAGTCTCAGCCTGAAGCATGGCCCTTACCAGCAACAGGAACTGGGCTTGAGCTTGCAGCACTGCTCCCATCAGCAGCAGGAGCCAGGCCTCAACCTCTACTCCTTCTCCCCTTTAATTGTCACCCCTAGAGAGTCACCCCTATTTTTCCCCAGGACCTGCAGGTGAAGTTCATACTGAGGACCTCTATCTGAAAGAGGAAGGTGGCGAGGATGCAGTGCCACATCTTGGGTACAGACACTTTGAAGCCACTCACAGCCCTTGAGCCTGGTTCTATGGGAGGAGCACTTACACCTCTAGCAGAGCTCAAATCTCAATGAGCTATGAGCATAGTTCTGGAGTAGCATGATGAGAGCAATTTCAATATACACTACCTAAATGTGCTAATACGTATTGCATTTAGATTCCAAAGCAAGATGGCTGTTCCAGAATGGCCCTAGTAATTAGCAGTTTGAACAAGCCATATAACATAGCCTACACAATTATGGCCCGATTTCAATAGGGCCATGCGCATAAAAAACAGGGGTTACTAGTGTGGCCAGGCCTTGTGTGTACCGCGTGCATTTTAGAATGGGCGTGGCCACACGCGTAATCCCCGTTATGCACCGAAGTGCCAGGCCCTGAAAAAGGGGCAGGCCAGGGGTGTGTGATCTGGACAGGGAGGTGCGGGGCGGAGAATGGGCCGGGACAGCACCATTAGCTGCTGTCCCGGGGAGCAGTAAGTATTAAAATAAAAAAAATTAGGGATAAGTAGGTTTAGGTTAGGGGTCGGAGAGGAGAGGGGAAGAGGTAGGAAGGGAGAGTTAGGGATAGGAAAGTACCCTCCCAGTCCGATCCTTAACTGGAGCGGACTGGGAGGGAACTGGGGGAGGTGTGATAGTGTCATCACGCGTATTTTGCTAAAATCTCCCGCGCGCTCGCAAGTTGCGGGCCGCCCGCACATGCGTGCTGAATTTTAAATCCGGCGCATGTGCGCACGTCCATCGGATTTTATAACATGTGCATGCTGACGCACGCATGTTATAAAATCGGTAGTCTTAAAATTGACCCCTTATTATTAGTACAAGGAAGGGTCTGCATATAAGAGGAAAACACCTGATGTCCCTGTGTAGAACTTGGCCCAGCTAATTATAAATGAGGCTTCATATAAATAGAAATAATTAAATAAATGACTTTCAATACACACTTGTAAAGTGACAAAACATATTTCATTGCTCCATATTAATACAACAGGCATTCTATATCTCAGACACATTATATACACAGAGGTGGGAAATGTGCACACACACATTTATGAAAAGCACACATGCACGCCCCTCGCACACAGATTTAGCCACCATTTCATGTGCATAGTTTTGCTTTAATTATTGGTGCAAACCACGTGGGTAAAAAGTACATGTGGTGTTTGCACCATTGTGGGCAGTTTGATTATTAGCCCCAAAATAAATAATAAATCCATGGTGTGACTACACCTTGAGTAATATATGAATTTCTATTCACTTAATCTCAAAAAAGCTATAGCAGAATTAGAAACGGTACAGGGAAGGGCAACTTAAATAATAAAGAGTGTAGAATGAAGGTTGTCCTTACAAAGAAAGACAGGTTAGGGCTCTTCAGCTTGGAGAAGAGATGACTGGGAGGGTTTATGATATAGGTTTATACAATTATTAATGACATGGAAGAAGTAAATCACAGTTACTTACCATTTCAAATAATACTAGGTCTAGGGGACACTGCTTGAAACTAGCAACAGATTTATAACAAATTTATGAAAGTATTTTTTCAGTTGACACACTGTTAAGTTCTTGAATTTATTACCAGAGGATGTAATTAAAAATTACATCCTCTGGTAATAAATCCTCTGGTAATAAATTAAAAAAAAAAAACAATTCCACCGCTCCCGAGTTAAGAAGCAGGCCGCAGGACGAAACGTGGTGAGTGAGCCGCGCCCCTAAGCAGGCATCAGGCCTATCAGAGGGCGGCTACTGCCCCCTTTAAACTCCGGCGCATCTCGGAGGCGTCGCGCCCCCGGCGTCGCGCGCCTGAAGGAGCGCGACCTAAGGGGCCTGCCCCTTAGCGCGCCCCTTGGAGCGACCCAGAGCCAGGGCAGCTACACACTCATTACCAGCCACGGAAAATATACGCCAGTACCTCCAGCACTCAATCAAAAACCTCCAAGGTCAAGACGACACATCCAGAGGCATACGGACATCATTCAGCCTTCATTAGCGTGCCATCCTTACAGCCCCCAGCAGCACCCATCCAGACTATAACAGCACTCATCCAGCTGCACCCATCTAGCCTCCAGCACTCATCCAGCTGCACTCAACCAGTCTACAGCACTCATCCAGCTGCACCCATCTAGCCTCCAGCACTCATCCAGCTGCACTCAACCAGTCTACAGCACTCATCCAGCTGCACCCATCTAGCCTCCAGCACTCATCCAGCTGCACTCAACCAGTCTACAGCACTCATCCAGCTGCACCCATCTAGCCTCCAGCACTCATCCAGCTGCACTCAACCAGTCTACAGCACTCATCCAGCTGCACCCATCTAGCCTCCAGCACTCATCCAGCTGCACTCAACCAGTCTACAGCACTCATCCAGCTGCACCCATCTAGCCTCCAGCACTCATCCAGCTGCACTCAACCAGTCTACAGCACCCATCCAACCTCCAGCAGTACCCATCCAGACTACAACAGCACTCATCCAGCCACCAGCACTCATCCAGCCTCCAGCAACACTCATCCAGCTTCCAGCACCCATTTAACCTCCAACAGCAATCATCAGCCTCTAGCAACTATGCACTACCGCCCACGCCCCTACAACTCACTCATTCCAATCATGATTTCCCCCACCACACAATTCCTAGGTCTCACCCTATTCACCATCATCCTATTTAACGCCCAATCGCTCACCAATAAAACTCTTATACTTAACGACATACTGCAGGACACAACCCCAGACTTTTGCGCCATAACAGAAACATGGCTCAAACACACCGACATCACCCTCATTAACCAACTACCAACACAAACTTACGATTTCTTCTCCATCCCTAGACAAAAAAAAAGAGGAGGGGGTATCTTCTTAGCTGCTAAAAAATCCCTAAGGTTCACACACTACCCGATCAACACAGCTACCAAATTAGAACTAGGATTGTTCAAATCAGAATATCTCCAAATCCTTCTAGTCTATGCCCCTCCAGGCTTGCTAGAATCAGACGCCTCCCCTATTCTCGAAACCATAACTTTGCATCTTAATCTTGACTCCCCTGCTATAATCCTGGGCGACTTCAACTTACATGTTGACAAAGTCCCCCTTTCAACAAACTGTGAAGCCTTCCTCACCGCATTGTCAGCGATGGGTTTCAATCAACAAATCAACAAACCCACTCACAAAGGAGGCCACACACTCGATCTCTTCTTTACAAACTCCGGTATTTCTCTAACAAAACAACCAAATTGCAAAAAAGTCCCATGGTCAGACCACTCTCTAATCTCCACCAGCTTTTCTGTACCACGATCAGACTCTAATCTCGACTCAAGACCTTCTTTCCAATACAGAAAACCTTGCACCTCGGAACACCTCAACAAACTACTAAATACAGATCTACCACTCATCGATGTTTCTACACCCAACTCTGCACTCCAATCCTGGTCCAAAATAACAAAATCTATAGCTAACACTCTTTGCCCTCTGACAACCAAAACACAGACTTCAAATGCATCCAAAAGACAACCCTGGTTTAATGAGGAGCTGCGAAAACTCAAACAACTACTTCGGCAGAAAGAAAGAAAATGGCGCAAAGCCCCTTCACCGGCCTCACTCTCTGATTATAAACGCTCACTCCATCTATACAAAAGTACTACGCTGAAAACCAAAAGAGACTACTATGCCCTTAAGGTTCACCACCTCATCTTTGACTCAAAAGCTTTATTCGCCTTCGTTTCCAGTCTCACCAAACCTATCATTCCAGATATCCCACCCGAACTAGCTCAGACTAAAGCAGATGAACTGGCTCTTCATTTCAACAAAAAAATATCTGACCTCCTCAATCAGCTGATACCTAACAATGCCTCTCCAGATAACTTATATCTCCCCCAAAACAAAGACATTCAGTTCAACGCGTTCGAACACATTACAATCACAGAAATACAATCGGTGCTGAAGAGAATGAAACCGTCATCACATCCATTTGATCAAATCCCTTCCAAAATGCTTCTTCTCATCCCTGACACTATAGCAAAAACACTAGCAGACATCATAAACTGCTCCCTGTCACATGGCATCTACCCAGATGACCTAAAAACTGCCTCAATCAAACCACTCCTAAAAAAACCAAATCTAAATGCTGATGATCCTAATAACTTCCGCCCCATTTCCAACCTCCCATTCATAGCCAAAATTATGGAGAAATTGGTAAACATTCAACTATCCAACTACTTAGAAGACCACAGTATTCTGTCTCCAAACCAATATGGCTTTCGCAAAGCAGCAAGCACAGAAACGCTACTTCTCTCACTCATGGACTTCCTCCTATCTGGAATTGATAAAGGCCAAGCATTTTTACTAATCCTCCTTGACTTCTCGGCGGCCTTCGACACCGTCAACCATGTCCTTCTTCTAAAACAACTGGCAAACATTGGATTGTCAGGTGCTACACTAAACTGGTTTAAAACATTTCTAGAAAACAGAGGATATAGAGTCAAAATTCACAATACAGAATCCCAATATCACCCTTCCAACCGTGGGGTGCCACAAGGTTCATCACTTTCACCCACACTCTTTAATGTCTACCTGCTTCCCCTATGTCAACTTCTCTCAAAACTAAGCCTGAAACACTTCCTTTTCGCAGACGACGTACAGATCGTGATCCCCATAAAAGAATCAATCTCAAAAACAATGGAATACTGGGATAGTTGCTTATTAGATATCAAACATCTCCTCACCAGCTTAAACCTCGTCCTCAATGCTTCGAAAACAGAATACCTGCTCATATCACCGGAAAACAACAACACACATCCAAACCCACCAGCCCTCCTTCAAACAACCCACGTAAGAGACCTAGGAGCCCGCTTAGACAACCGGCTTAACCTCAAACCATTCATTAACCAGACCACCAAAGATTGCTTCCACAAATTACATATTCTGAAAAGAATTAAACCACTTTTCCACGCTCAAGACTTTAGAACAATCTTGCAAGCAATAATCTTTTCCAAACTAGATTATTGCAACTCACTACTACTAGGCCTCCCAGCTTCCTACACCAAGCCTCTACAAATGGTTCAGAACTCAGCAGCCAGAGTTCTTACAAACTCCAGGAAAATCGACCACATCTCACCGATCCTCAAAGACCTTCATTGGTTACCGATACCCTACAGAATCATGTACAAAACTATCAATATCATCCACAAGGCTATAAACCAACACACTCAACTCGACCTACAAATACCACTTAAAAAACACACATCCGCCAGACCCATCAGGGAATACTACAAAGAGTCACTCCAAATTCCTCATGCCAAAACCTACCAACATAAATCATTGAGTCTCAGAGCTTTTTCTTCAGCAGGTCCAACACTATGGAACTCTATCCCACCTGACTTGAGACAAGAACCATGCACTCTAACATTTAGGAAAAGACTAAAAACTTGGCTTTTCAAAAAAGCATTCCCAGGCCCTGATTAAAACCTCCACCCTTCAGCACAAATGTATTCAAAAATTGGATCAAAATAAGAATCCACCAACAACAAACTTACACTCAGCACAATATTATCATCACTCACAACTGTGTCATATCTATTCACTTGGGTGTCATATTTATTCACTTGGCTATATTTATTTACTGCGTCATATCTATCCACAGTCATATTCACTCACGTTGTCTCATTTACTCACAACTATGTTACTTGATGCAACTGGCTGATATGTACTCACTTTGCTATACAATTATGTTACTTGATGAAACTGTCTGATTTGTAAATATCTCTTTATACACTTTCTCTCCCCCTTTTCTGATCCTAGTTAATTTTCCCTGTTTTATTGTAACTTTCTCACATCCTTATTATCGTTTTACTGTATTTAAAGTTTCAGTTGGGAAATTTGTTTATTATATTACGCTTTACCCTACACACATTGTTAGCTGTAAACCGGGTTGATGTGATATTAGTCATGAAACTCGGTATAACAAAAATAATAAATAAATAAATAAATAAATAAAATCAATTCCAGTAGGATAGCTGGGTTTAAAAAAGGTTTTGACAAGTGGATTTCCCAGGTCGGTTTGGGAAGCCCACCACTTACTGCCAGGAACCAAGACTGAATAACTGGGAATAGATTTCTCCATCAAGATATGTTGAGTACTTCTTCCATGTGCCCAAATTGGCCACTGCTGGTGACAGGATATGGGTCTTGATGGACCACTGGGCTGATCCAGTATGATATTTCTTACGCCCTAATAAATAATAGCAGTGACTGCTGGTTTTCATGTGATAATAGTCAGTAACTATCCTCTGGATTTTAAAAATCATATAGAAAATAATGCCTTTCATCATTAACTTCAGATACTGGATCTTATCAGTGACTTTTGACAACCCTTATCGATAGTTGGCTACTGTTAATCTCAAACAGATGAGATTGAGATATAATAGCTAAATATCACATAATCTGTGCGAAGTATCCATATCTGAAACCATCATTCTTGTTATTAAATTTGGTGAAGTGAAAGAAGACACATCCTTTTGCAGGCTTAAATCAAATATCTACCTCAGTTTCAAACATGTCTCCAAAAATACTAAGGGATTTCTTCTCCTTTATTTCTAGACGATGCGAATCTATCCAGTTTGCTAAGGAAAATGGATCCATAACCTCCATGTTATTCAAAGGAAAAGGTGTCTCTTTTAACATTTCATCTGCAACAAAAAAAACGTACGAAGATTAAGAATGGCATCTTCAAAAATGTGATATAAAAAAAATTAGAAATACAAAAAATGCAACATTTAAATGATTTTAGGAACAGAATAGACAATTGTTAATAGGGAGGGTAATTTTTATAATACCACAGGTAACTTACGAGACAGCTATGTGCATTAATTATACCAATTTTTATGCTTAATTTATGTGCATAAGATCGCTTTGAAATTTATGTAAAATACCGTGCACAATCTAACCTGCACAAAGTTACACCTACTCTTTATAGGGATAGCTTATGCCTGTGACTCTACACACACGGGTGAATTTTCAAAGAGTTACACAGATCAAAATTAGCATATACATGTGCAAATAGCTTGTACTTGCATACACACATTTTTATAAACATCCAACAATCATGCATATTTTTGCTTTTTTGCACACATGTGCCTGTGTAAAAAAGGAGTGATTGAGTGGAATTCTGGGGCGTGCAAGTTGCTATTTTATATACACAAGTACATGTGGTAACTTATTCACACAATTTTACATCAGCCAATTGTCTCGCGCAATTGATAGCAGACGGGTCTGTTGTCAATTATTGATTGGGTAGCAGATCTGGGTGAAATGGGGAGTTGAGGCTGAAGAACTAGGAGGGTCTTAATGATCTGGCGAAGGACTGGGTGAACTGGTGGAGGAATTGGAAAACTGGTAATTTTTTTAAAATATACCAACTTTTGTGCAGAAATCAGGGTTTTAGGGGAGCAAGTTGTATTTTCGTGTGCTTAATATATATGCACATATGTTTCTACAATAGTTAGGAAAAGCATGCGCGTTCAATACATTGCAATATGCTCTCTCAATGCACTGCAGGTATATATGCATAAGCACACATGCAGTACGCACATATGTTGGGGGAAAGCATACACACATTTTATAATCTGTGTGTACAGTACTAGATCTCCGTGCAGTCATATATGCACGTACATGGGGCCAAGCAGAGTTCTTTAAAAGCTATCGTCCCACTTTTTTAAATCAAAAGTATGCATGTACATCCAAACAGCATCCTATCTCTGTCCCTGAGACACCTCTATTTTGTGTGCACAAAATCATATACAAAACAGGGCTCCAATCATACTTTTATGCACACAAACTGGGGTAGATTTTCAAAGGGATACGCGCGTAACCCCCGAAAGCCTAACCCTGTGTGCGCCGAGCCTATTTATAAAGATGGCCCCAGCCGTCCACTGGACAGGGGGCCGGCCAATGGCACGGTTACCCTGTCACAGGGTAAGGGCAAAGGGCCATCAGCGCCATTTTTATTAGTGGCAGCCGATGGCCCGAGAGCGGGAGATAGCTCCCGGGGCCCACTGGACCGATTTAAAAAAAAACCCACCTGAACCTTTAAAGATGACCCCTTAGCTTCGCCCACCCTCCCGATCCCCCCAAAACATTTTTAAATTACCTGGTGGTCTAGTGGTGGTCCCGGGAGCGATCTCCCATTCTCGGGCCGTCGGCTGCCAATCATAAAGATGGTGCCGATGGCCCTTTGCCCTTACCATGTGACAGGGTATCCGTGCCATTGGCCGGCCCCTGTCACATGGTAGGAGCACTGGATGGCCGGCGCCATAAAGATGGCGGCGGCCAGCCAGTGCTCTTTTTTTTTTTTTTTTTTTTTTTTTAATCTCTGTGGGATTTGAACCTCCACCATCTCCTGGAGACAGAGAAATACTGAGGGACTACAGGTGGCATTTCGTGTTAAGTGGCAGTGGCAGAAAAACTTTCTCTGTTTCCATCTGCTGGAGGGGAGGCAAAACCCAGGACTCTGGACTGATCTGGGTACGTACAGGGAACTGCTCTTTTAAAAATTATCACAGCTGTAGTTCCTGCATTGCAAGAGCACTGTCTGAGGTAAAGCACAATTCCTGCAGCTTTCAGGTTACAAACGTAGCAGCTGGTTATATGTTTCCGTACATAAATTTCAGTCTGCTACATGCATCAAGGAAATGCCAGGCCTAATAATTTATTAAGAACTCGGCGCACAAGTTGATCTGCTCATTTCACTTCATGTCAGTTGCTAGTTTTGTGTTAATTAGTTTCACCCAGCTTCAGTAGGTTTCTTTCTTCTTCCTTCTATTTACAAGAAGGTGGAGGAAAATGAATCCACTTTTTTTGTGTTTTAATAACATCTTTTTTTCCCTCCTGAATTTATTTCTGGAAGCTTCTGTCTTACACGGTATTGGAGCTGTGTAATATTGCTTAGGTCTACTTTTTACTGAAAAGATACCTCCATCAAAATCCATCCTGTACTTCATCGCTGGTGAGGGGGTGACCATCTGAGACTGCTTTCTAGGGCTTCTTGGGACTGCTTTCGGGGGCAATGCCATCAGCCATGAAGATTTAGTTAAAGTACCACCCTGGGCATTATATGGAACCCATGCACACAAGTTCACTTTGAAAACTGGTGTATCTTATCTGCATTTTTGCCACCTATTTAATGCGGGCTGTTACAAAATTACTCCCACAGTCAACTGTGTCTCTTGGCAAGGACGATTTCAAAGCCCTTTCAGAATATACTATACTCTATAATAGGGGCCAGCCAATGGCACGGATACCCTGTCACATGGTAAGGGCAAAGGGGCATTGGCGCCATTTTTTTTTAGAACAGCTGATGCCTGGGAACGGGAAATCTGTCCCCGAGGCCCCCCTGGATCTCTCCCCGAGGCCCCCCGAGGCCCCCCTGGACCACCAGGTAATTTTAAAAGGTTTTGGGAGGTCGATTTAAAGGGTCGGGTGGGTTTGTTTTTTTTTAGTGGCGCGGGCTTCCCTAAATAAAAAGGGTCAGGAGGGTGGGGGAGGCTAAGGGGGGTCGATTTAAAGGGTCGGGTGGGTTTTTTTTTTTTTATTGGGCCATCGGCGCCATTTTAATTAGTGGCAGCCAAAATGCCGCCGATGGCCCGAGAGCGGGAGATCGCGCCGGGACCCCCCCCCCACTGGACCACCAGGTAACTTAACATTTTGGGGGGGGGTTCGGGAGGGTGGGGGAGGGTAAGGAATTGGTTTTAAAGGGTCGGGGTGGGTTTAGGGGTTGTTTTGGTGTGCCGGTTTTCCCGCCCTCCCCCAAATAATTCCCGTGCCCTATTTAACGATACAATACAAATGCCCCTGACGATAAATCGGGGGCATTTGTATTGTATCGTGCACTCTAACGATTTAGGACGATTTTAAAATTATCTGACGATAATTTTAATTGTTCAAAAACGATTCACATCCCTATGGCTAGTCGCCTGGGCATGCGTCCAGGTCCTGTTTAGCTCACAGTTACTTCTGCAATGATAAGTCTGAATACAACTATTTCCAACCATGTATGACGTATTTCAGGGGCCTGGGGTAACTGGGGGAAGTGCAGGTTTTGAGCATCCAGCTGTGGACTGGGCAAACTGGTGGACAAACTGGTGAAAGTGGTCATGAACTGGACGTGCACATGTTATAAAATTCCCTCTCATGCACGTCTCAAGGATGACATTTCCCTGCTAGACTTGTACACATTTCAAATAGGGAGCACACTTACATGCGCCCGGCCTATTTTATAATATGTGTGCAAACCTGCGCAGATATAAAATTGCAGCTCATCTGTAACAGGAGAACAAATTCAGATGAGAAGAAGAAGAATCTGAATCCCCCTGGGAATCATCCTCGCCTGCTGCACATATGTATATTTGGGCACCCTTAAGCCTGCTTTAAAGTTACTGTCTCTGTGCATGTGTACTTTTACATGCAAGAGCATGAGGGTAGAGTCTGAATGGCGTTCGCACTTATGCTCAATCATGGAAGCATATAATTGTGCTGAAAAATATACCCACAAAAACAGTAATTGCAAGTCTGTGCACGCACTTTTACAAACACACAGACCGATGCAGATAGGTGCGTTCTGCATCATGCACAGCTTTACACGCAGCTGTGCTTGCATTTTCTGCAAGTAAACCTCACTGCCGATGCAACAAGAAGTTTTACCCACAGAAAACGTGCAAGGAAAACTGCGCAATGGTCTTAGCGCCCTTGTTTGGAAATCCCATGCAGATCAGGGCATTAGCTATTCTCTCCCAATGCAGAGAGGTGCGCTGGAATAGCTCCCATTTTCCCAGCGCTGGAAACTTAACTCCGCTGGCACTTAAAAAGGGGAGTAAAGGAAAAAAAAAAAAAAAAGTAAGGACTTATCTAGCTAAGTGGCAGAGGCAGCTAACCATGGCCATGATTAGCTGCCATCATCTCCATCAGCCTGTCAGGGATGACACCCCCATCATACATTTTGCAGTCAATTTGCTTTTTTAAACTCCCAATGCATTTGCATAGCATTAGCTTACTGCATCAGGAGTTTAATAAAAATTTAATCTGTATGTTGAAAATCCATCGCACAGTGTCTTCATACACAGATTGCTGCTTTGGGCTGTCAGTTTTCAAAGAGAAAGATTTCCCTTTGAAGACTGACTTAAAGTCTGCGGGTAAAAAATATCTGGAGACTTTATACTTCTGCACACAGTAAGAAAGTTACCTTCATAATTGGGTAAATGTTTAGAGAGTTATGCTGGAGTTGTGCACATAAAAACAGGATATACACACAAAAGCAGCATGTACGTGCATATTTGCTATTTTATAAACCTTGAGAGATGTGTACTTGCAATGTCACATGGAAATTTTAACAGGAAAATAGGGATGGTCTAAGGGAATTCTGGGATGGGGTTGAGAAGGTCACAAGCAAGTTTCTATTTTGTAAGTGGAGTATGTGCATAAAATTATCAAAATTGTAAGAACATTTTTACACTTGCTAATTGACTCACGCAATTGAAATTGCACTTGTCTTTTGTCTGTGATTTTTGGGTGGTGTCGCCCTTCAGGAAAGTGAGCTCCTGGACCACTGTCAGGATGGCATGGCTTGGCTTGTGCGAGCACATACTAGGTCCTGACAGGTGGTGGATGACGGGTTCCATGCTACGGTCAGGATGGGCAAAGATTAGGCAGAGATGAAAGCAGGCTAAGATCAGAGCTGGCAGCATATAAGTTCTTATAAGTCAGGGCAGGTAGCAAACAAAGCACAGTCAAGGGGCCAGGCCAGGTGGGTAACAGGAAGTCAGACCAGAGTGAAGGAAAAGAAGGGCAAGGCGGGTAGTAGACAAAGAGAGGAATGGAGGCAGGAACAGGACAAAACAGGCAAGCAGACTACTAGTAGGAACAGGAGACAGGATCAGGAGCAATGAAAACATCTTGGCAGAGAAATCCATGAAAGGACCTGTTGCAGAGGCATTGGTCTATTGCACTGAGCTTCCTTATATGCTTGGGAGGTGCTGATGTCATCAATGGGTGCCACAGGAAGTCCCATCCACTGGGACTAAAAGGTTCAGAAGCACCTGGTTTATAATAAGTTAGGACCACAGATCAGAGCATGCTGGGACAAAGGGATGGTAAGGAGAGTCACTGGAAGACTATGTGGTGGGCGGAACATTACAGGTGGGAGGTCTGGATGAACTGGTGGGAGTTCAGGGTGAAGTACTGGAGGGCCTAGGTGAACTAATGAAAGTCTGGTTGAACTGGTGAAGGTATCGGCAAAGTGGTGATTCCATGTACATGTGAAAGTTAACATTTTATCGCTGTCTTTTGTTTTCATTGTTTTCAATGACTATTTTAGCACTCTTCAGTTGATATCGTTTTAAAATATCTTTCCTGTCCTCCAGCTCCCATGTTTTTCACTCCCTGTTTGATGTAACTTTTTACCTTCTATATAGTTGTTAATTGGTTTCCCCTGTTCTATTGTAAACCGGTACGATAAGACCGCGTCTTGAGTATCGGTATAGTAAAAGAATTTAAATAAATAAATAAATAAATAAATAAATAAATACATTTTTTCTGAGAGGGGTATTCAGCATAGAGGAATTCTTAACAACCATTTCTGTTTGTAGAAAAAGGTATGCAGTTCTATCAATATTACTGGAAATTCCAACTCCCAAATTAGCTGGCTTTACATCCCTCGTGAGTGCACTTTCTCCACTGCAGCACCAACTTTATGGAACTCCCTTCCTATAGATATCAGACAATATGATTCACTTAACAATTTCAGAAAACAAATCAAGACTTTTAAATTTAATTTAGCTTGAGGTAAATTTTACCTTGGTATTTTGCTTACAATTTTTTTTGTTTTGCCATTTATCTAATTCTATTATTTGTTTGTAAATTTTTAAGTAAGTTAGTTTTAGTTTATTTTATGTCATTTTTAATTGTCTTGTCATTTACTGTTGGTGATTTTATGCTGTTTTACGTATATTCATTTTATTATATTATGTATGTAATTTTGTTTACCACCTAGGTCTAACAGTGTTAAGCGGTTTGTAAATCCAAATAAATGTAAATGTAAAATATGAATTAAAGATGATTTATATTTCTTGTAAAGATTAGCTTAGCATCTAAAAGATACATTTACACATGTAAATCCTTTTGAAAATTACCCCCATAGACGGTAACTTTGAAAGGGGCGTGTGTGCGCACATTGACGCATGTGCATCGGCGAGCACCCAGGGACATGGCTATTTTATGACATATACACACAGATACGCGCATATATTATAAAACTGCATAGGTGCATGTATGTGTGTGCCCTATTTTGCAACTCGGCTCACACAGCCGCAAACATTCGGGAATGAACTGCGTAAGTGGGGGAATTTTATAACGGGCACACGTCCACACCACGACCAGTTTCATCATTTCATCCACCAGTTTGCCCAGTGTAGAGCTAGATCCCCCAACCCTCCCCCGGTTTAATAGCTTGTAGTCCCTCTAGTGACCCCGACCCTTTAAACCCCTCAGAAATGGCTGTATTTATTTTAAGTTACACCTTCTCCATAGCAGAAGTAAAATTAAATGGCACTGTACCTAGGTACGCACCCAGGCACATAACTATTTGCACACATCCCTTGGCCCCGCCCATACCATGCCCCTTTTTAAATCAGATTGAGATATTCAAATATCGGGAGATACACATGCATGTAGGCAGCTGTTAAAATCTGGCGCATGTGCCCATTCCACATCTCCCTATTGTAGCGCATGCCCGACTTTTAAAATTCATCTCATAGTGTGCATGTAAAAAATGTTGTTGCTTTCAGCATATTTTGTCTCTGAATTTCATTTTGTTTTTCTTTTTGTATTTTTCAGGTTATTCGTTTTTGGCAACTCGTGCACAAAGGGGTAGATTTTTTAATAACGGGGCGGATTTTAAAAGCCCTGCTCGCGTAAATCCGCCCGGATTTACGCGAGCAGGGCCTTGCGCGCCGGCGTGCCTATTTTCCATAGGCCTGCCGGCGCGCGCAGAGCCCCGGGACTCGCGTAAGTCCCGGGGTTTTTTGTCGGGGGCGTGTCAGGGGCGTGTCGGGGGCGGGGCCGATTGACGCGGCATTTTGGGGGCGGGACGCGGCGTTTCGGGGGCGGGCTCGGGGGCGTGGTTTCAGCCCAGGGCGGTCCAGGGGCGTGGCCGCGCCCTCCGGAACCGCCCCCGGGTTGCGTCTCGGCGCGCCAGCGGCCCGCTGGCGCGCATGGATTTACGTCTCCCTCCGGGAGGCGTAAATCCGTGGACAAAGGTAGGGGGCGGTTTAGATAGGGCCGGGGGGGTGGGTTAGGTAGAGGAAGGGAGGGGAAGGTGAGGGGAGGTGAGGTGAGGTGAGGGGAGGCCGCTCCGAGGCCAGCGCGCGCTGGCTGCCCAAAATCGGCAGCCTTGCGCACGCTGATCCAGGATTTTATAAGATACGCGCGGCTACGCACGTATCTTATAAAATCCAGCGTACTTTTGTTGGCGCCTGGTGCGCCAACAAAAGTACGCGATCGCGCAATTTTTTAAAATCCACCTCAATATGCACGCACATCCACGTGCTCGCGCTACCCGGCGTGCACACGTTACAAATTCCTGTGCGGCATGCGCAAGGGGGGGTAGAATTTCGCTAATTCGCACGGTGACGCATCATTGGGCTTCCCCAGTTCCCTCCCAGTCCATTCCAATTAAGGAGCGGACTGGGAGGGTACTTCCTTACCCCCTACCCTAACCTCCCTTCCCCTATCCTACCAGTCCCCTATTCCTATCCTAGGTCCCCCCATTTTTTTAACTTACCTTTTGCTCCTGCAAAGGAGCTGTGGCAAGTTGCACGCGCTGGCACAGCAGCAAATGGTTGCTGTACCGGGTGCCTCCAGCCCCACCCTTCCCCGCGGACCGCCCCTCCCCCCCCCCCCGAACAGTCCCTCTGCTGAGGCCCGGCTCTTGTGCATGCAACAGGGTTTACGCGCGTGCCAGGCCCCTTTTAAAATGCGCGTGTAACCCCTGTGTTTTACGTGTGCGGGCCATTAAAAATCGGGCCTAAGAATTGTAATTTGTGTGCGCAACTTGCTGAAAATAAATAATTTGAAAAATGTTACAAATTTTTGTAATTTCAAGTTTTGATTAATTTTGTTCAAACCATACTGAAAATTGACTCATCTGTCATGCTTTACTCATTTTGTTTAAAAGAAATATGCAACTCTAGTAGTTAACAGCATTTTCAGACACTACAGATAAATTGGCACACAGGCACTGCACTACTTAGCTACTCCTTAGAGCAGTGCTTCTCAACCCAGTCCTTGGGGCACATCTAGCCAATCAGGTTTTCAGGATTTCTACAATGAATACGCATGAGATACATTTTCTATCTCATGCATATTTTCATTCTACAATGAATATGCATTGAGGATTTTCTATCTCATACATATTCATTGTTGAAATCTTGACTGGCTAGGTGTGCTCCAAGGACTGGGTCGAGAAGCACTGCCTTATTGAAAGGTTTGATCCATACTCTCCTACTGAGAGTGTTCAATTTAAGCACTGGATTTTGAGCTATATTGATTGATTGAAACTTATTGCTGTAGATCTACTGTATTGACACTGGCGATTTGACTAAGCTGTGTGCTTGTGTTTATGAACTTTATTGTCATATACCACAGTCATTGCTTGCCCAAATCACAATATACCTGGAGAATTTTGTAGGTTTGCACTCTTGTTTATAACTACAGTAAAAAAAAGATGTTTTGGAGAACCCTACAAGTTTGAGGGACCTGCTACAGTTCCTCAGCCCCCTTTCTCTCTGCTACAAATTAGTTGCAGAGAGGGAGTATTACGGAATTGCCCTTTGCTAAAATAAAGTTAAAAACATTATGCAAGGAAAATGCATCACCACTGAAATCATCATAATTTTATAAGGATAAAACTTCCTTAGAAATATGTCTGTTACCTGGATTTGGTTTTCCAGTTTGATACTGTTTTGAGTTGAAAAACCTACAATGACAAAAAAAAGCATGATGTACGTTAACACTAATTTTTCATACTAAATGTTCCCAGCGTTACCAGGTTTTTGTCAGGCTGGTTCGAGCCCTTCATGGTCTTAAAATATGTTGCTCCACTAAACAGATTATAACAAACTGGACCGCTGGAGTGGGAACAATCTTTTGCAAGAGCAATTTCAGAAGTTTGCGACTGAGCTAATTTGCATCTGTAGCAAACTTTCACGGGAACAGTTCACTAATCCATGGGAAATCCAGAATGCCACAGCTAGACTGATTTCTGGACGTTCAGTGCGAGAACATATTACCCCTCTTCTGTCAAACCTTCACTGGCTACCAATTCAGACTTGAATTATATACAAAACATCTCTGCTAATTCCATAACACATTAAAGTTACCAACTGCTCTTTGGATTATGTCATTCTTGAAGCTGTATTGTCCTACTAGAGCACTGCACTCTTCACAAATGACATTACTTGAGGTTCTCTCCTTTCATCAAATTCACCTATCTGGGATTCTCAGGTCAATTTCTTCTGTAGTGGTCCCTGACGTTTGGAAGATCTAAGAGCTTTGTAATGCACTAAATCTTTTAAAAATACAGTTGAAATCCATTTTATTTGAATATTTATTTATTTTTTAACACGGCCGCTGTCGAGTCGGCACCCCATATATATTTTTTGAATACAAGTTCATACACTGTCAAGAATATAAATTGAACGGACCAGAGTGTGTGAGATTCAAAATGTATGCTGTTTCATCCCGCTAGAGATGAGTGTTTGAAGCAAATGCACCGTGGAATATCTGAAGTACATTGCATATTGTGAATGTATACAGTTATATACACCAACATTAATTTAAGTAACACTGGAGAGTGTGATTTGAACATACAAAATTGCCTTCAATCCATCAATCAACTCCTCAACAATCTGAATTTAGTACTAAATAAGTCCAAGACCGAACTGCTCATCATTTCAACTAACCATTCCGACTCCTCGCTTCAGCCCCCTTATACAAGCCAAATCTCTCATGCTAGAGACCTCGGAGTAATACTTGACAATCGTTTAAATTTAAAGAAATCTATTAACAACACAACAAAGGACGGCTTCTACAAACTGCAAGTCCTAAAAAGGCTCAAACCCCTTCTGTTTTTCCAAGACTTCAGGACAGTCCTCCAAGCCACGCTCTTTGCCAAGATCGACTACTGCAACACACTCCTTCTGGGGCTTCCACTCTCTTCCACAAAACCATTACAGATGCTCCAGAATGCAGCAGCTAGAGTCTTGACTAATACAAACCGCAGAGATCACATCTCCCCCATCTTAAGGAACCTACATTGGCTGCCAATAAACTATAGAATCGTACACAAATCCCTCACCATAATCAACAAAACGATCCACAAACAACACCCGTTGGACCTCCAGCTCCCCCTCAAACTCCACACCTCATCCAGACACATCAGAGAATCATACAAAGGATCTCTCCATGTGCCTCCTAACAAAACCTCATGCCACACCGCCACCAAAGAACGAGCCTTCTCGATAGCAGGACCCACTATCTGGAACAGTTTACCGCCAGACCTCAGTCAGGAACCCTGCCTACAAACATTTCGAAAAAACTCAAAACCTGGCTATTTAGCCAAGCTTTCCCATAATCCTTCCACTTTAGGAACTCTACATCTCAAGACTACCTGGCAACATACATAGTGAAACCCTTTAATCATAATGGTTATCTCTCTGTCCTTCTTTCTTCTATTCCCAAGTTTGATCTCCTTGTTAAATGTAACTTTGTCACCTCTGAATATTTTACGGTTAAACGGTTGATAAGAATGTTTACCCCTTGTTCCATGTAAACCGATTTGATATGACACCCGTCATGAAGGTCGGTATATAAAAGAATTAAATAAATAAATAAATAAGACCGGACGGCTCAATGTGGTTACATTGAGCACGTCGACAAAGGCTTGCTGATGCAGTCCTGTTCTCCAAAAATGTATAAATTTATATATTTCTTTGAGCAGACGGTGTTGATTATACATTTCTTGGCGATACCTTTTGTACATATTGGGTAGATAAAAATAATACAGGATTGGCTAAATAGAGATGAACTTAGACCTAAAGGTGAGAGATTGATAATTGCTGTGCAAGACAGTGGACTATGGACAAGATTGTTCACAGCAAACAGAGAAAAAAACTGGAAAAGTAGACACATGCAGATTCCACAGCATAGGAGACAGTTCCCATCCATTGACTGCCTGTGATGTGTTTCCACCAGGTCTGTATACAGAAAGGCACAGTAAGGGAGTATGGCTCATTCACTGGATACTCTGCAAACCAACCAGGGCTTAATATGTAGACACAAAAGAAGTGTAACAGTGAAGTGGAGACAGTGCCAGATGTAACCTGTATGAGGGGGATGTGTCAGGACCAGGGCCGATGCATCCACTAGGTGCATAGGTTGCCTATGGCGCCGAACCTTAGAGGGTGCCAGAGAGGAGTAGAGATTCATCGGGCCACGTGCAATGCGCGCGCGGCCCTGAGAAGCATACAGTGAGCTGTGCGAACGAAGTAGGAGGAGTCGGGCCCAAGACCGGCGGGGGCAGCGCAAACGGGGGGGTGCGCGGTGTGGCGGGAAGAAGGAAGGGGCGGGCACAAGGCAGCAGTCGCCTAGGGCACCCACTAGGACCAGGTGTGAATTCCCCCTTCCAAACACGCTCATACGCAAACACTCTCTTCCTCCTCCTTATCCCAGTGATCTTCCATCCCTAGCCCCCCACCAGTGCTTAACCTCCCCCTGCTTTCATTCACCCTTCAGTGCTCACTGTCCACTGGATTAGGGAGCAGAGGAGCTGTTTTCTGTTCTATCTGCTCCAGGCTTACCCCCTCTGAAAACTGCCTGGAAGGGCAGGGCTAGAGCAGAATACTCCTGCTGTTGATGCCTCTGAAATAGGAAAAGAACTGGGGGGATCTCCACCCAGGCCGTTCCCCTGCAAATTAAACCCTGGTATAAACATTATAAAATCGCTGTACCAGAAAAACATTGGCACAACAACCCTGATAAAAATGCAGAGAAGGAAGAAGTCTGATGATACGTGACATTCCCAGACCAACTGATAAAAAAGCTTGCAGGAAAAAAAAAAACAACCCACAAGAAAAGGCATTGCTAACAGAAATATTAGTGCCAAGTGACTAATCTATATATGGAGAGAGAGAAAAGATCATCAAGGAGCAAGAGGTGCAATTAAAGACCAGGAAAACATGGCAGAGAGATAGGGAAATAATCCTAATAATACAGGATGCCACGGCCTGATTAAAAAACTTGCAAGTGCATCTTGACATGTTGCCTGCATCTATCTCAGAAGGAAGCTCTCTTTAGTACAATTCAAGTATTAAGAAGAAAATTAATAAATTTGAGAGAGTAAGGGGCAGATTTTAAAGAAATACGCGCGCGCGTACTTTTGTTCGCGCAACCGGCGCGAACAAAAGTACGCCGGATTTTAAAAGATACGTGCGTAGCTGTGTGTATCTTTTAAAATCCGGGGTCGGCGCGCGCAAGGCTGCACAAAATCGGCAGCCTTCGCGCGCCGAGCCGTGCAGCCTGCCTCCGTTCCCTCCGAGGCCGCTCCGAAATCAGAGCGGCCTCGGAGGGAACTTTTTTTTTTTGTCCCCCCCACCTTTCCCTCCCTTCTCCTATCTAACCCACCCCCCCGGCCCTACCTAACCCCCCCCCTACCTTGTTCGATGGAGCTACGCCTGCCGCTGGCAGGCATAACTTGCACGCGCCGGTTGACCAGGCCCCGACACAGGCCGCTGTGTTGGGGCACTCGGCCACGTCCCCAGACTGCAGACACACCCCCGGACCGCCCATTTTAGCAAGCCCCGGGACTTACGCGCGTCCCGGGGCTTTGCGCGCCAGCGGCCTATGCAAAATAGGCGTGCGAGTGACCTGCGTGCGTAAATCCGGCAGGATTTACGTACGCAGGGCTTTTAAAATCTACCCCTAAGGTTGTAACCAACACATTCTGGCTTAAGAATGAGTTTAATTCTTAATGAGTGTAATTCTTGTTATGGTCTGTGCAAAACAAAACCTTTTTGGACATATGCCCTCCCTCCCACCCCGAAAAGCTAAAGGCAGAAATTACTAAGACAGAATAACTTTTATCAATTACCACAGGGACTTTTTACGTATTTTGCTTTTTATAATTTCTCTTCTCTGCTACCACTGAATTTTCCTTAAAGTTTTTTTTGTTTGATTTGATGAAATTCATTAAAAAATAAGCAACACAGGAAAAAACAATCCTTTGCCCCCAATTAAGTGTGAAACTACATTTCTTAACAAATATGGAACTACATTTAAAGTTATCTCTTTTCATAAGAATCAGGGTCAAAAAATTTACTCTCCCTACCTTCCATGCAAAAGCATCCGATATGGAAATGAGATGGTTGTCAACACTTATTAAGTACTTTTGCTTTCTTTAATCATTTGGGGATTCCTGAGTTCAAGAATGATGTCAAAGTACGTCGCATTAAATCATAATTGGCACTAAATGGCTCACGCTGGCCTACTTCTGTGGCAAGATCTAGCACAGAAAAATACCAGTCCATTAAATTATAATGTGAAAGAAATTGGACACTTACTCTTGTATTATTGGTACAAGCTGGGTGCCGAGATCCTCACAATAAAACCATTTCTCAAACAACACATCAGTTGACTCTCCAACATAATACCTGTCAAAAGATAATCAAGAATCACTTCTCTCTCTGAATACATCCATTATCTAAAAAAAAAAAATCACTTCGCTGATAGAACTGAATTTTAGATTACTACTGAAATGAAAAATTGATGTATCTTGATTGGTTAATCCAACAATCTTGATTCACAGGAAATGCAAACGACAGTAATTTACCATTGAAGTTTGCCTTTGTTGTCACACTTGCAAAGGCTTTAACTCATATAAGAAAAATGTATTATTTAATTGATTTACATGGCATGACCCATTTTCAGAATCCTCAGTTTAAGCTATAAATCGGTTCATAAAAGGGCTCTTCAAAGAAAGATCTGCAATAAAACACAGCCTGACTGGAGGCCTCAGCAAAAATAGGATTAATATTTGTCTATAATGTACTACTGTTCTTTAGACAAATATATTCATGTGACCCTCATAAAACTTACATTACATTTTCTTATTCAAAATAGTTTTATCATATTCCAAAACCTAATGAGATATTGAATTGAAAAAACAAATCTGTTGACTAATATTTAGGGGGTAATTTTCATAAGCATTTACACACTATGGGTCTGATTTTAAAAAGCATTTACATGCGTAAAACTGGGTTTTACATGTGTAAATGCACTTTACTCGAGTAAGTGGGCTTTTGAAAATTGCTACAATATATGCCATTGAATCGTCCATAGGATTTATTCGCATAAGTGCACTTTACGTGAGTAAATGGCTTTTGAAAATTGCTACAATAGTAGTTACATTTATGCATGTAACTCCTTTGAAAATTACCCCCTATTATTGTAACAGTTTTCAAAAACTATTTACCTCCGTAAAGTGCATGTACATGTGAATATCATCTGGACAATTCAATGGCATACATTGTAGCAATTTTCAAAATCTCACTTACATGGGTAAAGTGCATTTACACGTGCAAAACCTAATTTCAATGGGTGAATTTTCAAAAGGAGTTTTGTGCATAAATGTAGCAAGTTTCAAACTCTATTAAGTTGCCTAAAGTGAACTTATGCAGGTAAATCCTATGGACAATGTAATGGCAATTGAATGGCAATTTTCAAAAGCCCACTTACATGGGTAAATTATATTTAACATTTAAAACCCAATTTTAAGCATGTAAATTGTTTGAAAATCAGGCCCATAGAGTGTAAATGCTTTTTAAAATCAGGCACTTTATGTTTAAGTCATATAAAAAATAGATTGGCCAAGTATAGTAATGTGTTCCCATCCCTGTTTGGTGGTTCAAGACATTTGCAAGTGAAATTTCAAAGGATTTATGCCTGTAAATGTAGCATACTATTGTAGCAATTTTCAAAAGCCATTTACCCGCGTTAAGTGCACTTAGGGGTAGATTTTATAAAACAGCGCGAGCGCGTACTTTTGTTGGCGCACCAGGCGCAAACAAAAGTACGCTGGATTTTAGTAGATACGCGCATAGCCGCGCGTATCTGCTAAAATCCTGGATCGGCGCGCGCAAGGCTGCCGATTTTGGGCAGCCGGCGCGCGCCGAGCCGCGCAGCCTGTCTCTGTTCCCTCCGAGGCCGCTCCAAAATCGAAGCGGCCTCGGAGGGAACTCCCTTTCGCCCTCCCCTCACCTTCCCCTCCCTTCCTCTACCTAACCCACCCCCCCGGCCCTATCTAAACCCCCCCCTACCTTTATCCCTGGATTTACGCCTCCCGGAGGGAGACGTAAATCCACGCGCGCCAGCGGGCTGCTGGCGCACGGAGACGCGATCCGGGGGCGGTTCCGAAGGGCGCGGCCATGCCCCCGGACTGCCCCAGCCTGAAACCACGCCCCCGGGCCCACCCCCGAAACACCGCGTCCCGCCCCCAAAACGCCACGCCAATCGGCCCCGCCCCTGACACGCCCCCTAAAAAAAACCCCGGGACTTACGTGCGTCCCGGGGCTCTGCGTGCGCCGGCAGCCTATGGAAAATAGGCTGCCGGCGCACAAGGCCCTGCTCGCGTAAATCCGGGCGGATTTACGCAAGCAGGGCTTTTAAAATCCGCCCCTTAATGCAGGTAAAATCTATTGACAATTCAATGGCATATATTTTAGCAATTTCAAAAGCCCGCTTACATGGGTAAAGTGCATTTACATGTTGAAAACCCAGTTTTAAGCATGCAAACGCTTTTGAAAATCAAGCTCTTTGGGTGGGGGAACCCCAGGAGTTGTTCTTGTTGTGAACCGTTTAGAAAAAAATGTAGCTTGTTGGATCTATAGTACCATTATGTAGCCACTGGATGGCCTTTGATGTGCTATTGAGCAACTGATGTTTTGTGTTTTTTCAGTTGTGGTAACCCATGAATGTGTTAAGGGTGGCCCCTTAAGAGAGAGAGGAAAGGAGATGATTGGTTGTGGAGTGGCCTGGGAAGATATAAATTCTAGGTCAAATTGGCAGGAACTGCCCTTTCTGAATATGGCGTGGAGGAAAAGAGGGACCTGCAGGATGTAGGGAGACTGGAGTGGCCTGCCTGAGGGCTGTTGGGCCCAGGGACACCCCCAGTATGGAGTGGGGCCCTGCAGGGGCTTCTCCCCCTGAAGGGAGGAGGCCCACGGCCGAAAGAATAGGAGAATCCATTCATCCCCTTCAGGAAATGGCTATGGAGTAGAAGAGGAGATTCCTTCTCTTGAAGAAATGGCCAGTATTTATAAGATGGGGTGGCTCGAGACCAAGGATTACCCCTCTGATAGCCAGAGCATGGAGGAGACTGGGGAAATTACCTGCAAGCTGCTGGAAGGGTGGCGTCAGGAGGAACGAGAAGGGCGAGTATCCATGCAGGTATGAGTATTAAGTGGGGGCATGGAATGAGAAGTGCCTGGGAACTAGGGAGGTGAACCCCATGCACCACAAAGGAAGAGGAGCTTGAAGTTTACTCGTCCATTTGTACGGGATGAGATGACATGTGGAAAACGGATACCTGAATAGAGGGGAATTTGGGGTATTAAAGGGTGTATGCCATACATGTTGGGAGACTGTTATGGGATTCCTGGAGGGAATAACACCATTTTAGGTGGGAAGTGGTATTTCAGGTCCTGGAGTACAATGAATCACTTGATTGTTGGATGTTTTGTCTTGACTGATTATCCCATGAACTCTGAATTTTTCAGTATGATTTGTATGCTGGCCATATGGTATGCATACAGCTGTTGGCTGGGATTTTCCAGATGAATAAAAGTTGAGTGTTTGAAGATACCCTGGAGAATGTTTTGTTTTCCAGGTCTCAAGGGGCCAGCAAAGGGAAGCCACCTTGAAGGGGAAGAGTTCATGGAGGAGAGAGAGAGAGAGAAGGGGTTTATCTTTCCCTTACCAAATCAGGAGAGAAAAGGAAAAAAGCGTTGCTCTTCATGATGCCAGTCTCCAGGGCCCACGTCACATCTACATGACCCAATTTCTGAACCCACAAAGCAAATCAGAAAGACTGACCTGTGCAAAAATCAGGCCTGCGCAAAAACCTGACCTGTGCAAAAACCAGGCCTCTCTTTATTTTATAGGCCTCGTAACAAAGGTTACAATAGCTTATACCGAAATACCTTGGGAACAAATGCTTACTTATAGGTCAACAGTCCCTCAGTGGTTACTATTTAATGAAAATGGTAATACAAGGTTTATTAAAATGAACACAAACTTACTCCTAGCAGAGGAAAGAATGTCTAACTTCAAATGTATTTGCTATATTTTCCCTTTCTGTTCTATTTTTAAAATTGACCGCCCTCTTTCAACCTCCATGTTCCTAGAGATGAATGACCATCGTAGAAAGTAAACAATGGCAGCCATAAATGCTACTGAAGAACGTGTTTGTGATGACTGAAAAAACTGTTGCACTGCTTCAAGGCTTCTCGTAGGTGAAAACAATATACCTATTTATATTAATTATACAATATTTTACCATATTTATTTGATATCTCTCTATCTATAGAGAGGACAATTTTCCATGGAATTTCCCCAGGTAACTAAGCAGTTACCTGAGGAAATTTCCTGGGCTGAAGATTGCTCTCTCCTCAGATGGCAAATGCACGCATGCTGTTTGAAAATGTGCACACCTTTCACGGCAGAAGAAAAGGATGGGAAAGGCAAGATACATACGGGAACTTCATTTTGAAATTTCTACATGTACTTAACTGTGCCTACTTTGCATCTGCTGTAAAGTAGGTGAAAAGTCAAAAGAACCCCTCTGGTCCCCATCAGCCCCATATTTTCAAAGGAAAACTCTGCAGGGGATGCTCCTTTGAGCAGGTTAACTTGCAGGTCTGAGGGAACAGAGTATTGGTGGACATGCCTGCTGCTTGGACACTTTAAATATTGCCACCAGGTTGCTACATTTAGGGGCAGATTTTCAAAGGGTTATGTGTGTAAGATACGCGCCTAACCCTCGAAAAGCTGCCCCCGTGTGCGCCGAGCCTATCTTGCATAGGCTCGGCGGCGTGCGCAAGCCCCGGGACGCGCTTATGTCCCAAGCTTGCAAAAAGGGGTGGGGCATGGGCGGGGTGGGGCCTGAGCCTCCAGGCACAGCAGCCATTTGCTGCTGTGCCCGGGATCGCGGGCCGGCCGTTGGCCGGTATGTGTAAGTTACACCTGCCGGGAGGCAGGCGTAACTTCTTCAACAAAGGTAAGGGGGGGTTCTAGGTAGGGGTGGGGGGCGGAAGGAAAGTTCCCTCCGAGGCCGCTCCGATTTCAGAGCGGCCTCAGAGGGAACGGAGGCAGGCTGTGCGGCTCGGCGCGCTCAGGTTGCACAATTGTGCACCCCCTTGCGTGCGCCGACCCTAGATTTTATAACATGTGCGCGTGACTGCGCGCACATGTTATAAAATCGGGCGCAGATTTGTTCGCGCCGGGTTGCGCGAACAAATCTGCGCCCATGCGCAGGTTTTAAAATCTGCCCCTTATTTTAGGGACACACATACACAAAAAAAAATAATTTTCAATTAGTTTAAGACATTTTTCACTGTTGAAGTGGCTCACAGACTGACAAAGGTAATATTGTCTGTTTTAGTAAATTTGGCTTTAATATTCCCATACTTAATTATATGTATTATCAGGTGTATGACTTGTTCTGGAGAAGAGTAAGCAAAAGAAAGGCAAGATATTATAGAGCCGATGTAATACAGACATAATGAAATTAAAGTGAGGGCGAACCCTCTCATAGCTCACATATTAATTAATGTACTGTGCACAAAGGCTCCTGACTATCAAAAAAGCACCTTGGTTCCCGCTTGTGTGGAGTGTTCAATGTTACTGCACCCGCATACGCCAAAGAGGTTTATATCATACCAATGACTTCATTAGTCATTAGTGCACTACTTACAATGGGACCCAAAGAAGAAGCTACATTTAAAGCACCTTAACACTTAAGGTCGGCTTTCAAAAGGCCTGCGTGTATAAAATCCAGGGTTTACACGCGAGGCCGGGGCTTGCGAGTGCCGTGCAAATTTTCAAAGGGGCCCGGCCACGCGTGTAAACCCCGGTACCCGCACAAGTGCTGGGCCGGGGGAGGGGGGACGGGGATGGACGGGGCGGGACGGAGGCTGGCCGGGACAGCGACCCCTGAGGAGAAGCAAGTAATAAAATAAAAAATATCAGGTGAGGTAGGTTAGCTTTAGGGAGCGGGAAGGAGAGGGGGAAGCGGAAGGAAGGTTAGGTAGGGGGTTAGGGAAATGGGGAAGGCCCGATTGCATCGCTGCGCAGAGTTTACATAAATTCACCCCTCCTTGCGCGCGGATTATAAAATCAACGCGCACATGGACGAGCATGCACGTGTTATAAAATCCGCCCCTTAGAACTTAGCTTCTGTTAGTGGCTACAGATATCTTGCTAGCATGCTGGCCCAAGCACACCAGCAGGTTTCTCCTGAGAGAAGCTATGTCCTCAGCCTTCTATTTATTTATTATCATTTTTTCCTACACCACCTTATCACCCAAAACGGCCGTCCAAAACGATATACAATATGAACAAACAGGAAAATCATACCCTATTAACTCTATCCCTTAAAAATGTCCAACCTGACTAAAAACCTTAGTATATGTTTTAAAGAAATGACCCTCCACCCCAGTCCCCTCTTTTACCCAAACAATGGCCAAAAAAACAGCCACCCCCCCATAAAACAAACAGACCCTCCCATCCCCATCCCCATCCCAGATCCCCTCTACTAGTCAACGAATAGAATTCCACCATCCCCTGATATCCGGATATTTTTTCAAGGGTGTGTGCCACTGCTGAGTCCTGGCACCCTTTACCTGCTTGATTTGCTCTGTAGTCCCTCAAAAATAAAAAAAGTACCCGCATCTGTTTTCCAAAAAGAAAGCACTGTGGAGATCTCTACCCAACCAAACAACAAACTGCCATCCCTTGTAACCTCCTCCCACCCATGCAATCATCTCATTCCTCTGAACCCCCCTCAAAGGACAAATGCCACCATTTCCCGATCCCTCTTCCTACCCTTCAGGTAGCAAAAAGTTCCATCCGTTCCCCAAAATGTTTCTAATGCCAAGCCAGCAGGAGAAGGCAACGTTACCTCTTAGCATCCTGGCTTCCACCCCTTTGGGGGCTTCAGGTCTGAGGCCCCTAGTAGCTGGGATCAGAGAATCACAGGGCGCCAGACCTCTGGGAAGCAGAGGATGGCCAATGTAACCCCAATATTTAAAAAAGGCTCCAGGGGTGATCCGGGTAACTATAGACCAGTGAGCCTAACTTCAGTGCCGGGAAAAATAGTGGAAACTATCCTCAAGATCAAAATTGTAGAGCATATAGAAAGACATGATTTAATGAGACACAGTCAACATGGATTTACCCAAGGGAAGTCTTGCCTAACAAACCTGCTTCATTTTTTTGAAGGGGTTAATAAACATGTGGATAAAGGTGAACTGGTAGATGTAGTGTATTTGGATTTTCAGAAGGCGTTTGACAAAGTCCCTCATGAGAGGCTTCTACGAAAACTAAAAAGTCATGGGATAGGAGGCGATGTCCTTTCGTGGATTACAAACTGGTTAAAAGACAGGAAACAGAGAGTAGGACTAAATGGTCAATTTTCTCAGTGGAAAAGGGTAAACAGTGGAGTGCCTCAGGGATCTGTACTTGGACCGGTGCTTTTCAATATATATATCAATGATCTGGAAAGGAATACGATGAGTGACGTTATCAAATTTGTGGATGATACAAAATTATTCAGAGTAGTTAAATCACAAGCAGACTGTGATACATTACAGGAGGACCTTGCAAGACTGGAAGATTGGGCATCCAAATGGCAGATGAAATTTAATGTGGACAAGTGCAAGGTGTTGCATATAGGGAAACATAACCCTTGCTGTAGTTACACGATGTTAGGTTCCATATTAGGAGCTACCACCCAAGAAAGAGATCTAGGCGTCATAGTAGATAATACATTGAAATCGTCGGCTCAGTGTGCTGCAGCAGTCAAAAAAGCAAATAAAATGTTAGGAATTATTAGGAAGGGAATGGTTAATAAAACGGAAAATGTCATAATGCCTCTATATCGCTCCATGGTGAGACCACACCTTGAATACTGTGTACAATTCTGGTCGCCGTATCTCAAAAAAGATATAGTTGCAATGGAGAAGGTACAGAGAAGGGCAACCAAAATGATAAAGGGGATGGAACAGCTCCCCTATGAGGAAAGGCTGAAGAGGTTAGGGCTTTTCAGCTTGGAGAAGAGACGGCTGAGGGGGGATATCATAGAGGTCTTTAAGATCATGAGAGGTCTTGAACGAGTAGATGTGACTTGGTTATTTACACTTTCGAATAATAGAAGGACTAGGGGGCATTCCATGAAGTTAGCAAGTAGCACATTTAAGACTAATCGGAGAAAATTCTTTTTCACTCAACGCACAATAAATCTCTGGAATTTGTTGCCAGAGGATGTGGTTAGTGCAGTTAGTGTAGCTGGGTTCAAAAAAGGTTTGGATAAGTTCTTGGAAGAGAAGTCCATTAACTGCTATTAATCAAGTTTACTTAGGGAATAGCCACTGCTATTAATTGCATCAGTGCATCAGTAGCATGGGATCTTCTAGGTGTTTGGGTAATTGCCAGGTTCTTGTGGCCTGGTTTGGCCTCTGTTGGAAACAGGATGCTGGGCTTGATGGACCCTTGGTCTGACCCAGCATGGCAATTTCTTATGTTCTTATGTTCTTATGTTCCTGCTAGCTCAGTATTAGAAACCTTTGAGAGCTTACACTGGATGGAGGGGAGTTGAAGAGGATGCAGCTCTCCCTATTGCTACCACTCCTCTTCAGATATGTTTTCTACAGGCTACGATAAATATTTTCTTTTTTTGATGAGCATTCCCTGAATACCGACTTTAACAACAGTTACAATTGTTTATTTGTTTGGGGATTTTTTTTTTACTGTGTGTCAAAATTTTAAATTAAACTTAATGATTCTAATTCAAGTTATTATGAAACTGAGGCCTCCATGCATTGCACTTGTATTCTGTTTTATAACTATGCAGGCACTAAGGGTATCGGGGTAGACGTTGCATTTGGGGGTCCTAACTTAGATCAAATAAAGTTACTACCTTCATGAGGACTTCCTTTCATCTTATTTTATGTTTAATTGTTCACCTCTTTGATTTACCCTTGAAAAGAAATATATAAAGATCAATAAACATTGACATTTCGGCGGCTTTTGATACCATCAGCCACCACCGCCTCCTGACACGGCTAGAAAGCATCGGCATCTCAGGAATAGCTCTCGCCTGGTTCAAATCCTATCTTTCAAACAGAAAGTTCTCTGTCAAAATTGGAAACAACCTCTCTGCTTCACACCCTTTACAACAAGGAGTCCCGCAAGGCTCATCTCTTTCCTCAACCCTCTTCAATATTTATATCACCCCCCCTCTGCCAGCTCCTCACTGACCTTAAACTCAAATTCTATCTCTATGCTGATGATGTTCAGATCATCATTCCCATTCATAGCTCTATATCTGACGCCCTGGAGCACTGGGAAAATTGCCTTGCAGCCATCAACTCCCTCCTCACCAACCTTCAGCTTGCCCTCAACGCAAACAAAACGGAACTCCTCCACATCTCCTCGCAACCGCCTGACCTCATACCTAATGACCCTAAACTTAACCTCCTCTCAGGTCAACCAGCTGTTAGGGACCTCGGAGTTCTCCTTGATCCCAACCTTAGCATGAAACCACAAATCAATCTATCCTCAAAGCAGGCTTCTTCAAACTCAACGTTCTTAAGAAACTCCGACCCCTGCTGTACACCCAAGATCTCCGCACAGTGATCCAAGCCACCCTTACCTCCAAACTGGACTATTGTAATGCCCTCCTCCTAGGGCTCCCCTTATCTTCAATAAAACCCCTTCAACTTTTGCAAAACGCCACTGCAAGGCTCATTACCAACACACGCATACACGAACATATTACCCCTGTCCTCAAGGATCTACATTGGCTTCCCATCCTTTTCCGTATACACTACAAGACCCTGACCATAGTACACAAATCTATCCACACACACAACTCCAACTGGCTTGACCTCCCTTTCACTGCGCCCCTGTCCTCCCGAGCCACCAGATCTGCCAACAAAGGTAATCTACATGTACCGTCCTTGAAGGCAGCTCATCTCTCATCCACCCGTGACCGCTCCATATCCATTGCCGGCCCCGCCCTCTGGAACTCCCTACCCGTCCACTTGCGCCTTGAACCCTGCGCCATCAAATTCAAAAAGAAACTAAAAACATTCCTGTTCAACCAAGCCTACACAGAATAGACCCTCCCTTCCCTCTATTGCTCATACCCCCTAGGTGACCGCCCTTTTCCTTATATTAAGGAATCTAATCACAATGTACATTGTTGTCTTCTTGTTATGACCTCTTGTTGATTTCTTGTTGTTTAATCTATTTTCCCTACTGCTCTAGGTTAACCCCCTGCCCAGTTCGCCTCCCCTGTTGAAATGTACTTCTAAATCTTTTGTTAATATGTGAACCGGTATGATGTCCCCACTAATACCGGTATATAAAAGTTTCTAAATAAATAAATAAATAAATAAATAAATAAACTAAATCATCCTGAAGAAGATTTGCAATTTTCCTATGACTTTTACTCTGCAGTTTCATTGTTAAAAAGGGGAGGTTGCTTGCTTACTGAGGACCTGAATAGCAGTTAAAAGTGAGCAGAACATATGTTTTCACACTTAAAGCAGATCTCAAGGACCAGAGCTCGGGGTTCATTCATTTAAGGGACCTTTTTTTTTAAAAACTGTACAAGGTAGAAAAGCACAAGTCACCTGAGTCCATCTCTTTCTGTTTTCTGCCTCTCTCTCTCGAAGACTAGTCCAACTGTGCCAGCAAATCTTTGTGGAGAATGAGGTATTCGAGCAGGCAAAAGAAACATCTGACCAAAAAAAAAGTAAGGAGCCGATCATTCCGAATGTGGAAACAATTAGATGCAATGATATCAATTATCTACAATTCACTCTGCAATTTTTGATTTGCTTGCTCCTCCCTTTTCTCCGAAAAGTGCCTGCCTGTATTATTATGTTCCTTGGCAACTGAATTCTCAGAGGTATCAAGAAGCAAAACAACGGAGAAGTTGGCACTGCTGGCATATTTCCCAGCCGGTGTCCTTTGTCCCTGAACATTTCTGATTCTCATGAGGCACTCTTGTGTCAAGGATCTCCTTTTCTGCCGTTTCATCTTAATCCTGGGAAACCTGGAAACTGACCCTCGTCACCTAAACCTTTATTACATTCTTTCACTAAGGAAACAAAAATGAAAGGACAGGTCCTGTCTTAGTATGAGTACATTAATTCTATTATTTTACCCTATATTTACAGATTTTCTACCCCCCCAAATGTTTTTCTCTGCTACCGCGGCACATCATGGAGCTGACTTTTTTTTAAAATGGAACAGGGCATAAAGCCACAAAAGAGGGTCAGTGGCAGCGTTGCAAATGGGACACGGAAATTCAAACTTCCAGCCTTATGTATGGAAAGGGCAATTTTGAAAGCTTGCGGGCAGCTTGCAGGCCCATGGGGACTTTGTATTCATGGGACTGCAAGTGGAGCTTCTCCTTGAAAGTTCGGGCGATGCTGTCAACATGGGGACCTGTATCCGAGTATATTGTACCCGCAAGGGAGCAAGTGCAAAGTCATGCATCAGGAAGCAGACGCAGTGATTTAAAAATGAAATCGGCACGCACAATTTCACGCTGCTAACCTAACCCCGCCCCTTCTTCTCTGAGGGTAAAAACGTGAGTGCTGTGAATCCGTGTACTTGGGTTCACCTACTGTATAGGGGAGTGACGAATAAACCACATTCTTACGCAGGTAAACATGCATAGACCCATGCAAATATCTCGATTAATGTCCCATACATGTTATCCAATCTAAAGCTGTTCCAAATCAAAGAATCCAAGTAATCATAATGCAGAAGCAAAGCCACAAATTACTTAGCATCCAAAGAACATCGTGCTTACCTCCCCTTCTCGGATATAGACATCTCTGTGTTTGCCGTTTTCAGTTATCTTCAGACACATGTCACCTTTTACTTGGAAAAACAACTGAAATGGATAAACAGTTACAGTTAGAAAATGAACAGTACTCGGGTAGATGTTTTGCACAAATAGGTAAAGGTAAATCAACAAACAAGCCTCGTATCCTAATATATTTTCTTAATCCATTTCTAATTGCAATTTATCAAGGCCTTATGGATTAAAATAAATCAGGGAAAAGCTAATGCTCACCTAATGAAAACTGCTCAAACTAATACACACGATCCACTCACAATCTTTTTGGCCCCTAGAAGGTGAATATCAGAGGGGGAGGGGAAGAATAGAAGCAGTCACATAAGTAGATATTCAGGGGACTGAACAAAAAAAGAAAAGTGAATACATGCGGGCTTTACTGAGTATTTTCAAAGCAAACATGTGCAAGTTCATTTTGATAATACTCAGGTAATTGTGCGAGTACGTGTATATATTCACTTGCGTAAAAGCCGCTCACTTACGTGTGTACTTGCCGCAACATGCACAAATGAAAAGTTCTGAAAAAGGGGCAAGGAATAGGCATAGGCATGGTCTCTGTGTTCCTGGATTTCACCTTCAAATTTGTGTATAAATCCTTAAGCACATAGATGTGTGCCTGGTCCCCTGCCACATAACTTTACTTCTGCTATGGATGGCATGTAAGTAGTAAACCACAAAAACTAAGCACATCAGCGGTGTTCTAAGGGTTGAGGCTAATAGGAAAGAAAGAAGGCTATTAAACTAGGGGGGTTTGGAAGTCCTATTCCTTACCTGGTTGAACTGGGAACAAACTGGTAAAACTAGAAATGGTGAAAGCTTCTGTGTCCTTTAAAATCCCCCCACTTACCCAGTAGTAGCAGCATTTGCATGCATAGGCACACATACACTTAACATTGCATGCTCATATGTGCACGTTCAGGCTATTTTATAACCTGCATGCACATGCGCGTATATGTTATAAAATGGCCATGTCTCTGGGTGTGGGCTGATGAACATGTGCATATGTGCACCCATGTGCCTTTTTAAAAGTTATTGTCTAAGTTTTCAGTTTCATTAATCACTACTGCAAATCAACTGTGAGCTGGCTTGCTATATTTATTTTGATCACCAGGATGAAGTAACCCTTGTTTGCATTAATAAAGAATAATATTCAGAGATCAATACTCAGCAGACCAGTTAGCCAAATACAGATACTGGGCTAACTTTAGCCAGGATATTCAGTGGGATTTATCTGGGTAAGTCTCCCACTGAATATATCCAGACAAAGTTAGTCAGTGTATTACTGCATTTTGTTCAGTATTGTAGAAGTCACTGCGATGTATCCTGCAATAGATTAATTTAGCTTCTTATGAGAGAGAAATGCAGTTATGTTGATTCATAATTATAGGATGCAGTTTTGAACTTGAATTAACTGTAAAACTTATTGTGTTACATCCCTCCCTTTACAGCCCCCCTTCCCCCTAGTTTGATAAGAAGCAGCCTGGAACACTTCAAGGTCACAGAGAGAGAGAAAGATACAAAATACAAGATGGAGACAAGATCTAGTTAGAAAATAAGGGTGTGAAAACAAAGAAACTGGCAATTAGGGAATTAAAAATCTTGTTCGAAGAGTAGTACTAGCAGCTCTGTTGGAGCTGAGATGGAAAACATCTTACTTCTGCCCAGATTTAGTTTATAGACACAATATAAACTGGATATGAGTGCACTTTTAGTTTTTGGGGCACTCATTCTTATTGGTTTTACAGTAGTGCTTGTTTGCTATCTGAATTATTATATTATTTATTTATTTATTTATTTATTTATTTATTAAAGGCTTTTATATACCGAATTTCTTGATACAAATCAAATCAGCTCGGTTTACATCGAACAAGTAGAAAATTATAACCAACCAAACAGAAGAGACGATTTGAAGGAGTATAAAGTTACATCATGACACTAATGATACTAATGCTGATCCACAGAAAGTAATATATTTTGAGAAAGTGCAGGGCTAGTGGTCCCACATGTGAGAGAGAATGATGTACAAAATGTGGAAGGGAGTGGACAGTGGAGTGCCTCAGGGATCTGTATTGGGACCCTTACTTTTCAATATATTTATAAATGATCTGGAAAGAAATATGACGAGTGAGATAATCAAATTTGCAGATGACACAAAATTGTTCAGAGTAGTTAAATCACAAGCAGATTGTGCTAAATTGCAGGAAGACCTTGTGAGACTGGAAAATTGGGCATCCAAATGGCAGATGAAATTTAATATGGATAAGTGCAAGGTGATGCATATAGGGAAAAATAACCCATGCTATAATTACACAATGTTGGGTTCTATATTGGGTGCTACAACCCAAGAAAGAGATCTAGGCGTCATAGTGGATAACACATTGAAATCATCGGTTCAGTGTGCTGCGGCAGTCAAAAAAGCAAACAGAATGTTGGGAATTATTAGAAAGGGAATGGTGAATAAAACGGAAAATGTCATAATGCCTCTGTATCGCTCCATGGTGAGACCGCACCTTGAATACTGTGTACAATTCTGGTCGCCGCATCTCAAAAAAGATATAATTGCGATGGAGAAGGTACAGAGAAGGGCTTCCAAAATGATAAAGGGAATGGAACAGCTCCCCTATGAGGAAAGACTAAAGAGGTTAGGACTTTTCAGCTTGGAGAAGAGACAGCTGAGGGTAGATATGATAGAGGTGTTTAAAATCATGAAAGGTCTAGAACTGGTAGATGTGAATCGCTTATTTACTCTTTCGGATAGTAGAAAGACTAGGGGGCACTCCATGAAGTTAGCATGGGGCACATTTAAAACTAATTGGAGAAAGTTCTTTTTTACTCAACGCACAATTAAACTCTGGAATTTGTTGCCAGAGGATGTGGTTAGTGCAGTTAGTATAGCTGTGTTTAAAAAAGGATTGGATAAGTTCTTGGAGGAGAAGTCCATTACCTGCTATTAAGTTCACTTAGAGAATAGCCACTGCCATTACCAATGGTAACATGGAATAGACTTAGCTTTTGGGTACTTGCCAGGTTCTTATGGCCTGGATTGGCCACTGTTGGAAGCAGGATGCTGGGCTTGATGGACCCTTGGTCTGACCCAGTATGGCATTTTCTTATGTTCTTATGGCAATTAGAAGAAGTGGACAAAACACAAGAAATCCACAACTGCAGACTAGTCCTGAGACATGCAGTAGTTTTTTCTTATCAGTTTGTTTGGCAATACTTCAAGGAGAACAGAGAAACAAAGAAAACAGTACAGCGCATGTGCTGGCCATGGACATAAGGTCCTAACCTGAAGTAGGATGGGCAGACTCCTGTCAAAAGCTGAACTGAGAAAGATCAGCACAACAAACTCTGCAAAGATCCAGAGTTCCCAGTGCCTCCCAGTCTCTTGAATGAGATCCTATTTAGCAAGTCATCATCTGAAGAAGAAAATCAGGAGACATTCTCCCAGGAAAGTGACCACTTCTTGCCAGGCCATTGGTATATAATTATCCCTTTTAGCTGGGAGAAAGCTATTTACTCTGCTCATTTGTGCTTGTATAACCTGTTTTGTTTGTTATTATCACAAATTTTCTTATAAGCATATGTTTGTGTATATATCATACAATAACATATAGCTGTTCAAATTTTTATATAAGCCATAGTTAGGGATCATTATTTTCTTAGTGGATATGAGTGATCCAGACTACACAAGGCAAATACCCCAATCCTTCCACCTAACTTTAGGTAGAGTTTGCTGTGAGCAGATTTACCCAGGGGAAATTTAGTTGGAAAGTGCTCAATATTGTTGCTATCCAGCTAAACTTAAGATCCATTCCCGTAGTGCGCCCAAGTCCACCTCTTTTGTGTGGATAATGACTTTGGTTCTTTTTACTTTTTATTTTTATTTTAATATCCGCACTAACAAACAATATAAACATGTAAAAGAGATTACACTGCATCAAAATTCCACCTTAATCACAGCGTAAGCTAAAACATCCATTTGGTGGCCTGGGAAATTGGAAACTCGAGGTATATCTGGCTAAACCCTGAACTTAACCAGACAAACCCCTTTGAATATTGAACTCTCAGGGGCAGATTTTAAAAGCTATGGGGGTAATTTTCAAAAGAAGTTACATGCGTAAATGTAGCTACTATTGTAGCAATTTTCAAAAGCCATTTACTCAAGTAAAGTGCACTTATGTGAGTAAATCCTATAGACAAGTCAATGGCATATATTGTAGCAATTTTCAAAAACCCACTTACTCAAGTAAAGTGAATTTACTCCAGTAAACCTGGTTTTTACTCGAGTAAATGCTTTTTAAAATCAGGCCCTATGCGCGGGCATAGATTTGTGCGTGCAACCCAGCACGCACAAATCTACACCTGATTTTATAACATGCGTGCGCAGCCGTGCGCATGTTATAAAATCTGGGGTCGGCACGTGCAAGGGGGTGCACACTTGTGCACCTTGCATGCACCAAGCCCTAGGGGAGCCCCAATGGCTTTCTCTGTTCCCTCTGAGGCCGCTCCGAAATCGGAGCGGCCTCGGAGGGAACTTTCCTTCCACCCCCCCCACCTTCCCCTTCCTTCCCTTACCTAACCCGCCCCCCAGCCCTACCTAAACCCCCCCATACCTTTGTTTTTCAAGTTGCGCCTGCCTCTGGGCAGGTGTAGGTTGCATGCGCCGGCCAAGTGCCGGCGCGTGATCCCCCAGCCTAGAGGCCCTTTGGAGGCCTCTGACCATGCCCCCTCCCCACGCCGGATGGCCCCCGCCCCACCCCTTTTTTCAAGCCCCGGGACATGCGCATGCTGCCGATCCTATGCATGCATAACCCCCCTGCGTGCGAAAATCCAGCTGGATTTACACGCGCAGGGCTTTTAAAATCTGCCCCTCATGGTTAAAACTAGTCTCGAAGAGTGTCCAGTGTCCTGTCTAGCCGTAGCCTGACAGCACATAAGGTTCCACAGAATAAGCACGGTTAGGGTTAGGGAGGGGTAAGCATTTATGCACATACTTTTGTATTTTCAAAAATATGCACCTAAAATGTCCTGAAAAATGTCTGTGCACAAAATAGCAGTCATAATTGTATATGGGTAGTTTTGGTGAGATAATTTTCCAAGGGAAAGAATATGCATACTTGCCCTTTGAAAACTGGTGCAGATTATGTGTGGATTTGCCATCTAATTTATGCAGGCTGTATCAAAAATTACCCCCTCAAAGGAGAATTTTCAGTCCCAGGGTAACTTTCTTACCTGTGGGCCAGTGAGTTCATTTTGAAAGGGAAACACCCTTCGGAGTTTGAAAACATCTTTGACCAGCACAGATCGCAGGTACATAATGCAGGAAAACAATTTTGAAAGGGACTTTCTTTGTGAGTAAACACCCATTTATCCATGGAGAATCCCTTTGCAAATCACCCCCTTAAATTATGTTTTTATTCTAAAACAATACCTCAGTTTTCTAGGGGGAATGAGGGAGATGAATAATTGTTACTTTCCAATCATATTAGCAAACATGGGTTTTGAAAAAAGCAAATAATTTGGAAAAATAGGAAATAAATCTAGGCAAGGACTGAGCAGATAATTATATTCCAGTTTAAGAATAATCTGTTTCTGTGTCAAGATTCTAAAAGAACAACATAAACATCTGTATCTATTTATAGAAAAAGAAGAGTTTAATTGGGCCTTGCAGAGCCAAAAGTAAGCAGTATGAGATATACCGTATAGTAACAAGCATCAGCGAAAAACATAATTTATGTACATATTCATTACCTATCTGAGGACGATACAGTCAGTGTCTTTCTCTCAGTCCTTTGGGAACTGACTGTGCAATAACTTATGCTTCAGTGCGTGTGAATATTTCCAATGCAAAACAATGCTAACTTTCTCTGCTTACTGAATAAACATATATTTTAAGTGAAATAACATGCATGCATAATATCCCTGCTTTATAAACAGAGGCAGGTATTTTATAAAGTATGCGCATATATTGTTTTGAAAACACATTCTTGCATGTGTGGTTGAAATCACCAATTCACCGATACCCATTAGTTCACCCAGTCTGTCTCAAGTAGGGATGTGAATCGTGTCCTCGATCGTCTTAACGATCGATTTCGGCTGGGAGGGGGAGGGAATCGTATTGTTGCCGTTTGGGGGGGTAAAATATCGTGAAAAATCGTGAAAAATCGTGAAAAATCAAAAAAACGTAAAATCGCAAAACCGGCACATTAAAACCCCCTAAAACCCACCCCCGACCCTTTAAATTAAATCCCCCACCCTCCCGAACCCCCCCCAAATGACTTAAATAACCTGCGGGTCCAGCGGCGGTCCGGAACGGCAGCGGTCCGGAACGGGCTCCTGCTACTGAATCTTGTTGTCTTCAGCCGGCGCCATTTCCAAAATGGCGCCGAAAAATGGCGGCGGCCATAGACGAACACGATTGGACGGCAGGAGGTCCTTCCGGACCCCCGCTGGACTTTTGGCAAGTCTTGTGGGGGTCAGGAGGCCCCCCCCAAGCTGGCCAAAAGTTCCTGGAGGTCCAGCGGGGGTCAGGGAGCGATTTCCCGCCGCGAATCGTTTTCGTACGGAAAATGGCGCTGGCAGGAGATCGACTGCAGGAGGTCGTTCAGCGAGGCGCCGGAACCCTCGCTGAACGACCTCCTGCAGTCGATCTCCTGCCGGCGCCATTTTCCGTACGAAAACGATTTGCGGCGGGAAATCGCTCCCTGACCCCCGCTGGACCTCCAGGAACTTTTGGCCAGCTTGGGGGGGGCCTCCTGACCCCCACAAGACTTGCCAAAAGTCCAGCGGGGGTCCGGAAGGACCTCCTGCCGTCCAATCGTGTTCGTCTATGGCCGCCGCCATTTTTCGGCGCCATTTTGGAAAATGGCGCCGGCTGAAGACAACAAGATTCAGTAGCAGGAGCCCGTTCCGGACCGCTGCCGTTCCGGACCGCCGCTGGACCCGCAGGTTATTTAAGTCATTGGGGGGGGGGGGGGTTCGGGGGGGGGGGGGGTTTAATTTAAAGGGTCGGGGGGGGGTTTTTAGGGGGTTTTAGTGTGCCGGCTCACGATTCTAACGATTTATAACGATAAATCGTTAGAATCTCTATTGTATTGTGTTCCATAACGGTTTAAGACGATATTAAAATTATCGGACGATAATTTTAATCGTCCTAAAACGATTCACATCCCTAGTCTCAAGTTCGCCTAGACCATCTAGCACTTCACCCTAAACCCACAATAATTCACCCGGTCCTTCCATCCAAAAATTGCAGACAACAGGCAAATCTGATTTCACTTGCAGCAGTCAATGAGTAGGTATAAAAGTGTGCGAATAAGCTCAGTAATGTATACATGTATCTCTTCTACAAAATAGTACTACCATATGTACTTCCGAACCCCATCCAGTAACATCCCTAGACCACCCTTTTTTTCTGCCAAAATGGAAAATATGCATGTATTCTCAAAATTTATAAAATTGCATTTCCAGAGGCACTCCTATGGGTAAAATAGTGCTTTATTCTGAAAATGACCTGTTATAAAATTGTATGCCCCATGTGCAGATAAACCTTTGTATGTATAGCCTAAATGTACATAAGTTTACCCAAAATGAGCAGAGGTGTTCCTGTACGCAAGAATGAGGAGGGCTTTGTACTTATATGCATACTTTTTCATTTTAAAAAATATCTGTATGTATATTTTTCACAAAAATTTTATGTACACAAATTAGCAGGTATAATCGTGTGTGGGTAGGTTTGCTGGGATAATTTTTAAAAAGTAAATCGTATGTACCTTCTCCTTGACAACTGGTATAACTTATGTGCATATTTGACCTCAAATTTATGCAGGCTGAATCAAAATTATGTCCAGGGAGGATAATTTTCAAACACTTGTGTGCAGTGGCATATATGTGCATATATGCTGTGCATAGTATTTTATAATCTACACACATGTTTGATACATACACAATTTATAAAATACACGTATCACTACCCCGTAACATATGCGCGAATGTAGGCTTTCATGCAATGTAGTGAAACAGACATAATGCATTGAATGCACATACATTTCCTACCTATTTTTAATATATACATATGTATACTTGACTCATATAAGTAAAGTAGTACTTACTCATGTAAGTCCCAATTTACATGTCGACAATTTTAAAACATGAACGCATCAAGAAAATTACCAATTTTACCAATTAGTCTACCAGTTTGCCTAGTCCTTCTCTAGGTCATCAAAATTTTCCTGTTTCTTCAGCCTGAACTCATCCCGCAGTTTATCTAGACCTCTCACCCAATCAGTAGTACACAATAAACATGTTTAATATCGCTTATGCCAGATAAGTAGCAGGTGTAAAAATATGCATGTGCGCACGCAGAAGCGCACATGTTATAAAATCGGGGGTTGGCACGTGCAAGGGGTGCACACTTGTGCATTCTACGTGCGCCAACGCCCGTGGCTTTCCTCAGTTCCCTCCCAATCCGCTCCAATTTCGGAGCGTGCTGAGAGGGAACTTCCCAACCCCCTACACTAACCTCCCTTCCCCTTCCCCAACCTACCCACCCCCTAGCCCTAACCTAACCTCCTCTCAAAACGTTATCTTACCTTTTGCGCCTGCCTCAGGGCAGGTGCAGGTTACGCGCGCCGGCACCCTGCTGGCACACGATCCCCTGGCACAGCGCAAATGGCCGCTGTGCCAGGGGCCTATAGCCACGTCCCGCCCTACCCCCTGGACTTCCACGCCTCCTCACCGCCCCTTTCCCGAAGCGCCGGGACTTACACGCATCCCGGGGCTTTATGAGTGTGGCCGGGCCTTTGAAAATAGGCCCGGCGCGCATAAGGCCACTTACATACATAAGCCTTTTAAAATCTGGCCCATAATGATTAGACATGTCCACCCTATTCTATAAACTTTGCACTTACGTGTTCAAATGCCTATGCGCAAATTGACGCGCCTAAAAAAAGGCGACATGGGGCAGGTTGTGGGCATTCTGGATTGAGGCTAACACTTGAGTGCATAATTTGCTATTTTATAACCTGAACAAGTGGTACACTTCCAGTTTTTACCTGCGCCCACTTATTTCTGTTATTTTTCAGGTGTAAATCTGAATAATTCTCTTTATAACCAATTACTGAGTGGGTAAAGGGTCTGGGTAAACTTGGGGGAGTGTAGGTTGAATAACCAGGGAGAGTTTGATAACCTAGAGATAAATTGAGCAAACTGTTGGACGAACCGGTTAAAATGCTCAGATTCTTCATGCGCGCATGTTATAAAATTACCTCCCTTGTGTAAAAGCCGACAATTCACAAGGAAAAAACGCGATTAGCAATGCTTATGTAATTACTTAAAGTTAGGAGCACAAGTGCACACTGGGGCGTATTTTATAAAAACGTGTGTGCACCTGCACGGATGATATACAATGTAAGAGCATGTGCGCTCGCGTCCATATGGGCACGTGAGCACTCGATTGAAAGTTACCGATCTCTGGGGTAGATTTTATAAAAGTACGTCCGCGCAAACAAGAGTACGCCGGATTTTAATAGGTACACGTGTAGCCGTGCGTATCCTTTAAAATCTGGGGTTGGCGCGTGCAAGGCTGCCTAAAATCGGCAGCCTGTGCGTTTCGAGCCGCGCAGCCTGCCTCGGAGGGAACTTTCCTTCCACACCTCCGCACCTTCCCCTCCCTTCCCCTACCTAACCCACCCCCCCGCCAGCCCTATCTAAACCCCCCTACCCTTTTTTTAAAAGGTACACCTGCCAGAGGCAGGCGTAACTCGCGCACGCCAGCTGCGTGATTCCTTGGCCCAGGAGCTGTTTCGGAGGCCTCGGCCATGCCCCCGAAACGCCCCCGGGCCGGAACTACACCTGCGGCCCCGCCCCCGAATGATGCAACGCTGCAACATACACCCCCGACCCCCCCCCCCCCCAGGAAAGCCCCGGGGCTTGTGCACGCCGCCGAGCCTATTCAACATAGGCTCAGCGCGTGCAAGGGGAACTTGGGGCAGGTTTTCGGGAGTTACATGCGTATCTTATGCGCGTACCCCTTTGAAAATCTGCCCCTCTGTGCGCATGTGTAGGCCCCTGTCCTGGAATGCTCCTAATCCACTCAGTTTTACATGTATATATGTGCATAGAAAAATGAAACTATGTGCATATTTTCAACTTTTATAAAGTATGGAGAACAGGCTACTTCATACTTACATGTGTATATGCTAATTTTTATGAGCATAATGTTTCCAGTATTCACCTTATAGTGTTCTGTGGATGAAAAGCATTTATTGGGGGGACTATGAGAAAAAGGTTGATGTGGACGCAATGTATGTAAACAAAGGAACATTGCATGAGAATTAGGCTTTAGCAGGCATATGGTAAATAGTGTGGTATGCTCTCCTTCACTTGCTATTTACTGTGGGGCAGATTTTAAAAGCCCTGCGCATGTAAATCCAGCCGGATTTACGTGTGCAGTGGACTTGCGCGCCGGCTCGCCTATGTTGCATAGGTCGCCAGCGCGCGCATAAGTCCCAGGGCTTTGCTTGGGGGGGTGTCAGGGGCGGTGCGGCATTCGGGGGCATTCCAGGGGCGGGGCTGTGAGTATGGTGCCGGCCCAGGGGCGTTCCGGGGCATGGCTGAGGCTTCCAAACCAGCCCCCAGGCTGGGGAATGGTGGGCTGGCAGCCCGCCAGCGCACGCAAGTTACGCCTGCCTTGGGCAGGCGTAACTTTCGTAACAAAGGAGGGAGGATCAGAACTATAGTTCCCTCTGAGGCCGCTCCGATTTCGGAGCGGCCTCGGAGGGAACGGGGGCAGGCTGCTCGGCTCGGCGCGCGCAGGTTGCACAATTGTGCACTCCCCTGCGTGCGCTGACCCTGGATTTTATAACATGCGCGCGGCAGCGTGTGCATGTTATAAAATTGGGCGTAGATTTGTTCGCACCGTGTTGTGCAAACAAATCTATGCCTGTGCATAAGTTTAACAATCTACCCCTGTGTATCTACTGAAGCCTAAAAATAAACACCCACTTCCGAGTGAGTGTTAAATGTTAGCATGACTGCAGGCTCTGCAGACTAATATTTAGCACTGGGAGAGGCCATGTGTTTTGTGTAAGTTTTCATGCAATTTCATGTCTTTGTGACATATTCTGTATCCTTACCATGTTAAAATGATGGGCTGCCTGGCATTGTGGGACTTTTACTGAGTTTTTAAATTTAGCACTTTTGGGGAAAAGTGCCATAGTGGTGTTTTTTTGCAGATGTTTTTGGCTTCCAAAGTTTTCTCTGTGTAATATTTTTCCTTCCAGGAAATTAAGAAGTTTGCAAATGATACCCCAATTTAAAATTGTAAAAGAAAACTGACTTGCTTTTTATACTTCATTTTATTGGACTCCTCTTGCCTGATCTTAGATTTGTTGTTAAGTCTCTTCTTTAAAGTGATTCAAAAGAGCCAAGTTGCTTTATACACATGCCTTCTAAAAGAGATCCATTGTATTGACACATCAGCTTCCAATCACAATTACAGTCGTTGCTTTTCATGTCTGGACTGACCACGTTGGGAACTGAATGCCCTGTAGTGAGAGGAATAAAATCCCTTGGCTATCACTGCTATAAAACAGTAGGCATACACGGGTTCAGATGTAAGACACTGCTATTTTACTTCCTTTTCAGGATTGTCATTGCCTGGTCTCATTGCATACGTTTGATACTATGAAATTTGTTAATTTAATGAAGCTGGTTTAGTAAGTGATGCATGGGCTAAGTGTGACAACTAGTGGTCAATAATGTTCTCCATATTAAAGAAATTTATGGCCTTGTCTTTCCGGCATCACTTTTCATACATCTGTGTCAATGAATGAAATACATTCTGAACTCTCCAGGAAATGTAAAATATTTGAAGTTAAAGTAATCAAACACCTCACAACTAACTGAGGGTAGGGTAATTTTCAAAGGCATTTTCGTGGGTAAAACAGTGTTTTACCCGAGGAAATGACTGGTTATAAAATTGCCCACACAATAAGCTGGTAAACTTCCATGCAAAAGTCCTGCAGGCATAAAGGTTTACCCAGACTGAATGGAGGGCATTCCTGGGGGGGGGGGAGATTTGGGAAAGGGTGTGGACTTGCATGTATACTTTTGGACTTTCAAAAATATGCACGGAAATGTTCCTGAAACGTTTCCTGTGGACAAATTAGCAGGTGCAATTGTGTTTGGGTACTTTTGGTGGGGTGTTTTTCACAGTGAACATACCCATGCAAATTTGTTTTGTAAACTGGTGTAATTTATGTGCCTATTGGCCAGCTTACCTGGGCTGCCAACAAAATTATTTCCAAAAAGACTTACCAAAGACTTTCTTTAAATTCATTACCAGAAATGTCTACTGCTTCTCTGCCGCCTTCTTATCACTGGACTACATCCTCCTTCTCCTCCTCCCCCCAACACCCAAACCCACATGCCTTACCCTTCCTCTTCACACTACTATTGCAATGTTATCTGTGGTTCACTTGTATTTTCAGCAAAATTCTATTAGTTCAATAAAATGGTGTGTTTGTTGACCTTTTATTTCGCGTGCATTGAAATGCATGTCTACTTTTAGTACTGGTTAGATTTTTGGATCAGTTTGTTTACACCTATTAAGACACATCTGCTTGTACCCTGTAGAGCAGGAAGCAAATAACCAAACATCATAAAAATAGGAGCTGTTAAGTGTTGATCAGTTCATGGCATTTGTACTCAGAATTATTGCAAAGTGGTATGTGATTGCACATTTTATTTTAGGTCTATGTATTTCAAAATGTGTTGGCTCTATCCAAAAGGGAAATTTACAGTAGGGCACCTGACAGCCAGAGAGCCCACATTCACTGTGTTTGAATATTAGGTGGATATGCAGTTAAAACCTCGCTGTGTACCCTTGCACATTTTCAAATGATAGTGTAAGTTAAATGCATGAGTTGCATGCCTGTTCAATGCATAATTTTATAGAAATTAAATGTACATGTACAGTTTTCAAAGAAGTCTCTTGAATACCTATTTTCCTATGTATCCAAAAATACTTTCAGAAGGCTACAAATCCGCTTGCTTGAATATGGCTGACCTAGACAGATTCATTTTATTTTTACTCACATAAAAGGCACCCAAATCTTTGAAAATGTACCCCAATATGTTGAGGCTTCGGAAAGAGCTGTCATTATTTTCTTGCTGTCCCAACATAGGGGTCGATTTTAAAAGGCGCGCGCGGGCGTTCATGCGCGCGCAGTTCCCGGCACATGTTTGGTGCGCGCAAGGTGGGGGGAGGGGGATTTTAAACGTGCGGCGATGCGAGTAGGGCTTCCCCTGTTCCCTCCCAGTCCGCTCCAATTAAAGAGAGCACTGGGAGGGAACTTCCCTATACCCCTACCTACCCTTCCTACCTTTTCCTCGCTCCTCCCCAACCCCTACCTAGCTACTAATGTTTTGTTTGTTTCATTAGTTACTGCTCCTGCAGAGCAGAAGTAACTTCCATGCACCGGCCAGCTGCCGGCACGCGCCTCCCTGGGACAGGGCCTAATGGCGCTGTCCCGGCCCACCCCCTGGCCTGCCCTTTTAGTGGGCCCGGTCCTTATGCACGTATCGGGGGGGTTACGCGCATGGCCGGGCCCTTTCGAAAATGCATGTGGCACGCGCAGGGCCCGGGCCCGCGCTTAATCCCTGAATTTTATGCGCACCGGGCTTTTAAAATTCGGGCGATTTTGAGACTCTTGCAAATGAGGGTGGTCAGGTTACAGATAAGCCTCCGGCTCAAGGACAGCCGGTTCTTCCCCCCAGCTCTGTCCAACCATGGGATAGAAGAGGTGCCAGTGACGGCAGAGGCACCCGTTCTGTCTGATGCCATTTCTTCTCTTTCTTGCAAGATGTCTGAGTTACAAGCTTTTAGTCTGATTTCTTCTCTTCTGGAAGTTTTGTCTTCTTTCACCTCCTCTGCTGGGGTCCAGGTGCTTTCCCAGTTCTGCTTTCATTACTGACAAGCAGCCCCCATGTGCCAGGCTTACTTTTGTAGGGCTTTGCAGCATGGGGGCAAAGACTTGAGGGGAAGAAAACAGTCCACATATTATTTAGCGAGAACATCCTTTTTAGCCCTTAGAGCCAATTACTAATGCCGAAACCACGCCCCCGGGCCCGCCCCCAAAACGCCGCGTCCCGCCCCCAAAACGCCGCGATCGGCCACGCCCCAACACGCCCCCGACAAAAAACCCTGGAACTTACGCGAGTCCCGGGGCTCTGCGCGCGCCGGCAGGCCTATGGAAAATAGGCCTGCCGGCGTGCAAGGCCCTGCTCGCGTAAATCCGGGCGGATTTACGCGAGCAGGGCTTTTAAAATCCGCCCCTTAATGTTTTTTGGGGGTTCATTTCCTAAACAAAAAAATGAAAAAAATCCCAAACAAAATGAAACCCCAAAATGGGCCTCCTTCCGGCCATTCCCTCTCTCCTCATAAAAACAATCTCAGGGTTTGCGCCTACCCAGACAGGACCTCTCCATACCTTTGACCCGCCTCCCATCCTGCAAAGACAACTGCAGGGCCAGAGACTACCTGGCTGAGCTAAGCTGGGTAGACTCCCTAGGCACCTCCAACCATCCTCCTGCCTCCCTCCCCCCCGAGATCTCCTTTGGCCTCCACTTACTCCTTCTGTGGATCCCCATGGTGCCCTGACTGTCCAGTGCTTTAAAAATGGAGCCAGCAGACCTGAGACTGGTGCTAAACTGACATCACCCACCCACCCATTTACCCAGCCAGATCAGCTGAACCAACCTTAATGATAAATGGAGTGACAGATGTCACGGTCAGAATGCCTTCACATCCATCTCACAGTGCCCACTTTTCATGCCACTATTATTATTATTATTATTATTATTATTATTAAATGGAGTGACAGATGTTACGGTCAGAATGCCTTCACATCCATCTCACAGTGCCCACTTTTCATGTCACTATTATTGGTGCCCTTTGCCCCTCTGTAGGCACCTTGTGGTGTTCATGCCACTGTTGCTGCTGCTTCACCCCGGCTTTGGGGTGTTCGCCCCTCTCACTGTGCCTTCGGGTGTTTCTGCCATTTGTTACTGCTGTTTTGCAGCCCGTTAGGTGCCTTGTGCTGTCAATGCTACTGCTGTTGGTACCATTTACTCCTGTTTATGTGCCGTGGGCTGTTTGTTCATGCCTCTGGTCTATGTCGCCCGCCTTACAGATCCTGGGGCAATGACGCCACTCTTCTCGTTGCATTTGTGGTTTTAAGCACTAGAACTCCTGCGGCTTCAAACCTCTCCTGGTGCCTTGGATGTTTCTGTTGTCTTCAAAATGATATTCAAATTCCCTTATGGTACTTACTGTTGGCCTTGCCGATATCAAAATGCCAAACCAGTGCTCCTCTCGCAGTCTCTTGCTGTCTTCAGACCTCTGTTGTTGGTGCCCTTTGCCCCTTTTTTTGGAGCTCTGGGATGTTCTTGCCATTTTTTTGTGCTCTTTCCTCCTCTCATGATGCCTTAGGGTGTTATTGCCTCTGTTTGGGGTACTGTACCCTGTCATGGTGCCTTGTGCTCTTCATGGCACTATTGGTGCCACTTTGCCCAACTCTTACTGGCTAATATTCAAAAGCCCCTAAAATGGCTAACTAAACTTAGCTGGCTAAGTTATTCGGGACACTCAGCAGAATAAATGGTCCACTGAATTTCCATGATTAAAGTTATCCACTAACTCTAGCTGGATAACTTTAAGCCGAAACAGCTATGTCTGAATACAGACAGTTAGGCTTACACTTATTCGGCTGCATGTGCCAAATACTTTAAGCTCAACTGGCTATATTCAAAAAGAATGTAGCTGGCTTTATGGTCATACCATTTTTTTTTTTTAAAGTCCCACCTGGGCCTGTTGCCCGAATCACAGACCTGACATCCAAAGTGACCAAAAAGTCTCTGCTTATACTTCCAGCATTACTGTCGGAGCCATGTTGGAAGCTCCCAGGATTGCGGTATGAGTGCACTGCGATGCTGGGGTCAGATCGACCTTTAGTAAGGTACCAGGTGGGTGGGAGGGTTAGGATTGGGATATGGTGGTGGGTGAGGGAGAGGGAGAGATGGAGAGGAGAGGAGGGGAATTACTAAGATATTTTGCCTAACTGGGGAGGTGGTGGGGGAAGTTTGAGGCCACCAAGAGGACCCCCATAATTATTTTTGTATCTTGTACTTTGAGGGGTTTGGGGGAATAGGAGAACGGGGCCCTTTTTGGTCACTTGGGGTGTTAGAGTTGTAGTTCACTTAACAGGCACATTTAGGGCTATTTTTTTTTTTTTAATTGTAAGGCCACTTATCTGGTGATATTCTTTTCAGTATGGCTGATTAAGCTCAGAGTTATCCAATCTCATACATCTGGATAACATTCAGAATACTCTGAGGCAAACCTAAAGTTTTCCAGCTACCTTATGGGCCGATACAGTGAGGAGCGCACTGTTTACCCGCAATTGGACGCGCGTTTTTGACGCGCTAGCATTACCCCTTATTCATTAAGGGGTCGAAAACGCACGTCCAACCCCACAAACCTAATAGCGCCCGCAACATGCAAATGCATGTTGATGGCCCTATTAGGTATTCCCGCGCGATTCAGATAGGAAAATGTGCAGCCAAGCCGCACATTTTACTTTCAGAAATTAGCGCCTACCCAAATTTTGTATTTCTATATTTGTTTTCAACTTTGTAAACCGTTGTGAAGGTACGTCTGATGTAACGGTATATAAATGACAATAAACTAAACTAATTTCTCCGGGCACCGGGAAAGTGCACAGAAAAGCAGTAAAAACTGCTTTTCTGTGCACCCTCTGACTTAATATCATGGCACTATTAAGTCGGAGGTCCCAAAAGTTACAAAAAGTTTAAAAAAAAATTTTGAAGTCGGCCCGCGGCTTGAAAACCGGACATTCAGTTTTGCCGGCGTCCGGTTTCTGAACCTGTGGCTGTCAGCGGGTTTGAGAACCGATGCCGGGAAAATTAGGCATCGGCTGTCAAACCCAGCTCCTGTCAAAAAAGAGGCGCTAGGGAAGCGCTAGTGTCCCTAGCGCCTCTTTTTACCTGTTTTTACCGCCGGACCTAATTTGAATACAGAATCACGCGCACAGGACAGTGGCCTGTGCAAGCGCTGGGAGAGCGGGCATTTGCCCGCTCTCCCGCGGACTTTACTGTATCGGCCCGTTAGCCTGATACAGCTGAAAATTGGCTAAGATTTCTGAATAACTTTACTCCATCCGAACACCCCCAGAGCATCTCTTTTTTTATCTGTCTAAAATGTAGCCAGATAAGTGGCCCCAATATTGAAAAGTCTGCATTTAGTCAGATAACTCACAAGTTATTCAGCTAAATGCCTTTGAATATTGTCCCCTTTACTATCTTGGAGGGCCTGTCCCTTTGCTGCTGATGTCTGCTTGCAAGTTTCACTAAAAGTGAATAGAAAATCTCACTTTTGGAGCTCAAAATAGAATGCATTAATTCCCCAGTTGACTTTAATGGGAAACAAATAAACAAATTTCATATTTTTTTCATTTGAAATGAGCAAAATGAATTATAGAGGAATACCTGGCTATTCCTCCAAGCCTTCACTTAAACCCTCTGAACTATGGAAAGTGCCACTTATCCATACTTCGCTACCTGTAGCTAGGCACCGTCCATCCACCGTCTGTTAAGTTTTTCTTTCTTCCTCTATCCTCGATTCCTGCTACTTCAGCTTCGAAGTTCACTCCACCTTGTTAAATGTAACTTTGCCTCTTGCTAAATGATTTGTTAATGTTATAACCCCCTGTTGCTTGTAAACCAATATGATATGATTCGTATCATGAATGTCGGTATAGAAAAGAGTTAAATAAAATGAATTAACAAAGTGACTTACATTTTTTTTCTATCTACATCCTTAATGATCATATCAAATTTGACATGATCACTATTGCCAAACAACCTCACCATTGTTACCCCTTGTATCAGCTCTGGTGATACACTAACAGAGGGGCCAATGCAATAAATATCCACTGAAAGCGGGCATTGAACATTCAATGCCTGCTTTACTGACGCGCCCCCAGGCAACCCTCCTGGGGGCACCGTGCAATATTTAAATTAGGGGTCGCTTGCGCGCCCCGAGTGCCTCCTTGAGAATGGGAGCCCGCGAGTGTCGGAACTAACGCCAAATTTATTGGCATCCGTTTTCCTAAACGGTGCACAGCCGGAGTACAAGAAACTGAGCAATGATATTAAGTAGGAGGATTTTGCTTTTCTGTACTATTTTTAGGAGTGCTCAGCAATTAACGCCTGCTCCGGGTAGGTGTTAATTTCTGAGCGCAAAAATGTGCATCTTAGTCACACATTTTTTTTTTTTTTTGCATTCGGATCAGAGTAAATAGCTAATAGCCTCATTCACATGCATTTGATTGCGATAAGTGTTGGACGCGCATTGTGGAGGCACTAATCCCCTTATCGCATAAGGGGAATAGGTAGCGCCTATACAACCCATGTCCAACTGCGGGTTAAACTGTGCACTCGGCTGAGCACACTATGCATCGGCCCCAGAGTTTGCCATCTTATCCAGCATGATTTTTTCAGATATTGTCAGACCAGGACTCCATCACAGCAGAAACTTTACTGCTTCCAATGGTAACAGTATAACATGTAGGGTTTATTCTCTAACCTCATTGTGGCAAGCACTGTCATCTGTGAAATGCAAAACTCAGCTGTCATATACCAAATACCAATTTACAGCCTCACACAACCTTTTATCTAAAGCATGCTAAGTATCCAATCTGAAATACCTGACATGCATCATGCAACACAGCCTAAACATCAAAATAAGCCCCACACAACACAGCCTTGATAATGAACAATGATCTAGTCCTCACAGAAGGCAGACCTTGGTTTACTTTGGTTTAATAATTTTTAATAACATCTTTTGATCAGTAAATCAAAACAATATACATAAAAATGATATAACAGATAAAATCAATAACATGCAGATAGTGTGGACAGCTACTTCAATGAATCTGGGTCAGATCTGAAATTTGTGAAAACCTTGACATTGTTATAGAAAACATGTAGCAAAGGCTCATCTATGTGTATATTAAAATCATGTGAAACAAGCAATCTAGAAGAATCCATAATAGGTGCTATGATGCAATCCACAAAATGTCTAATGATATGCCAAATTCAACCAGAGGCCTATACACTAGCAGAATACCTAATGTATATTTTTAACCTAACCTAATAAATAATTCCATCTCATCCGGTTGATGAACTGTAACCCTAACCAAGAGCATTGTGGAGTGATAAATAACTGCAAATCTACCCTCCTCCATCTTCTAATCCTGAATAGATGTAATATAGCAAAATCTGGTGGGCAAAATTGAGAAAGCAATACCACCTCTGAATATGACAGCCACATTTCAGTAATAAAAACTAAATCTATCAGATTATCTAAAATTACGGTAGATAATGGATAAGTACCATTTTTCTCTTATCTAACTTAGCATTTATTAACACATACTTGATTCATGGAAGGGGTGTTTCTAGAGGTACTACCAAAATCAGCAGACTGCCTTCCTCCAATATAGGGAGATTATCAAACATCTACCTAACCTCAGATTATTTCATAAACCCATACCTTTCCTCCTCTGTATTTCTCTCTCCTTTGAATTCCTCTCTATTAGCTTGACCCCTCCCATAATATTTTCCTAAGCCCTCCAAAAACCCAACCATGAATTATCACCACAGTAGAGCAAACGAGGTGAGACAGGACCCTTAGGTGGTGATTCACCATGAACACCCCCCCCCCCCCCCCCCCAATATCCAGAAGTGCTAGTTTAAAACTTGGCAGTCCTGGAAGTGATGTTAGGAGCTTAATTCCACTTCTTCACTAGCCCACTTGTCCAGGGCTCACACAGGCAGTCAAGAAGAAGCAAGGAGGAGGCACAGGACTATTGCAGACAAAAGATTTCCTCTTAGAGGTGTCAAGCTACAGTCAAAATCTTTCTTATTTATAAATTAAAATATTTTTGGTGAAATATCATACCCTGATCATGGCATTATAATTTTGGCATTTATAGAGTGCCCTAGTGGAGTGCTCCAGGGATTGGTATTGGGACTAATGCTGTTTAATATCTTCATAAATGATCGGGAAAAAGGAGCAATGAGTGCAATGAGTGAGTAAGGTGATAAAATTGAAAATGGCACAACATTATTCAAAGTAGTTAAAACAGAAGTGAGTTATAAGGAACTACAGAAAGACCTCACGAGACTGGGGGACTCAATGGCAGATGAAACGGAATGTAGACAAGTTCAAAATGAGATTCCCTATTAGGAGTCACCACACAGGAGAAGGATCTTGGAGTTATTGTGGACAATACATTAAAAGCTTTAGCTCAGTGAGTGAAGCAATGGTCAAAAAAAGCAAATAGAATGTTAGAAATTATTTGGAAAGGAATGAAGAATAAAACAAAGAACAATGCCTCTATATTGATCCATGCCTCATCTCAATAAAGATATAGAAGAACTAGAAAAAGTATAGAGAATGGCAACAGAAATGATAAAGGGAGAGGAATGTCATTATGAGGAAAGACTATATAAGTTAGGGCTCCTCAACTTGGAAAAGAGACTGTAGCGGGGAATATAACAATAAAAGAAGCCACTCACCAAAGTCAACAAGTCGATTAAGAAGGGATATGACATAGGTTTATAAAATCATGAGTGGGATGGAACAGGTAAACAGGAGACAGTTACCGTATTTACCCTTTCAAATAGTACTAAAACTAGAGGACACTCCATGAAATTAATAGGCAGAAGACTGAAAACAATTTGAGGAAAGTTTTTTTTTTTCAATTAAAATGCACAATCAAGCTGTGAAATTTGTCATTAGAAGACGTGATCAAAGCATCTACCATAGTTGAGTTTAAAAGGAATGTGGAAAAGTTCCTGGAGGAAAAGTCCATATAGCAAGGCAGACTTGGGAAACCCACCGCTTATCTCTGGGACTGAGAAACAAGGACTGGATGTACTCTTTGGGATCTGCCGGGCACTTGTGATCTGGATTGGCCACTGTCGGTGGCAGGATGCTGGACCGATGGATCTTTGGTCTGACTTACCATGGCAAATCTTATGTTCTCAGGTTCCTTAAGTAAATTGGGGAGCAGTGTACAAGGCTATCTTGATAGCCCCATACAACATCACACACTGACACATATAAAAGATGAATGCAATATATAAATAACCAAAATATTGGGTTAGGAAAGGCCAGTTTTAAGAGATGGCATATCTATATTAAAGATGCACATCTGTAAGAATATTAAGAAAAATAGAATTATAAGAAAAAGAAACTGTGTTCCAGGAATAAGAACATTCAAGGAGCTAAGATGGTCCCAAAACAAGCAAATAGATACTTTGACCTGTCTAAATAGGCATGCTACTTTAAGGTAACTGTAATTTTAGTAACCTTTAGACTCTGAAACTAAACATTAACAATCCTTGTACTAATATTGTATGTACACAGTTTAGAGTCCTAGAGGGCACTGCTTTTCATAAATCAATACTAACATAAGATTTTGCAATTTTTCCAAAGTACATGTTGCAGAAAGTAGAAAAGAATTGCCCCTGGTAACTCACCAATAAAGAAAATTAAAAGAAAACCTTCAAAGGAGTTGGGAGGAGATGTTATTTTCACAAGGATAACAAATCTTTAAAGATGCAAGCTACTGGGACTCCTAAGGTCCCTTCCCTTATGCAATATCACCTTGTAGATGAAAGGAAATAGATAGGGATAGCCATTGCATTTGGCTACATTGCTGAGGTAATACAGCAAAAATAATACATTTGGAAAGAGGAAGTACCCCAAGTGAGTTATTGTTAGTTTGCTGCCACAAATAAGCAGCCAATGAGGCTTGCCCCTTCAAAAAGCCAACAAAGTCTCTGCAGGAGTTACTTAGATAAGCCCCCTTCTATGACTGAAAAAGGTCACCCACAATAAAAGAGAATGAGAAAACTCTTAGGAAAGGCTGCGAGCCATCAACCAGCTAACTATCACAGAATTACTCTTCTACATTAAAAGGGTTTTATGTTTCAGTATATTGTCTCATAGAAAAAATTGCAAACATGTTAAACAATGGAAACAGTTAAAACATATTATTTCTGCAGATATTTCTCAAGCAAAATCAATTTCCCAGTCCAATTATTTTTAAAGTTAAGACAATATGTGTCGTTTAGGTTATAAGGCAGGCAAAGATGTTTAATCATTACTGACAAAAATCATGGCAAACCCCTCTTTGTGTGTCTGCTCAGAAATACACACCTAATTGGGTTTTTTTTTTTTGGTTTTTTTTTGGGAGGGGGGAAGATATGGATTGTGAATCCTTTCTGATCCTTATGGAATCTGCATCCTCTTTGTCGGTAATGAAATAATTTTGTCTTTGGGGTGGGAGTAAGAGCGTTCTTACCGTGGCAAGAAAGGCAAATAAGCTTTGCAACATTTAAAAGATCCTAAGAACACATGGAAATTCAGTCTGCAACTGAATATTGCTGCTTTCTGTGTCTCTGTTTCCCAGTAAAAAATAGCACTGGGTAGAGTCTAGGGGGCCTATACACCAGAGCTTAGTATACACGTTACGGCAGCTTAGGCCTGGAGTCATCATTCTTTCGCAGAATGATGAATCCTGTGAAAACGGGGGGCAGGCCTGTGAAAGTCCGCATCCTTCGCACCACGGCGGTGCGCCAGCTGGCGGCTTTCGCACCGAATAGCACTACCATCAGATATTGGTATCGTTCTGATTCAGGTAACAGTCCCTCCCTTGTATCAGTGGAATGGATATGCCTGCGCTAGCCAAGCTCCTTCCCATGCAGTCTTCCTCCTTGGCAGAATGTGAGGCATGCGATTTTGATTTGATATTCCCTCTGATGGAAATGGCAAATACCACTTCTACCATGTGAATTGGGGGATTGTAAAAGGGGCATTTCCAGTTTTACCAGTTTGCCCCAGTTTGCCCAGATAAGAGGTAGATCCTCCAACCCCCCCTCCAGTTTAATAGCCTTCAGTCCCCGCAGTTAGCCCTGACCATTGCCTATTTTTTAACGTACATGTCATCCATAGCAGAAATAAAGTTACATGGTAGGGGGCCTTAGTGTGACAGATTGCGTAGCTATTTACATGCACATCTCAGGTTCATGCCCTCAAATAACCATGACCCGCATGCCACTACCCCTTTTCAAAAACCTCCCAGATTTGCACATTGCGGGAGTTACGCGGTTTTTAAACTCTTCTCGATGTGCCCGAGCCCGACATATTTGCGCATCCTCTAATTAATGTGCACATTGGGCTTTTAAAATTCACTTTGAAGAGGTGAATTTTCAAAGAGTTACATGTGTAAAAATTAGTATATACGGGTGTTAAGTAGTTTATGCTCGCACAATTATTTTATAAAAATCAAAAGTGTGAGCACACTTTACGTTTTATGCACACATATACGAGCGGTAAAAAGGGGGCAGACTGGGGCAGACTGGAGACTGGACCAACTATTACCTGCATAAATTCCTATTTTAAAAGACATTTTGTACATTTGGCAACTTATTTGCGTAATTTTATACTTGATAATTATCCTGCATAATTGATTTCAGACTTGGTTTATTGTGTATTATTGTTGGTTGAGTGGGGGGGCGCTCAGGCTGAAAAACGAGGAGGGTCTCAATGACCTGGAAAAGGACCGGGCGAATTGGTGGAATAATTGGTAAACTGGAATTTCAATTACACCTGCATGTTTTAAAATATATAGATGTACTTGTGCAAATCGAGTTTTACTCAAGTGTCCTACTTTATTTTTACATGTAAAATATATGTGCATAGATTTTTAAATTAGATATGAAAAATACTTGCTTTTAATGCACAATAGGAATTTGCCAGCGAGCATATGTTCCAAGGTAAAGATACCCGTATTTATAATACACGTGTCCATGATCCGCACGTTTCACAAAATACTTCCGTAGATCTACGTGCATATATGCCGCCACATGTACTTGTTTGAAAGTTACCCTTTTATACATAATGCATTGTCTGTTAAGTGCTATTTCAGTGTTGCACATTAAGGGGGTAATTTTTAAAGGAATAACGCGCGTAAACGAAACACACTATCGTGGCAATTTTCAGAAGCCATTTACTCGAGTAAATCCTATGGACCATTCAATGGCTTATATTGTAGCAATTTTCAAAAGCCCACTTGCTCTGGTAAAGTGCATTTATTCGAGTAAACCCGTTTTACTCAAGAAAACGCTTTTTAAAATCAGGCCTTAAGTTTTTACCCACGTGCATGCCACAACGATTTTTTTTTTTTTTGCGGATGTTTATAGGTCCCAAAGTCAAGGAATCACATGTTGTAGATTGTGTTCTGAGACAGAAGAAAATGATAAAAGAGGTCAAGATAATATGACCTATGAGGAAAGGCTGCACAACAAGAAGACTGAAGGATGCTTTGCCAACAGTTTTTAAAATAATAAAACAGGGTTATAAAGGAAGACAGTGATTAATTGTTCTCTGACTCCTCTAAGCTCAGAACAAGAAGTAATAATTTTAAATTAGAGCACTAGTGTAGGAAATTAGGAAGAACTTGCTAACCCCAGGGATAGTTAAGCACTGGGAAACTTGGGATATAATATTTAATTGGAGGTTTTAAGAATCCTGTGTAGAGGTGGAAATAGATTAACTGACGTCATGTGCTCTTTATTATCTCTATTGTTATATTATTTCTATGAAATCTGCAGGCTAAGAAACAGTTTGAGAATATAGTGACCATTTCCACTATACCATTTTCTGTTACATATTTTAGGATATACATCCAGCTCCCCTCCCCCTGCGCTCTTCACTGCTAAGAGGGGCTATGAAAGGGTCTAAGGAGGCTGCTAAGGCTGAACAACACTCATTGCAGCCCAGGGTTTATTCCAAAAGGTGGGGTAGATACTCTCCAACGGGTAGATTTTAAAAGGGCCGCACATGCACCATTTTATAAAGTATTCACGCAGGTTTTAAACATGTATGTCTGCAGCCGTTGAGAGAGAGAGAGAGAGAGAGAAAGAGAGACAGACTCTTTATAAAGCTCAGCCGGACACTCAATATATGCACCATTGTAAGGGCGCACTTTGATTGGGGGTGAGTTTTCGGGAGGTGAGTTGGGGTTGGGGGGGGGGGGTGGTGTTACAGACACATTCAGAGGTATCCATTGTAAAATTTACATCATTAAAGAATTTTAGACCTGCAAAAATTCACATGCACAATTTTGCATAAACAAGCTGATTTTGAAAAGAAACTTACACATGTACATTGCATTTGAATATCCATATGGTAATGTGGCCAGTTGTGGCTTAGGAAACAGCCAAGAGAAATAAGGAGGCAGCTTCTGCCTGTTTCCTTAGGTGCAGTTTATTTTCAATAAGAAAGCCAAAATCAAACAAATAATGCAGCTCGCCTTAACTTCAACACACAATCCTCAAACACAGCAGGTCTTTGAATAGGCTGGGTCTCTGCCTGCTCTCTGCAGCCTGTCTAACATGGGGCCCTGCTTTCTTATGCTAGGCTGAAGTGATCCTCCCTGGGCCCAGAATCCCTTGCTGGATTGGGACTTAAGGACAGGCCAGATAGCTTTATGCGGTCACTTAAGGTGGTCTGAGGGAGTTTCCTGTAGATTCCCTCACAATCCGGTTTTGTGGCTAAAAGTATATGCATACCCTTATGGATTTCAAAAGAATGGCATCTTTTCAACATGCCTACTGTTGTGGAGCGCTAGGAGAGCGGTCCCACTTACCAAGAGATGTGTGTTCTTGGGCCACGGCTCGACCCCAGAGGAACTCCGAAGAGGTGCCACGGTAGGCGAGGCATGCCCGAGCATGGGCTGGACGGGAGCGAGGCTGGACTGAAGACTGGAGATACTGACCCTCCTCCAGACCTGCACGCTCCGGAAGACCAACAACGCAATGATGGTCTTATGAACAGTCCTCCGACCGTTCCAAGCCCTTTCGGACCTGCCGCAGGGTACGGCAAGAAGCGGCAGGCCGGATGGAGGCCAGGGCAGCGGAGACCGGAACATGGAGATTCAGACAAGACTCAGGGACGAGGTACTTGGATGCACAGACGTAGACTCAGGCACAGACGTAGACTCAGGAACGAGGTTCTGGGATGCACAACGAAGACTCAGGCACAGACGAAGACTCAGGAATGAGGTACTAGGCTTTCAGAAGACTCAGGAACAAGGTACAAGGCTTACATCATGAACACCCTACTCAGCTCGCCCGTCGGGCTGGTCGCGGACCATGACATGGCTTGCCGCGAGGTACCAAGCATACAGAAGACTCAGGAACGAGGTACTTGGCTTTCAGAAGATTCAGGAACAAGGTACAAGGCTTGCATCATGAAGCGCCCTACTCACCCCACCCATGGGGCTGGTCGCGGACCACGACATGGCTTGTCACGAGGTACCAAGCATACAGAAGACTCAGGAACAAGGTACTTGGCTTTCAGAAGATTCAGGAACAAGGTACAAGACTTGCATCATGAAGCGCCCTACTCAGCCCGCCCGTGGGGCTGGTCGCGGACCACAACATGGCTTGCCGCGTGGTACCAAGCGTACAGAAGACTCAGGAACAAGGTACTTGGCTTTCAGAAGACTCAGGAACAAGGTACAAGGCTTGCATCATGAACACCCTACTCATCCCGCCCGTGGGGCTGGTCATGGACCACGACATGGCTTGCCGTGAGGTACCAAGCGTGCAGAAGACTCAGGAACGAGGAACTAGGGATTCAGGAGGGCAAGATGGGATCACGGATGTCAGGATCAGGAGAAGCAACATCAGAGCTGGGTCACAGACATCAGGAACAAACATCTGGACTGGAACACAGATACTGGATCAGGAGACAGACCTTAGGGCTGGAACGTGGACATCTGGAACAGCAGGTGAACATCAGGACTGGAACATAGACAAGAAGACAAGACGAGGAGCTCCAATGAAGAACAGGAAACACAGGACCTTGAAGAAGTGCTGGAACAAGGACGACTCCTGGAGCGAAGGACAGCAGGATCCCAGGAGTGACCAACTCCTTGCGAAGGCAAAGCTGGAATGGACACTGAGCCCTTTTGTAGGGCTGAAGAGGACAACGCCCAGGGAGGGGTCAGCAGAGGGCCACACCTCGCTGGCCCTTGAAGAGGAGGAGAGAGGCGCGCGCCCGCGCCTAAGGAAAGCTGGATGAAGAGAGGCAGGATCGTTGGTGGCGTTCCCAGCCACATGGAAGGCCCAAGGAGAAGCAGGCAGGCAACTGGAGCAGCCCTGCCATGGGGCTGAAGGTAATGAGAGATGGCACGTTGCAGGAGCGGCTCCCAGCCACGAAGACATCAGGTAGGAAGCAGAAGAAGGACTGCAGGCACCGGCAGGGATGGCTGAAGACCCCGGCATCGGCTGCAGCATGTCGGAGGAAGGCAGAGCAGCAGAGGAGGTACCAGCCGCATGGAGAGCTCCCCAAGGACCCGACCCTGCCGCGCAGAACCGGAGGCAACCAGAGGGGAGCCCGGCGATGGCGGCAGACCCGCCGCGAAGGGAAAGACGCTAGTGGCCTGACCGGCCGCGTGGAGGTAAGGGCCTGCCCGCGCTCCTCGCGGGCAGGATCACAACACCTACAACATACAAATGTTTTTGGGAAATTGAAGGACAATTTTCTAAGCAATTTATTTTAGCAAAAATATTGTACCCATGTTAATTGACAGTCTGAGAATCTCTCACCCTCTCTCACCTTAAAATCTGCACATTGTTAAACATGCATATATTTCGTTGTAGTGAGAGAAGGTGTTTGCACTTCTTTTTTTACTGTACAGTTCCAGCAACTAAAGTTCTTATAGTGCATGGCCTTCTTGTGGCTTTTCTAGGCATTGTCACAATAATGTGCAGATGGAAGATGTAATAGATCAGACTAACACATAAAGGGGCCAATTTTAAATTTTACGTGCGGGGGGGTACATTTGTGCACGCTACCCGGCGCGCACAAATGTACACCCAATTTTATAACATGCGCCCTGCCGCGCACATGTTATAAAATCCACGCAAGGGGGTGCACGCAAGGGGGTGCACACTTGTGCACCTTGCGCACGCCGAGCCCAAGGGGAGCCCCGATGGCTTTCCTCTTTCCCTCCAAGGCCGCTCCGAAATCAGAGCGGCATTGGAGGAAACTTTTTTTTGATCCCCCCCACCTTTCCCTCCCTTCCCCTATCTAACCCACCTCCCGGCCCTACTTAAATCCCCCCCCCCCTACCTTATTCGATGTAGTTACGCCGGCGCGCGAACCTCCAGCATGGCCGATGTGCCAGAGGACTTGGGAACGGCCCCGTCCCGGACCGCCTCCATGATCTGGCCCCACCCCCGATCCACCCATTTTCGAAAGCCCCGGGACATGCATGCATCCTGGGGCTTGCGCGCGCCACCGAGCCTATGCAAAATAGGCTCAGCGCACGCAGGGGTAGGTTTTTGGGGGTTACACGTGTATCTTACGCGCTTAACCCTTTGAAAATCTACCCCAAAGTATTACAAATCACCATGACCAGATGGCATCCACCCAAGAGTTCTAAAAGAACTAAAACATGAAATTGTTAACCTTACTAGTAATTTATAACCCATCATTTAAAAAAAGCCAAGATTCACAAATACTGGAATGTGGTCAATATGATGCTGATTATCCATATTGGAAAACTATAGACCAATGAACCTGATGATGGTACCAGGCAAAATGCTAGATGCCTTTTTTAAAAACAAAATTAGTTGTAGGAACTGTACTATGAAACTTTGCCTTCACCTGCAGTTTATATATTATTTGTTTTATGTTTTTTTTTTATCAATTTTATATTTTTAGTTTGAGTTTGAATATATCTTTTTTGATATCTTTTATTATGTATATTTATTTCAAAACCATCTAGAATAGTAGTTAGCGTGCGCTATACATTTTTTAAATAAATAAATAAAAACACTGGCCAAATATATAGACATGGCTTAATGGAGACGAGTCAAAATGGTTTTAGCAAGGGGAAGTTTTGTCTTACCAATTTTTTTAGAATTTTTGAAGGTATAAATAAACATGTAGATTAAGGTGAGCCAGTTGATATAGTGTATTTGGATTTTTAGAAAGCATTTTTCAAGGACCCCCATGAGAGATTCCTCAGGAAATTACAAAGTCATTGGGTAAGAGACAGTGTTCTATTGTGGACTGGTAACTGGTTAAAAGGCTGGAAACTGAGGGTAGGACTAAATGAGCAGTTTTCCAAATGGAGAAAGGTAGTTAGTGGAGTACCAAACAGATCGGTACTAGGACCTGTGCTGTTTAACATAAAAAATGGCGCGGGCCATCCATTGCTCCTTTCATGTGACAGGGGCCGGCCAATGGCACCCATAGCCCTGTCACATGGTAAGGGCAAAGGGCCATCAGCGCCTTTTTGATTAGTGGCAGCTGACGGCCAGAGAGGGGGAGATTGCTCCTGGGACCCCCGATGGACCACCAGGGACTTTAGGCAAGTTTTTGGGGGGTCGGGAGGTTAGGAGATTGTAATTAAATAAATATGAAGGGTTCGGGTGGGTTTGGGGGTTTTTTTTTTTTTATGTGCCCTTTCTCCCACCCCACCCCCCCGAAAACGATAAGAAAACCACACGAAATTTCATCGTCTATATTTCCTATTTCGTCGCAAATGAATTCACATCCCTCTTGCAGACTAAATTTAATGTGGAAAAGGGTAAAGTGATGCACAGAGGGAAAAATAATCCTAATTACCAGTACATGATGCTGGGTTGTATATTGGGATTCCTTACCCAAGAAAAGGACCTTGGAGTCCTTATGGATGATACACTGAAATCATCTGATCAGTGTTTGGTGGCAGTCAAAACAGCAAATAATAGAATGGAGAATAAAACAGAAAATATTACCGTATATTGTCTCTGTATCGATCCATGGTGTGACCGCATCTTGGGCAGTTGTGGTCGCCCCAACTCAAGAAAGACATAGTGGAACAAGAAAAGTGGAGAGGAGGGTAACAAAAATGATAAATGGGATGGAACATTTTTCCTATGATGAAAGGTTACACAAGCTAGGGCTCTTCAGCTTGTAAAAGAGATGGCTGAAGGGGAATGTGATAGAAGTTTATAAAATCATGAGTGGTGTGGAACTGGTAAATATAGGACAGTTATTTACCCTTTCAAATAATACTAAAACAAGGAGACACTCCATGAAACTGACAACCAGCAGATTTAAACAGATTGTAGAAAGCACTTTTTCACTAGGTGCACTGTCAAGCTGTGGAATCTGTTGCCAGAGGATGTGATTAAGGTGCTTGCACAGCAGGGTTTAAAAGAGGTTTGCACAAGCTCCTGGAGGGAAAATCCACAACACATTATTAGCCAGGTAAACTAAAGAAAGCTACTACTATCCCTGGGAGTGAATCACAGGAATTTCATCTATTTATTTATTTATTCATTCATTCATTCACTTATTTACATGTTCTGTATTCCAGAAATCCATTTTGTTCAGCACAGATCACATCGAACACACATAAAAAGTATGGAATCTGCCAGATATTCGCAACCTGGATTGGCCACTGTCAGAGAAGCAATAGTGGGCTCAATGGACCTTGGTCTAACCCAGCATGGCAATTCTTAATGTTCTTAACCCCTCCACAAGTGCAGGATTATTAGGCAACCAGGAAACACGAGAGGTTCCTGCCCCGCCTATACGTTTCCTCTCTGTCAGAGAGTCTGTGCTGGCTACCTGAATTCCTGTCAGCTACCCACCTAACTCCTTGCATAGGTGGATTCTGCTCAAGCCTATCTGCATCCGGCTCTAGTTCACCCGTTTTTGAATCCTTGGAGCACATGAGTTTCTTCTCTCCTGCTGACCTGGATAGTCCTGACTTCCCGTGTTACTACTTGGGGTTCCTCTTGTCTGTGGATATTTCTCCAGGCTGTCAACTGTTTTGTCTCTGCCCTCTCTGGTTACTAGTGTTAAATATGTTATATTGACTTCTTCTGTGCCTCCTGATTACTATCATGAGTTAAGGTGTAAACTAGTTACTAGACCATCGTTAACACTTTGAGGAATTGCAAGGAGCACTGTCATCTCTTCTGTATTACTCCTTTCCTATTCTTCCCTCTACCTATGATACACCAGTCTGAAACAATAGTAAAAAACAATGGAAAACACAATTGTATAACTGCTAGCTGGTATCTGTAAAAGCTGTACCATAATGCATTACAGAGGTGACCATAAAGACACTTGAGTTACCTCTTCCCCCTCTTCAATGTGGTAATCCTTCCTTTGGTTTGGCCCACCAACAAACATTACTTTGAGCTGAAAAGAATGCCTGCAAAAATTATTTGGAAGTTAATAATGAAAGGAAACAATAACAATTTGATTCAAAACGTCAATGGAATACCAAAAAGCAAAGACCATTTAGAGTCACAATGGGAAGCCCTTTTAATATCCAATAATACATTGTAACACTGTAATTAGGAATATAAACTAGTATTCAAAAGAGTTTTCTTGTGTGTGTGGGGTAATATCTTCAAATGGGTTTCTTCATAAGCTAGGGTTAGATATAGTTCTTGCATTCTACTGAAGAGAACTTCTTTCTGGAGTTCATAAGATTTATTATGTGTAAGCAGTGTATCAAGGTGCACACAGAATGGCTTTTTAATCAGGCCTGTAGGACCCAATACAATTGGGACTATTCCGTATCTTTCTGCCACATTTTCTAGGTCTCTGATTGCATCATTTGATCCTTGAGGATCTTCTCTTTCTCCATACACTTTACAGAATAGTTGTTGGGAACTGACACTTCTATAAGCAATGTCAGTCTCGTGTTTTTCTCCTCTATAACAATATCTAGCTTTTTAGCGATTGGAATGGAAATGCCTCAGGTGATCAAACCTTCTTCATTCTCTACAATTTTTTTCAGGGTTGTGGTCCCAGTATTTTTCTGGTATAGCGATGTTATAGTGTTTATACTGTTTTCAGTGGACGAGCCATACCACCTTATTGGTCAGGCCCCCTGACATCAGCTCATCACACCCAGTGAAGAAATGTGTATCCATTTACAGTTTTGTTTTACAGAACAAGCATTTGTCTGTTTTTCCAGGGCTGTTTTGTATTCAGGCTGTGAACCATCTTGACCATAGTCTACTGTGCTTTGTCCCTTGTACTAAGCAGTGTCTGGGGACCAATACTGTTAATAAACTAGACAGGACTTTCAATCTATAAATCTCATCTAAAACATAGCACCCTCAACAGTTTCTCATTGCAAAAAGGGAGTGATTAGTAATCCTCTCAAGTATGAGTTCTTAAGTAAAAGGATAATGTTCAAACAATTGCACGTGGCGGCATATACTGTATATGCAAGCAGATCTATGCTTGATATGCACACGTTTTATAAAATACACATATCTTTACAATGCAATATATACAAGTGTGCAGGCTTACATGCAAATACATGCAATGCATTGAAACCACCTATCAATGCATTGAACACACCTATTTAAAAAAAATATGCATTTACATTTTATGCATATAAGTACAGTAGGACTTACTCGCATAAGTCCTAATTTACATGTATAAGTCGGACAATTTTTAAACATGTAAACGTAAATGAAATTAACCAGTTTACCAATTAGTCCACCAGTTCACCCAGTCCTTCTCAGGTCATCCAGACCTTCTTGGGTCTTCAGCCTGAACTCCCTCCATTTCACCCAGACCTCCCACCCAGTCAGTACTACACAATAAATAAATTTAATTAATTTCGCTTGCACAAGATAATTAGCAGAATTAAAAATATGGTAAGTTGGCAAAATGTACGTGTCTTTTAAAATAACACAATATCACAATAAATAAAATTACATGCATAAGTGTTGGACCCGCTCCAGAATACCCACTGGGCTGCTCCTTTTTTATGCGTGTATATGTGCAAGTGAAAGTGAAAATATGCTCATATTTTTAAGTTTTATAAAATCTGAAATACACTAGTAGATGCTACTTATACACATATATGCTAAGTTTTACATGTGTTCATTATTAAAATTTAGCTCTATTTGTCTTATTTGCTTGGTTATAGCAATATATGACTCTCAGCCCAGCAAGTACTTCACAAATGTACTATTAATGAGCAGGGTTGGTACAAGGATATCAGGCGCTCTAGGCAAAACCTACAACCTACCAAGCCCCCACCCCCGGTCACACCCTCGGCACACACAATTGAACATTATGCATTTATAATAATAGAGGCCCCACACCTTGCCTGTGAGGGAGTCGGTTGGACCATTGGATGACTGAAAGATTAAAGGGGCTTTTAGGGAAGATAAGGCCATTGCAGAAAGACTATTTAATTCTTTGCTTCTGTTTACTAATGAGGATGTTGGGGACATACCGATTCTAGAGATGGTTTTCAAGAGTGATGAGTCAGATGAACTGAACCAAATCACTGTGAAAGTGGAAGATGTAGTAGACAAACAAAAGAGTAGCAAATCACCTGGAGCAGATGGTATGCACCACAGGGTTCTGAAGGAACTAAAAAATGAAATTTCATATCTCTTAGTTAAAATTTGTAACCTATCATTAAAATCATCCATTGTACCTGAAGACTGGAAGATGGCTAATGTAATCCAAATATTTAATAAGGGCTCCAGGGGCAATCCATGAAACTATAGACCAGTGAGCCTGACTTCAATGCCGGGAAAAATAGTGGAAACTATTCTAAAGATCAAAATCACAGAACATATAGAAAGACATGGTTTAATGGAACACAGCCAGCATGGATTTACCCAAGGAAAGCCTTGCCTCACCAATCAGCTTCATTTTTTTGAAGGGGTTAATAAACATGTGGATAAAGGTGAACTGGTAAATGTAGTGTATTGGATTTTCAGAAGGCGTTTGCCAAAGTCTCTCATGAGAGGCTTCTAAGAAAACTAAAACGTCATGGGATAGGAGGAAATGTCCTTTCGTGCATTAGAAACTGGTTAAAAGACAGGAAACAGAGAATAGGATTAAATGGTCAATTATCTCAGTGGAAAATGGTAAACAGTAGAGTGCCTCAGGGATCTGTACTTGGCCGATGCTTTTCAATATATTTATAAATATAGGGAATAGCTGTAGTTACACGATGTTAGGTTCCATATTAGGACCTACTACCCAGGAAAAAGATCTAGGCTTCATAGTGGATAATACATTGAAATCGTAGGCTCAGTGTGCTGCGGCAGTCAAAAAAGCAACAGAATGTTGGGAATTATTAGAAAGGGAATGGTGAATAAAACGGAAAATGTCATGATGTCTCTGTATCGCTCCATGGTCAGACTGCACCTTGAATACTGTGTAAAATTCTGGTCGCCGCATCTCAAAAAAGATATAGTTGTGATGGAAAAGATACAGAGAAAGGCAACCAAAACGATAAAGGGGATGGAACAGCTTCCCTATGAGGAAAGACTAAAGAGATTAGGACTTTTCAGTTTGGAGAAAAGATGGCTGAGGGGGGATATGATAGAGGTGTTTAAAATCATGAGAGCTCTAGATCAGATAAATGTGAATCAGTTATTTACTCTTTCAGATAATAGAAGGACTAGGGGGCACTCCATGAAGTTAGCATGTGGCACATTTAAAACTAATCGGAGAAAGTTCTTTTTCATTCAACACACAATTAAACTCTGGAATTTGTTGCCAGAAGATGTGGTTAGTGCAGTTAGTGTAGCTGGGTTTAAAAAAGGATTGGATAAGTTCTTGGAAGAGAAGTCCATTACCTGCTATTAATTAAGTTGGCTTAGAAAATAGACACTGCTATTACTAGCAACAGTAACATGGGATAAACTTAGTTTTTGGGAACTTATCAGGTTCTTATGGCCTGGATTGGCCACTGTTGGAGACAGGATGCTGGGCTTGATGGACCCTTGGTCTGACCCAGTATGGCATTTTCTTATGAAGTACAATTAAGCTCTGGAATTCACTGTCAGAGGCTGTAGTAAAGGCAGTTAGCATACTTTGGTTTACAAAGGTTCTGGTCAAGTCCCTGGAGGGGAAGTTCATAAACTGTTTTTAATCAGATAGACTTGGGGAAAGCCACTACTTATCTCTGGGCATTAGCAGCATGGTATTTAACTACTGTTTGGGATTTTGCCATGTACTTGTTACATGGAGTGGCCACTGTTGGAAAGAGGATACTGGCTTGATGGACCCTCGGTCTGACCCAGTATGGCAATTTTTATGTTCTTTTGTTCCCTCATAGGGCTAGTGGTGCAAACATTGCACTATTTTGGTAGCTCTCTTCTGGACTTCTTCTACTCTGCCTATATCATTGTGGAGATGTGACCTCCAGCAATGGACACATGAGATCTCACCAGAGATTTAAACTGAAGTATTAATAACCTTCTGTTTTCTGCTGGCTTTGTATTTCTCCAAGCATGCTAGCTACTTCCTTGACACACTATTCGGCAACTATTAGATGATATGATCATTCAAAGTTTCTTCTCCTGTTTGCTGTATATCAGTCCCTCAGTCTTATAATGTACCTTCTCTTGGATTCCTGTATCTTAAATAAATAACTTATTTATTATTTAGGGATTTTATATACCGATTTTCTTGATACAGATCAAATCAACTCGGTTTACATAGAACGATAGTACATTAACAGTAACTAGTCAAACCTCAAAAGAGGAGACAGATTAGGAGCAGAAAGTAAAAGTTACATTATAACAATGGTGAATAACTTGGAATTGGAAATGAAGAGACAGATAATCAAAGTAGAGAGATATAACAGAGAGAAGGGGGTTGAAGCCAACCTCAGGAGAATAACTCTAGCATTATAACGTGATTATATGACATTCTACTAGTTATTGAAGTACAGCTGATTGAATAATATCTTAGTAGAAAATAGTCTAGGAGACAGGAAAGGCTCTACAGAAAAGCCAAGTCTTCAGTTTCTTCTTAAAGTCTATGAGGCAGGTTTCCTGTCGAAGGTCTGGGGGTAGTGTATTCCAAATGGTGGGGCCTGCTGTTGAAAAAGCCCGGTCCCTGATTGTTAATTTTTGTACCAATTTGATTGAGGGAACATGAAGGGATCCCTTATAGGCATCTCTCAAAGGTCTAGCTGAGGAGTGTAATTTGAGAGGGTGTAGTAGGTCTAGTGGAGTCTGGTGGTGGATGTTTTTATGAATAATGGTAAGGAATTTGTGAACAATTCTAAAATTAATTGGAAGCCAATGTAGGTCTTTTAGAATGGGCGTGATGTGATCTCTGCGCTTAGTGTTGGTCAAAATCCTTGCAGCTGCGTTTTGGAGTAGTTGCAAAGGTTTTAATGTAACAGCTGGTAGACCTTGCAGGATCGAGTTACAATAATCGACCTTAGAGAACAGGATTGCTTGGAGTACAGTCCTGAAGTCATGGTGATATAGGAGAGGCTTGAGTTTTTTAAGCACCTGTAACTTGTAGAAGCATTCTTTTATAGTATAATTTATAAACTTCTTCAAGTTCAGATGATTGTCAATTATAACTCCGAGATCTCTAGCATGAGTGATGTGGGAGATAGTGTGCATTTATTGTAAGTGTAGACTATTTTCAGGGGTGATAAGCAGGAGTTCAGTCTTAGCAGTATTTAACACCAGGTTGAGGCTAGTAAGGAGATGGTTAATAGTTTGAAGGTGAGATTCCCATAATTTGATTGCTGAGTCCAAAGAGCCTGTTATAGGAATCAAAACTTGGACATCGTCTGCGTATATGTAGAATTTCAGATTTAGTGACGAGAGGAAATGGCAGAGAGGGAGGAGATAAATATTAAATAGGGTGGGAGATAAAGAGGAGCCCTGGGGGACTCCATGTGGGGAATTAGTATAAGGAGATTCCATATTATTAATTTTAACTTTATAACCTCGATTACTGAGGAATGAGTCGAACCATCTGAAGACAGATCCTGAGATTCCTATGTCGGATAGCCGGTTTAATAATATAGCATGGTTGACTGTATCAAAGGCTGCGGAGATATCAAGGAGTGCAAGTAGGAAGGAGCATCCTTTGTCAATTCCCAGGTATACTTGATCAAGGAGTGATATGAGGAGTGATTCCGTACTATGTTCTTTCCGAAATCCATATTGTGAAGGATGAAGTATATTATTTTCCTCCAAGTAATTTGATAGTTGATTATTTACTACTTTCTCCATGATTTTGGCTATAAATGGCAAATTGGAAATTGGTCGATAATTTTTTAGATCATCTGGGTCCAAGTTTGGTTTTTTGAGGATAGGTTTGAGAGTTGCTAGTTTGAGAGTGTCTGGGAAGATACCTTGTGAAAAAGAGCAGTTAATAATGTCTGCTAGGAATTTGGAGATGGAGTCTGGTATTAGAAGCAGTAATTTAGATGGGATATAATCTTGTGGATGAGAGGAGGGTTTCATTCTTTTGAGAATAGTTTCCACCTCTGTAGAATAGGTGGGTTCGAATGTTTCCAAAGCTGTGAATGAGTTGGGGCGGTAGAGGGGATCTAAAGAAGTTGTGAAAGGATTGGAGGGTAATTTAGCCAAGGTATTAGCAATTTTACACTGGAAGAAGATGGCCAGTTCATTGGCCTTTGATTGGGCTATATCATCAGAAATTGGTGCTGAAGTGATCTTAGTGAGGTCTGAAACATAAGCGAAAAGGGCCTTTGCATCGAAGAACATATCATGGATACGGTGGGCGTAAAAATCTCTTTTGGTTCGCAGTGTCATGGTTCTGTAATGATGGAGAGCTGCTTTGTAGCAATAGCAATAGCATCAATAAAACATGACTCAAAAGTAACTAAAGCAGGAGGAATCCTATTTTAAAAAATGGTTACCATAGATACAGAATGGATGAAATCATTTGAAAAACAAGACTTGACAAAATTGTAGTTAGGCAGTTAAAGTACTGAGAGTTACATTTGAATTTATGGAAAAGTCAACTTGCAAAAATCATATTCACTGTTTTTTTCTTTTATTAATGTTTAAAATGTGATTGAAACCAACTGAAAAAGAAGTTCTCTCTGATTCGGTATGCATTCTGAGGGTCAAAAACATGTAAATAGTGTTTCCACTCAATCACATTCCTAACACCATGGCAATTTAAATCTATACTATTTTCTTTGGACACAAATGAAATATAATAGTGTGACTGTTACCATAGCAACGTTCCTTTCATATAGTGAAGCAAATATTGAAATGTTTACTCAGTACTTTTAGCACCTACTTTTTGTAGTGCAAACCTGAAACAGAAATGCAAAAGAAATTTTCATTTCAGACAGGTTTCAGCAATTCTACAGGCTACTTTTTTTTTTTTTTTTTTTTTTAAAGAATTTGTGTTTTCCATTAATACTGTGTGCCAAAATATTATATATGGTCTGCTAGCTAGGCATTGTGCATGCCTACTGGTGTACTGTTCCCCGGTGACTTGTACTGGCAGGTCACAAATGGAATCTCACTATCCCTGCTCGGACTCTTGAATTAGCAAACTCACTGGTACCTAAGAAAGATAAACTTCAAAGCACCTAAGTAAAGAGAGAGGGTTTATTCAGCTTCAGCACTACTACATGACTCAACTGTGAGTCCGGTGACTAGCAGATTCATCTAATATATATGAAAATATTAGGGGCTCGGAGTGAACATTATGGTGCATCTGCAGACGTACAGCATAGCGACACTCACCCAGAGCTGGGGGATGAGCCCCCGCAGGAGACATCAGACGGGGAGAACAAAGGAAGTAAGAATGGGACCCTAGTTGCGAGGTGGAGCGAGATGAGATGGGATCGGCACTGCAATGTCGGGTGGGGTGGGGGTGAGAGGAGGCGGATCAGTACCGCCAGCAGTGGAAAGGCTGGTAGGGATTTCCAGGACTCACCAGGAAAAAACCAGGCACAGTGGGTCATTTCTACAACACTGGCAGTGGCACTAGAAAGTGCCGGTGGGGATTCTCAGGGCCCCACCAATGACAGGAAGCAGCCCATGGTTGGAATGGAGGAAAGGGACAAGTAAGAGAAGTGCAAACGTGGGAGGGAAGGGAAAAGAAGGAATGGGGTGAGAGGAGTAGAAAAGCAAACTAGGGGGGGGGGGGTGGGTTGGAGGTGGAAAAGACAAAGTGGGTGAAGAGGGGAGAGAGTACATTGACACATATACCTCACACCCTTCCTCCCTACTGCATCCCCTCCCCATCCATACACACACACACACACACACACACACAGGGGTGAGGAGATGGGGACAAAGTAGAAAGTGTGGGGGGGAAAGAGTGTGCCCTACCCATAAACATTCATGCAACCCCCACCTCCCACACACACACAAGAGATGGGGACAAACTGGAGAGTGTGAGGGGGAAAGAGTGTGCCCTACCCATAAACATTCATGCAACCCCCACCTCCCACACACACACAAGAGATGGGGACAAACTGGAGAGTGTGAGGGGGAAAGAGTGTGCCCTAACCATAAACATTCATGCAACCTGTTGTGAGGCCCGGCCGCTCTCACCTGCGGCCAGACCTCCTCCACGCGCCCGGCTCAGGATCTTCCTTGCGGCGGGCTGCAGCGCGCAGGCCGCGGTGCGACTGCACTTGGACGTCGGAGCTCAGCCTCGGGGAAGTCGCGGCTAATCCCGCCTCTTAAAGGGGCCGCGACGCCGAAACCAGGCCTGCCCTGGAAGATGACATCATCAGCCAGGGAGATTTAAACTCCCTCGGAGGAAGGAAGAACGCCTTTGCAACAGGTTCCTGTGTTTCGCTGTGTTTTCCCTGGTTCTACTGTTTCCTGGCTTGACTTGGATTGGATTCGGTTTGCTGCTCGCCGCCTGCCCTGGACCTTTTGCCTGGATTTGGATTTTCATTGCTCGCTGCCTGCCCCAACCTGTGGTATTGTATACTGTCTTCTGGTCTTGACCCTTGCCTGGAATTCGGACTGGGTTTGCTTGCCGCCTGCCTTGACCCTTGCCTGGAATTTGGACTGTGTTGCTTGCCGCCTGCCTTGACCCTTGCCTGGAATTTGGACTGTGTTTGCTTGCCGCCTGCCTTGACCCTTGCCTGGAATTTGGACTGTGTTGTTTGCCGCCTACCTTGACCCTTGCCTGGAACCCATACTGCGTACCTGCCACCTCTCTGAGGACGCCGTGACGAGTTCGTGTTGCGGAACTTCCACCTTCCGGAGACGAGTTCACCTGAGCACTACAGGTGGGTGTCATCTCTCGTCCCAGTTCAAGGGTCCACTATCATAACAGATTGCAAAGGCCATGGATCCGGTGGATTTGACTGGTCTCCAGGCTATTCCAGGCTTAGCCCAACAACTTATGCAGCAATGACAACAGCAGCAGCAACAGCAGCAGAGTCTGGAGGCGTTAACTGCCACTGTGGAACGCCTGGTCCGTCGTCTTAATTCTGCTCATGGAGCCGAGGCGGCCGCCCCTACACCTATACTTCCAAGTACCTCTGCTTCGGTTTCTCACATGCCTGCACCGCCTCGCTTTTCTGGAGATGCAAAACAGTGTCGAGGTTTTCTGAACCAATGTTTCATCAGATTTTCTTTGCACGGGCAGCAATTCCCTACCGACCAGACGATGACTTTTTTCATCATTTCTTTGCTAGATGGGAAAGCCATGGCCTGGGCCTCTCCCATCTGGAAGCGAGGGGATCCCATTTTGAGTGACTTATCCAGATTTGTTCAAACCTTCCGCCAGGTGTTTGACGAGCCAGGACGACTATCCACAGCTTCTTCGGAACTCCTCAACCTGCGACAAGGTACCCATACTTTGGCAGACTTCGCGATTGATTTTCGCACCCTCACCTCAGAACTAGGATGGCGTCCGGACTGTCTACGGGGCATTTTCCTGGAGGGGTTATCACCCCGCATCAAGGACGAACTCGCTGGCCGTGAGATTCCGGAGGACTTGGACGCGCTCATCGACCTAGCAGGCCGTATAGACCGACGTCTACAACAGCGCACCAAGGAAGCAAGACCACCTCGATGCCTGGTTCCCTTGGCTCCAAGCTTCTCTCATCCGTTGGTTACCCCTACCGCTACTGAAGCTTCAGCAGAGACCAGGGAGGAGCCCATGCAGTTGGGCAGGAGTCGGTTGACTGCAGAAGAAAAGCAACGCTGGAGAAGGATGGGACTTTGTTTATATTGAAGTAACAGAGGACACCTCTTGGCTCAGTGCCCGGAGCGCCCGGGAAACTACCGATCCTAGGTGTCTCCGAGGAGCAGACCCTAGGGAGTAACCTGGCTCCTTACTTTATAGTTCCAGTGACGTTGCAGTGTGATCAAGGGTCCTTCACCACTCAAGCTCTGGTTGACTCTGGAGCCGGAGGGAACTTTATCCTGGCTGAACTAGTCCATCAATTACAACTCCCGGTATGTCCTCGCAAAACGCCATTATTCATCTCGTCTATCCAAGGTGAGAATCTTCCCGGACGGGTTACCTCTTGTACTGTTCCCATAACTCCAGACCGGGATCCTCCACCATGAAGAGATATCCTTCTTTATCTTGGAGAAAGCTGTTCACCCAGTAGTACTGAGTCTACCCTGGTTACAAAGACACTCTCCTACTATAGACTGGAAAACCCTCCAAATTGCTGCCTGGGGTCCAGACTGCTTTGGGACCTGTATCCGATGGAGAACTCAACCGGTGATACCGGTAACCACCACCAGGATCCCAGTACCTCCCCAATACTCCGAGTTCATGGACGTCTTGTCTAAAGAGAAAGCTGAAATCCTTCCCTGCCTCCGAAGGTTCGACTGTGCCATTAACTTACTTCCCAATACCAGCCCACCCAGGGGGCGGGTTTACCCCCTCTCCGGTCTTGAATCACAGGCTATGTCACAATATATTAAGGAAAACCTCGAACGGGGGTTCATCCGTCCCTCTACATCTCCAGCAGGGGCAGGTTTTTTCTTCATTCCTAAGAAGGACGGGTCTTTGAGACCTTGCATTGACTACAGAGGGCTCAACGCTATCACTCGCAAGGATCAATATCCTCTTCCACTAATACCTGAATTACTCGATCAGTTGCACGGAGCCAGAATCTTCTCTAAACTTGATTTACGTGGTGCCTATAACCTGGTCCGAATTAAGCCCAGAGATGAGTGGAAGACCGCATTTAATACCCGTGATGGCCACTACAAATACCTTGTCATGCCATTTGGCCTGTGTAATGCGCCTACGGTCTTCCAGAATTTAATGAACGAAGTATTCCGGGACATGTTGTATAAGCAAGTGATCATTTATCTGGATGATATTCTTATCTACTCAAAGGACCTGGCTACTCATTGCAAGGATGTCAGACAAGTTCTACAACGTTTAAGAGAAAACCGGTTATTCGTTAAACTGGAAAAATGTCTTTTCGAGAAACAGTCTATACCCTTTTTGGGATTTATTGTGTCTACCACAGGGTTTCAATTGGACCCGGATAAAGTAGAAAGTATTAGGGATTGGCCACGTCCAGTGGGGCTTCGAGCGATACAACGGTTTCTTGGCTTTGCCAATTTTTACCGGAACTTTATTCCACATTACTCTCATATTGTAGCACCGATTACTGCTCTGACCAAGAAGGGAGCTGACCCCAAGAAGTGGCCTTGTGAAGCCATACAAGCATTTGAAAGACTCAAGACTGCCTTCCTACAAAAACCTTGCCTCCACCACCCGGACCCCACTCGGCCATTTATAGTGGAGGTAGATGCCTCTGAAGTGGCGGTTGGAGCAGTCCTCAGTCAACATTCGGATCGAGGCACCTTATTCCCCTGCTCTTACTTCTCCCGGAAATTTTCTCCCGCCGAGAAGAATTATGGAATCGGCGATAAGGAGTTGTTGGCCATCAAGATGGCCTTCGAGGAGTGGAGACAATGGTTAGAAGGGGCACAACACACCATTACGGTATATACTGACCATAAGAATTTAGAATACTTCAACAGAGCCCAGCGCCTCAACCCCCGCCAAGCCCGCTGGTCATTATTCTTTTGTCATTTTGACTTTGTATTACGATATCGTCCAGCGGCCAAGAATATTCATGCGGATGCACTTTCCAGATCTTATGAGACAGAGGACACACAAGAGACTCTTAACTATATTATAGATCCAGCCAAATTGATTCTTGCTACTACCGAGACTGCACCCCTAGGGAAGATGGTAGTGCCACTTCGACTTCGCCCCAAGGTGCTTTCCTGGGCACATGACTCCCTCTCTGCAGGCCATCCCAGGAGAGCGCGTACCCTGGAGCTGTTATCTCGCTATTATTGGTGGCCTCAGATGAAGGGGGATGTGCGGGCCTACGTAACCTCGTGCCCAAAGTGTGCCCAGCAAAAACCATTACCTGGCTGAACCTGGGGCCTCCTCCAGCCCCTTCCGCCTCCTCAAGAACCCTGGACCCATACATCACGGATTTCATAGTAGATCTTCCTCTGTCATGCGGAAATCAGGTAATATGGGTTGTAGTCGACCGGTTCTCTAAAATGGTACACTTTTTGCCTCTGCCCAAGTTACCATCTGCCCCTGAATTGGCTGACCTATTCTCTCTGCATATTTTCCGCTTCCATGGACTTCCTCTTCATATAACCTCTGATAGAGATCCCCAATTCACAGCCAAATATTGGAGCATGCTTTGCAGGAAATTTGGCATACAATTGGATTTTACCACAACTTTTCACCCGCAAGGGAACGGACAGGTGGAATGCGTCAGTAGAGAGTTGAAGATGTTCTTATGCCTTTTTGTGAACCATCAGCAAGATGATTGGGCCACCTTACTACCCTGGGCCGAATTTTCACACAACTCCCATGTACACTCGGCCACTGGACAATCTCCGTTTCAGATCATTTTTGGAAAACAACCATGGCCTCCACTACCTCTACCTCTTACTGTTGCTTCTCCAGCGGCCCAATTGTCGGCACAGCGGCTCCATGAACTCTGGGAGGTCACTAATGCTCGTCTTCACCAGGCGGCCGAGACCGCGAAACGGATGTCCGACAAGCATCGCCGACCTGTTCCGCAATTCAATGCGGGAGACCGGGTTTGGCTCTCCACCCGTCATTTACGCCTCCGGGTCCCCTCCATGCAACTCGCTCCCAGATACATCGGACCGTTTCTCATCAGTAGACGTCTGGGTCCTGTAACTTATCAATTACGACTTCCCACCAGTCTTCGCATTCATAATTCCTTTCATGTCTCCTTGCTAAAGCCTCTGATTTCCTCTTCGTTCCATGATATTCCACGCCAATCTCCTGCTGTCGAGTCTGACGAGGATCCCATCTATCAAGTACGGGAGATTCTGGATGTTCGCCGTAACCATAGACGGTGGGAGAATTTGATTGCTTAGGAGGGGTTTGGTCCAGAGGAGAACTCCTGGGAACCTGCGGCGAATATCCTGGATAAATTGTTACTTCACCACTTTCATCTTCTGCATCCCAATAAGCCGGGCCCTTCCAGGAGGGGGCGTAAGAGGGGGGGTACTGTTGTGAGGCCCGGCCGTGCTCACCCACGGCCAGACCTCCCTACCTCCTCCATGCGGCCGGCTCGGGATCTTCCTCGCGGCGGACAGCAGAGCGCGGGCCGCGGCGCGACTGCACTTGGACGTCGGGGATCAGCCTCGGGGAAGTCGCGGCTAGTCCCGCCTCTTAAAGAGGCCGTGACGCCGAAACCAGGCCGGCCCCGGAAGATGACATCATCGCCAGGGAGATTTAAACTCCCTCGGAGGAAGGAAGGACGCCTTTGCAACAGGTTCCTGTGTTTGGCTGTGTTTTCCCTGGTTCTACTGTTTCCTGGCTTGACTTGGATTGGATTCAGTTTGCTGCTCGCCGCCTGGACCTTTTGCCTGGATTTGGATTTTCGTTGCTCGCTGCCTGCCCCGACCTGTGGTATTGTATACTGTCTTCTGGCCTTGACCCTTGCCTGGAATTCAGACTGTGTTGCTTGCCGCCTGCCTTGACCCTTGCCTGGAACCTGGACTGCGTACCTGCCATGTATCTGAGGACGCCGTGACGAGTTCGTGTTGCGGAACTTCCACCTTCCGAAGACGAGTTTACCTGAGCACTACAGGTGGGTGTCATCTCTTGTCCCGGTCCAAGGGCCACTATCATAACACAACCCCCACCTCCCACACACACACGCACACATACACACACACATACAGGGATGAGGAGATGGGTACAAACTGGAGAGTGTGAGGGGGAAAGAGTGTGCCCTAACCATAAACATTCATGCAACCCCCACCTCCCACACACACACACAAACACACACACACACATACAGGGGTGAGGAGATGGGGACAAAGTAGAGAGTGTGAGGGGGAAAGAGTGCGCCCTAATCATAAACATTCATGCAACCCCCACCTCCCACACACACACACATATAGGGGTGAGGAGATGGGGACAAAGTAGACAGTGTGAGGGGGAAAGAGTGTGCCCAAGCCATAAACATTCATGCAACCCCTATCTCCCACACACAAAGACACACAGGGGTGAGCAGATGGGGACAAACTGGAGAGTGTGAGGGGGGAAGAGTGTGCCCTAGCCATAAACATTCATGCAATCCCCACCTCTCTCACACACAGGAGTGAAGAGAAAGGGACAAAGTAGAGAGTGTGAGGGGGTAAAGAGTGTGCCCTAACCATAAACATTCATGCAACCCCCACCTCTCTCACACACAGGAGTGAAGAGAAAGGGACAAAGTAGAGAGTGTGAGGGGGAAAGAGTGTGCCCTAGCCATAAACATTCATGCAATCCCCACCTCCCCCCCCCCACACACACACAGGGGAGGAGAGTGCTCCAAAGTGGAGTGTGCAAGGGGAAACAGTGCACACACACACACACACACTCACACACTCACACAACATCCCCCATATCTCCACTCACTATTTTCACAGTCTAATTCACCCCTCCATGCAATCACCTACCCTCCACACACCATCCCATCAAACAGACACACAAAGGAGAGGGGAAAAGAGTACCCCTATCCATACATACCCCACCTGCAGCACTAACCCCCCTAAAATACACTCATAGGAGGGGGAGACATGAGAGCTACAAAGGGCAGGAAACAAGGGGCAGAGTGGAAGGCTAAGTGGGGGGGGGGAGGGGAGGGCTGACTGAGGTAAAGGGATAGGGAGGGAGAAAAGGAGAGTGGAGGGGCTGGGTTGAGTGAGAGGAGTAGGAGAGGGGAGCAAAGTTGGGAAGAGAGAAAAAGAGTACATGCATACAAACACATCACACCCTCCATCACTTATCCTCTCCACAGCACTCCCCCAAACCATGCCACACACAAACATCCCACCTATACCACCATTTCCCCCACTCAAACCCCTTCACACTCCCCCCCCCCCCCCCGCAATATCCCATCACCACTCTCACATACACCCCATCTGTGCCGCCACCTCCTCACAAACACACTGGAAGTACTTTGAGGCCTTCCTGCTTCTTCTCCTGGGTCCACTGTTAGGTGTCTGTCAATTTGGACTTACAAGGGGAACATGATAGCAAGCTCCCTGGAGGGTCCAAGCACGCCAACTCATCCTTTATGTGGCTTGGAAGACCTCCCCATTCCAAACCAGATCAGTGGCCCAGCAACAAACTCCTCAGTGTACTCTATCACTGTCCACTGACTTTGGCAGAGATGCATAAGATTACTTTCTGCTAGGTGGACCTGGTCTGGCTCTCAGAAAGCCTGAGAGATGGTAGCTATGAATTGGTCCACATGGTCAAGGACTGAACTCTCTTGCTCTGCAGCGGAGTGGCCCAGACTAAGCCCTCCTTTGAAAGTAGGCTGATAATTTCTTTATAATTTCTGGGAGTGACATTTGAGGGTTTGAGAGCAAATGGGAAGCCGGGGACAACCATTCATTTTGGGCTGGCTGAGGACCTTGCGGGGTATTAACGTTTTGCTGAAAGCTGTGAAGCTGCGTCTGGATTGTCTGAACATCAGCTATTCCATTGCAGCCTAGCCTCTGGTTTTGGGTTGGGGTTACAAGTTGTCAGGTTATGTCCAGTCAATAGAGGCTGAATTGTCAACGAAGGCCGAGCCAAGACTGTTAAAACAAGGCCTAGCTTGGAAAGCATCTGGGCATGCAGCTGATGCACAGGAGTACGATCAGGATCAGGAACCTAGGAGAAAGGCATGGAGCACGAAAACCAGAACCAGGAAGATACGGAGCAACATGGGAGGAGGACTGCAGGGCTGGGTGCAGAAGAGGAGCACTGCAGCAGACGGTAGGGTTCAATGCGGTGCAGGAACAAGGCCAGAAAAACAAAAGGTTCCAGAGGACGTATCCGGGGAGCGTGCGCTATCAGCAAAGGTGTGCCTCTGTCGCTCTCCTTATATACTCTCTCACCAATCAGGGAATGCCCTGTGCTGAGCCTATGGGACCTTCCAAGGGCGTGTCTAACTATATGGCAACCAGAGGATAAAATGTCCCCTGGCCTTTGCCGGCCCCAGCGGCTCCTCTGCAGCGTTGTGGCCTCTGCCTTCTGGAGTCGCTGTTTAAAGCCCCTTCGATCCTGACAACAGCACATGCATTTATGCCCACAGTTTGGGAGGAGGTGACTTTGAAAAGGGCTTTCTCCATTTACCTATGCAGAATACCTTTCAAATTTCCCCCGTTATGGGGGGGTAGGATAGTTTACCACTGCAGAACAGGACTGCAGCTCTCATGTGTTAGAAGAGGATTTTTTTTTTTCTCCTTAAACTCTATGGTTTATGACCTCAATTCCTTCATTGAAAATTCAGACAAGCTCTGGCTAGTTCATCTGGTAGAAACAGGGAGGGGGGGGGGAAAGGGAGTGGAAGGAAGGAGGGGAAGGGAGCAGAAGCAGAGAGAGAGAGAGAGAGAAAAGTACAAAGTAAACAGCAAGGTAAAGATTTGCTCAGCAGTGCATACCTGGCAAGTCAAAAATAGAGTCTGCAATAATGACTGAATCTAAATCTTTTAAGCCTAAGAAGTGGTCTGTAACTTTACAAACTAAAAGTACACACTGAATCATTTGAAATGATAACTATGAACCAGGAAAAATAAACTTGAAACTGAAAGCTTTTGTATGTTCTGTTCACGTATCTGAAAGTTGTAGGGTGGACAGTCTGTGATTCTTCCTTTCCCTTCTTACAACATTTAACTGTCATTTCAATAGTTATTTTTTTTTTTTTGGTCATGGATGTGTGATGTTTAGTTCTTTGAGGTGTTTAGGGAAGTAAAGTCTGCACACCACACACACACACATATACACACACACACACACACACTCACACACACACACACACACACACACACCCACCGCGGGGTAATGGATTTGAGCTCCTGAAAGAGAACAGAAGCTTTTCTGCTTTGTCAGCTTTCACTTTGAATGTGCCTCAGCCCATAAACTGAAAATACCGCTTGATGCTTTGCAAAGGCAGCGCACACATTGATCTTAAAATAGCACAAACGGCTCATCGTCAGACAAAAAGACGGCTAAATGAGCAGCAGAGCACCACAGTGAGCTCTCTGTGCTCTGTGAGCTGTCTGATATGAATTGCAAGAGACACACAATCTTCCCTGGCAGCTGCCAAAGCAGAAGTCAGAATACTTTCATGTACCAGAATCATTCCCGGTTTGATCTGTGATCTACAACGGTTAAGTTTCATTTCAGAAGCTTTGCGGCAAAGAAAACAAGGCTGGGCAATACTTACATAAGTTTATTGCACACCGGGGGCAGAAAGCAGGGCTCGTTCTCGTCTATCCATTTCCTTACATTAAAAAGCAGCTCCATGGCTCTGTGATAACGTTATTTGAAACGACAGCAAAGGGGTGAACACAGGCGTAGGCAGAGTTCCTCTTTCAATGGGTAATGCAGTTATTTGGTATAGGCCAGAGATCAATCTCTGGTTATACAGTGACAGGACAGAGAAACCAACCAGAGCAAGAAAGAAAGAAAAAAAAAAAAAAAGAATAAATAAATGAAACTTGCATGTCAGAAAAGTGTTTCTGAAAGATAAATAGAAGTCTTGAAGACCAACTTACGATTTCTCACTGCGCAGATTTACAATATATTTCAAAAATATCAGTTCTGCTGTTGGATAGTGTAAATGCAGTTCACGTGAAGTTTGAATTATAGTATAAGAATGGTTTCAGGGCCAAATTGTTGGTTTCAATCTCATTGTACAATTTTCTCAGATATGCTACATATATTTCAGATGTTTACAGTACAGAATATGCAGCATGATCTGAGAGGACGTGTGTGAGGAAGAGAAGTAAGGTCATGCACGGCTGCGGGTGGCAGCTTTCACAGCAGCTGACACACCCTTGCAGCAGTTACAGTTCAACTGGAAATAAATGCAGCAGGTACATTTAATTTGGTCATTAGAGAATCATTTAGCAGCCTTAAGGTCAATTTTGAAACTTGCAGACCTGCGAGACAGTTTTCAAAGGGGAAAATCCCTGTGGAGTCTTCACTCTGCTTAACTTTGCCAGTACAAAGTGTGCAGGATAAAGCAAGTGTGGGGATTTCAAAATGAAAATTCTTGCATGTTCTTCACTGGCCTTGCAGCAGAAGAGAACCGGAAGGCTCATCTGTATAGTCTACCTAGCAGAAGACTGGAGAAGACTCCAGAGGTCACAACTAGCAAACTAGGGCCTGGAGTTATCAAAATGTGATAAGTATCGCATGCAATAGTGGTGTGTTTTATGCTAATAGACAGTTTATCGCAATTTGTGCTAATACCTATGTTAGCACAAATTGCGATAACTTTTTCACACTTTGCAATAAGTGCCAGACCGCTTGTATGTCCTGCATACAACCACTGGGAGACCATTTTTAATGGTCCCAGGGAGCTCAGATGAGAGAGAGACAGAGACAGAGACTAGCCATAATGTCCTCTCCCTAGATAGGTATGTATATCCCTATGGGAGGCCCACCTAGTAACTTGAGGTTTAGGTACTAGTGTAGGGGGTTAGGGGCCACTTTGACATTCAAAGTGAGACGTACGAACAGAACAGTGGTCTCTTGTGAAGATTTGATGACCTTCACAGTGAGGAAACTCACCCAAAGATGAGATTTGAACAATGTTCTCTCCACCTAGCTTGATGTTACCCAGGTAGAGAGTCCAGAGGCCCTGCACTCTTTACAGCAGAAAAGGCCCAGAAGGCTTATCTGTATATTCTACTCAGTAGCCCCCTGGTAGAGGACTCCAGAGATCACAGCACTCAAACTTCCTTACTATACTCTATTCATTTACTTTGCTATACCTTATCTGTTTTTATTTGGTTTTATATGTTTTGATCTTACTTGCTAATTGAGTTTAGTAAGAGTAATTTGTTGCAGATTTTATAGATAAGGAATCTTACTCAAAAGAAGAGTTAATAAGTTGGATAACTAGGAAGATATATAGGTAGATTAATTATAGTGTTTTGAGGGTCATTGCCAGACACATATAATATAAATCTCTAGAATAAAAGTAGTTTACGTTAGCTTTATATCCCTGCTCCCTTACAAATTTTAAATCAATAACAAATCAACAAAATTATGATGCAGGAAGTAGTCCAGCAGTGAGAGGGAGGCTTTCCAATCTTTTGCACTGAGTGCTACATCTAAGAATATCTCCCAGCTGTGAGAAGTCATATGTATGCGCCAAGTGCAAAGAGCTCCAAGCCCTCAGAGAATGAGTCCGATCTCTGGAGGTTAGAGTGGCAGACCTGGAGGAGCTAAGGGAAATGGAGAGGTATTTAGAGGAGACCTTCAGGGACATAGTAGAGAAGTCCCACCTTCAGTCTGGTAGCCTCTGTTCTGCTTTGGAGGAGAAAGGTCACCTGGAAGGAGAGCATCAGCTTGATGAGGCAGGAAGCAATCCTGTAGATAGGACCTGCCTTCAAGATGATATAGTATCCTCCTGATTCAAGGATAGGTCTCCAGGGGCACGTAACCAGGAGGGAAGGGTTAGGACAGCCGTTATAGTTGGTGATTCAATTATTAGGAAGATTGATATCTGGGTGGCTGGTGGACATGAGGATTGCATGGTAACTTGCCTGCCTGGTGTGAAGTTGGCAGACCTCATGCATCATATAGATAGGATTGTAGATACTGCTGGGGAGAAGCCGGCTGTCTTGGAACAAATGGGTACCAATGACATAGGAAAGTACTACCAATGACATAGGAAAGTGCAGGAGGGAGGTTCTGGAAGCCAAATTTAGGGTTTTAGGTAGATAGCTGAAATCCAGAACCTCCAGGGTAGCATTCTCAAAAATGCTCCCTCTTCCACGTGCAGGACCCCAGAGGCAGGCAGAACTCCAGAGTCTCAATGTGTGGATGAAACGATGGTGCAAGAAAGAGGTTTTTAGATTTGTTAGGAACTGGGCTTCATTTTGGGGAAGAAGGGGCCTTTTCCAAAAGGATGGGCTCCACCTTAATCAGAATGGAACCATACTGCTGGCACTAAACTTTAAAAAGGAGATAGCGCAACTTTTAAACTAGATGACGGGGAAAGCCGATAGTCGCTCAGAAGCGTAAGGTTTGGATTGATATATCTTTGAAGGATACTAAGAGAACAGGGAAAATAGGGCATCCCAGTAAAAAGGCTACAATATATGCCAAAGGGGATCAGGTGCCTTTAAATAAAGTACAGAAAGATTCCAAATTACCCCTGTCAACTGATGAGCAGGTTATTACCACAAACAAGAAAGATACTTTGAAATGTATATATACAAATGTGAGAAGTCTAAAAAATAAGATAGGAGAGTTAGAATGCATAGCACTGGATGAAGAGGTAGATATAATTGGCATCTCAGAGACCTGGAGAAAGGAGGATAACTAATGGGACACTGATACCAGGTTACAAATTATATCAACATGATAGGATGCATCAAATTGGTGGAGGGGTGGAACTATATGTTAAAGAGACCATTGAGTCAAACAGGATAAAAGTTCTGCAGGAAACAAAATGCAATTTTGAATCTTTATGGATAGAAATTCCAGGTGAAAAGGGGAATAAAATAGTAATGGGGGTGTATTACTGTCCACCTGGTCAGAATGAACTAACAGACAATGAAATGGGAACTAAAAGAAAATGGGAAACTAACAAAATCAGCAGCACAATAATAATGGGTGATTGTCACATCAGGACGTTCTAGAGAAGTAAAGTTCCAAGATGAAATAAATGACTGCTTCAAGGAGCAGCTGGTACAAGAACCAAAAAGAGGAGAACCTGTTTTAGACCTAGTCCTTAGTGGAACACAGAATTTGGTGTGAGAGGTAACAGTATTGGAACCACTTGGCAACAGTGATCACACATTATCAAATTTGACTTAATAACCAGAGGAAGCACAAAAAAGAGTAGCTTAATGGTTAGAGCAGTGGGTTTCAACCTCAGGAAACCAGCGATCAAATCCCAATGTTGCTCCTTGAGCAAGTCACTTTAACCTCCTTTGCCTCAGGTACAAATTTAGATTGAGAGTACCTGTATGTAATCTGCTTTGAAGTGCTGAAAGATGTGTGAAAAGCAGAATATAAATAAATAAGTAATTTCTTCATTTTCTAGCATGTTGACAGATGGACTCAGGACCAGTGGGATATACCAAAGATATTCCTAAACAGGGTGGGAGGCTGCCTGGGGGCCAGTCAACACTGCACGTCTAAAGGCTGCATCCTCCCAGGCCTGCACATCTAGCTTGGCAGATATTGACGGGAGACAACAGACTAACCTTCGCCCATGACACTACCTGAGCCTTGGTGGAATGAGCCCTAACCTGAGTAGGCAATGGTTTTCCAGCATCCACATACACGACTGTGACCACCTCCTTAATCCAATGAGCTATGGTAGCCCACGAAGCTGGAGCACCCTGCTTACTCCCGCCATGGAGAACAAACAGGTGATCCATCTTTCGAAAAGACTCAGAGACCTCCAGACACCACACAACAAGGAGCACAAAAGGCAAAACTCTTCCGCATCCCTGACCTTATCCAGGGATGCCAAGGAGATGGATTGATTTGAATGAAATTCTGAGACTACCTTGGGTAAGAAGGATGGAACAGTATACAGTTGTAACACCCCCGGAGTCACCCAAAGGAACGGTTCTCGGCAAGACAATGCCTGCAGCTGAGAAATCCGACACGCAGAACATATAGCCATCAGGAACAGAGTCTTCAAAGTCAACAACCTTAAGGAAAGACTATGTAAAGGTTGGAACGTAGGGCCTGCCAAAAAGTCCAGCACCAAATAAAGACTCCACAATGGAACCGGCAACCCCAAGGGAGGCCTAAGGTGCTTCACTCCTTTCAAAAAACAGGCCACATCAGGATGAGACGACAAGGAAACACCATTCACCTGGCCTCTGAAACAAGCAAGATCCGCAACCTGCACCTTCGGAATAAAGGGCCATGCCTTTATTTAATCCATCTTGCAAAAAATCCAGAATTAGAGGGATACTGAACATCCTGCTCCTCACACCAGGCCTCAAAAACACTCCAAACCCGCTCATAAGCCAAGGAGGTGGAGAACTTGCAAGCGCAAAGTAAAGTGGCAATCACCGCAGAGGAATAACCACTCTTTAACAGGCAAGCCCTCTCAAGGGCCAAACCGTAAGACCAGAACCGAGTCAGATCCTCATGAAAAACTGGTCCCTACTGAAGCAGATCCATGTGCAGTGGAAGACAAAGGGGGGCCTCCAGCAGAGATTGTCACAAATCCGCCAGGGCCAGTCTGGCGCCACCAGAAGTACTAGCCCCTGTGGCCTTCGATCTTGAGAATTATCTTGCCCAGCAAGAGCCACAGAAGAAAGGCATAAAGCAATCTGTCTTCCGGCAAGAACTGTACGAGTGCATCTATTCCCAGAGATCACGGATCTCTCTTGTGACTGTAGAAGCGAGGAACCTTCGCATTTCGAGAAGTCACCAGCAGGTCTAGGAATGGAAGGCCCCAGCGATCCACAATCAGCTGAAATGCCTCGGCTGACAACATCCACTCTCCTAGGTCCAGGCTCTCCCTGCTGAGAAAGTCCGTTCTTACGTTGTATTTTCCTGCAATGTGAGAGGCCAAGATCATCTGCAGATGACCTTCCGCCCATTCCATCAGCTGGTCTATTTCCTGCGACACTTACTGGATCTTGGTTCTTCTCTGGCAATTGATATAGGCCACCATTGTCGCATTGTCTAACATCACGTGAACCGCTTGATTCCGTAGCCTGTGGTTGGACTGCAAGCAAGCCAGCCATATCGCCCAGGCCTCCAGGTGATTGATGATCCAGCGAGACTCTTCAGCATTCCAATGCCCCTGGGCCATTAACTCCAGACAGTGAGGCCCCCAACTGTGGAGACTCTTGATTCCATCAAGAATTTTAGAAAACAAGTCAAAACCTACTTATTTAACTTGGCTTATTGTTAATATCCTTTTTATTTTAAGTTTTTATTATCAGTTTTATGTTGTCATTAATATTTGTTTTAATTTTTAGTTTTAATTTTTACTTATGTTTTTATATTTGATTTCATATTTAATTTCTTATGAATGTACTATTTTATTAGATTTCGTGATTTTATTTGAATGTATTATTTTATGTGAATGCATTATTTAGTTTGTATATTTTAGATTATGAATGTTCATTTGTTCATCACCTAGATGTTAGGCGATTCAAAAATTTTAATAAATGTAAATGTAAATATCTGTTGTGAGAACCACCCAGGCCAGAGAGGACAACAGAACTCCCTTTCTCAGATGATCCTCCTGCAACCACCACTGCAGGTAGAGCAGATTTCCATCGGCAAGTCGAGCCAAACTGCATAATACTGAGACTGCGGGTTCCAAGGAGATAGCAGAGAGCGCTGTAGAGGATGCATATGTGCCCTTGCCCATGGGACCACTTCCAGGATAGCTGCCATCAAACTGAGTACCTGTAGATAGGACCACACCGTCAGGTGTATGGTGTTCATCAACTGATGCACTTGAGACATCAATCTCTGGATCTGAACTTCCAGTAGGAAAACTCTGTCCTTTCCTGTGTCGAACCAGACCCCCCCCCCCCCCCCCAGATACTCCAATGACTAGGATGGTTGAAGATTACTCTTGGTCAGGTTCACCACCCAACCGAGCTCCTGCAATAAGGAGATCACCTTGTGTGTCACCAGGTGGCTCTTTTCCTGAGACTTGGCTCAAATCAGCCAGTAGGACAAATACGGCTGCACCAATATTCCTTCTTTTCGCAAGGCTGCCGCTACCACCACCATAATTTTGGAAAATGTTCTGGGAGAGGTGGCAAAACCAAAAGACAGCATCCAAAACTGATAATGGCACTCCAACACCGCAAAGCATAGAAAGCATTGTTGTTCCAATTGGATATGAAGGTAAACCTCTGACAGATCCAAGGAAATCAGAAATTCCCTCGATTGCATCACCATTATTACAGAGCATAAGGTCTCTATTCTGAGTCACCTTCAAGTGACAGTTGATCCTCTGGAGATCCAAGATGGGAAAAAAGGAGCCCTCCTTCTTGGGCACAACAAAATAAATATAATATCGCCTCATACCTTTTTGGGACGAGGGCACCGGAACCACAGCCCTCAGTCTGAGGAGCCTTTGAAGAGTGAACTTCACTGCCTGCTTCTTCTGTTGGGAGTGGCAAGGGGTAACCATGAACATATCCCAAGGAATACTGTGAAATTCCAGTGCGTACCCTTCATGTATCACCTCCAGGACTCACTGGTCTGACATGATCTCAACCCACCTCCGATAATAGAGAGAGAAAGACGTCCCCTTATTTCCTGTTCCAGAAGGTGGGTCGGCAAACCTTCATTGGGAAGCTCTGGAAGGTCCACCACCCAAGCCCGCTCCTCTCTTGGGCTGCTGGGGACGAAAGGACTGAGACCTACTGAAAGGCCGAGTCCACTGAAAGGTCGTCCCTCTGTAGGGCCAAAAATACCTGGAACCCTGGAAACAACCCCTCTTACCAAAGGGGTGCTGTAACGGTTTCTTTTCCTCCAGTAACCGAGACACCAGAGACTCACCCCACTTACTGGCCAGTTTCTCCAACTTGCTCCCAAACAAGAGCAAGTCTTTAAAGGGGATATTGGTAAGATTGGCTTTGGAAATTGTAACAGCTGACCAATTTCGCAATCAGAGTTGACGCCTGGTCACTATCACCAAAGTCACTCCTCTGGCTGAGGTCCGGACCAAATCACAGCCTGCGTCTGCTAAAAAGGCAGCAGCAGGCTCCATAACTGCTCTGGAATTCCCTCCAGACTCATCAACCTCCTGAGAGAGAAGCAGACAAGATCTCACCAATAGGGTGCAACAGGAGGCAATCTGTAAATTCATCACCACTTTCTCAAAGGCTTGCTTAAGAATAGCCTCAATCCTTCTATCATGTACATCCTTCAAGGCCGCTTCTCCCTCTACGGGGATTGTCGTCCACGTAGACACGGCACATACCAGAGCATCCACTTTGGAAAAAGCAAACGCTCTCTCACAGCCAGATCCGGGGGTACAGGCTTTCCAATGTCAACCCCCTTTAAAATTTGCCTCCGGGGGCATCCCATTCCAGATCAATCAATTCCTGGATGTCATCCATCACCGGGAAAAAACAAGCGGCTTTACGTAAGGAAACCAAAATGGGATTCTTCCTCAGCTCTGACATAGCATCTGAACCAGGAATACCCAGCTGTTTCAAGGTCTGAGAATTCAGGACCGGCAGTTCAACTCCATGAAAGATATGGTTCCAGCCCTGGAGGAATGTCCTCATCTTCCAGAGAATGTGGATCAACCTCATCATCAATGCCATCTGGATTCCTGTCGGGAACACAGGCTGGGATCTGGGGCAAGCCCCGGCACTTAAACATAGGACTGGAAGAGGGAAGAGCCACAGGCTGAGCGTCCGACTGGACAGAAATGGGGGAAGCGGAGGACTGCGCCTGAAGTAAGCCTTGAAAAAATTCCACCCAAAAAAAGCAGCCGGATCCAGACCAAGCCCAGAAGAAACTGGACCTGTTCCCACAGAACTGCCCTCGCCAGCAGAGGAGCCAGTCAAGGGAGAACAAAGATCTTGCATCCCCCCAGTCAAGGCCATGACCAACCCATCATCAGAATGGGAAGAGCCAGGCTTAGCAAAATCTGTGAAAGACAAATCTCTCTGAGTGTCTGAGCAGTACTGACACAGGTTAGAGGCCAGGTCAGGCTGAGAAGCCCTAATATGACAGGCAACACAAATAGGAAGACTTTTAGGCTTCTTGCTTACTGGTGCCAGCGCTGCTGTAAATGTGCTTCGGAACAGCTTGCGCTCAAAAATGAAATGCGCCCAAAAATAAGTGCCTAGAAAAAAGCACGGCAAGGCACAAGCACAACCCGTGTGACAAGTTAAGCGCATAAAAACTAGGGATGTGCAGACCAAAAGTTTAAGTTCATAAGTCCATAAGTCGAAAGGGGGGGTCATTTGCGGTCAATATGGACATATGGAGAATTCCATAAGTTGAGTCTATGTCCATATGTGCAAATAAAAATTTAAACCCCTCACCCTCCTTAATCCCCCCCCCCCAAGACTTACCAAAATTCCCTGGTGGTCGAGCGGGGAGTCAGGATGCCATTTCTGAACTCCTTTGCGAGGAGCACGTGACGTCGGCGTCACGTCGGAGTGACGCAGCGTCACGTGATTCCCCCCGCGTTCGCTCCGGGACCCTCGTTTGACCCAAAAGGAACTTTTGGCCAGCTTGGGGGTGCGCCTCGCAAAGGAGTTCAGAAATGGCGTCCTGACTCCCCGCTCGACCACCAGGGAGTTTTGGTAAGTCTTGGGGGGGGGGGGGATTAAGGAGGGTGAGGGGTTTAAATTTTTATTTAGGATCAACAATCGCGATTTCCAACGTATTCAACATAGCTATGTTGAATACGTTGGAAATCCGATCGTTTTCGCCTCATCACTTTTTTAAGTTAAAAAAAAAAAAAAGTTGCGTTTTACATTTAAGTTCAAAACGAATGCACACCCCTAATAAAAACGTTTGTGCACGTAAAAAGCACATTCAAAAATCGAGTGCACAATGCGTGTACAGAGCCGACACACTGTGCATACCGTCGGCCTATAAAAGAGGGCAGCAGAACACGCACAAGAGCGAGCGAAAACGGCCGCCGCAGCCTATCACGTGGCGTGCAAGAAAAAAGTTTAAGTACGGGGCCTAGCTCACCAGGGGCTACTCAACCCGCCAGGCTGCCCAGTTCCCCAACCCCTTCGGGAGCAGGAATGAAAATCAGCATGGCCTGCTGAGAATGGAGACTGGAGGAAGTCTTGAAACCCCTCTAACTGTCTCTGATTCAGGTATAACTCTCTTTTTTTTTTTTAAACCTTACCTGAGCTCAGTGCTTACCAGCTGAGTACAGAGACGGGCTCCGACTGGAGGGGGAGCGAGTATCTGCCATCACTGCTGCACTCGGCCTCCTGCACCCACTGCCTTTCAGCTGAACTAGCAGCTAAGTCCACGCCGGGAAACCCAGCTGTGAGGGACCACGGAAATTGCCTCACAAATTCTCAGCGGGGGGAGAGACTTTTAGGTATCACCACAGGAGAGCAGGGCTTTCTTTTCCTGAATTTAGAATTTCAAATTTCTCCTTTTAAAAAGCTCAAAGCAATCCCCATAGGGAGATGCAAGTCCACCATCTGCTGGAGATGGAGAATACTGGCAGGCTGGGGTCACTGCAGGGTTATATATACATATATACTGTGATGTCAGCTTGCTCCGTATCCATCTGCTGGCAAGGGAGCATAAACCCATTGGTCCTGAGTGCATCTGTCTACACGCTAGGTAAAAATAAATAAATAAATACTATGACAGCATTTAACTTTCAAAAAGGTGACTGTGATAAATTGAAGAAAATTGTTTGGAAAAACTGAAAGGAGCAACTGCAAAGGTTAAGAGTTTAGCTCAGTCATGGATGTTGTTTAAAATACCATCTTGGAAACCCAGAACAGATGTATTCCATGCATTAGAAAAGGTGGAAAGAAGGCTAAATGACTACCGGCATGGTTGAAAAGTAAGGTGAAAGAACATCTTTCAAGAAATAGAAAAGGGATCTGAATGAAGAAAACAGGAAACAGCATAAGCACTGACAAGTCAGATGCAAAGCATTGATAAGGAAGGCAAAGAGAGAATTTAAAAAGAAGCTTGCCGTGGAAGCAAAAACTCATAATAAAAACTTTTTCAGGTACATCGAGGTAAAAAGCCTGCAAGGAACTCAGGTGAACCATTAGATGATCAAGGGGTAAAAGGAGCACCTAGGGATGACAAAGCCATAGCAGAGAGACTAAATGAATTCTTTGCTTCAGTATTCACTGAGGAAGATGTAAGATATATACCCATGCCAGAAATGATATTCAAAGGTGGTGATTCAGAGGAAAACAAACCTCAGTGAACCTGGAAGATGTACTAGGGCAAATTGATAAACTAAAGAATAGCAAATCACCTGGACCAGATGGTATACATCCCAGAGTACTGAAAGAACTGAGAAATGAAATTGCTGACCTGCTATTGGAAATTTGTAAACTATCAATAACATCATCTATGGTACCTGAAAACAGGAAGGTTTTCAATGTAACACCAATTTTTAAAAAGGGATCAAGGGGTGATCCAGGAAATTACAGATCAGTGAGTCTGACATCTGTGCCAGGCAAAACGGTAGAAAGTTAGAAACAATCATAAAGAATAAAATTGCTGAACATATAGATAAGCATAGTTTAATGGGACAAAACCAACATGGATTTAGCCAAGGGAAGTCTTGTCTCACAAATTTGCTACATTTTTTGAAAGCGTAAATAAACATGTGGTAAATAAAGGTGATATAGTGCATCTGAATTTCCAGAAACCATATGAAAAGTCCCTTATGAGAGACGTCTTGGGAAATTAGAAGTCATGGGATAGGTGGCAGTGTCCTGTTGTGGACTATCAACTGGTTAAAAGATAGAAAACAGAGAATAGGGCTAAATGGTAAATTTTCCCAATGGAAAAAGGGGAATAGTAGAGTGCCCCAGGGATCTGTTCTGGGACCAATGTTTTTTAAATATATTTATAAATGACCTGGAAATGGGAACAACAAGTCAAGTGATAAAATTTGCCAATGACACTTGTTAAATAACTGACCAAAAAGGAACGTATGTTTGAGAGAACCACTCTGAGTTTTATTCTACAGCATCATCTTCATTCTACATTATCATATACTGCGTACAAACAAATATAATGTATACACAGGAAGCAAAAAACATACTTACATAATAGACGTAGCACAGCGCTGGCTATTTTGCTTAGCTTCACTATCTACCAGCTCAGCTTATATAGGTTGAAAAACTACAAATGTCAGCATGGCATCTGGTTTCTGCTTTCATGTTTCACACCATAAGTTTTATGGTCTGTGTGTTTTGACTCCCCTTATCTCTCTGTCTCTGTTCCCACAGACTATGTGCTCGTGCCCCCGGTGATATCTCTTTGCCCCATCCTGTGGCTTATTTATTGCTTCTCCGGTGTCTGTGAGTTCCTGCAAAAACAGTTTTATGGCTTTCTTCCTCCACATCTGGCATTCAAGGCCTCTGACTTGTTTTTCTGGTATTTTTTCCTTAGCAGACATACCAGTAGTTTATTCAGCACTGATGGAGAGGCCTCAGTGATAGAGGAGAGGCCGGGGTTTGAACCCAGGCATAATCAACACACTAAATTATTCAAAGTCATCAAATCACAAGACGATTGTGAGAAATTGCAAGAGGACATTGCAAAACTGGGAGACTGGGCATGCAAATGGCAAATGAAATTTAATGTAGACAAATGCAAAGTGATGCACTTAGGGATGAGAAACCCAAATTATAGCTAGAGATTATAGGAAAGGAATGGAGAATAAAACAGAGCACATCATAATGCCTCTGTATCGTTCCCATGAAGAGACCTCAACTTGAGTATTGTGTGTAGTTCTGGTCACCACATCTCAAGATAGATATAGCAGAATTAGAAAAGGTTCAAAGAAGGGCGACCAAGATAATAAAGGGGATGGAACAATTCCCCTATGAAGAAAGGCTGAAGAGGTTAGGATTCTTCAGCTTGGAGAAGAGATGACTGAGGGGAGATATGATAGAGGTCTATAAAATAATGAGTGGAATGGAATGAGTAAATGTTAATCAGCTGTTTACTCTTTCAAAAGTACAAAGACCAGGGGACACACAATGAAATTATTGGATAATGCATTTAAAACTAATAAGAGAAACATTTTTTTTTTTACTCAATGCATAATTAAGGTCTGGAATATGTTGCCAGAAGATGTGGTGAAAGCTATTAGCATAGCTGCACTTAAAAAAGGATTGGACAAGTTCCTGGAGGAAAAATGCATTAAGAATTATTAAGGGAGAGTTGCAGAAATCCACTGTTAATCTCTGGATATGCGGCTTGTAATCTGTCTACCCCCTTGGGATCCTGCCAGGTACTTGTGACCTGGCTTGGCCACTGTTAGAAACAGGATACTGGGCGTGATGGGCCCTTGGTCTAACCCAGTATGGCAAGTCTTATGTTCTTATTCCCACCCCACAAAGGTGCCCTTTTTCCCCTGCAGGGGGAGGGGTGCAATTTTCAAAAGGTTTTTCCTGCCAGTTTTTTACCATTTACCTGTGAAAATCCCCTTGAAAAGTGTTCCATTTATATGCAAAACAACTTCTATAAGCATGGTTCTATGAAATTGTTTTATGTTATAAATAATAGCTGAAATCATTAGCCAAGGCGTTCAATATACCCCTTTCAGAGTCCTCTGTAGAACAAGTATTTATCACTTGCCATCTCAATTACAGAAGACCTTGGTTTTATGAGGGAGAAGACAGCAGATAGGAATTCTACTAAACATTGCAAATTAGCTGAAAATCTTCCTACTTTCCGCTTGTTATCCATCACCACACTTCATCATTTATAGTCAAACATGCAGAAATGTGATGTGCTCTATTTTTTTTTTTTTGGGGGGGGGGGTGAGAGGTCAGAATAGATCAATAATGGGCAGTGGAAGATGGAACAGATGCTGAGATATGTACAAATGTGATGTGATCGATATTGTACAGGACAGGAATAAATTTACCGATGCAAAGCAAAGAATGAAGTGGCTCCCTTAACCATGGAGTACTGGTGGGTCTATTTACTAGGCTTTTTAGTTAGAGGAAAGGGGAAGCAGGGTTTCTAGATCCCATAGTTTATCTTCATGGGTTACTGAGGTTTGTACTCTCTACAAGTTCCTCTTTTTGATTGTCAAATTTCTGGAAATGATTTGAGGAATTAAAACTGGGTGCTACATTACAGTGTATTTCACACTCACAAGTTTTTTTTATTGTGCAATATCCTTTTACTGCAACCATGTGATTTCAGAATAGATACTACCATAAGCTTTTTCATTTAAAATTCTGCTGAGATATAGTATGCAACTAAGGCCTGATTTAATAAGCTTTTTTTTCCCTCATAGACATAAAATGGGATAACGCAAAATTATTCTTACCTGATAATCTGCTTTCCTTTACACCCACTAGATTAGTCTTCACAAAAAGGATTTACTCCTCCACAGCCGGAATAGAGACAGAGAACACGCCTCCACACTATTTGTTGTGATGTCACTTCCCCTATAAGGGAGGCGTGCTGGAGGCAGACCCCAGTAGACTTCTGCCAGAACTGATCTTTAGCCAGACTGCTCTACCCTGGTTAAAGAATTGAAATGAATTTAGCAAAATTGAGAATTGCCCCTGGAGGAAACATTCAGCTCCTTGAGGCTGGGGTATCCTGATCCCATAAATTTAGGTTATACCAGTGGTCGTTTTGGCTTCCTCCATGCCGAAAACAACGCAGGCCCAGCTAATTAGAAGGGTAACAAACATAAACATATAATAATCGTAAACATGTCCCCTCTTTTAGAAATTAAGGAGTTTGAGGGGAAAAAAAGAAAATTTTTGTTTTTTTTTTCCCAAATGCTTCTCCCCTTCTGTAAGGGCTGAGAGCTGAAAGCTTAGAAGACAAACAAAAGATAAGAGGATATACTTACCCTTAACTGCCAGTAGGAGCTAATGTTCTGCCAACCCCTGGGGTGGGCAGAGGAATGAGATGGGGACATCCCAGGGGAAGGGGGGGGGCTCCTTCCTCCCCTGTCATCTTTCCTCTTATGTTCCCTTTTTCTTTCTTTCTTTCTTCCTTTCACTTGCGCCAGGAGGGAACCGGACTGTTCTAGCAGGTGTCAAGGAAAGCAAATTATCAGGTAAGAATAATTGTGCATTCCTTATCCGCCTGCTAAACCAGTCTTCACAATAGGGGTATACAAGAGCTATTACTTCCCTGGGAAGATACGAGTGCAGTACCTAGTATAATGTTTGGTGAAGGAGTGCAGGTGGCCACCCTGCAGATCTCCTCAGGGGACACCATTGATACTTCTACCAATTATGTGGCCTGGGCCCTAGTGAAGTGTGCCTGAAGGCCTGGTGGTACCTCTCCCCCTTTCAGGGTATAGACTGTACCTATTGCCTCATTACTCCATCTGGCCAGGGTTGCTTTGGAGGCTGCTTCCCCTCTACTGGGCCGCCAAACAATAAGAACAGCCTGCCATATTTTCTGAATGGGTTTGTGAAATGAGGTACCGTAGTAAAGTCCACCTGATGTCCAGGCAATGTAACTCCTCCTCCCCCTTGTCTTACTTGCCCTTCCTGAAGGCTGGCAGGGTAATTGTCTGATTGAGGTGAAAAGGTGACAGAACTTTGGGTAGAAAAGAAGGGACTGGACATAGGGTCACCACTCCCTTGGAGAAGACAAAGTATAGGTCTCTGCAAGAGAGGACCTGTACCTCAGATTCATTTTACTGAGGAAACAGCCACCATGAAGATCACCTTAGAGATCCTATAGTGATGCCTGCCTCAGTGGCTCAAAGGGGAGTCCTGTCAAGGCCCTGAGTATCAGATTAAGGTCCCATAGGGGGACCAGGGGGTGGAAAGATGATTTGAGATTTTGAGACGCTTTACCCCTTTGAAGATACATACCATATTCGGGTGCATTTTTATGCAGTTGTCTTTGACTGGATCCCTATCTGCACCCTCAGAGAGCTAAGTGATAGGCCTTTATCTGGCCCTTGCTGAATAAAATTCTAGGATGTGGGAGACTTCTGCTCTCCACGGGGATGACCTGTCTTCATGACAGGTCTCAAACATGCGCCAAACTCTGATGTAGGTCAAAGATGTTGACCACTTCCTAGCTTTCAGCACAGTGGATATGACGGAAGGGGAATACTCTTTCCTGCTCAGGCATGCCCTTTCAAGGGCCATGCCATGAGACAGAATGGAGCTGGGTTTTCTAGGAGAATGGCGCCCTGGTGGAAGCCCCATCCATCCGGGAGGTGCAAGGAAGGGCCCACCAGTAGACTTTAGAGGCCTGCGTACCATGCTTTTCTTGGCCAATCCAGGGCTACTAGGAAAGTCAAGGTTGCTTGATTCTCTATTCTCTCAAATGTTTTCCCTATGAGGGAATACATACAACAGGCCCCTGGTTGGCCAGGGCATGAGCAGCACATCTATTCCATTGGAGCCTGAGACTCTTCAGTTGAAGAATTATTTTGCCTTTGTGTTGTGTCGGGATGCCATCAGGTCCATTGTTGGCTGTCCCCATTTATTCACAATCACCTCGCATTTCTGAATAAACCCATACAATCTTTCAAGGTTCTACATGCTATTAACACTAGTAAAGCTGGGAAATCTCCTGGCCCCAATGGCTTCTCATACGATTATTACAAAATCCTAAAATCTCAACTGCTGGGACCTTTGACCTAATTGTATGAGAGCGCATTATTAACTCAATCACTCCCTAAGGATTTTAATAAAGCCTATATCATCGTTCTTGAAAACACTGAAAAGGATCTACATATGCCCTCCTCCTACAGACCAATATCCCTTTTAAATTGTGATTTAAAACTGCCTATGAAGGTGTTAGTGAACAGATTGAATGTGGTAATACCTATGTTGATATCTCAAAATCAGGTGGGATTTGTGAAGGGGAGATCAGCAAGTGGTCATATAATGAAACTACTCACAGCTATGATGATCTGTCAAAATCAACAAATTCCGGCATTAGCTATTTGGTTTGATTTGAAGAAGGCATTCGATCGGGTCTCCTGGCCCCATCTTTTGTCAGTATTAAAGCACCATGGATTTAAGAGAGCTATACTTAGTTTCATTTCCCTGCTCTGCCAAAATCCTAATTTCCATTATTATCACCATGATTCACCAATGGTTGGAAATTGGGAGAGATTCAGATACAGCGGAGGGCGGCAATGCTGTCCTCTCTCGCCCTTACTATATATTCTATCTATTGACCCTCTTCTGAGGAAGCTTGATATGGATCCGAATATTGTAAGGTTTAGCTCATTGCCCACTACTTTTAAAACAGCAGCTTTTGCAGATGATATATTGATTTTCCACACCCATCCCTGGGAATTGTTGGAGGCCCTCTTGGCCCTTCAGAAGAGGTTTGGGTGATTTGCCGGCCTTAAAATAAATCAGGATAAGTCGGAGGCACTCAATGTTAGTGGAAATGTCAAACAGCACTGGCAAGGCCAGTTTCCCTTAAAATGGGTTACTGGGGCAATGAGGTATTTGGGAGTTAAGATCCCGACTGATCTTAGCATATTATATTCAATTAACATCTTGCCCCTTTACAGAATATGGTGAAGTTACTGAAATGCTGGAAGTCATTGCCACTGTCCTTAATGGGAAAAATCCAGCTTCTCAAAATGATTATTCCTCAGTGGTTGTACCTTCTCCAAATGGCACCACTCTGGATTACTAAGTGAGATCATAAAGACATAGAAAGACACATTTGCATATTTATATGGAGTGGGAAATGGGATAGGCTTCCCTTGAGAGTCCTCATGAAATCCTTGGAAAACGGGGGGCTTTGATGTCCAAATATGAGGCTTTATAATTTGGCTTGCATGCTGTGATATATTAGGGATTGGATATTTTGGACTATTTTTTATACCCCGCTAGAGCAGTTATTGAGCTGGTATGGGGTGCCCTCGTTGAATGGTCTATTACATATGGACACTTCTCTGCTCCCGCAGCATGGTTGCATTTATGTAAGCTGACACAACCTCCCAACAGACTTACATCCCTCCTATCATGGACAATAGTATTTTCCTGCCAGGAATGGGAGACTCTTGTTTTTCAGATGGAAGAGAGAAAGAACTGACCTCTATATCTCAGATATTCTCAACCCGATCTGGCCTTCTCCTTAGTTTTCAGGAACTACAGGAATTATTTACCCTACCCCACAAAGATTTTTATGCCTACTTGCAATTGAGACATTTCATTATGGAACAAATCAACTCATTCCAGGGTCCCCCGCTTCCAGGGCCTTGCATGATGTAGTATGCAGTGAAAGGAAATACAGGCCCTCAGTAGCACAATTCACTAAGGCCCTACACTTGGTTCCTGATACTGATTTGCTCCAGGCTTTATATAATCGTTGGCAGGGCTGGTCAGAGTTTACACTGGGCTTCTCAGTATTTAAAGAATGCTTCCATTATCTAGTCGAACTTACTGAAAATATCCTGCTGAGAGAAATACAGTATAAATTTTATGATGTCTATTTTACCCTCCAGCTTGGACATTCCAAGCACAGCTCTGTTTTTCCGATATCTGCCCTAAATGCCATAAGGAAGAAGGTGCCTAGGACCATTGTTTTTGGACTTGCCCATCTATACAGACTTTCTGGGGGCAAGTACGGAAGCCTTGTATGGAGATATTGGAGATTGTCCTTCCCGGGGACCCCAAAGTGTGGTTATTTGGTTGCATTAACTGGGAATCCCCTGGATGTGCAAAGGAAGAACTGGATTTTATAAGAAAGGCTGGTTTGATTGGAAAGAAGGTAATCTTGATGGGGTGGGTGGGAGACCACTGCCCACACATCGATTCCTGGTTTCAAAGGATGATGAAATTATTCACCTATGAATATCTTACAGCCAGAGATGTTCTCAAAAAAGATTTGAAGCTATGTTGTTTGTATGGTCAAAGTTTATGGATTACATATCTCCCACCACAAGATCAGCTTTCTCAATCCTATAAAGGGAAGAGGTTTAGCACAATTTCTTCTCAAAAGGAACAGTTGGGGGTAAATCATTATCAAGCTTATTTTTCCAGTAACCTGGAGCTTGGTACGGTATTAACATACTGACTCTTTCAGGCCATCATACTTCATTATGTTCCCTAACTGGGTTGGGTACATTATAGTTGGCATGGGCTGGGGGGGGGGGGGGGGGGGGGGAAGCATTGGGGAAGGGATTATGGGGATTCAATTGCGGTAAGAGACTTTGCATAAGTAAAGTTGTTTTTCTTTCTTTTATATTCCTAGTTGCATATGGGTGCATAGCAATGATATCCTTGCATTTCCATTATTACGATATCATCGCACATATTATGGACAACAAAAAACAAAATGGTTTGCATCTTGATTGCATGTTCATGTTCATGTCTTCATTCATCTCAATAAATATGGTTGAAAAACTGGGTGTTTTCCCAAGGACTGCAGGTTGTTAGTTCTCATGAAATCTGTCTACCTCCCTTTGGAGTTGGTTTCTCCAAGAATAAGCTATGGTATATCAGAAACTGGAGGGGCCCCAATGCGGCATGCTCAAAGCTCTAGAAACTTTGAGATAACATTTCATGCTGGGCTCCATTCGATGATGTCACCTGCTCGGGAGGACTGCTATCCTGCTGTCCTCGGAGAAAATGTGTTACAGGCAAGCAACTCTGCTTTCCTTATCCCCCTGCTAGACCAGTTTTCACGATAGGGATTTACTCCTCTGCCGCTGGCGTAGACAGAGAACACGACTCCACGGTTTGTTATTATGTCACTTCCCCTATAAGGGAAGTGTGATGGAGGCAGTCCCCAATAGTTCTCTGTCTCGCAGCAGGCGTGGGCGAGTGATTCAGCATCTGAGGTTTTGGAATTTGCTGCCTGAAACTTTGCTCCCTGGCTTGGGGCAGTCTTAGTGGGCCTTCTCCTTGGTAGCCTCATTTTCACGGGACTTTTGCTCTGGCTCCTCAGGCCATGCCCCCTGCCTTTGCCTCAGTGGCTGCTCTAGTAGGGGAGTTCCCTCTCCCAATGGGAGGATGGAAATTACAAGTTACCGAGTACCTCGCCCTGACTCTGCCTTCTGTTTCTTCTCTTGTCTGGCGGTGCGGTAAATTAAAAAAAAAAAAATGAGGGAAGGGAAAGGCGAAACCATTGCTGTGTCAGGAAGGGGCCCGCTCAGGCAGCAGGAGAGTCAAGAGCGAGTGGAAGTAGGTGCAGTTATACATGCGAACATCAGTGCTTCAGCGTTTTTGGTTTTTGCCGCAAGCTTAAACATAGAACGGTATGTTAAGTGGGAGGAGATGCCCCGTCTGCAGGACTAAGAGAGACCCTACTGACGGGGATAGCGGGTTCCCTCTGCCCTCTCTGGGATTCCCACCAGACTACGAAGATCCTGGCCCCCTCCCCTCCCCCAGCAGAGCAGCCAGTAGATGAGGCTCCTACAAGCAGGGAGGCTGGGGGACAGGATGAAGCAAATACCTTGTAGTTAAGTTGGTAATCCGGGTGTACCTGAAAGTCTCAGCTTCTACATCAGACAGCAAGCATGGGAAGTCCAGGGCCCTGAGCACCCCTGTGGGGAGATCCTCGGGTGTCTTCTCAACAGATTTTGTCTTGCTAATGCAAAACAACCAAGGGGCCCTGACCAATCTGGAGCTGCGGGTCAGGCTAGACCTTCCGCAAGCCCAGGGAGCTCCTTGAGGACCTTGGATTCCAGAGGAAGTTCTCCCAGGCTGGACTCATATTCCTTAGAGGAACAGGAACGGATGCAACAGTGTACATCTATTCTGAAGAGAAGAACTGCCAGCTCTGATTACGAACACCCTGGTGGCCCTCAAGATTTCAGATTCCAGGAAGGAGGACCAGTTAGAAGGGAATCCCATCCTCCTGGGAGGAGAAAGCCTCAGAAAACCTCCCTACATCCAGCTCTAAAAATATGGTTATAGCAGAGTGGGAATCCCTCCAGGGCCCACTGAAAGGAACTAAAATTATTCTATCTTGACTACGCTGACTTCCAATAGGGAGCAAGTGTTTGAACAAACAGGCGTCAGAATATCTCTCACAACTCCTTCTCCACCCCCCCCCCCCCCTTATGTCCCCAAGAGAGAACTCAGATTTTCCCAAGTGGCTCTACTTTCCACCCTGCCTCTGTCCGGTACCAGATTTTGGGCCTTTAGCTGTTATGCACCAAAGATCTGAAACATGTTTCCATTATCTCTATGGTTGGCGCCCACCTACCTCAACTTCAGGAAGAAAGCTAAAGCATGGCTTTTTAGCCAAGCATTCCCAACAAGACTTCCTGTCCATCAACCTAGTTACCACAGACCTATTCCTATTTCTACAGCAACAACAAAATTATCTAACTATAAATCTATGAATCAGGCTTTAAATATAGAGATCCTCAATTAATATTGTTGATTTAAAATTACTGTAAACTATTTTAAATTTATTGTACTCTGCTTTGAGGCAATTCATGATAAAAGCAGAATATCAAATGCAAATAAATAAATAAATATACAAACAAATAAATAAATAACAGCCATTCTGTTTCCTAATTCAGTCCTTCCTTTCCTGTTGTTGGGCCCCCTCCCATCCTGTTGTTCACACAACAGGAAGGGAGAGTGTGATATTGCAGCAAACATTGCAGCCTAAACAATAGACACAAAAAAAGAGTTGAATTAGTAGAAGTTTGAAACTTGAGAAGTAAGACCAATCTAGGCTTCAACGCTGGTTATTACCTTACTGCTCACAAGTTTCAAACATGGGCTACTCCGATGCCTTTTTGTATCTGTTATGCACGCAAACTGATGGGGGAAGAACAGCCAGGGGTTATACACTGGTGGGGGACTGAGGATGGAAGAACATTTGGAGAACGAGGAGGAATAATGTGTTTGTAATAATGTGTGTGTGTGTGTGTGTGTTTGGGAAAGAGAGTTTACAACTGGTCTCCTGCCCCTCCAAAGTCCCACTTCCTTTTATCTAGAAATTAAGCCCTGTATGTATGACAATAACATAAATAAGGGAGAAAACTGAGACAAACTAAGGAGAAACGAGAAAACAAGTCACTAAGATAAGGAAGGAGAGAAAACATACAGAACAACAACAAAAAAATAAAACCGGTATAGAGACAATGAGACACGGACAGAGAAATAAATGGGCTCACACATTATCCATCTAACTCATAAGTCATCCATTTAAATGTTTAATTTTGAATACTACTGACCACCTGGTGTTTTGGTTTGAGGCTGCACCCAACAGTAGGGCTGAAGGAGTCTGAAGGCTTCAACCTGACAAAGGACTTCATGTACCAGAATTCCCTGCTTCATGATGGGTTTACTTACAGTCTGCAATACAGCTGTAATTAGGACATTGAGAAACTCTGTCAGCACATTGCACATTTTCATTTTTTTGGCTTCGCTGTTCTTATTCTCTGATAAGCTTTCACTGCTGTAACCTAGATTAGAACAATGGATGTATTATGTGATGGGCTGTATTACTGCAGACTCGCGAATTCCTTTCCAGAACTGCAAGTCCCAGCAGCCTCTCCTGCAGAACATGGGAGAAGTTTCACGAAAGTTCCAGGGTGTCTAGGGAGGGGGTCAGTAGCCCCTTCAGCCGGAATATGCTTGCTCAGCAATGCTTAGAACGCATGTGTAAAAGATAAGAACTGTAAAGTGCATAAGAGTCTGCTCCTGGAGGGGAGGGGCATGCAGTTGTACTAAGCCTTTGTCTTAGCTGCATCTTGCTGGCAATAAAAGTCTATCTTTACGGATCAGTTGTCTGGACCTCCTTACTGACTAAAAAGAGACGGTTACATTTGGCGAGCCAGCCAGGAGGTACCGGGGACGCTATTTTAGCCCCCCAGTTGGTCCAGGGGATTTTGTGGTGGAGTGATCCCCCAGACTTGCCTGGTGAGTGGCCACCGCTGAGTTCAGTGATCAGGTATCTGAGGGGGTCATTCCACGGAGATCCTCTGAGACCTTTGGGCTGGTGATCCGGGAAGAAGGCTTTCGTGACGATCGGAAGAACCCTGCAGGCGAGTATTATGGGAACAGTGGAAGAAGTGAAGAATAGATAAAGAGTAACCGGTCCATCCCCAAGCAGACCGAGGGGGCTTTGATCACACCCCGCGCAGTGTTTCAGTAGGAATTCTGTTCCGAAGGCCACGCGCATAAGAGACAAAAATTATAAGTGAAGTGTACAATAGCGGGAAAAGGTTTCTTGTTGTGTGAAAGAGAATGAATGGCCTCGCAGTTCTAGGCCGGGCTGACCGCGTCCTAGTCGGGGCGATTGTGACCCTTTTGTGTCTGACGGGTACGGACCCCTTACCTATCCGTCTTCCCTTCCCTCCTTTGTCTGTGATTCTATCCTAATAGGAGGGGGCTATTCAACTCCGCTAAAAGCCATGACGGAGCACTATAGTGAAGTGTTTGATAGACGAAAATGTACAAAACCCGGAATGATTCAACGATGCACCCATAGGTGGCCCAGTTTGTGTGTAAATTGGCCTCCGGTAGGAACTTTCGATTTCCAAACGGCCACAAGGGTCCAGAATATAGTTATACGAGAAGGGAATCCGGGTTGTCCTGAAGATATACCGTACATAACTGCTTGGATTGCAGTCATTGAGAATCCTCCGTCATGGGCAAAGAAGTTAGTGGAGGGAGCCGCCCTCGTAATGGTGGCTCAGGCGCACAAAATGGGGAACTGGAAGTCCCCATTATTAATTAAGGATTGTAATGTATATAACTGCTATCTGTGAATTGCAAGCACATGTACCAGGGATTTTTTTAATTGTTTTTAATTGTTTTAAACCCTAATAAGAAGAGATTTTGGTTTACAGATGCTGCACAAGACTACTATACAACAAATTAATTTACAGTGTTAAGTTAAAATACTGATTTGATTATTGGAGAATGCATTTACTGGTGTTGAAGTTTAGAACTTGATGGCAGTTAAGGGTTAACGGCAGAAATAATTACAGGAGAGAGGAGGGGATCGAGCCAGAGAGAGAAGAAAAAAAAAAAAAAAGGGGTTGAGCCAAAGCATTATTGAAAGTTAGTTGATGGTGTGCGTATGTGAATAAAGATAGAATTGTGGTATGTTATTCCTTAGCATTTATAGGCTGTTTCACAGAAGTTGAAGTTTTTTTTAGCTCAGAGTTTCTGCTGATTAAATTTATTCTCCAAGGTCCTTGCTAAAACTGTCTGTAATCTGACAAAGGATTGCTACTTGCAAAGAGATACCAGAACCAAGGGTCCCTTACAAATCATTTAGTGCCTTATGATGCAGGCTATTTTTAAGACATTTTATAGCAGCAAATTCATTGTTACAGTACAAAAATGTAATTGTGGAATGGTGGTGCGTTCCACTGCGTGTCAGTGTGTCAGTGCGTAGGCATTCAATATGGCTGTGCGTTTCAATGCTGGCGTTGTTAATCAGAAGTTTTTAGTTTTCTCATATCTTCTATCCCAGTGTCCTCCCTATGCTTATCTTTCTATTCTCTAATACCATGTTAATTATTGTTCTTACTTGTCTCCTATATATTATCTGTTATTTAAAAGTTACATTGGAACGCATGCAGTTTATTTTGAAGCTGTCTCTGGGAAAATTAGAGGAGAAATGATTAAGAATGGGACCTTTGTTAAAGCTTTGTTAAATATGCAGGGCATAGCAAGCGGCAAGATAAGACAGCTGCAGTTCTGACTGTGGGAATTACAGGATGCCGTTTGTAAAAAACAAACAAAAAAAAAAAAAAACACAGAGAAAACAAAGACTTAATATTAAAAATTTTGATTCAGTGGCAGGCGCAAGATAAGGATTATTGGAAGTTGTGGGCAAGAGAAGGGGCCACTATGCAAGATTAGGAACAAGAGCAAATATGAGTCGGCCCAAATGATAAAGTAGTGGCCCACACACACACACACACATATATATATATATATTGCAATTATGTTCTTTTACCACTGGTGGGGGCTGGGCTCTGGCTATTACCATATGTTCTTAGTGTTTGCAATGTAATTGGTACAAGGCTTCCAAGGGTTTGATCATCACCCCTGGATCCTTGCCTGCAGATCCAGGTTGACTTTATTGAATTAACCCAATGCCAAACTTACAAGTATGAAGGAAGCAATGTTTTGCAGCTTCTCAGCCTCGTCAGAACTGATTTGCCTCCAGGCGCAGGTCACCTATTCAATTTCCAGATGGACTGTGATCTTTTCATCGTATTTTGAGATGTATGGGAACAGGGATCAGGAAGAGAAGAAAAGGGCCCGCCCCTGCAACCAGGAACTTAATAATAGAGACCCGACATCCGAAAGAAGCTGCAGAAGGCCGAAGGCTTTGAGGGCATGAGCCTCAGCCAGTTAAAAGCTATAGCAGACCAGGTATGTGGAAATAGAGAAGTGGAAGAGAAAAGAGAGAAGCAAGTAGAGACATGAAGGAGAAAGTGACTGTTATCCGCCGCTCTCGAGGACACTCGGACGGGAAGGAGCCAAGACAATGGCAGACCGCGAAGAGGAGGGGGAACAAGACCCCCCTTTGGGAAAGAATCAGTGTGCGTACTGCAAAAATGAAGGCCATTGGAAGAGAGACTGTGAAGAATGGCAAAAGAAATACGGGAGCCCTGCAGTGAATACTAACGACAAAAATGGACCTGCACCGACACCAAGGGGCCGAGGAGGAAGGAGATCGGACAACCCCCACTGGCAGATGGCGGGGGAGGCGACAAGGAGCATACAGCCTGAAGAGACCGGGAGGGAAGAATCCCCACTGACCCTCTGGTGGAGATCCACGAGGTAACACAACAAAAATCAGGGGCCTGTTGGACTCAGAGGCCAACGATCTGTCATGACTGCACCAATCGGCCCCCCGATGAAAGAGACTGTTTCTATAGTGGGTGCCTCAGGTCAGGTACTCACTGCCCCTCTGCAGAAAGAATGAACTATACAAGTAGGCGGGACCATGGTATCCCTTATCGGATGGGACCTGCTGTGTAAGCCTCAGACCACATTGAGATTTCAACCAACAGGGGAAGTTAAAGCCTCCTTCGGGGACCATCCAGTGATACTCATCTGTCCCCTCCAAGAAGAATGGAGACTACATCTTCCCATAGTCGAACGAACCATCGAACATCGATATGAAAACAACACCCCCCTCAACGAAAAACGAAGACAACTGATGGATAGAGATGAAACAGAATGCACAGGTGATCAATCAACCTCAATACCCCATTCCATATATGGCCAGGCAAGGAATCGAGATACACTTGCAGAGACTGTATGATTGGGGCATTCTCCAGCGAATCCGATCTGCTTGGAACACCCCTTTGTTGCCCGTAAAGAAACCTGGTTCTACTGATTACCGACCGGTACAGGATTTATGGAAGGTGAATAATCAAGTAGCAGATCTAGTAGCCCTCGTACCAAATCCATATTCAATCTTGGCTCAAGTCTCTCCTGCGTCAAAGTGGTACAGTGTCATTGATCTCAAAGATGCTTTCTTCTCCGTTCCGGTAGCGGAGGAATGTCAGAAGATTTTTGCCTTCACATGGGAAAATGCGCACACTGGAATAAAGCAGCAGTACACATGGACTCGCTTGCCTCAAGGGTTCAAGCACTCACCTACGTTGTTTGGTGAGCAACTGGCAAAAGACTTGAAGATGTACCAAGTCATGTATGGGCCAGTGATACAGTATGTGGACGACCTTCTGTTGTTTCGAGAAACGTATCTTGAATGTGCAGTAGCCACCCTCCACTTGCTAAAGACGTTGTACTCTAAAGGATACTGTGCAAGTAAAAAGAAAGCGCAAATTTGTGAATTGGAAGTGGAATATTTGGGCTTCCAAATCCGTGAAGGCACTCGTTGTCTTGGAATCTCTCGTACTAGTTCAATACGAGGTCAACCTGTACCCACTTGTAAGAAAGAGCTCCGAGCGTTTCTTGGAGCTACGGGATACTGTAGACTGTGGATTGCTAACTATGCAGTTATTGCCCAACCCCTGTACGACAAGTTACGAGGAAAAGAATCGGAATCTTATCCCTTCCAGTGGGAAGGACATGAACTAGCAAATCTGCATCAACTGAAAGAAGCCTTGATCTCACCCCCTGCTCTAGGATTACCTGATGTAATGAAACCCTTCCATTTGTTCATCAATGAAAAGAAAGGAATGGCCATTGGGGTATTGACTCAAACTTTTGAATCATAGGAACGACCTGTTGCATATCTGTCAAAAGGAATGGACAATGTTGCAAAAGGATGGCCTGGTTGCCTTCAAAGCATTGCTGCTGCATGCTTACTGATACCCGAAGCTGTTAAGCTAACATTTGGACAAACTTTACAAGTAACAACTCCTCATACTATTCAAGGACTACTAGAGACTCATGGACCAAAATGGATGACTAATTCACGTCTCGTCAAGTATTAAGCCTTACTGTGTGAAACACCTGAACTTCAAATACAAGACAGCAAAAACTTGAACCCGGCCACTCTTATGCCGGCACCTGAACCAGTTGCCCATGATTGTGAAGAAGTCATGACTACAATACATTCCAGTAGACCAGACCTGAGGGATCAACCCTGGCAAGGAGCTTGGACTTTATTCACTGATGGGAGCAGCCAAATCATTCATGAGATACGTTCTGCTGGATATGCTGTTGTATCCGAAGATGAAATCATTGAGGCTCAACCTCTTCCCCCAGGAACGTCTGCACAAAAAGCTGAACTAATTGCCCTTACTCGAGCTCTGCAGTTGGCAGAAGGACAAACTGTAAATATCTATACAGACTCTAAATATGCCTTCCTTACAATTCAAGTGCATGGAGCATTATAGAGGGAAAACAATTGAACAATGCATCAGAAGTACGTGAATTACTAGACGCAGTTTGGCTACCTCGCAAGGTGGCTGTAATGCATTGCAAAGCACACACCAGGAAATCAAACCCTATTGTCAAGGAAATCAGAGAGCAGATGAAGCAGCAAAAAGGGGCAACTCGGGAACCCTTCCAAGCAGTATTAATTGCATCGAATCATCAGGCTTCAGGCAGTCCTGGAGCTCATCACCAACGACTGCTTTCGCTCTTAAACTCTGGGCAAAACAAAATACCAAAGTTATGACTGCAGTGTACCAGAATAGATTGGTTTTAGATTACCCTCTGGCCCAGGAAGGAGGGTTTGTGGAACATTTAACCTCTCCAATTGTTGTTTACAGGTAGATGACCAAAACAAGGTTATCCAAGACATCACTGATCGCATGGTCAAGATGGCACACGTCCCTGTCCAGCAATGGAATAGTGCTTGGGACTGGACCAATGGATTCCGTGGTTGGTTTTCCATGATCGGTGGATTTAAGAGCTTGTTTGTTATCCCAGCCAGTTTAATTCTGTTTTGTCTTTTAGGACCCTGAATTATTCCTTTCTTGCTCAAACCGCCTTCGTCGGGTGATGAAGGACATTGCTGAACGCAAAACCGCCACGCAGCTTCTGTCACTGTACATGTATTCCTCTGAGCCTATAGAACCTGTTTAACCATCCTCATGTTTTATCCTGGGCCATCTTCCCATACATGACAAGTTCGGGCTACAAAGGGGGGTGGAGCCAATAGGGCCCATCCGTCTCAAACCCGTGAAGAAACCAACGGACTGTTTGGGAAATTAGGGCCCCCTGAGAACTCAAATTGCTAATTTTTCTTGTTTCTGTTTCTTTCAGCTCCACAGTTGCGTTGTGATGGTGTGATACTTTTCATAGAGAATGATAAGTATCAAAGGGGGGAATGAAGGAGTCTGAAGGCTTCAACCTGACAAAGGACTTCATGTACCAGAATTCCCTGCTTCATGACGGGTTTACTTACAGTCTGCAATACAGCTGTAATTAGGACATTGAGAAACTCTGTCAGCACATTGCACATTTTCATTTTTTTGGCTTCGCTGTTCTTATTCTCTGATAAGCTTTCACTGCTGTAACCTAGATTAGAACAATGGATGTATTATGTGATGGGCTGTATTACTGCAGACTCGCGAATTCCTTTCCAGAACTGCAAGTCCCAGCAGCCTCTCCTGCAGAACATGGGAGAAGTTTCACGAAAGTTCCAGGGTGTCTAGGGAGGGGGTCAGTAGCCCCTTCAGCCGGAATATGCTTGCTCAGCAATGCTTAGAACGCATGTGTAAAAGATAAGAACTGTAAAGTGCATAAGAGTCTGCTCCTGGAGGGGAGGGGCATGCAGTTGTACTAAGCCTTTGTCTTAGCTGCATCTTGCTGGCAATAAAAGTCTATCTTTACGGATCAGTTGTCTGGACCTCCTTACTGACTAAAAAGAGACGGTTACAGGGCCGGATATTGGGATGTGAGCCAGAGGCGGACAAGGAACTGTACAATTGTGGAACCAGACTGTCCACTAGGACGCAAACTAGCACTGCAGAAATAACTGGAAGGAAGCAAGACCATCACCTGCAGGTTACTGGTGACCATTGAACAGAAGATTGCACTTTCAGAGCTACGGTTCCAGGGGGCCCCCTTAGAGGATTATACACACGAAAGTTGAGACACTTCTGCGGTAGGGAGGGAATACTGTATTTTTTTTTTCACAGTTGTAAAAAGCCAATCTTTTTTTTTTTTGTTTTAGTTTAAACAAAACAAAACAAAAAATTCTTCCAATTATAACCACGCCCTCCTCCTCGGCCTTGCACAGGCTTCGCACACTACCAGGAGGACTCTTGTCTGCTGCCCCGCTGCTGACGTGACGCCGCCCCATCTGTATCCCGAGAGAAAGAACAAGTTAAAATTGCATTTGATTAGAAAGCCCGTGAAAATTAAAAATAGTGCAGGCAAAAAATAAATAAATAAAGACAGCAAAGAATCCCAATAAACTAAAACAAAAGAGCGGCCTGTCCCGGGCACGATACGGGGACAGCAGCGCGCAGGCCCTGTTACCTTCGGAGCCGGCCAAGAACAACGTTGCTGCAGCCAGCTACGTGGCTTTCTCTCCACCGGTGCTGGTGGTATAATAGGAAGCATTGCTATAACGATTATCCGTGCATTATCGCTCATTAGAGATTAAAGTGAAACTAAAAAAATCACTTTTTACAGAATTCGAGGGATGGTCTACGTCTGGGAGGGTTGATAAAGCCTTCCCAAGGAGATGGTGTCAGAGCTCCAGTGGCGCAATCGGTTAGCGCGCGGTACTTATACAGCAGTACAAAGCAGAGCAATGCCGAGGTTGTGAGTTCGAGCCTCACCTGGAGCACATAACTTTTTATTCTTAAAATGCCTGTAAGCACATCACTGTTACTGTTTTTCGTGGAAAGGCCTCCTCATTACGCATTTCATGAAGCTAATGTGTGAAACAGAACACGGCTTTAGATAAATCATGCATGACTGTTACGGCTGATCTGCAAACAAAACGAGATCGAAATTAGCTACTAAAACGACTGCAAATCTCTCTCTCTAGTTCGCTGCACAGCTCATCAGGACGATTAACCCTATATTTTCCCTAGAATCTGTCGTTTTAGGGCGTTGAGGATAGGGCAGTGCGTGTGCAGCTGCAACAAACAGGGGGCGATTCATTGCTTTACTTTCTCAGTCCGGTGAATAGTGTCTCCGCCCCGAGGAAAGGAGGGTTTTGTTAGCGGAGGTGTGCTACAGGGATCTGTTGTCTTTCCGGTTTCCTCCACGTTTTTGTCAGTGATATTGCAGAACGGCTATCGGAAAAGGTTTGCTCCTTTTCTGGATGATAAATACATTCTGCAACGGGGTAGACACTCCGGAAAACAGGAAAAAGAGATCTAGCACACCATTTACAGCAAATTAAAGACGCCTTCCATAATTTGAAGGGACACAATTATGGAACGATAAAGGGAACCTCAATCGCATTGGATGAAACTGAACCACTTTAGGCTAGTGTGGATTTTTTAAAACTGAAAATGCTGAATACTTATGGGCTTTGTAGATTTTTTAACCCTAACCTGCATGAATATGTAATGAATAAAATTTGGGAAAGACTAGGTACAGGGGAGTAGTTTTGTAAAAAAAAATAATAATAAAATTCCTCAAGAATCAAAAAAGATCTTGGGTCAGGGCTAGGGGCAGCCTTCACTTGCCTTTTTGGCTGCAGTGGGGAAAAAAAGCAAGCAAGTTCACAAAGGATCTAGATTGGTTAGCTGTTAGAAAAGCAGCACTAACGTGGTATAAAACACAGTCCTTCTCATACTGTGAACAGACCTGTTTCATGGTGGTCACTTACCATCATTAGTTGTAATTGTAATTTGAAAAATGTACAATAATCATGAAAGAGAATACAGATAATGGTGGCTCATGTGAAAGGCAAATGCATTTTGACACTTTTTGAGAAAGTGAACGGCCAAGTTGTGTCAACAAAAAATATTTATTTATTTAGATTGCCTTTTCTTCAGTCAATAATGTGAAGGTGCTGTACAAAAATATCCATACAGCGCAAACAGACATTGCAATCAGTACACAAACATTCAAGAGTATTTCTTTAGCTTATAGGTTCAAATCCAGTTTATGCTGGAAGCAATTGAAAATCATTTCCTTCCAAAAGCAGTTCAGTGGCCTCCTGGTGGGGCAGTTTTTTCCGATCGCTGTAAAAACCACAATCATGCTACATTTATGGCACTGTGATCAGACCCAGCAGAGCAGCCAAGGACTGAGTCAGTGTGGGAACCAAATTAGCTGCTTGCTCCTAAAATCTGGCCTTCCCTGATAACTTGCAAATAGCAGCATTGCACTGTACTACATGGAGTGGGTTTTGCTGTTTGCTTAACCCGGCACTTTCCGCCTGCGCCTTTTGGGCTTTCAGCTCAGTTGGACCCAGGGCTGGGATGTGGCACCACAAATCTCCTTAGTTTTGAATTAAATAATTGTGTTTTCTATCCCCCTTATTTTATATGCCCTTCTCTACTTAGTCTGGTTCAGTCATTGTGGCGATGACCTTCAGGCAGGGGGCCGTGCACCAGAATCTTGACATCATGGGCCTTCGATGTGGCCTTTAGCTGTTGCCGCTGTGGCGTGCCTGTGGCTCTCCCTCCCCTCCCCGGGGCGTGGGTACTGCATCTCCGGCATCCTAGGCTCTGGCTGGCCTGGGGTGGGGGAGGGGAGGCGGAGAACCTGCGCTGGAATTTAAGCTCACATTCTCCTGGGTCCCTCTGCAGTGCCACAGAGCCAGCTGGCTAGTGCAGTCCTGGCAGAACTTTGCAAGAAAAAGTTAGTCCCCATTAGACATCAGTTTTAAAAGGCCATGGTCTATAAGTTTCTTTGAAACTTAATTGAAATTTTTAATAAACTATGAGTAAATGTGAGGAATTGATTTTAAAATAAATGTTTGCCATTCTGATAGCGTGGTAGTTGGTAGTGGCGGTCGGGAGGGGAAAGAGCAGTGCGAGAGAAGGAGTGACGGTGCTGCTCCTTGGTGAGGAAAGGAGGAACTGTGATGACAGCTCTTGGGTGGGGGAGCGGAGAAGTGATGGCAGCTGTCCCTAGCGCCTCCTTTTTGACAGCAGCGGCGGCTGTCAGCGGGTTTGACAGCCGACGATCAATTTTGCCGGCGTCGGTTCTCGGACTCGCTGACAGCCACGGGTTCTGAAAATGGACGCTGGCAAAATTGAGCGTCCAGTTTTCAACCCGCGAGCCGTGGGCTGATTTTAAATTTTTTTATTTTTAATTATTTTTGACTTTTGGGACCTCCGACTTAATATCGCCATGATATTGTCGGAGGGTGTACAGAAAAACAGTTTTTACTGCTTTTCTGTGCACTTTCCAAGTGCTGAGAGAAATTAACGCCTACCTTTGGGTAGGCGCTAATTTCTGAAAGTAAAATGTGCGGCTTGGCTGCACATTTTGTTTTCTGAATCGCGTGGGAATAACTAATAGGGCCATCAACATGCATTTGCATGTTGCGGGCGCTATTAGTTTTGGGGGGGTTGGACGCGTGTTTTTGACGCGCTATTACCCCTTACTGAATAAGGGGTAAAGCTAGCGCGTCGAAAACGCTCAGCCGAGCGCATTGTTTAACCCGCTGTCGGACGCGGGTTAAATAGGCGCTAATCCACCCCCTAATGCAATAGGGGGATTAGCGCCTATTTAACGTGCGTCCGACGCGGAGTGAATAGGATAGCGCACATCACATGCAAATGCATGTGAATGAGGCTATTACTCATTTACTCCAAAACTTGGCTATTCAAAAAAGCATTTCACAGTGAGGTTGCTGAATAACAACAAAGACATACAGCTGAAAGTCACCTATAAAAAGCAGAATGTCACTTTATTGTTTTAATCATAATTAAATTTTAAAATTAAAACAGTTATCACATATGATTACCACAGAATCATATAAACAGTATCTCCAACACACTTCTCATTTAGAGTATATTTTTGAACTATGTAACCGTAAAATATTGGCACCCCATGGATAACTTAGAAAGCAAACCAAACCTATTTTGTGCCTAAATGTAAACTGTTGTGATGGTGCATCACTAAACGACGGTATAGAAAAGTTTTTAAATAAAATAAATAAAAAATAAATGCAAAAAAAATAAATGTCATCTCAGATGCACATTTATCGCTCGGATATTAACACCTGCCTGGAGCAGGCGTTAATAGCTGAGCACACTGAAAAAAAGTACAGAAAAAACAGCTTTTCTGTACTTTTTTTAAAGTACCTTTAGCGCCCACTTTCTTAGCGCACACATGGCGCCCGCAAGGCGCCATGCGTGCGCTAAGAAAGCGGGCGCTGAAAAGTCATCGCCCGCTTTCCGCAAATTTTATTGCATCGGCCCCTTCGGAAGAAAAGAAATGCCCCAACATAGCCTCACTCTACTTGTGTTTTTTGGGATTTTTTTATGTTAGTTCTTTTGGGGGCGACCCAGCAATTTTCTCTGGGCTTCCAGCTCAAGTCGGAGCTAGAGCTCAGATCTGATGCCGTAATCCTTCATTTGCAGTTACCCAGGGAGTTTTTCTCCCATACTGTTTCTCTACCCCGGTCAATTACCTTCGCCCACGCATCACAGCACCAAGGCCCCTTGCACAGACTTACGGTCCATGGACCTTAAGTCCAGCCACGACGCACTGCCACTGCGCGATGATTGAAACTCCCTCCATTCAGGGGCTGTAAACACTGCCTCCACAGCATCCCCAGCCTCAGCCAGCCGAGGACCTGACCTGAGAATGGGACCAGGGGCTTGACGGATGGCGGCGCCCGGTGCTGCTGCCGAGCTACTGCCCAGCCCTGCTTCTGCTCCTTATACAGGAAAAAGGGCTGAACTGTCAGAGCAAATTGGTTTTTAGAACCCCCGTCCTGTGGTCGAAATAAATGGTGGTTCAAGCCTTCAGGATCTCTTTTTCTCCATTTTTTTACTTGTTTCCTAACCACCAATGAGATGCCACTTCTGAGGCCCCTGGTCAGTGGTCAGGGGCATGAGGAGAAATCGATGGAGAAAGAGGAGACCAAAAGTCCCCAGATATTTTCGTGGTTCTCTGCTCTAGGTGTTATCACGTTGGGGGGGGGGGGGCAGGGGAATACCCCTCCAATCAGTCCTCTTGCCAGAGGGTTCTCCCACTCTGGACATGTTAGACTTTTTCAGTGACTAGGAAGCACTGCCAATCTCATTACAACTCTCTCAAGAGATCTGAAGTTTGTATCACTGGTGCTCCTAGTCTTCATATCTGCTGTCAGAAGAGGGTATTAGCTTAGCTAAGTTTTAAATCTCCTAGCTGTCAAGCCTTCCAATCAGCCCCTCCCTGTAATAATAATACTAATAATAAAAACAGGGGCAGATGGCAATTCACCTTCAGTCTCACAGATTTCATTTCTAAGACAAAATATACTGAAGAATATTTTTCCAAAGCAACTTCAAGAAGATTTTTCCCTACAGAAATACTGTTCATATTATTTTACTCTATTACCTGTAGGGATTTTCAGTATTCATCTGATATTTTTTCTTGTTCAGATTACCATACATTTATATTTCCCTTCTCTTGACAGGTGAGTTGAGTTGACACCTGTTATCAGTATAGAAAAGTAAATACGGTAACTAGTCCTACTGATAGGAATTCAGTTTCTTCTTATAAAATAGCTGAGATGCAACTTCAGATTGGCTTATTTCTGGTTCATCACTTATCATCCATGTTTTGTTCTTGGCAGCTTTGCCCAGGAGGTGGCGCTGTAATCTCACAGTTAAATGTGAAAAAGTAAATGAAGAAAAAGTAAAAAAAGAATATAGTCCCAGTCATTCTAAAAATAATATGTTACTTGCCAAAAAACATGCATTGTTTGCATCCGAGGACATCGGGTAAACATTCCGGGGACTATATAAAAGCAAATAATTTTCAGCAATTTTTAACCTGAGGGTTTATGCTCAGTTATAGGTATAGATTCTGTGTTACTTCCAATCCTAATCCGATGGACCCCATTGCCTTAATAAACATTGGATCAGACAGATGGCACCTGCTGCTTTACTAATGCTATCTTACAGCGTCAAGCCATTTGGCAATTAGAAAAAGTTCAAGTTTTTCAAAGCCTTGTAATGTTCTCCAGCGTAAGGAGTGGTCATTGGTAGTGGATAGTCTATACAAGTAGAAAAGCGGTACCACAGGCCAAGAAACAGCCAAAGCGGCACTCATGAGCACCTGCAGGTTAAAGGGTTTACATCCAGCAATCACATGGTAATAACGTAAACAGTCTGTGGGGCAGGGAATTTCCTTAGCTACTGCCCCTATGCTGCTTGTGTTAATCATTTGTGGTATCCCTTGACTGACTATTCATGCACAACACTGCAGGGACTCTCAGCACAACATACAAGTAAAGTTTGCAAGACTTTCAAAACATAGAAGAGCAAAGCTGATGTCATTAAAACTTCACTCAACCATAAGAGCATTGCAGATATCACTGCACATTAGTTTTGGTTTACTTTTTTGTGTTTACGAGTTGGGACTGTATATTGGAGTTTGGTTTTAGTATTCCTGACAGTGAAGCCATTTTTAATTTTTTTTTTGCTGTCTTTGTTTTCCACAAACCAGTCTAAAAGAGATCTAATTTAGCTTCCACTTGTGCGTGTTTGATTGAGAGTTCCATCCTTCACTGCGAAGAACAATAGCCCCCACGTGCTGCAATAATTATACGATTCAATTATATAGATGGCACAAATACATTATGGAAATGTATACCTTATAAAACCCTTTCAGATTTCCCCATCAGCATTTTGCTTGTGGGATTTACAAGCCTTCTATTTATACTCTCCATTAGCAATCTGGTTTGCATGTTTAAATTCAAATCCCTCTAGTCAACACGTAAACATATGCCATACTTTGAAAACTGTTTTCTCCTCATTTATGACTAAAGAAAATCTTTTGAAACAAAGCTGCTTGTTTTTCCAGTAGAATGAAATAAATGAAGAGTTGGCTATAATAATAATCATACTGTTTTGGGTCTCTTTATAAAGGCATATACCAGGATTGTTTTTTGGTTTTTTTTCAAGTCTCGGAAGTGATGGCCACAGTGTTAGATGTGTCTGCTCTACCCGTGTCCATGCACAAGGGCATTATGAACTTAGGGCCTCATTGACGAAACATTTTCCCACATAGACACAGAGTGGGAGAAAAGCCTTAGTACATCAGGTCCTTAATTTGCCTTGCTTAGCTAGACTCTACAGTGTTACTCATGACACCGGAATGATGCTAAAACTATACAAGATTTTGATTTAAGGAAAACACAATTCACCCCCCTGCTGCCGCTCAGCTTTTTTTTTTTTTTTGGCTCCATTCTTGCTTGAATCCTGAGTAGACCACCGGACTTGGGGTTTTTACCTAATAAACTTCTCTCCCTATAGCTCAATGGAGGAAGGAGTGGTGGAAGGTTAATATTTGGAAGACCTTTGCTTGATATCTCATTCTGGTCTTTGCTCCTGGAGCTGACTGCGGTCCAGAAACACTATGGAAGTATAACAGGCTGGTCTTCCCTGGGGGGAGGGAATATCACTTCTTGGAGCAACATTGAGCTCTCTCTGCCAATGAGATTTGCTGCAGTGCTGTGCCTTGCTTAAAGGGAGTAGGGATGAGAGGGAATAGAAAGGACAATCTATGAATGAAGACTCAGTGGGCATGGCTTCAGACCTCACTATCGGGCCGATACAGTAAAAATCGCGGGAGAGCGGGCCCACAGGACTCTCTCCTGTATGCGCGATACAGTAATTTAATTTATTTAAATTAGGGCCGGCGGTAAAAAGAGGCGCTAGGGACACTAGCGCGTCCCTAGCGCCTCTTTTTTGACAGAAGCAGTGGCTGTCAGTGAGTTTGACAGCCGATGCTCAATTTTGCCGGCGTCGGTTCTCAAACCCGCTGACAGCCACGGGTTCGGAAACCGGATGCCAGCAAAATTGAGCGTCCGGTTTTCAACCCGCGAGCCGATTTCACAATTTTTTTAATTTTTTTTTTACTTTTTTTAACTTTCGGGACCTCTGACTTAATATCGCCATGATATTAAGTCGGAGGGTGCACAGAAAAGCAGTTTTTACTGCTTTTCTGTGCACTTCCCTGGCGCCGGCAGAAATTAACACCTACCTTTGGGTAGGCGTAATTTCTTAAAGTAAAATATGCGGCTTGGCTACACATTTTACTTACTGAATTGTGCGGGAATACCTAATTGGGCCATCAACATGCATTTGCATGTTGTGGGCACTATTAGGTTTCAGGGGGTTGGATGCACGTTTTCGACGCGCTATTACCCCTTACTAAGGGGTAAAGGTAGCGCGTCGAAAACGCGCGTCCAATCGCAGGTTAACAGTGCGCTTCGCCAGAGCCGGACCGCCGGAGCGCACTGTACTGTATCGGCCTGTGTATTAAGAACCTCTTCTTTAAATAAACACTGTAATTACCATAAGTGGCTATGATGACTGTGGTTGAAAGGCTATCCGTGTGCATATCCTAGGAGTGGAGTGGAGTTCATTAGTGCAGTATCTATGGTAGATCCTCTTCCTTGCTCCAAATATCCCTTGTTTTTTGTTTTTGCAACAGTTGCTATTTAGCAAAATTCAAATATTTCCCACTATTTGCCATGATGAGGCCCAAAAACTTTGGGTGAGTTTTGCAAAGAGGCTGCAGGCAAGCATAGGATATCTTTGACTCTAAATATTCCTGCTTAAATAAATTAATACATACATAAAATGTTGTAAGCATGCATTAACTTGAAAAGTGATGATCCCTTACCTCGGGATTCATCATTACGCTATAAATACAGCAGAATGGTGGCCCGTGGGGAAAAAAGGGATGGGCGGCGAAAGCATGCAGCTGGCTGCATCACGGCGGTGTGTTTTTTGCCGCCGCGGTTGCGGCCAGGCCGCACACTTTCGCCCTCATAGCGCCACGGGAAAAGGTGGTTATTTCCTGCGGTGCTGCCGGCGACAGTGTGGGAAGCATTATCACCCGCAGTGCTGCCGGGCCATAACCTCGCCCACACTCCTCTCCTTCCCCTGATTTAAATTGTTCCGCTGCGATACAGCCGGTATTGCGTGCGTTAGGGCCCTATCGCATGCTATAAGGCCCCAAAGCACGCGATCACGGCACATCGCAGTTTAAAGAATGACCCTGTTAGAGACTCTCAGCACTTTTGCTCCACTCAATGTGATCCTCTTCGCTATCGTGAAATCATTTAACCAGAGGCTCCGGAGAGCCCCCCAGAAGCACCCTCAGAGGGGGCATTATATTGGCAATCATGAAAATGTCACAAGTATAGACTCCAAGGAATCTCCTGGGGGCTCTTCTGAGCCTCTGGCTAAATTATTTCAAGACAACCAAAAGGCTGGTAAGAGAGTCTGTTAGTGTGTTTTTGGCTATTTCAAATTAATGCATTCTAAAATCATTTTATGTAATTTATTTAGGCAGGAATATTGAGAGTGGAAGATGCCCTCCGCCTGTAGCCTGACATCATCCCCATCTGAGACTTGCTATGTTTTGATTTCCAAAAAGAAAATGACTGATTATATCACTTTCTTTTGCCTTCATAGTAATCACATGATTACAGTCATTGCCAAGGGCTCAGGAATATGGGAGAAGGGCTCAGAACAAATAGCCTTTGTGGAGATCTGACAGGCCGGGCCAGAGCTCTTATGTTTAATAATAAGGCCATAAAGGGACAGGAAGTGCCCTGCAAATCATCTTGCTAGTGGGCAGCCAGCATAGTGAAAAGTACAGCCCAATGAAGCAAAGCAATAAAGGGGTTAAATTTCAAAGGGAATTCCGCATTGTGTGAGCTTGTTTTCCTAGGGAGTTAATACACAGGATATGTGATCCCAGCCAATTTGCCTCATTACTTGCAAAGTTATTTCCTTGCACAGTGCAAAATTTAAACCCATTGTTTCTTGATGTCTTCCAAATTAATGACACTGCTGGCTTCTAATGCACAGTTGGTTAAATATGCTGTAGATAGCATTTTAAGAGGTAGCTGTTCCCTCAGGAAACCAAGGCAAGGATTAATGGTCTGAAAACTAAAGTCAGTGGACTCTGATATAATATTCAAATGGAGCAGAATAATGCCAAAAGTAAATCATCATAAGGTTTGGTTTGAGACTAAGGAGTGTATGGTCTAAACTAAGGTTAGCATGCACTAAATTGCATGCTATGCACTAAGGGGTAGATTTTATAATTTTGCGCGAGCGTGTACTTTTGTTCGCGCACCAGTCGCGAACAAAAGTACGCTGGATTTTATAAAATATGCGCATAGCTGCGCGTATCTTATAAAATCCGGGGTCGGCGCACGCAAGGGGGTGCACATTTGTGCAACCTGCGCGCGCCGAGCCCAGCGCGCGCTGCCTGTTTCCTCCGAGGCCGCTCCGATTTCGGAGCGGCCTCGGAGGGAACTTTCCTTCGCTCGCCCTCACCTTCCCCTCCCTTCCCCTACCTAACCCATCCCCCCCCGGCCCTATCTAAACCCCCCCTTACCTTTGTTGCACGATTTACACCTGCTAAAAGCAGATGTAAATCTGCGCACGCCAGCGGGCTGCTGGCGCACCATCACCCGGCCCGAGGGCTGGTCTGGAGGCCTCGACCACGCCCCTGGGCCGGCGCCACGCCCCCAGGCCCGCCCCTGCAATGCCGCATCACGCCCCCGAAACTCCGTGTCATTTAGGACACACCCCCGACATGCCCCCGACACGCCCCTTTTACAAAGCCCTGGGACTTACGCGCGTCCCGGGGCTCTGCGCACGCCGGCGGCCTATGCAAAATAGGCCGCCGGCGTGAGAGGGCATTTAAAATCCAGCCCTAAGTACCTAGCGAGCAGATTAAACGCGGATCAGAAAATGTTAGCAGGGATGTGCTAAAACGTGTGCATAATCATATGTAAATGAGGGAATACGTGCAAATAAGGCTTTAACAGGCACACAGGCTTTAGTGAGCATGGTGAAAATGTAACACCTGGTTGAAGACCAGGAGTTTTTACCATGCAGGCTGTTGAAGGGGCTCAGATAAGAGCAAACATTGGGGTTAATGCATGGAACAGATGAACAAGAGTGGATGCTGTAAAAGGTTTTCCACAGGCCTTTCAGCAAGATCACATTTTCCTGCACTTCTGTTTGCAACTGTTTTAAGCTTCCTGTACAAGTCCACATTTATTTAAAACTAGAAAAATGACTGTCAAACAAAAGGATAGCCCGTGACAATTGGTGTTCAAACGTTGTGCAGAAGGCACAGTGGTTATACTGTCTAGGGCAGGCAATGAAGGCTTCTTTCAGCTCTAGCACTCTGTTGGTCTAACTGCAGAGTTTTCAGACTTTCCAGGTCTGGGTTCTTCTTGCAGTTACAGCCTGAGCCTGGGCTCCAACTGTATCCATATTTACTTTTCACACTGCTGTTGTCAGGGCTTGCAACAGCCACTTTCCCCCCAAATATCTTCAAATAATCCACTCAGGGCAGCACCAGGGCAAAGGCTATCTTTATCCCAACACTCCAGCATGCTCGAAGACAGGGGCGTAGTGTATAGACAGGGGCGTAGTGTTACTGCTGAAATTGGTGGTGCACCGGGATAATTTGCTGCTGCCAGGTGCTCTACAACACAGTTCACTCTCCTACATTACCTTGCGAGCACTACTTTCTTTGATGTAAAAAAAAGCCCATCAATTTTATGCTCACAGCAACCCAATCGTTAGAGGGAAAATTAGCTAAGTCCATCCCTTAAAATAATCGCCTAATCTACTAACAGCAGTTACATTAAAATATGCGAGTGAAAAAATATATTCTGCAAGAACATTCAAAACCATTTTCTGCATGCAAATGAAATTAATAAAGAACAAACTTCTGTTTAAAATAGAAATGAGGAAGAGAGGACCATAATGCTGTAAAAGCTAGTGATGATAAGTACCATAATTTTCACAACAAGTTACACAAGAACTGGACCTTTAAAATACAAAATAGAGACATGCCAACAAAAGCTTTACTGGAAACCAGACGCCTGACTGTATTATGCAGTGCAATAATGGAAAAACAGAAACATCATCATTCCTCGCAAAACATCAGTCATTAAAATCAAGAGATATAACACATCATTCATAATATTAAAACCATGCTAATGAAAAGAATAAATGTCAACACAGCTGAAAAAAACCCAATTATTTAAAAAAGCTTGCATAAATGTATTCTAATATTTATCAAACATCAATAAAATATTTCAAAATATCTGATGAATAAACATTTAATAATTGAAAAATGTTCTAATATTTTAAAAAAAAATATTTAAAAACAATAGAAACATCAAATTGTACCCAATAATTAAAACTAATAAGGATTAAAAAATCTCCTGCTCTCCTTACCTGGGACCTTTTGATTTCCACTCACCCTGAGATTATCATAGATTGGGGGAGGTAGGGCCACATAAACTATCTCCTCTCTCTCTCATTCACACACACACACATACTAACACATTCATATCTGATGAATAAACATTTAATAATTGAAAAATGTTCTAATATTTAAAAAAAAAATATTTAAAAACAATAGAAACATCAAATTGTACCCAATAATTAAAACTAATAAGGATTAAAAAATCTCCTGCTCTCCATACCTGGGACCTTTTGATTTCCACTCACCCTGAGATTATCATAGATTGGGGGAGGTAGGGCCACATAAACTATCTCCTCTCTCTCTCATTCACACACACACACACACATACTAACACATTCATTCTTTCACATATTCCCTCTCTCATATACATGCCAGTGTTCTCACACACACTCTCTCACACAAACAGGCTCTCTTCCATGCATGTGCCACTGTGTGGCACACCAGGCCCTAGGACACTAATACACCACCTACTGGGCAAACAGAACAATCCAAACTGCTACACATCCCTACAAACTACACACTAGTCAAAATACTGCACTTCTGTCACACATTCGCATCACAGACAGAATAAGGGACTACAAATTAGAAACAGAAAAATGAAGGCAAAACTGAAATGGAAAGCCAGAGAAACCAGACTCTTATGAACTCTGGAATACTGAAGAAAAAGCAAAATTCAAATATATTATAAATGTATTTTCCCAAAGATGGAATATTCCAATTGCTGAAAGGCAAAATATATATTTTTACCTTTGTTGTCTGATCTTATTTTTCTAATTGGTTGGTTCTAGTCTCTTTTTTCCCCCTTGTCTGACTTTTCTTTATTCCTTTTTCAGTCTTTTTTATTCTTTCTTTTTATTCTCTCTCCTCCTGTCTTCTTTCTTTCTCCATACACACGCACACACAGTCTCTCACATACGCGCTCTCACACACAAGCTTTCTCTCACACCGGATCCCACTCTTGCATGCTCTCTCAGGTACACACAGGCTCCCATTCTCATATGCTCTCTATCACCTGAAGGCTCTTGCTTTCACTATCTTTCACATGCAAGCTCCCATTTCCACACACACGGAAGCTCTCACTCTTAAATGCTCTCTTTCACACATAAGCTCCCACTCCCACACAGACTCTCACATTCACGTGCTCTTACACGCATGTTCCCATTCCCACAAACCCACGTGCAGGCTCTCACTCTCATATGCTATCTCACACACAGGCTCCCATTCCCCCTCAGACACACACAGGCTCTCACTTTACATACTTGCATACAAACACACAGGCTGTCACATGGAGGTTCCCACTCCCATACATATGTAATATTCAATCTCTCAATCTTACATGCATGCTGCCACTTTCTCACACACACACATAGGCTCTCATTCTTACATTCTGCCTCTCACATGCAGGCTCCCATTTCCCACAGACACACACATTCTCTCTCACATAGCTTCATATTGCCACATACAGGCTCTCATTCTAACATGCAGGCTGCCACTATAAAACACAAACATAAACAGGCTCCCACTCTCACATGCTTTCTCTCTTTCACACAGGCTCCCAATCCACATACCCATACACACCTTCACACCCACACACAGGCTCTCACTCGCACATGCTCTCTCTCTACAGGTTCTCATACCCACATGCTGCTCTCTCACACACATAGGCAGGCTCTCATTCACATCTCCCCCCAAGCAGGCCCCCATTCACACATACACATTCACACAGGAAGGCTCCCATTCACACACACACACACACACACACACACACACACACCCAGGTATGTTACCATTCACACACACCCAGGTAGCTTACCATTCACACACTACATACCCAGGCAGGCTACCATTTACATGCATACACACACCCAGGCAGGTTCCCATTCACTCATGTACACAAAGACAAAACACAGGCAGGCTCCTCATCGGGTCCAGATGCCAGCGGTCCTGATCTCACCTACGGCTGAGAAGATTCTCCGGCCCAGGAGGCCACCAGCAGCTGAGAAGAGGAAGGAACCTGTTCTCCTGCTGCTCTTTGTGTGCCTGCCTCGTGTTATTCAAAACTCGTGGGGCTAGGACTTCATCTATGGTGATCTCACGATGCATGAGATGAACATAACAGCACATACTGGCCACATGTGGTTTTAATGCTAGAAAGCCGGCACTCTTACAGAAGTAGGAGAAAGGGCTACTTCCTCTTCTCGGCCGCCTGCAGCCTCCTGGACCTCTTCTTTCTTCGGCCACTGGAGGGATGGGGTCTGCCGGCAGCTTCCTGGGCCTGATCCTCTTCATGGCTGCCGGCAAGATGGGGTCTGCTGGCAGCCTCATGGGCCTCTTCCTCTTCTCTGTCACTGCTCTCCTGGATGTGCATGCAGTTGGTGATGCATGGCACACCTTGTTTTAAAGTTGGTGGTGCCTGTGCACCACCGTGCACTATGATTGCTATACCCATGCTTATAGAGGGGGAATGGTAGGATGCCAGTGCCTTCTGGAGTCAGGGCTGGCAAATTTCTCTCTCAGGCATTAATATAATTATCTCTTTTTTGGATTTAGCTGGATGGATGTATCAGCCTAGGATGCATTGAGGGATACAGTTGTAGGAACTACAACTACTACAGCAGCAGCAGCAGAAGTTATGGGAGATGTAGAGTACAGGACAGGAGAGAGATAAGAGAAGGAGAGAGTGACGGAGAGAGATGAGCAGGTGTCAGAAGAGAAATATCAACACATGCTTGAGTACTTCAAACATTAATCTGCATTTATTTATACAATGCCAATGATTTTCCTGCAAAAGGTTCACACAGACACAGGACAATGGCTTTTCTTATATTGTTGTATATTTCAAAATGTGTAAGGCCCAGTACAGTCACAAATTGCAATAAAGGGCCATCCCACATGTTCTTTGCTATTGCCAGATTGAGCACAAATATTTCACTGTAGGGTTTGCTCAGTCTGCAGGACAGGCTACAACAGATGAGAGAGAAAGGCTACAACAGATGAGAGAGACAAGGCTACAACAGATGAGAGAGAAATTGTTACAGAAGGCACTGAGGGGGAATTTTCAGGGATGGTCACAAGGAGGCAACCTTTTCCCACAGAGCTTGGATGTCTCTCTACAACCTTTCCACTTCTGATCTGAGGCCCTCTAAGATGGCCACTCCTGTATAGTGTGGATGGCGCATACATAAGTGGAAAGGGTCAGAATAGCTTCAGTGGATGGAGTACACTGTTCAGTTTTTGTTAATTGCCTGGAAGCTGTTAGTTGGCATAAAGTGAAGGTCATTCCGGTCAATTCTGTGGCTAGCCTGTCCAGTAACCAGAGCAGGCATTCAGATACTTCAGTATTAACAGCTGTCTAAACAGTGTAGGCGTCTTTCAGCTCACCAGTTCTTGCAATTCGATGAGTTTGAATGCACAGCTTTTTCTAGAAGCCCTCATGGATTGTATCAATGTGCTGTTACTGCCCTAACATTACAGGATACGCATAGCTGGAGGATGTTCAGAAGACATTGCCTTTCCAAGTCATGCCTGCTAGATTCTTCACAGACTGTATCACTAGGACAACTGGGACAGGGCTGGGCCAAGCAACATCTGAACTATTTGAATTGGATGTCGTTTAAGGGCGTGTATCAGACATATGTAGTGTGGGTGGCACAGCATCCAGGATGAAATGATTGCCTTCCTGCTGCAGTTTCTCTCACTGTGGGGGTCCAGTGGTGTGTGCTCTACCTGTCTGGGAGCTGAGGTGCTCTTCACAAAGCTGATAGACCTGGGAAAGATAGAGAGATTAATAAATCATATTGTTAGAGTACAAGCAACTCTTTTTGCTGCCATCAGTGAAGTGAAGCTTATCTACAGCAAATCACTTACCCTGCTTCCCGGTCCTGCAATCTGTTAGTGGCCCACCAAGTTCCCAGTCTTTCTAAAAGACTGGTCCAATTTGCTTACACCCCTCCCCAAAGGACCTGCGTCCACTAAGCCCTCAATTTAGCCCAAAGCTCCTCCACTTTATAGGCCTGTAACCTCTTATAGGCTTCATAATCCAGGACAACACTTCAAAGGAACATTACTTACTTGATTCTTGTTGTGAGTTCCTACTTTGTGTCCTTATATTGTAGGGAATTCATCAGCTTGCTCCTGATTCATTGTTGATGCTGTATCCAGGGACTCTAAGAGGCCAAGAATAACATCTAGACCCAACCTATGAAATGGGCTGAGGGTCTCTCCTCCACCCCTTTGGCCTTATTTCATTGCCCCAACACTCTTGTTCCCTCTCCACCTCTTCCTGCACTGCTGTAGGTCTCCTGCCTGTAGCCTACTCTCTCCTCCTGACACTCCTATCCCTTTCCTTCTCCTTCCTGCTAGAGCTACCTCCACTTTTATCTTTCATGCATCTTCCACGCCCACACACATGCACAGTCACTTGGTCCCTTCCACACTTCATTCTCTCCCCAACCATGATCTTCTCCCATCACTCAAGACCCAAACGTACACAGAAAACTGATAGAAAGAAAGACACACTCACTTTCTCACTCTCAACCACAGGTACTAATGTTATGAAGGATACTTTTTGCTTGCACAGGCTAAAAATTAATATATCACCCATGTACATTAATGTTTTAATGATATGCACACTAAATATAATTTAGCACAAGTTTTAGAAAATAGGCTCATAAAAGTAACTCATTGCAATTCAGTAATACTGCAGTTTGGGGGTGGGACAGACAATGGAATCATGTTACAATGGAATCATGTTACACAAAAGAAGTACAAGACAGAAGACAGGACAAGATTTCACTGGATAGGCCTGTTAGGGGATCGAGCATTCTCTGTGGCCAGTTTGTATCACAATGGCCATGCTGGCTGGTGCGGTGTGGCAGGAAAGGCACTGTAGTGGCAGTGTTGTGTGCCATATGAATCTACTCCCTTAAAGTTGTGGACGTTATTAGGAAGTGGCATTGGAATATCTGCTGGTCCATTAGCTCCTGCACCTTTAAGGGGACGTACTCGGACAGGATGCACCACCACCATCATCACTTGTTCAATCAGTGTTGTCAGTTGCAATAATGGCCACCATGTGCTGTGAGATGGTGAGTAGGCCGGGAACCACAGGCCAGGAGTAAGATGAGTAAGCAGAGATACTGAGACACTTTTAGGGAGGGAGGAAGGAAGAGAAAGAAAGTGAGAGAGACCATGGGTAAGGATGGCTAGAGAGAGAGAAGCTGAGGGTGGGGCGTGGAGAGAGACTGGACAGAAGAGAGAGAGAGAGAGAGAGATGGGGTGAAAGAGAGATTGTCCAGGAATCTTTTGCTACGTTCTGTTCCTGGAGAAGACATTAAAGATGTCTTTTTTCCCTCTTCTTGACATCTCTGTTCTCCTTTATTGTCTTTTCCTGGGATCTATTTTCTCTCCTGCTCTTCCCATCAGCACGGCCAACCAGCTCCATGTGCCAAGCTTCCTTTCATACCATTCAGAAGCAACAAGGCGCAGCAATGAGGAAAAGGTGATCAAGCATGCTCAGTCTAGTACGTCTGTGCTATTTTGTGCAGCTTCAAAACGCTGTTTAGCACCCGAGGATAAGTCTCTGAAACACTATTTCATTTTTGGGTTAATGTTCATATTAATATCAGGTACTAATGCTGTAAAGGATACTTTTTTGCTTGCACAGGCTAAAAATTAATACCGGTACCAGTTTTAATGATATGCACACTAAATATAATTTAGCACAAGTTTTAGAAAATAGGCTCGTAAAAGTAACTCATTGCAATTCAGTAATACTGCAGTTTGGGGGTGGGCGACAACAAAATGTTTCCATAAAATGCAACATTTTTGTAAACGGATAAATGGCTCCTTCAATTGAGCACCAATCAAAGCAGGAATGATAAATTAATAAGCTTGCAGGAAGCTGAAAAATATAGATCTTTCCCAGAAACCTTAAAAGTGAAGATAATTCACCCCCAAAATAATGTGCAGTAGTTTGTCAGATGCTAGTACAAACAATTATCCTGTTTGTTTTGTTTTCCATTTTTTTTCAGTTACCTGAGCTTTGTATTTATGTAAATACTTTGTATGTTAGGTTGTTTATTATTCTGTTTGTATCAGCTATGCTGTATTAAACTTTGTACCGGTATCTTTACAGCTAATAGCATTTACAGTAATTCTGTTGTTGCCAAAACATTTTATCCAGGTGACAAGGTGAAAATTGCACCAGTGTTTTCTGTACAATAAGGCTTTAAAACCCTCAAAGTGATTAGAGAAGGCAAAGAAGGAAAAGAATATTGGTCCTTTTATTTTATCTGAACAATCTTTTGGTATCCTTGTGAATAGAGTAACTTAGTTTCAAGATTCAAGTAAGCCTAGGTTTATAAAAAAAGAACAGGTCATGTTTTTCATCAATGCCATGCTAAGTGTTAAATAAATAACAATCTTCTCTTATTTGGCTGTAGTTAGATTAAGCTCCTTTTACATTCTGTACATTTTGTTTTAAATAATACATTTATGTTAGCACCCAGTAATCTTCAACCTCTTCATTCTTAAATTAAGCTAAGGGATTTACTTTAAAATGTTAAAAGTAAGCACATACAAATATTTAGTGCATTGCTTTTCACAGCTTGCATCCCCAGAACCTCAGATGAATGTTCAGGCAGATGTGTACTATTTACTAGTACTGTGTAACAGTTTAGGTGGCAATTTTCTGATTGATTTCCCATTCCTGAGGTTCTCAAGAAGGGATCTGCGTGGCCTCTTCAGGTCGTATAAATCTATACCTTTGGATAATTCATATAGTGGGCCTATAAAAGGCATGGCAAGTTGCAAGAAAGGCACTTTTCTTTATCGCGGCTAGAACTTTGCATTTCTTTCCTGAGGAAAAAGAGTGGTTGAGCCAATTTGGACTTCAGCCACCTTTGAATGGGTCAGATGGGAAAGAGTTCGGCGTGGGTCTGATTTTCTAAGTTGCAGCTAGCTCTGTGCTAATGTGGTTCAGATCAGAGCCTTGGAAAATTGAACAAAAGTCCGAACTATGCCAACTTAATTCAAGTGGGCCCACAGTGAGTCTGCCTACCCCTTATGCTTGATACCTCTACCAGCTAACCCTTTCCTGCTAACATGGGTCCAAGGTAACTGGGGTACTGCTGGGCAGGGAGCTGCGTTCATTTTGAAACAACATGAAAAATGCAGTGAAAAAAGCTTGTCCATTTTGTGCCAATGCAAAACAATAAAAGAAAAAGCCCAACAAAATTAATTTTTAATTTTGTTCTATTTTGTGCTGCCATTAAAATAAATATGTGGCTGCCATTTTTTTTTTTAATCAAACCCCCCTTCCCAGATTTTTCCCATCCCCTGTGGCTCCCCCTTTGGCACTTTCCCATACTCCGTTGCCCCACCCTGGATTTTCCCCTTCACTTATCACAATGCCAGGTTGTCCCCCTTAGGAGGGCAGGAATGATCCCTAGTCATTCCTGCCCACCAGTGCTGTTTCTCATTATGGCATGGTGGGCCCAAACTTTTGCTGTACCAAAAATGTCACTGGCTGACCAAGAGTTGTATGTCTACATTTTGGGTCAGCCATGTCTTTATGGGAAACAGCACTGGTGAGCCTGGAGTCATGGTGATTACTCCTGCCTGGGGGGTGGTCCCTAGCCTCATGGAAAGTGAAGGGGGAACTCTGGAGGCCTGTACGGGGTAGAGGAATGTCTGAGGTGGGGGTGCTGATTTAAAAAAATGCCAGTTGAATTTTGGTTTTAGTGTGCATTAATGTATAGTAGCGCACACTAAAGATTGTGATAAATTGCAGGAAGACCTTGTGAGACTGGAAAATTGGGCATCCAAATGGCAGATGAAATTTAATGTGGATAAGTGCAAGGTGATGCATATAGGGAAAAATAACCCATGCTATAATTACACGATGTTGGGTTCCATATTAGGTGCTACAACCCAAGAAAGAGATCTAGGTGTCATAGTGGATAACACATTGAAATCGTCGGTTCAGTGTGCTGCGGCAGTCAAAAAAGCAAACAGAATGTTGGGAATTATTAGAAAAGGAATGATGAATAAAACGGAAAATGTCATAATGCCTCTGTATCGCTCCATGATGAGACCGCACCTTGAATACTGTGTACAATTCTGGTCGCCGCATCTCAAAAAAGATATAATTGCGATGGAGAAGGTACAGAGAAGGGCTACCAAAATGGTAAGGGGAATGGAACAACTCCCCTATGAGGAAAGACTAAAGAGGTTAGGACTTTTCAGCTTGGAGAAGAGACGACTGAGGGGGGATATGATAGAGGTGTTTAAAATCATGAGGGTCTAGAACGGGTAGATGTGAATCGGTTATTTACTCTTTCGGATAGTAGAAGGACTAGGGGACACTCCATGAAGTTAGCATGGGGCACATTTAAAACTAATCGGAGAAAGTTCTTTTTTACTCAACGCACAAATAAACTCTGGAATTTGTTGCCAGAGAATGTGGTTCGTGCAGTTAGTATAGCTGTGTTTAAAAAAGGATTGGATAAGTTCTTGGAGGAGAAGTCCATTACCTGCTATTAAGTTCACTTAGAGAATAGCCACTGCCATTAGCAATGGTAACATGGAATAGACTTAGTTTTTGGGTACTTGCCAGGTTCTTATGGCCTGGATTGGCCACTGTTGGAAACAGGATGCTGGGCTTGATGGACCCTTGGTCTGACCCAGTATGGCATTTTCTTATGTTCTTATTTCTTATGTTCTTAAATGAGAGGAAATGAACAGAAATAAGGTGAATCAAGGAAAGGAAACAATGTGCTCCCACCAATGAACTGAAATAATATGAAAACATATCCATGTACACCCCTACTGCTGTGCTGAATGTTGTCAGAATCCTGTTCAGACTCTGACACCCTGAAATATTCCAAACCAGTAGGGTTGTACATTCATTTAAGTCATTTTTGTTTTCTAGTGCACACTATTTAAAAACAATACTTTAACAAAAACAGAAAAACATATAAAACTAATTTTAAAAGTAAATGAACTGAAAAAAACATCCTAAAATTTTCAGGCTACACATCCCTGCAAACCAGGGCTGTCTGAAGGCCTGTATAAGAAAAAGGATATAATAGGATCAGTTTTCAAAGGGTGCATAAATTGGCCCCTATGAAAACTGAGGTGGGCTGAGCACTTAAATTTAGGAGTCTATTTTCACTGGACATATACATTTAGGTGCCTAAAGAGTAGAAAACTATGGGATGGAGTTAGGTCATGGAAAATTAATTATGCTCTTTGGCATATAACTTAGGCCTGGATTTATATATATATATATATATATATATATATGAGAGAGAGAGAGAATTTCTATGGGAGGCCCATCTAGTAACTCGAGGTAAGGTTTAGGTATTAGTGTAGGGGTTAGGGGCCACTTTGACATTCAAAGTGAAGACGTACAAACAGAACAGTGCTCTCTTGTGAAGATTTGATGACCTTCGGAGTGAGGAAACTCACCCAAAGTTGAGATTTGTGCAATGTTTTCTCAACCTAGCTTGATGGACTCTCTACCTGGGTAACATCAACCTAGGTTGAGAGAACACTGCACAAATCTCATCTTTGGGTGCGTTTCCTCACTCCGAAGGTCATCAAATCTTCACAAGAGTGTACTGTTCTGTTCGTACGTCTCACTTTGAATGTCAAAGTGGCCCCTAACCCCTACACTAATACCTAAACCTCACCTCAAGTTACTAGGTGGGCCTCCCATAGAGATATAAATACCTATCTAGTGTGAGGGCACTATGGCTAGTCTCTTTCTCTCTCTCTCTTTCTCTCACTCTGGAAAAGATGTGTGTTAATGACATTTTTGCATGCAAAACTGCCATATAGCACTTTGATAAATGATCCCCTTAGATGCCTAAATGTAGGCAAATGAATTGTTAGTCTAAATTTCAAATCCTAAGTTTTAGGGTCCTAAACTGAGAAGAATATTCAGCTGAAAACTAGAAACCTAAATTTGACTGATAATCCTTCTAAATTTAGGGTCTTAAAATTAAGGCACCCAATTTAGGTAAGGAACATATTTTAGAAATTGATCCCAATGCATTTTCTACCAAGAGTAGGAAGTATGTTTAACAGGAAAGAAAGGACATATGTATATAAATGAAATGAAGAGCAGATGGGACAGAGTCAGTAAGAGGATACTTTTCAAAGAAATCTAGCCCCATTAAAATGGGGGAATGTGCTTCGATTGCCCTGTCTTAAAATTGCCCTCCTCAGCTTGGCTAAACGTTTGTGTGGGCTTCAATAGCATGTGTACTTTCAGCCAACCTGTGAGGGGCATTCCAAGGGGTGGGTTTTAAGTTGGGAAGGAAAACAGTGCAGGTACATGTCATTTTCGGACGTACAGGCACTCCCCAGCTAAGTCTGAAATTAGCCAGGCGAAATGGCACTGACTGACAGCCTCAAATAAAGTTAAAAGAGAAGAATAAACTTTTACAGGCACAAGATAACAAATCCCAGAGACAGAGCAAAGTGACACTCATTTTTTGGGGGGGAACATCCAAGCCAGACCCTGTAACCTTATAATCAGGATATTAAAAGAGAACGTCAAATTTACCCAAGACATTTGAAATTTAAATGAACAAAGTAATTCAACTGGCTTCTTCACTCATTACCAGACATAGGGCCATATTTTCTAAGCATTTTTCCCATAAGCACAAAAATGGGAGAAAATCTTTCGTAAATAAGCCCCTATATAGTCACCCTGTAGCTGTATGTCATGTTTGTTTCCTTCAATTTTCCCACCCCTCTGCAAACACATAATTCCTATCCTTTTTATTATACACATTTTTATAGTTTTGAAAATAAAATCCATTTCATGACCATTCTAATGCAACCTGTAATTTCCTTGTATATTCTCTTCACCTGTAACTCATTTTGAGTCGACCTGATGAAGGGAGCATACCTATCGAAAGGTAGGCAGAGATGAACAAACTTGAATGCAGAATTTTAAATAGCTATGGGCCAACATTTAATACAGTTTCATGACAACTTTCCCGGATCTATTCACTCTCCCCATCCCAGTTTCTTTTATATTCTGTCTGTAGCTATCTTTCTAGTCTGTTTATCATCCCTGCAAGCAGATCGTGGCTTGCTAAGGCTGTCTACTTTAACTGTAATTTGTAATTTTTTTAAATATATATATATATATATATATTTTTTTTTTTTTTTCGCTGATAACTATGCTCTGTTCTTCTGGCTCCCATACATGAGATATTTCGAGAGACCACAGATCATTTGCTCATCATGCCTCCGTACAGAGCACAGATCGTTCTGCATTTCAGCAAGCTTCTTCCTCTGTTTTTTTTTTTTTTTTTATGATCCCTTAGATCTGATACTCTCTGAACTTTTGATCTTTTGTATCTCTGAAACTGACAATTTCTGATAAGAGGGTTGTGCAAGACTGGCAAACGGACTAGCTCAAGTCAGACATCCAGCTATTGTTTATTGATGAGGCACATCACTGGTTTATATGCTAAACGAGAGTAATGAAAGAGTACAACCACAAACGATAACAGGAAACTGAGTAATGCTGTGCTAGTCCCTGGCAGTTTTACTAAAAAACAGTTTAGTAGCAGGCTTGACAAATTTAATTTGCAAAAATCACACAAGCACGTATATGTATATTTATTTTGTGATGTTAAAATGAAGTATCATCTTTGATACAGTAAATTAGATTATTATTATTATTATTATTATAGTATTTATATCATTTTCTTTATGCCTCTTCTGTCTTTGAGAGAAATTCAGATGCTTTAAATCTTCCATCCATTCCAGTGGTGGTTGTATGCACAGTGTGCTTCTGACATATTAATTTGTAAAGCACATTGGATAAAATATAGAAATCTAATGTATAATAAATTATTGTTAAAGAAGCATAGAGGAGCGGAAATAGGAAATGTTATCACTAGAAAGATCACTGTCTTTTTCCTCCCATGGCCTAGAGAGGGGATCCCTGGACTCATATTAGCTCCTATCTTCTCTTGGGCCCTCGGGAGGGTAGTGACGAGCCCACACCGGCTTCCTAGGCTTCTGGGAGGGCATCCCTAGCCCTGGGTGCTGTCTCTCTCCTCCTGGGGCCTGGAGAGAGGCGATTCCTCAGTCCTGTTCCTTCTCCTCTTGCAGCTATAAGAAGGGATTACTGGGAAGTGATTCACTTTCTCTCTCCTCCTGGGGCTGAGAGACGGGGATCGCTGGCAGCATGTTGTCTGTCTTTCAACCCAAAGAATGAATCTCTGGAAAACAGCTCACAGTATTCTCTCCTCCTGGGACCTGGTGGAAACTGCACATCTGGGCGAGTGCTGATCGTGTGACAGAGGAGCCTGAGTACACAGCACAGTGCTCATTTCTGCCGTGGCCACTGTGGTTGCATGGATCTTCTTTTCTATGCAATGTGTCACTTTTTTTTCCCTTTAAAACACTATTTAGGACAAAATTACAGTTTTTACTCCATTAAAAGGCAATTTAAACCATATCTGTAGGGGTAATGGGAAGTGTGCTAACAAAAACACTGGGTGAACTCATTATAACTTAGAACACAGAAATAAGACAGAAAAAGATCATATGGCCCACCTTGTCTGCCCATCCCCCCCTCAGAGATCATCCTTTCTTGAATTCAGATACTGTCCTTGTGTCCACCACCTCCACTGGAAAGCTGACCCATGCATCTACCACTCTTACTGTAAAGAAATGCTTCCTTAGATTATTCCTCAGTCTACCCCCGCTCACCCTTATCCCATGTACCTCATTCCAGGGTCTCCCTTCCTTTGAAAGAGACCCACCTTTTATGAACTAATAACTTGGAGGTATTTAAATGTCTCTGTCATATCTCCCTTATCCAGCCTTTCCTCTAGAGCAGTGTTTTGCAAACTTTTCAAGCCCAAGGCACCCCTATGTTAAGAAAAGTGTTGTGCGGAGCGTCAGCTTTCTTGGGGAAGGCAATGCAGACATGGAGAGGACTCATAGGGTCAAAAGAAGAGCTAGTGAAGCACTCAAAGCCTCAACCGTCTCTCTTCCAAATTTTAAAACAAAGGGAGAAAGAAGGCGAAAGCACACCTGAACCCATCACAATGGACCAGTTCCAGAAGTCAGTGTGGTTTGGGCAGCCAGCTCGGTTCCTTACCTTGGTTGCTGCATGGGATTGTTTAGTTTAGTTTATTAGGATTCTTTGCAGAGTGCAGTTTCACTGCCAGAGCTCCTCCTTTGCTTCTGCTCCAAGCACTCAGAATGAGTCAGATCCAGTGCTTGGTGCACACACTCCCCCATCTTACTCAGCCCAGGGAAAGGAGGCTCAGGAGGGAGATATGAGGTGGTGGTGGTGCTGCACAAAGCAGGTCCCAGCTAGCTGTGATCTGTACGCTGCCCATTAATTACCACTCTCAAGGGCTCATGCTGTAGCTAGGAAAAAGAAGCATGTATGATTACACATGTTCTCAGAAAGGAGCTCCTACGTATTTAAGAGCCACCATTGGTGACTCCTGCTGTTGTGAGGTGCTGGGAGCAGAGCCCAGGTGCTGTCTGGAGTGGAGTGTCAGGCAGGGATCCCTCTTCTGTGGCACACACCTGAGCAGGTCTGAAGGCAGACCACTGTGCCATGGCACACTGGGTGGGAAACACTGCTCTAGGGTATACATGCTTAGATCTTTGACTCTGTCCCCATATGCTATACAGTGAAGCCCACTGTCCATTTTAGTAGCCACCCTGTAGACTCTATCCAGTTTATATCCTTTGGAAGTGCTCTCTCTGGAACTCTCCATATGCACATAAGCATCTTTCTGGCTTTTGCTGTCACTTTCTTCACCTGTTTGACCACCTTGAGATCATTAAAGATCAGCCCCGCAAATTTTTTTCCACAGCTTCCTGGGTGTCTACCCTGCTGCAGATTTTGGTATGATCCACTAAAAGACAAACCTTTCCTGATAATCCTTCCACAGTATTGCTTGTGAAAATACTGAAAAGAATCCGACCAAGGACCGATCCGTGAAGCACATCATTAATATCATCCCTCTCCTCAGAGTGAATGCCATTCATTTACCACTGTCCTTTGTCACCTCCAACTCAACCAGCTTCTAATCCAGTCAGTCACTTTAGGGCCTGTACTAAGGATGCTCGGTTTATTTATAAGTCACCTATGTGGAACTATGTTAAACGACATACTTGCTCCTGGGGGAATTCTGCACTACTACGGAGCTCAGAATTTGCGCAGAATTCCCCCCCTGTGCTGAAAATGGCAGAGGAGACCCCAGCTTGCCGCGAATGGAGCGCACCATTCATGGTGAAGATGAAGGCCCCGGCGCACCATTTGCGGTGAAGATGAAGGCCCCGGCGAGAGTGAATGTGTGTAGAGAGGTGTGTGTGTGAGTGAGGGAGGGGTTGTGAGAGAGGAGAGAGGGAAGGGGGGAGGGGTGTGAGGGGGAGGGGAGGGTGAGTGAGAGGAGGAGGGGGAGGGGGTGAGAGAGAGAGAGAGAGAGCAGGGTCCTGAGCAGGGAAGGTAAGAGACCAGAGGTGTGTGAGAGAGGCCAGGGAGGGTAAGTATTGGGGTGTGAAAGAGAGTGGGGGGAGGGTGCTTGAGTGTGGGTGCCAGAGAGAGGGAGCCTATATGAGGAGATTGTGAAGGAGTGTGTATGTGTGTGAAAAATTGGGAGCTGGTGTGCATGAAAAAGGAATCGTGTGTATGTGAGAGTGCTAGCCTGTGTGAAGGGGTGCGTGAGAGAGAGCCTGTGTGAAGGAGTGCGTGAGAGAGAGAGAGAGAGAGACATAGATACCCTGTGTGAGGTGTATGCAAGAGAGAGGGACCCTGTATGAGGGGATGTGTGTGCGAGAGAGAGTGAGAGAGCCTGTATGAGGGTGTGTGTATGTGCACTAGAGAGTGGGAGAATGTGTATGAGACAGAGAGGGACAGAGGGAACCTGTGCGAGTGGCAGTACTGAGAGCGGGTCAAACTCTGGGAGTAGTGTAGAGTGGAAGGGGTAGAGCCTAGAGATGGAGGAGAGAGATACTGGGAGGTGGAGGAGTTGGGGCCTGAGAGGGCAAAGTGGCTAGGGGAGTAGGGAGAGCGAGTGGAAGGGACACTCTTACAGTGAATTTCTAGGGAAATTCTGCTCAAAATATTTAACATTCTGCATCTTTAAGCAATAACTTTTTTCTATATTAATTTAAAATGTAATCACTTAAAGACTGTCATGTAAATTGTGTTATTGTGGCCAGTATAAAATATGCAGAATTTTGCAGAATGTTAAGTTTTTGTGTGCAGAATTTTAAATATTTTTGCACAGAATTCCCCCAGGAGTACATACTGAAAAACAAGTACACTTCATCTCATTCTCTTCCATAATCCAACTTTTTGGTCACCCTGTCAAAGAAATTAATCAGATTATTCTGATAGTATCTGCCTATGGTAAAAACCAATCTGTCTTGAATCTTGTAATCCATTGGATTCCAGAAATTGTACTATCCTCTGTTTTAGCAGTGATTCCATTAATTTATTCACTACTGAGGCCCGCTAACCGGTCTGTATATTTCCCAGCTTCCTCCTTTTCCACTTTTGTGAAGAGGAAACACATCCACCTATCTCCAATCCTCTGGAACTATTCTCAATTTCAGAGACACATTGAAAAAATCAGCAAGCAGAGCTGCCAGATCGTCTCTAAGTTCCCATGAAACCCTAGGATGTATCCCATCTGAATCCATTGCTTTATGTACTTTTAGAACAGCTGGCTCCTCATGAACACACCTTTTTGAAAATCATTTGAGGGCTACCTCACTTCTAATCCTGTTTGTGTCCATTTTCTGTGGTCCTATTCCTGGCCATTCCTCACTGAACAGAAATATTTGTTAAGCAATTTTGCTTTTCCTTGTCTGCTTCTACATATTCCTTCCGATTTCTTCTGAGTCTCATAATGCCATTTTTGCACTTCCTCCTACCATAACATATCTAAATAAAGTCTTCTCCCACTTAACTGTATTTGCTATTTTTTCCATTTGCGTATTTTGCTCTCCTGACTACTTTCTCAGCTTCTTTTAGTTTTTCCAGATATTGTTGCCCATTTATAAATTGATTTATTTATGGTGCACGTATACCAAATGTACATGTATTGTTAAGGATAATTTTTAATTATCTGGTGTATTGCTATAGAATGGACTGGGAGTTTCCGTAATTGCTGATAACACTCCAAACCCATATATGCTCGTGTTTAACTCTATGGCATTGCTTCACCAGGTACAGAACCCTGAAACAGTTGAAACTTGAACAGTCAAACATTATGTAAACCGAGATTAGCAACAAAGTTTAAACCTAATTAAGTAAAGGAAAACTATTGTTTCTTTTCTTTTTGTGGGGTTTTTTTTTTTTCCAGTTCTATTTGTCAGTGAGGCATTTCAAGATTCATAGATTGTGCTGAGGACACATTAAACACTTGACAAAACACACCTGGGGTGAACGGTTGTTACAGTACCAGCCTCCTCATCGTTATATGGTATTGCTTACCTGGTAAATTAATTTTTATTCAAATGTAATTAAGCAGCGGTTTAGCTTGAACTGGTCTGGCCTGGACCGAAGAATTTTCCAGAGAAAACACCAGTGATATATTGACTGAAAATACACTCATATGAGGCAATTAGCAGACAGCCCACAGAAACTGCAAGCTTTGAGGAGAAATGCCCCTGCCCCCAGCCCCAGTATCCCTCTGAAAATCTCTGGTTGGAAAGTATGCAAGGGGATTAAAAATAAACTTGTGTGTATTTTGCTGGGACCGACGTTCTCTGTGGGGAAATGCAGATGGAGCACATTGTGTGTGTGTGTGTGTGTGTATGTGTGTGTTTGTGTTGTGGGGGGAGGGGGAACTTTTAGAAGGCTCCCCCTTAATACAGTTTTGTTTTAAATCTCATTGACATATTACAGAGTACTACATAGGGTGTTCCTGGTAAGTCAGTACAGGGTAATCAGCAGTGACTAACAGAAAGTCAAACTGGTGGGAGGAAATTGCCAACTAATATGTCTGGCTAGAAGTAGCCACAGACAAAAGGAGCAGGATGGAGTGTGCTTGGTGGACAGAGGCACGAGGGAAAGTGTTAAAGATGCAGTAGATGTGCAAGGCATACCAAAGGGGATGGCAGCATATTTAGCATATCAGCGTGCTATGGTGTCACCTAGAAAAATTACGGACAGGCACTCTGTGTCTGTCCCTGCTGCTTTGTGCCCGGTGGCTGCTTTACTAGTGAATTGTACCAAAAGGCAGTGGGAATCGATCAGAGCAAGGCATGATGTTATTTCCTCTGATCTTTTGATTTAGTTAAAGCACAAACAATTTTCAGAAGCATTGCTTATTAGTAGACACTGTGGCTGGAGCCACAAGCCGCCTCTTACCTCTGTGGTGGGGCCGCTGATGTCGCCGCCATCCCGCAACCTGGTAAGGCCGCAGCCTGCTTTTCCTTGTGGCTTGGAGGCCGCCATCTTCGCCGCTCCCGCGGCCAACCTGAGATTGCAGCTTGCCTCCTCTTCTTGCGGCCAGAGTGGCCGCTCCGGAGCTCCTATTCACAGCCTGGAGGCCACCACTGGTGTTTCCTGGTGGCGGGTGCCGCCCCCGGACCTTCTCTTTGACGCTGGATGCCGCTAACGACATTGGGGCCTGTTCTACGGCCCTCCTCCAGCTTCTGAGTTTCACCGAAAGCTGCAGGTCGCTGTCCAGGGTCCTGCTCCCTGCTACAGCTCCTAGGGGGCAGGCCTGTGGCTCTCTTCCCTATTTAAAGGGACAGTGAGGGTGCGGTCCCTTGGGGCCCACCTGTAAGCTCCTCCCAAGGAGTTAACTCTTAGCCCTACAAAAGGGCTCTGGACTCATTCAGCCTTCGCCTTGGAATCGGGTTGTCTACAGCTCCTTGTCCAGTGTTTGCTCCGGATCCCATGTCCTGGTTGACCGCACCCTGGGACTACCATTCCATCCTGCGTCCACTTCCTTACAGTGGTGGCTGGGGCCCAGGTCTGGAAGAACACTCGCTCAGGTTGATCCCTCACCAGGTTGTCACTCTGATGGCTCCTGTTCCAAGTGCCTTCAGTTCCAGCATCCTTGTATCTTCAGCGTCTCCTATGTCTCCAGTTCCCTCATTTCTCCTTCCAAGGTAGTACCCCTGGACTGTCTTCTCGGTACTGACCTTTTGTCTGTTCTTTGACCATCCATGCCTGCCACCTGCCCCAACCTATGCCTGTGACCTGACTACGCTGATTGTCTTCTGGAACCCGACCTTGCCTTGGCTAACTATTCTGGACTGATCTCATGGTTCTGACCCTTGCTTTCTATTTGGACTTTTCTTGCTGGCCTCTTGTGACCTCCCGCCTTCCTCCTTGGACAATGACTGCGCACCCTTGTGGTAGTGGGCACTCCTATGAACTGGATCTTCTGAGATCCTGTGAGGCCCACCTGAGACCATCTCCTCCTGTACTCCGCCTCCTGGTGGCAGGTGCCCTCCGGGTCAGACCGGAGGGCCGTACCAACCCTGCCCCAGGCCAAGGGTCCACGTCATGTGCAACAGGGCTGCTAGCTGGCTTCTCCAAGTCTTCCCTTCAGGTCCTACAGAACTCCTCCCCACCTTGTTTTCATTTTTCAGTTACCCCACTATTCCCAGATCTCCCTCTTCTGTCTTTGCTTCCTTTCCCTTCCTATCAAGTTTTCTTCTATATTTAAAATTCCCCAATGTATCCATATCCTTGGTCTGCCTTGACTGACTGCTTTTTGCCCTGCTCATTCTGCTCTTCCATTGATATGCAGCTCATCTTGCCAGACCCCAAACAGGCTTCCTCCTACTTCTGTACCTTTTTCTTTCTTGCTAAGTTCCTTTAGAATAAACTTCCCCCTACTCCCCCACCCCCAACATCCAGGACATCCAGATGTTTTCTATTTTCAATTGCAAATAAAAGACCTTTTTCTTTTACATTCTTTTCCCATCGTTCTCATTTAGGGCCAGATGTACTAAGCATTTTTCTCACAGACAGAGAGAGTCTGATTCCTCAAGGTCTTTTCCTGTAGACAGAGAATGAGGGGGAAAAAACACCTTAGTACATTGGAAACAACTCTAGCAACATTTGGCCCATAGTTCCTACTCACCTATGGCATTTCTGTGTTTGTTGATATTTTCTACCATCCATTGGAGGCCATTATAGTATAGCACCCCGGCCAAAGGTGCCATATAAATATTGAAAATAAATGGAAAATGATGATTTTTTTTAATTGATTTATTTTTTTATTTGGCCTCTGGAAATAATTTTTATTTTCTACCTGTGCTTTTACCAACAAAGTAACACATTTTTATACAATAACTTTATAGTAGGGATAGTGTACAATACAAAGTGTTAGCTTAACAAATATTTATGTCTCCGTTGACACTTAGCCCCATAAGATAATGCAGTGGATTACAATGCATAATGAAAGATTACATGGAGAAGAATTTAATATTAGTGCAAAGGTTTAGCACAAAAAAGACTAGAAAATGTAGCTGAGCAATTTTTAAACATAGTGGGGTCTAGTTACTAAATCAAAAGCTACTTTAGTGCCTAATGGCACTAAAGCTAATAGCAGATCATGTCCACAGTAAAAGAATTGCTAAACCAAGACATTTTAGCACTGATCCACTGTGTATTTCTCCAGATCCTTGTGCTAACTGGTCCTAAGACTTTGGGGCCAGTTAGTAAGTATGGAGAAAATAGGCCTTGGCAAGAGGAAGGATTCCATCCAGGAGGACTGAGGCCCCCAAGCTCATGGGATCTCTCTACCCCTCTATCACCACTCATCTCCCCATATGAGAACCCATCCTATGACAGCTTCACCTTTTAGCATCCTCCTGAAATGGAAGACCCCCTGAGAGACCCCTTCCTCTTGCAGCCCCCAACCCAAGACGAAGAACCCCCTCTCACAATCCATCCCAAGCAGATGTGTCGTCCCCCCCACACTCCAGGTTTCCTCCCTTAGAATCAGAAATCCTGTGCCCACCTTTGCCCCCCCCGGGCTGGCAAGAGAAGGAGAGCTGCTTACCAAACTCCTGCTGACTTGCTGTTCCCTTTAAAAATGGTTGGGTTTGGTGCTTTGCATTTCGACTTGTGGGTCAAAGTAGGAAGCACCACAGTTTTCAGAGGGAGCATCAAAGAGGGAGGTAAGTAACTCTTCTCCTGCCATCCTGGGGTGGGTAGTGGACTTTGGGGCTGGGCTTCTGCCTGGGGAGGGCAGGAGGGAGGTTTCTGACTCCTGGGGTAAGGGGCAGGAGTGGGGAATATTTCCTTGAGTGGAAGAAGGTGGTTGAAGGGGGAGTAGACAAGTCCTGCATGAACAAGCCCCCTCTCCAATCCACCTCACCATGGCTTTGTGCTTAGGGTAATCTGATGAGCTCAAGAGAAAATGTTCTCTAGTTACAAAACTTGCTTATGTAGCTGTGGTCATATTATTTATTATGGCTGCATAAATACTGCAGGTTATTTGCCCCTCGTTGCCTTTTCTTCCAATTTTCTTGTCTTGTTCCTAAATGTTGTAATTCTATAGTTCCTGTTTTATAATGTACTTTTTTACATGCCATGCACTAGATTTCCTTAGGATGGCAATATTGCTCTCTATTTGCTCTGATTTCAAGGTTATTTTCTTTTGACATTTTCCTTTTCCTTTTTGCTAAGCAGTAGTTGCATGATTGTCAGTGAAAAGTAATTCCCAGTCTTAGTAGAGTGTTTGAAAGGTGTAGCTATAGGTACTATTAATTATATAAAGTTTCTGATTTTAGGAAACGTGAAAGCATTTTGAGTGCATAAGATTATGTAAAGCAGAGTGAGGAACCTAAAACAAAATCTCCTGTGGGTACATATAGGGGAAACTGTTTTGAGAAGGATGAACTCCGTTTTTCAGTCCAGTGTGTGCAGAATTTTGGTTTCAGTGTGAAATCTTTAAAGAATCTTTCTGTAAACGGGTGTTAAGACAGAAAATAGCCCACGCACTAACTAAAAAAAAAGAAATAAATAAAAAAAGCAAGACAAAGCAAAATACAAGCACATGGCTTGGTGTACCTTTGGAATGTGATATGATCTGCCCTCTTTTCGGTGCAAGCCTAGCCTTGGAAATTAAAGCTAAGATGTACATCAAGAGTTACAGGAACTACCAGACCACTGAAAACGTTTGTAGCATAGAATGACGTGCATGGGTAGTGGACTGGAATACATAATGTACATTTCTTCCCCAATACTGAAATTCTTTATGTAACATAGTTGTACTATATTTGATTATGGACAAAATAACTCGTGCTTGAGTTTACTTTTCACTTCTCTTGTGACCTGCCACCACACCAGTGCCATGTCTTCACATCTCTTGTAATATAGTAACAATGACATCACTACAAGTTGGGTGTTTGTTTTTTGGCTGTTTCTAAGCCTTGGCTTTTGTATTTTTGGTATGCTGTGTGGTAGAAATTTCCAAGTAATTGAAAAATGCTGTATTTTAGCATGATGTGGGTTGTGTAGACTGTCAACTTGTATTGGATGATTCTGGGAAGATTTTTCTGATTTTCTCTGTTATGTGCTAATACAGAATGCAAAAATATTTTGAGAAAACACCAATGAGATAAATATTCAGAGAACCGGTGAGCAGCACAAATTTCCAAGGAAAGTTAAGCATGTAACTTTTCCTGGATATTCAGCAGAACTTACACACACGTCTCCCACTGGGTGTACTCAGATAAACTTACGACTGTGACTTTTCTGACCAGACTTGCACCTATATAGCCGGAGAGCACTCAATATGTGCTAGCCCTGCCTCTTTTTGTCTGGAAACATTTTGTTCATATAAAAAGTTGTGTGCATACAATAAATGCATTTAGGAGAAGGAAATATTGAAAACTTGTTTTTTATGAGAATAATATTTAAAAAAAAGTATGACATATCAGGCTAAATGGCACTGCTGAATATCCAACTACAGTCAGCTCAGGCTAGTGCATAGGTTAACCTGCTTTTGGACTTGTCTTTTGATCGTGAGTCTATAACCCCTGATGCAATAATGGAATCAGCATGTCCAAAATGTGCATCCAAACCAGCGCGTAGCTAACAGCACTCATCACATGTAAATGACATGTTGATGAGGCTATTAGCTAGTACTCCTGATGTAAAAAACATAACATGTGCCCGATGTGCACATTTTAATCCTCAAAAATTAACGCCAGCCCCGGAGAAGGCGTTAAGGCTTGAGGTGCCCTAAAACCTGATCAGAAAAGCAGATAGTCCTGCTTTTTTGTGGTTCTTCCGACTTAATACATGTGTACATGGACGCCTGAGTGTATTTTTTTAAATCGACTCCTATGTGTATGTGAGAGAGAGTGGACAAAGTGGGGCAGATTTTAAAACATGTGCACACAAATGTATGCTCGATTTTATAACATGCGTGTGCTGCCTTCCTCTGTTCCCTCCCAGGCCCACCTTCCCTTCCCTTCCCCTAACTCTCCCTCCCCCCAGCCCTAAGCTGAACCCCTCTAAAAAATTGTCTTACCCAGTTATGCCTGTGATCCCGGGCACAGCGGCAAATGGCCGCTGTGCCTAGAGGCTCCAGCCCCAGCCTCACCCTGATCCCGGACCGCCCCCACCCACTCAACCCCTTTTTTCAAGCCCCAGGACTTACACACTTCCTGGGGCTTTACGCGTGCCATCAGGCCTTTTGAAAATAGGCCCGGCACGCATAACACCCCTACGTACGTAAATCCTCCTGGATTTACGTGGGTAGGGCTTTGAAAATCTGCCCCAGTGTGTGAAGTCCTCCATTCCTCCTACTCCAGGCCAATTTCAGAGTGACTGGAAATCAAAAATTCCCTGGTATGAAAGCAGTAAAATATTTTCCTTATTAGTTTTTATTATTTTTGATGTTATTTCATGTGCCTGCTATTTTTACATATTTAATTGGTTTTTGGGAACTTTGAAAATTTTTATAGGAATTTAATTTTAGAATGTTATTCTATTTGTCCGCTGTCTTGAAATATATTTTTTTTCATTTGTATGGTTTTATTAGGACTTTTATTTATTTATTTATAAACTTTTATATAGCATCGTTTAGAGGGTTCCATCACAACGGTTTATATAGATCCAAAATAATACAAATAAAATTAATAATAAAGGAAAGAAATATTAGGCTAATATATTTCCTGATTTTATTCTTTTTTGAGGAACAGTGATGTTTCTGTTTTTCCATTGTTGCACTGCATACAGAGTCTAGCTATTAGTAACGTTCAGTTCAGTGTTTATCTGCACCTTTCTATTTATACTTTGTGGTCTGTCTGCGTTCTGGTGTATAATGGAAGTGAGGTATTCTGCTATTGTATAGTTTCTGTGCAGGGATCTATAACAGCCAGTCTTGTTCTGTGTAGGATTTTCACTATTTGAGTGCTGGCAGTTAGTGCAGTTTTGGTATTGGAGTTTTACTATATTGTAATTGTAGTTCAGTTTATTCATGGCTTTTTGAGGGCTAAGCCCAAACCCAATGCATTTTACAAAAGATCTAATACCATCTGGGCTCCAAATGTTTTTTTTTTGCAGGGTTTCCTCATTGGCATCACAACATTGCAAGCAAATCTTGTTGTAAGATATATTTTTACATCAGAAAACTGTACTTTGAATGTCCTTTTTATGTAAAATCTTTTATTCAGGCATTCATTTAATTGTCTATGGTGAGAGCTGGGAAAATTGGGGAGCACAAGGGTGTAAGGTTCGCTGAGTGTCTAATACCCTTGCACAGACCCTCATCATTCATCCATCTCCCACTTCCCCAGAGTGTAACTACTGGGGAAGGGTGGGAAACCAGATGGTAGGGTTCTGAGGAGGGTAGCAGGATTGCCAGCTTCTTAAAAATATCACTAACACTTTTTTCTCCCACACCTCTGGAAATTCTGACCCTTGTCTGACCACTTCCCCAGCATTTCAAATCCTCGAAAGGGCAAGACTCCTTACCATCTCATGTAGCCTGCACCAGTTCTTTTTGTCCTATATCAAATTTTGATGTCAAAACTCATCAAAACAAAAACTTTTCAAAAAAATCTTTATCAGGTTGTGCATCTATAACTCAAGAGCTGCCAAGAGAACTAAGACTCATTGAGATTGGATATAAAATGCAGACGGAGATTAGCAAAGATTGATAGTGTGATAAAGGTTACATACAACTCCATGCTGACATCCCAAAAATTAAGTGTTGTGTATGTTCTTTAAAAAATATCATTCATGGGGAGAGCCGAGGAGAGGAGAGAGAAGGGCTCAAACCAGCTTACCATCTGCCACACGAGTGCGTTTCCCGATAACATCACTGAGAACAGCTGGGAGAGAAATCTGGGACTGATGTCATAGGCAAGCGACTGCCTATAAGAGCGGGCGCCAGAGTTTGAATTCTGGGGAGAGCCGAGGAGAGGAGAGAGAAGGGCTCAAACCAGCTTACCATCTGCCACACGAGTGCGTTTCCCGATAACATCGCTGAGAACAGCTGGGAGACTCGGCGTGAGAGAAATCTGGGACTGACGTCATAGGCAAGCGACTGCCTATAAGAACGGGCTTCCTGCGGCGCATCTCGCCGCCGGTGCGCCTCCTAAGCCGCGCGCTCCAAAGGGGCGCCGGCTTTGTCCGGCTTCGTCCGGATAAGTTCGGTAAGTTGGGGGATACTACTGGTGAAACGGGAGAGGGTGTTATAATTGTTGATTAAATTGGGCGCTCCCCAGTTGGGTGTATGGGGAGGAAGAGAAAATTGAAGAACTTTCCTGTTTCCCCAGTAGTAACTAGAGGCCCCATGGACAACCATGTCACTAGACGGGTTGAAACGCCAACAGGGGATGATTCAGAGGAGCATTATTCTGCCTCTCTGAGCCCCGGCAATGGTCAGGTATTTCCACCTCAACCGACGGTATCATTACCAATATCTTTGGAAATGGCGAAATCAAGCACCTCAAAAGATAGTGAGGTAAGCTTGGGAAACGCCAATATGGCTTTAGGAGCTTCGACTCCTATAGATAATCTATCATTATCATTGTCAGGAGAGTTGTTGAGGCCAGAAGAGTGGCCCACGACCCCCCCAGACAATGTAACGTTGGTAGATATATGGAAAATGATTTCGTCAGTAAATGCAAATATCCACCAAATGAAATTATCTTTACCAATGATTGTAAATGAAAATAAGTTGAAACTTGAAGATCAGGGAAAGAAAATAATAGGTGTGGAACAAGAGTTGGGAAAATTGACAACAAAGGTTAAAACATTACAGGATACCGAGACTATCCATATAAAAGATAGCTTCGCTATCCATAGAAATATGGAACATTTAGAGAATATGATACGATATAAAAACTTGAGATTGGTCAACTTCCCACAGACTAGACTCCTCTCACCTAAGGAAATGTTCCTAAAATATCTTAGAGAAATAATGCAGTACGAGGTTAAAGATATTCCACAAATTTCTAAGATCTTTTATTTTTCCAGTAAAGTGAGTAAAGATAATAGAGAGGTGTAAGAGGGGCAGGTGGATGACTCAACAATTGGAGTCTCCACCTTTCTGGAGGAATCCATTGACATAATTAATAAGAGATCAACATTGTTTGTATCCTTACAATTGGAATCTGAGAAAGATAAAGTATTTAGAGATTTTTTTAGGTTTAAGGATTTGAACTTTTGCGGTCAACCCATACAAATGTTCCATGATGTTTCCAGGGTTACCCAAATGAAGAGAAAGCATTTCTTATCCTTAAAAACTAGATTACTAGCTTTGGGGGCTACCTTTTTCTTAAAGTACCCATCTTCATGTTTTGTAACATATCAAGGAAATAAGTTTACTTTTAATGATCCGATGCATTTGGAGATGTTTTTGCAGGATAAGACCAATGTTGAAGGAAATAATAAGGCCGAATAAAAGTAGGGATTCTCTCTTATCGAATCTTTGTTAATATGTTGAAAATTTGTTGTTATCTCTCCCCTTATTATGGATTTAGTAATTACAGATATGAAATGTTTTGTGTATACATTTTGGAAATTATGATCTGTATATTGCAATCTATATATTTTGTTTAAATGGATTTTTAAATGAAATTCAATAAAAAATTTAAATTAAAAAAAAAAATATCATTCATATGCTCACAATGTGAAGTTTGCTCCTGTAGTAGACTTCTAGTAATGCAATTAGCACATGGTATTTGTTCAGCAACACTAAAGCAAAGCAATTTTGTAGTTATGGGTTTCAGCATCTCCGAAGCATGGTTTTTTTTCCCACAGAAAATGTGGTAGATGCATGCACAGCCTCCCAACAGAGGTAGTGGGGACACAACTGGTAACATAATTCATGAAGAGCTTGGGAAAGACACAAGGCATACTTAGGCGGTTCAGAAGCATGAACCACCAGAGATCAAGTAAAATCTGTGGCACTGCAGTGGGAAAGGAAATTAGGTGCACCCAATGGGCCTGATGGTCTTTTTCAATCATCATATTTCTCAATTTCGATTTCAAGAAACCGTTCTGTTCTGTTTGGTAGGCAGTCGGTACGTGAAACTTTATTTAATCCCAAAGATATATTTTTCATTTCTTATACATAAAAAAGGGCAATGTAACCAAAATTGCAATTTCACTAAAAATATACCATAACCCTAATGAGAACCTATGTTAGTCATAAACTAATATGCGTCATGGAAAACTGACATCATGTAAAGCCCTGCTTACTAGCTACAGTTTCAAAGGAGCTGAAATTAAAATTGTGAATGCTGGGCTGTGAGAATGTGAATAACTACTTAAAAAAAATATATATATCATGACTGAAACTGTATATCCCTGCTTGCTCCATGAAATCAGGGAGTGATCTGGTCTTTGTATTCCTTCTTCCAGAGATTACAATTGGACTTGTATTAGAGCTCAGGTTTTTACATGCTCTGCACCTTTCTTTTGGAACGCTGTTCCTAAAGAGCTCTGTTTACAAGATAACTGTTTGAAATTTAGATGAGGCCTTAAGTACCAACTTTTCAATGAAGTCTTCCGTTGTTACACTAGGAATTAGCCCTTTGATTTTTTGGGATCTGAAGAATTTAGGCTTTGTCTTGGCCTGAATGATGATTTCTGAGGTTTCATTTGTATTGGGATTGATTTCATTATATTTATTATTACATAGTATAATTAATTTGTTTTATCTTGGGGTACATATTCAGATAGCAAAGATAGCACTCTTGACTATAGCTGGCTTTCTTAAAGTTAACCGAATATCTTTATCCGGTTAACTTTAGGACAGCAATTTGGTGTGACCAGATTTAGCCAGATAAGTTATCCGGCTTACTTTGAATATCACATTTAACCAGATAACTTATCCAGCTAATGTAACGCCACCTCGAAATGCCCCCAGAATGCCCCTAAATAATTCAGGTAAATTTGAGCCAGATAATAAGACATCTGGCTAAAATTAAGCTAGTTAAGAGCCCAAATATTAATTTAGCTGGATAACTATTGAGTTATTTGGCAAAATGCCTTTGAATATTGACCTCTAATTTTAATTATTGGAATTGTTTAGTGACTTTGTTCATTTTGGTGTATCATTATTGTGGTTTGTATATCACCTGGAAAGAAAACATCCAGAGAATTATTCAAGATAATCAGCAAACTCCTGGGATCCACACCCTCCTCCAGTTTGCAACTGAGACCCATTGTAAGAAACTGGCAGAATTTTTCATAGAAAAGATCTCATACTCTGAGTTAGAGAACCAGCGGTAAATCCTCTACGAACTCGACATCCTCCGCTACTACGTTCTCTAAGAAACTTCAACCCATTGCTAGATGTTATTGTTTGTAAGGTTTTGGGTTGACCCTTGGACACTGTGGCAGATGACCACGCCCACAGGGGGAAGTCCCGTGAGGGGCCACAGGTCAGGCTCAGCTTTAGGACACACAACATAGAATTATCTTTTATTAAACAGAGTTGAGAAACCACCAGAGGTGGCAGTAGTGAGTAGAGATGGAGCCCGGCTGGGCTTGTAGTCCCTCAGGACACTGGAACAGCGATCCCTCAATAGCTGTGCTGTAGTGGAGAGAAACTGAGATAGTGAGTACAGTGGAGCATACACAGGGTTCTGGTATAGAGCCTCGTTGGTTGATTATTCACACAGCGGTTTCTCCTGAAAGATAACACAGAAGCTGGAATAGAGGAAGGCCCTCGAGGAGGGAGTACCTGGTTCCAGGGAACAGCTCTGAGAGAATATAGATGGTAACTCACTGATGGTGTAGGCAGCGGTTTCTTCCAAGCAGCTCAGGCAGCGATTCCGGGAACATGGGCCCTCGAGGAGCGAGTACCGGTTCCAGACAGCGACCTGAAAGAAAAGAGAGAGCTAGCAAACAGAGTAGGCTTTTGTATCCGGGATGCGTGACGTCATCACAGGGGGACGCCCCCGAGGTTCGCGCCAAAGAAAGAATAAGAAACAGGGCCGCGCGGCGCGCACCCTATGGCAGCTGAACAACATGGCAGGATGCAGCACCCAAGCCAAACGCTGAGGCAGCCAGACATCCATCAACCGTGGGAGGAGGCGCCAAAGATGTAAGGAGGGTGGAGTGGAGACGTCGGACAGCGACAGTCATAACACTAGAAGAATATGTGGGCATTCTACTCACCTCCCTCAAGCTAAACCCTGCCCTGGATCCAAATAATCCGAACAACTATCACTTGGCCTGAAATCTCCCCTTCCTAAGCAAGATCAAGAGAAGGCAGAGCTACTGCAACCCTTCAACTATCTGACCACCACTAATGCAATGAACCCCTGCCAATCCAGTTTCTGTCCACATCACAGCATCAAAACCATATTAATCAGTTCATTCAATGGATTCTGGCTGTGCTTAGATCATAGCCAGTTGGTAATATTAATACTCCTGGATTTCTCTGCAGCTCTCAACCAAATGAACTCAAAACCATGATCTTCAGTCTGTGACTCAGCCCCAGGGCTGGTGTAAGCATATTTGGAGCTCTAGGCAAACCTTTGGTCATTTACCACCCCTCCCTCCCCCAACTTAACTACTGGCAGCAGTGGCTTCAGCACAATGCCTCTTTCTTTGACGGTATTGGCTGTGCTATAACATCTCTTTAGATCTCACCCTGGCAGGATTTTGTCACCCATAAAATCTCGGTGCTCTAGGTGATCACATTCTTTCTATCTAGCCACAGTCAATCTGTAGCAGCTGTCTCTGTGCTATTTCCAGCAGGGTACCACAAGGCTCTATCCTGTCACCTACATTATTCAGTATTTACTTGGCCCCACTTGGCAAACTCAGCAGAGACTGTCAAACTACATACTACTCCTATCCTGATGAAATACAACTACTGAGCTCATTCAGCACAAATTAAAACTGAACTATTATTAACAACCTCAATGACTGCTTAAATAAAATTGCAAGTTATCCTAAACACAATAATGACAGAGATACAATGTGTAAACCCTCTGGGTCGGGAACGAACTTCTCCTCCGCATTATCACATAAGTGGTCAATGGTCTAAGCTTTTGGATTTTCACTGATTTTTTTTAAATTTGAAGAATGTCCTTGATGTTAATAGCGACCGTCGCCCGTATGACATAGTGAGGGCAAAGGTAGCGCCGGCGCCATTTTGAATATTGGCAATACGGCCCGCATGCAGGAGGTCGCTCCCGGACCCCCGCTGGACTTTTGGCAAGTCTTGTGGGGGTCAGGAGGCCCCCCCAAACTGGCAAAAAGTCCCTGGGGGTCCAGCGGGGGTCCGGGAGCAATCTCCTGCACGCGTGACATCGGGAGCCAGGAACCAAAATGGCGCCGGCGCTACCTTTGCCCTGTCACATGATAAGGGCAAAGGGCCACCGGCGCCATTTCTCAATGCAGCCGTGGCCAGAGAGCTGGAGATCGCTCCGGGACCCCCCCACTGGACCCCAGGTAATTTAAAACATTTTTGGGGGGGGGGTTCGGGAGGGTGGGGGATTTGTTTTAAAGGTTCGGGTGGGTTTTAGGGTTGTTTTGGTGTGCCGGTTTTCCCGCGCCCTTTTTAACGATACAATACAAATGCCACTGACGATAAATCGTGGGCATTTGTATTGTATCGTGCACTCTAACGATTTTGGACGATTTTAAAATTATCTGACGATAATTTTAATCGTTCAAAAACGATTCACATCCCTACAGCAGTGTTCTGAATGTATCCCAAACAATGTAACACATTTAGAAACAATAACATTCAATTAGACTTTTCAGATTAACATCACTTAAATGTAACTTAATTTCCCAGGTATCATTTAAAACAAAACAACCAGTCTTTCAGAACAACTCAAGAATGCTAATAGATAAGTATTATTATTTATTTATTGCTTATATAACTAAATTTCTATATTCCCGCTTTATATAAGAATTGTGAATTTTTTATCTTTCTGAAGAATTCTTTTAAGGAAGAGAAATTAACTCTACTTCAGGCAAATATTATTATGTGTATTTTTTCTGTGTGTCTGTCTATTATTCTCTCTTATATGTATCAATTCTCTCCTTTAATTATTTCTCTTTCTATATATGTCTCTTGTGTTGGTATATGTTTTTACTTTTTGGTTTATGAGTGTGCACACACATAACTGTCAAATGTATAGTTGCAGCAGCTTGTAGGGGAAGCTTGTTGTTAGGTCTGGAGGCTTGCGGGATGGCCCCACGAGCTGCATCACTCATCTGAATGCCACCGGCAATTCCCCATGGCCTGGATGCCACCAGCAAAAGGACCCTTCTGAGCGTGGAACAATATGCCTCCAAGCCATCACTCCCTTGTCCTCCCTTAGGCACACATTCACCCAACATCCAGGAAGACAGCTGCAGCACCTAAGAACATAAGAACATGCCATACTGGGTCAGAGCAAGGGTCCATCAAGCCCAGCATCCTGTTTCCAACAGTGGCCAATCCAGGCCATAAGAACCTGACAAGTACCCAAAAACTAAGTCTATTCCATGTTACCGTTGCTATTACTAGCAGTGCTAATTTCTAAGTCAACATAATTAACAGCAGGTAATGGACTTCTCCTCCAAGAACTTATCCAATCCTTTTTTAAACACAGCTATACTAACTGCACTAACCACATCCTCTGGCAAAAAATTCCAGAGTTTAATTGTGCATTGAGTGAAAAAGAACTTTCTCCGATTAGTTTTAAATGTGCCACATGCTAACTTCATGGAGTGTCCCCTAGTCTTTCTATTATCCGAAAGTGTAAATAACCGATTCACATCTACCCATTCTAGACCTCTCATGATTTTAAGCACCTCTATCATATCCCCCCTCAGCCGTCTCTTCTCCAAGCTGAAAAGTCCTAACCTCTTTAGTCTTTCCTCATAGGGGAGCTGTTCCATTCCCCTTATCATTTCGGTTGCCCTTCTCTGTACCTTCTCCATCGCAATTATATCTTTTTTGAGATGCGGCGACCAGAATTGTACACAGTATTCAAGATGCGGTCTCACCATGGAGCGATACAGAGGCATTATGACATTTTCCGTTTTATTCATCATTCCCTTTCTAATAATTCCCAACATTCTGTTTACTTTTTTGACTGCCACAGCACACTGAACCAATGATTTCAATGTGTTATCCACTATGACGCCTAGATCTAGGGATGTGAATCGTTTTTTGACGATTTAAAAAAATCGTCAGATATTTTTTAAATCGTCAAAAATCATTAGAGTCGCGATACAATAGAAATTCCCCCGATTTATCGTGAAAAATTGTAAATCGGGGGAGGGAGAGGAGGGAGGGGGGAAGGCAGGAAAACCGGCATACCAAAACAACCCCTAAACCCACCCCGACCCTTTAAAACAAATCCCCCACCCTCCCGAACCCCCTCAAAATGTTTTAAATTACCTGGTAGTCCAGTGGGGGGGGGGGGGGGGTGTCCAGGCGTGATCTCTCGTTCTCAGGTCATCGGCGCCATTTTGGCTGCCACTAATATAAATGGCGCCGATGGCCCGATAAAAAAAACCCCCACCCAACCCTTTAAAATGACCCCCTTAGCCTCCCCCCCCAAAACCTTTTAAAATTACCTGGTGGTCCAGTGGGAGCGCGGGGAGCGATCTCCCTCTCTCAGGCCATCGGCTGCGTTAATAAAAATGGCACCGATGGCCCTTTGCCCTTACCATCGCCCGTATGAGATAGTGAAGGCAAAGGTAGCGCCGACACCATTTTGAAGATTGGCAATTCGGCCCGCGTGCAGGAGGTCGCTCCCGGACCCCTGCTGAACATTTGGCCCCCCCAAGCTGGCCAAAAGTCCCTGGGGGTCCAGCGGGGGTCCGGGGGCGATCTCTTGCACGCGTGACGTGAGGAGCCAGGAACCAAAATGGCGCCGGCGCTACTTTTGCCCTGTCACATGATAAGGGCAAAGGGCCACCGGCGCCATTTCTCAACGCAGCTGTGGCCAGAGAGAGAGGATGATCGCGTCGGGACCCCCCACTGGACCCCAGGTAATTTAAAACATTTTGGGGGGGTTCGGGAGGGTGGGGGATTTGTTTTAAAGGTTCGGGGTGGGTTTTAGGGTTTTTTTGGTGTGCCGGTTTTCCCGCCCTCCCCCGATTTACGATTTTTAACGATTTTTAAAAAAAACAAACCACGACGATAAGATTTACCTCCCCCCCAGCCAAATTCGATCGTTAAGACGATCGATCACACGATTCACACCTCTAGTAGCTACTGCTGTGCTAATCCCACCAGGGAAGACAGTCATCCCTCAACAGCTTCGTGAATAGGTGCTGTGATAGGCTCATGACTCAGTTGGTGGGACATCCTGCCATCACCAGGACCCTGGAACTAACCTTTCACCACTATTGGTGGCCCCAGATGAAGAATGTTGTGAAGTGGTATGTGGACTCTTGTCCTATGTGTGCTATGAACAAGAGTTCCTGAGCTCAACCTTGGAAGCCATTACAGCCACTGCCAGCCCCCAGGAAACCTGGACCCATTTGGCTATTGACTTTGTTATGGACCTTTACCTCTCAAGTGGCAACACCACAATCTTGGTGATGGTGGATCATTTCTCTAAGATGGCCCATTTTGTACCTCTTCCTAGATTACTCTCAGTTTTTTAGTTGGCTAATATTTTTGTTCAGCATGTCTTTTGATCACAAGGTCTTCTGAACCACATTCTCTCTGACCATGGAGAACAATTCATGGCTTGTTTTTGGAGAAGCCTATGCAGGAAATTCGGCATTATCCTAGATTTCACATTGGCGTATTGTCCCCAGAACAATGGGCAAACTGAATGGGTGAACCAGATCCTGAAAGCCTTCCTTAGGTCCTATGTGAATCAATGACAGGGCAACTGGGCATCTCTTCTTCCCTGTGTGGAGTTCTGCTACAATAACCATGTGGGGAGCTCGACTGGATCCTCATTCTTTTATGTGGTGTTTGGCAGCTACCCTTGCATTCCAGTGCCTGTCCCAGTTTCTGTTACCTATCCCATGGCCAATGTAATAGGCCACAAATTAAACATATAAGAGACATCACCCAACACCCCAACTCCAGCCAAGGGGAGTTGGTGCAGCTCAGCACCAGAAACTTGCACCTCAAAGCACCCACTATGAATTTTGCCTCGAGGTTTGTGGGGCCGTTCCCTGTCATCCAACAGGTAGGGGCAGTTGTATAAAAATATAAGCTACCCCCAAATGTATGAATTCATGATGCATTCCATGTATCTTTGTAGGAAGCCTTCAATTTTGACCTGTCCTTCAAAACCTAGCCTTTAAGCCTGCAAGCATGATAGCTGAAGGTAACACTCAATATGAGGTAGAAGAGATTCTGGATTCTAGAAAAGGGAGCAGGCCAGAGGCGGCTCCTGCCATGAAGAGGAGCCATGCTGGGGGTGACCTCCTGCCCCAAAGTTGAAGGGAAGGCAGCAGCGGCTCCCTGCCACTGAAGAGGATTGCAACGGTGGCACTCAGGCCGAGAAGAAGGAGAGAATCTCGGCGAGGACATCCCTCATAGGGAGCATTGGTGGCATGGCTCCAGCCGCACAGGAGGAGAGCAGCAACAGGCCGCTCAAGGGAACGCCAGCGGTGGCCTCATCCGTGAAGAGGAGCAGCGGCGTCAGACCAGCACAGAGAAAGAGGTGAGAGTCTGTCTGCGGGATGGGGTCTGCATACAGGATCATAACAGTACCCTCCTCTGAAGCCCCCCCAAGCCTGTTCAATGGCTGAGGGTGGAGGCATAACTCTAATGCTAGGTGGAAAACTGGGGATCCGAATATCGGTCTTCAATGTTTGCAAGGAGTTGAAGAGAAGACGAAGCAACATGTTGACAACTTGACACAGACACAGGAAATTACGAGAAGGACATGATCCAAGTGAAACATAAACTGCCCCGAAGAGTAAGGAAGCATAGGCAGTCTCTGGTGTAAGAGGTTGGCAATGCCCCGAGGAGTGGGGAAGGGCAGCAGAGCAAGTCTCTAGAGAGAACGCACACAGGCCTCGAGAAGAGGGTACCTGAGCCAGAAGCCAAAGTGCTTGATGAAACAAGAAAGTCCAAAGAACATGGTACCAAAGATGGAAAACTTGTCATAGTGGCATGAAAATCCTTTGAACAGCTGGCACAAATGAAGAAGTCAAGTGGAAGGAAAGTCAGGGTTACTGGTTTCAATTCTTTTAAGAGGTCAAATGCTAATAACGATCCCTTTAAAACGGTGAAGGGAGAAAAATGTCTTTCAGGAATGCTCCGTATAGTAATGCAGGCTCCTGTATGGTAACCAAGCAGTTCAAGGAGCATGGAAGTAAACAAACATCACTACGAAACTTCAGGCAGGAAGTTGATTCAGCATATTGAAGTTTTCAGATAAGAGTATGGATGAATATCTCTAAGGATAGAGTCAAATGAGCCGTTGTAGGTAGATAAGGCTCAAGGGTAGCATGGACTCCAGCAGGCAATAGGCAAGCTAAGATGGCAATTATAGTCCTTTACTAAGAGGCGGATGAATACCAGACGAGTGGATGTAGTGAATTAATGAAGTCCAGTTCAGAATGCTGCAGGAAAGGGTGCTGGAGAATAATGATATTAAACGCTGATTCAGACAACTCGCCTTGGCACAACAAGGAACCACAGGATACAGAAATAGTAGCTTGAAATGAAGAAAAGGTAGAACTTCCCACTTGTACAGAACAATGCAGGATCAAAGCTGGATCCAAGGTAAACTAGCCGCGTTGAAATCAAGTAGGTGAGAAACTTCTCGGTGAACTTCAGACTTGGAGAAAAGTTCAGCTAGTACCTACTCCAGCAAGGAGTGAGGTGAGCATGATGGATCAGAACCAGGTCTAGGGTACAGGCGCTTCCTGCAGGTTGTTTTACCCCAGGAACCTGGAGTTGCTGTAGTGTATACTCTTGAAACTTGGAGGTAATTGATGAGAGGTCAAAGTTGATACTGGAGGGGGAAAACTGGGAGCTGGTGCCTCCTGCAGGTCATATGGAACCCAGAAATTTGGAGTGCTGTGGAATATCCTCTAGGAGTTATTTGACAAAAGGGTCAAACTTGATACTGGATGTGGAAGCCTGGGTGCAGTCGCCTCCTGCAGGTCAGTGAAACCCAGGAAGAAAGAACATTGCAGTGGAAAGAACGGAGATGGTCCTTGGAACTGTGACAGGTGCCTCCTGCTGGTCGAGATGGTTCCAGGACTGGAGGAAAACTGAAGAAAGTCTGGATGCAGGCGCCTCCTGTGGGTCATAGGAAACCAGACATACTGAAAAGAGACAAGCGAGTTAGTACACAAACTTCTGAGTGAAAAACAGAAAACATGAGTCCAGGAATTTTAGAGAAAAAAAATCCTGCTTAAGAACAGGAAACATGAGTCCAAGAAGTAGACAAAATTCTGTTAAAAAACAGGGAACAAGAGTTCAGAACTTGGAGAACACATTTCTGCTTGGAAACAGGAACTTGGAGAAAACATTTCTGCTTAAAAACAATATGGTTCAGAAAATTTTTTTTTGTCTGAAAAAAATTCTGCTTAAATAAAAAAAATAGACACGTAAGTCCAGAAACTTGAGAAAAATTTCTGGTTAAAGTTTAGGCCACACAAAAATTTAAAAATCTGTCCAGGAAATTTTGTGCCCATCACGGGCACAGGCTCACCGAGCTCATGGCCTTCAGATACTGTTATGAACATGCCCTGCGAGCCCTGGGAAGGGGCGCAGAGGTGCGATTGCTGCTCCTGGTAGATAATGAGCCTTTGGCCCATAAGGCGACTCCGGGAGGAGCCCCAAGACACACCCCGAGGGAGGTGAGCAAGTACAGGCATGGGCAGAGCAAGAACACAGGAGGAGGATGAAGCGGAGTCAGCCCCCCATGGAGCCAACACATACCAGTGAGGACAGACAGAGGCAGAGGGCTGGAAATTACAAGGCAAGGAACCGGGGCAAGGGACTCCAGATCCTAGAGCGTAGAAGAGCCAGAGTATATAGGAGAAACGAGGACTCCTGGAACTTGGACTCCTGGACTTGGACAAGAAGAGACAAGACTCTAGAGACTTGGATGAGACGAGTCTCTTTGAGACTTGGAGAAGACAAGACTCTGGAGATTTGGATGAGACGAGACACTGGGGATGTGGACGAGACTCGACTCTGGAGACTTGGACGAGACGAGACTCTTGGAACTTGGAAGAGATGAGGCGCTTGGGACTTGGAAGAGATGAGACTCTTGGAACATTGAAGAGACGAGACTCTTGGGACTTGGAAGAGATGAGAATCTTGGAGTTGGAGGAGACGAGACTCTTGGGACTTGGGAAGAGACAACACTCTTGGAGTTGGAGGGTGCTGTCCCTCAGGGCACCCTACACAGCCTGACATGTAGTGGTCACAGACCACCCTGTCCCACTGCATGCTCCAAAGAACCCAGAAGGTTGGTTGCGGACCACGTGGAGAGCGGAACATGTATTGATCGGAGAAGAGAGTCCGGACAGCCCTTGAGAGAAGTCCAGCCGGAAGGGGATTCCAGTCACCTGAAGACGGACACCGAGTGAGATGGATTTACTCCTAGGAAGGTCGGCTGGAGACGAAGTCCGGTGGATGGCAAAGCTGCTAGCGGATTCTTCAGGATCGTAATGAGGAGTGAAGAAAAATGGTACACAAGAGAAAAGTACCTCAGGACTTAAGCCATCTGGACCCTTGGACATCTGGATCTCTGAACGAGTGGACATCTGGACATCAGGAATGTCTAGGACATCTAGGTGTAGATGAGGAACTCCGTGGCTTACAGGAAGGGAAGCCGAGGGCTGGGATATACCACGAGGATGATCCAACGAGGGACAAGACCCAGAGCGTCGGACGGAGACATCAAGAACAAAATGACATGGAACATGAAGTCATCCAGAGAAGAACAGCAAGATGGACCACGATGATAGCGGGGAACTCCATGGGCGAAGGAGAAGCTCCATGGAGTGTGTAACTCCATCCGAAAGCCCTGAGGAACTGAAGCAGGGCCTTTATATAGGGCTGGTCCAGACAGTACCCTAAGGATGTCATCCGGAGGGCCGAAGGGTGCTTCCTGCTTCTGGCTGTTTAAGAGAGGAAGAAAAGTGTGCACCCGCGCCTAGAGGGAGCCTGGGAGGAAGGTGGGCGAGCTGAGGCCTGCATCAGCATTCTGCCTCATGGAGGAAGAGGGAGCAGGCTGGAGGTAGCTGCTGCTGCGAATAGGAGCCACGCTTGGGGTGACCTCTGCCCCGAAGATGAAGGGAAGGAGGCAGCAGCTCCCTGCTGCTGAAGAGGATTCCGATGGCGGCACTCAGGCCGCAAAGAAGGAGGGAATCCCGGCAGGGACTTCCCTCATAGGGAGCCTTGGCGGTGCGGCTCCAGCTGCGCAGGAGGAGAACAACAACAGGCCGCTCAAGGGAATGCCGGTGGCAGCCTCATCCGAGAAGAGGAGCATCGGCATCAGACCGGTACGGAGAAGGAGGTGAGAGTCTGTCCACAGGATAGGGTCCGCGGACAGGATCGTAACAGTGGAATGGATAAATATAAAAAATAAATAAATTCAAAAAATAGAAAGGTAATATTGCATAAAGATACTATGTAGCATATTTGATATAAATTTGAAAAACTATTTTTTCACTCAACATATAATTAAACTCTGGAATTCATTGCTGGAGGATGTAGTATAGTGAATTAGCAGAGATGAGTTTAAAAAAGATTTGGATGCTCCTAGTGGAAAAATCCATAAACAGTTATTAACCAGGTAGACATGGAGGAAGCCACTGCTTTAGGGATATGCAGTGGGACATCATACGTAGCATTTGGGATTCGTATTCGTTGGGGGGCAGATACGTTGCATTCGGCAAGGGGAGCCCCCGATACATTTATACGTTGATTCTTATTCGTTTCCCGGCTGAAATTAAACTAGCTACAACCCCCCCCCCATCCTCCTGACCCCCCAAGACTTACCAAAACTCCCTGGTGGTCCAGCGGGGGGTCCGGGAGCCATCTCCTGCACTCACACCCTCGGCTGCCGGTATTCAAAATGGCGCCGATAGCCTTTGACCATAGTAAGGTCAAAGGCTATCGGTGCCATTTTGATTACTGGCAGCCAATGGCCCGATTGCAGGAGGTCGTTCCTGGACCCCCGCTGGACTTTTGGCAAGTCTTGTGAGGGTCAGGTGGGTCCCCCAAGACTTGCCAAAAGTCCTTGGTGGTCCAGCGGGGGTCCAGGAGCGAGCTCCTGCACTCGGACCGTTGGCTGCCAGTATTCAAAATGGCGCCGATAGCCTTTGCCCTCACTATGTCACAGGGGCCGATCGTTGGCCCTTATGACATAGTGAGGGCAAAGGCTATCAGCTGCCAGTATTCAAAATGGCGCTGATAGACTTTGACCTACTATGTCGCAGGGGCTACAGGTGCCATTGGTCAGCCCCTGTCACATGGTAGGAGCAATGGATGGCCGGTGCCATCTTGTGCTCCTACCATGTGACAGGGGCTGACCAATGGCACCGGTAGCCCCTGTGACATAGTAGGTCAAAGGCTATCGGCGCCATTTTGAATACCGGCAGCCGAGGGTGTTTTATGATTGTTATTGTTCTTTAGTTACCATTGTTATTTTAGTTTTATGCTTTTGGTTTTTTTCTCTCTTTTTATTGTAAATTGCCTTGATTTACTGTAGTTTCAGGGAACCCCGGCACATGCCTATGCGCGTAAGTATTTACGCTCAGATTTCAATATGAAATTCAGGAGCGTCCATGCCCATACCCCACCCAGACCATGCCCACACCCCGTCCCTTTTCTGGAACTTTTCATTCGTGCGCGCCAGGGGAGATACGCGTGTACTCGGGATGCTTTTAAATTTGGTTGGCACGCGCAGGTCCGACATATTCACGTACCTCCCGCTTTTGGCACACGTCGGGCTTTTAAAATTCACTTTTAAGCATGTCCCAGGACCGGGTTGACAACTGCACTATACTGTCTGTTCTACCATGACTAACCAAGATCCCAGCAATCCAGGCAGGGAGTGAACCTGCCAATCCAAGAAGGGGGTTACACTTGCTTTAAAATATCACTTCTCTGATTCATTTTATGCCAGTCTGGTTTATAGTCATACTGCCTCAAGATGCTTGGCTTTAGACTTTAAGAAAGCAAGCATATGCCCTTCGTGATGAGGCATGATAAATAATGTAGTAAAATTTCCTTTCAGACTTTCCAAATACTCTGCATTTTTATGCAAAAGGCAAATAAGAAGTTTACATATTGGTGTAGTTGATTTTCATTTTTTTCTTCCCTAAGTTATGGTCAAGCACTGGCTCTACAGGAAGTTTGGGCTTTGAAATGTTTTCAGCTTGTTTACTTATTCAAAGGCTACCACAACGGGAAGCTGTTCGGGAGCTTTACAGTGTAATGGTTTTTGCACTTTGAATAAAGTTTAGGAAGAGGGGCTCACTGCTATTCAGTAGTGAACTGAGGAAAAAAAAAAAGATTTGCTATAACTGAAAAATCTCCCTGTCTTTACTTGTAGTTTTAGGGCAGGCCCTTGAATCATTATTGCTTAACCCATTATGTCCCAGTGTCTTCTTAAAAAAATATGAGACATTTATTTATTAAAAATAAAACATAATGTGCGACAAAATGTGAGACTATAATGAGTTAAGCTTTCAAAGTGATTAGAAACCCTTTTCTAATAGTCATTAATTAAACAATTACTTTTGTTTCCACAAAGTTACTCAGAGCAGACAGATGCTTTAAAAAATGTATCTACTAGGGTACTTTAAGAAATTGCGCGCTAAAGTGTCTGCTGTGAAATAATTTCCTGCCTTTTACAGTGGTTAGCTATTTCTTGCTTAGGCCGCAATAACAATCTTTATAATAAAAAGTTTTTCCAGCATGGTATCTACAGTTATTTTCAACAAAAAGTGGTACCGTATTTACACTGACACACACACACACAAAACCAGCAGTAATTCTCATAAAACACAAAATTGCTAATGTAAGTTCTGCCAGCTTTTTGAATTATATTTACATCATCATACCAATAGTAGCCAAATAATTTGTTTTTGAAAGGTTGCTAGATGGGGGTTTATGCTGCTCGGTTCTAGTTTCTATTGGAACTTTTACTCCCATTAGAAAAGTCTAGACTGTAAATGCACCAGTAAAACTGTCAATAGATTTTGTCTGCCATGTTCTTTCAAGAATTTACTGATTTGCACAGTCCCTTTGACCTCTTTTTTTCATCATGTTAAGTGTTAAGGGGAGTGGAAGTATTTATTTGACACAGCTGCATCTTGATTGTTGGCAGCCTACCCAGGTAATGATGGTGCACAGCTTCACTCACAATGCTACAGATTGTCATGCATGGAGCAAAGGCTTCTGGAAGGTTATTGGGTCTTTTCCTTTGGGCAACTATTTTTTTTGTCTGCTTTTAATTTTTTTTAGCTTTGACTCTAAAGAATTTGTCAGCAGTGCAGCTAAAATAAGTTACACCTTAAACCACATGCAGACTCCATTGTTTCTACTAAGCAGCACTATGTATTATAGAAATAGCATGGTGATCTCAGAAGCAAAATGTAGTGTAGCATTTTATATACACTTTGAAACAGTTCATTTCCCAGTTTTTCAGCTATAATTAAGACCCTACTGAAATTGCGGCAGTGGCCTAATATTGCAGTAGGGCCTTGCTGATCAGCTGTTTCCTGATGGCAAGTAGTTGATCAGCTGTTTCCTGTAATTTTGACTGTCTTGTCTGCTGTTTAACCACAAGTATTTGACATTCATCCTGCAATTTATGTAGGACACTAAGTAATTATAACAGATTTTAGGTCAGACATAAACAGCAATGGGTCTTTCTTCCAAAGGTCTATTAAGAGTATAACAGACAACCAATCAATTGATAGACATCAATTTATTGAGAATAAACATTGATGAGATATATTTGCATGTATCCCTAGCCACCCCCTTCTTGGTTACAGGATCTTCGAGATCAGGGAATACTTGGTATAAAAAGGCCTTTGCAGGAACATCTTTGCCAAATGGGCAAAAGGCCTTACAAAAGAACCACCAAGTGTAGCTACTCCCTGCAAGAGGCAGGAAGCAGGCAAAGTGGCACATACATGGACATCAGATACCCTTTACCTCCAAATGATAATTGCAAGATGCTTTGCAGGCCTGTGGTGAGGATAAGCCAAACCTGTGGATGGTATGGTGACCACCACAAGTGTCCCTGCTGCTGTTTTCTTAGGGTCACCTGTATGAAATGCAGCTCCTAAGAATTAAAATGCCAGCTGCTTGTAAATGTGCACCATGAGCTAGGTTTCTTTGTAGGCCTTTCCTGATAAATTGTAATGTTTGTCAGTAGAGCAAAGTGGAGGTGCTCAGTAGCATATACCTTTTCCCTCAAAGTGCCCAGTTTGCCTCCTTTCCCTCCTCTTTGCCTTTCCCTCAGGTTTACCGCGCACAGAGGCAACCATTCCATAGCCAAGCAAAAGCATATGTAGTCCTTCAAAAGAAGTAAACAAAAAAGCAAATGAATGAGAGAGGGGGGGTGGCTGCCCTGGAATACCCACTCTGCATTGATCTGGTATGTTGTATTAGCAGGCTGTTACCTATATGTACAGGGAAAGTAATACTCGAACTTGCTGCAAACCTGACGCCCACTCTCTGTCACCTCCTGATAACACACAGGATCCTCCTCTAGATCCTGGCTAACCTCAGCTGGGATACTATACCTGACCGCTATATTGTGAAGCATGCAGCAGGCAACCATGTCCTCGGTTATTGTGTGAGTGTGTCAGTCTGTAAGGAGTCCCACCCCTTTTGACCAAACACCTGAAGTGACTTTTCCCCAAAGGTGCGCTTGATGACAGAGTGAGTGGAAGTGAGTGCTTCATTGTATCTCCTTTCTGCTGTTTTCCTAGGAAGAGCTACAGGGATGAGAAGCCATGGTCGGAATTTATATACAAGATCACCTGTGTAACAGCGAGATTGCATGTGAAGCATTGGCAGTAGACCTTATGAAATGTTGCAATGGTCATAGCTCTTGGCGGTGGCATAGCCAGAGCTATTTTTTTGGGTGGGCCCAAGGATACCATGAGTGGGCCGTAGGCATACAGGTTTGAGCCCTACTAGTTGTACTATTTTCAATAAATAGTATGTACCCTACAATGGGTTTCTAAGTACTGTAGTCTGTAACAGCTGTTATACATCATGAGTGAAATTTTTTAATATAGTTTAACTCAATTATTTCAAGCACTTACCAACATAAAGAATTCCTTATTAAAATCTGTATTAATTTATTTTACATTTATTGCATTTTATAAATACACAAGAATATCATGTAAAAAGGAAAGAACACTTAAAAAACATCAGATCCAATCAATCATGTAATAAAATTAATGTATTCTTTCATGAATCCTATTTCCAGAAAGGCAGAGATCATCATAACTACAATAAAATAGCAATAATCATAATAATCATAAGAGCGGGTGCACAGCAGAGCTAGGACAGTTCACATTACAATCCAAATTCAAATTCTGGTGTCACCTCAGTAAAAAAAAACAAACAAAAAAAACAAACCTCTCTCCACTGCTAAACATTTTGAGAAACAACACAAATCCCTGCAAAAAAAAAAAAAAGATGTCTAGAACTCTGCCGTACCACACAATCACAGCACTGATTCTCAGGACTCACACAGCAGCAACCATATGAAAAAGCAGCAATGCAAATACTACACCAGGCCCTAGAACATTAATACACTACCTACCAGGATAACAGAACAAGCCAGACTGATATACATCCCTATAGAGAAACTATATGTTGGCAGAAATACTGCACCTTAGTCACACACAGGCAGAGCATAGACCGACCCTTACCTAATACAGAAATAAGGGATTACAAATTAGAAACAGAAACATGCATACAAAAGCAAAATAGAAAGCCTGAGAAACCAGATTCTGAACAGTGAAAATTTAAAGAGCAAAATAAAAAAATATAAGAAATGCACATACCCAAAGTTGACATATTCCAATTGCTAAAAATATATATATTTATATATACATACACTTTTACCTTTGTCGCCTAATCTTTTTATTTTTCTAATTGGTTATCCCGGTCTCTTTTCTCTACTTTCCTCTTGTTGATCTTTCCCTAATTCCTTCTCCAGGGTCACTCTTCTCTTTCTGTTTCTTCTTTCTCCTATCTTCTTCCCTTCATTCCTCCCACACCCACACAGGTTCATGTTTTCTTTCATAGACTCTCTCACACACACAAGTTCTCACACTCTCATGCTCTACCATGCACACACACAAGCTCTTACTCTCACATGCTGTACCATAAAACACATACAAACTTTCACTTTCACATACTGTCCCATACACACAATCTCACTCTCACATACACACCCACACATACACCCAACACCAGGCTCTCATTCACACACACACACACACACACACACACACACTCCCAGGCTACCATTCTCTCTCTCTCTCACACACCACACACGCACGCACACGCACATACACACACACACATGCCCAGACTCCCATTCTTTCTCTTTCTCTCTCTCTCTCACACACACACACCCAGGCTCCCAATCTCACACACATACAAGGCCTCACCACCAAGGTCTTTCTTCTGTCACCGTAGGGATGGGCTCCCATGATGGCTTTACTTTGGCAGGCCTTCTTCTTCGCTGCCATGGGAATGGTCTCCCATGGAGGTCTTGCTTCGGCAGGTCTTCTTCTTTTTCGACCACTATGGGGATGGGATCTGCGGCGGCCATTCTTTAGGCCTCTTGTCAGGTAACCCTGATTGGGTGGGCCTGAGCCAAAAGTGGGTGGGCCAAGCCTCACCCAGGCCCACCCGTTGTTATGCCACTGGTTCTTGGGTTTGTCTTTAGCATTGCAACACCATAAGAATTGAATTTTAAGTATTAAAGTTGCACAACATTTAACACCCAACCCAAAAAGCTCAGAGGCAGTTGAAAACATCCCCATTTTGTATATCTCAATGGTTAAAAATAGATTCTAGGCATTAAATACCAGCAATATGCCACAGAAGTCTTATCATTGTTGTAGAGCCAAAAACACCCACCACTAAACCATCCATTCCTTATTATAGTGAGGCGGCACTATATACATACAAGTTTCTGTCCTTAAAGGAAAAAAAAACATATGATTACACAAAGAACAGATAATGGAGAGTGCAGAGATCAACTGATCATCCTCTTTCACTTAATAATGTGCACAGGTTAGTTACTTTAGTGAACCTTGAAAGTGATAATGTTTTCCTACTGCCTAATAGCTAGGTCTATACTCACAGACTAGGGAAATGGAACTTTCCATGTCTTGAAGTCTAATGGTGAGAGTTTCATGATCAGTAGTTTTTGCCGTCATACCTTTTATTCCTAGTTTCCTTATCGTTTCTTTTACTCCTGGTTTCCTTATCTTGATACTGATTTTGTGCTGAGAGAGTTGGATCAAAGGCACCCTGTGTTTATTATTTTATTGGATGTCTCGGCAGTCTTTGATTCAATACTGCATGTGGGACTATTGAGGAGATTAGAAGCCATATGGATTGGAGGAAAGGTGGCAAAATGTTTTTTTTTTCTTTTTTGAAGGATGCTTTCAGCAGGTCCGTATAGGTACATCTTTTTCTGAATGGGCTCTCTTGTGTTGCGGGGTGCCCCAAAGTTCCTGTTTATCTCCTGTTATATTTAACGCTTATTTACAACTATTGTGTCAAATTTTACAGGAGTAGGGGATCTTCTTTAGATGTTATGCTGATGATATTCAGATGATTTTTCCAGTCAAAACAACTATGTCCGAGGCTACAGGATACATCTCTTCTGTATTGGATATGATGAATCAATGGCTAAGATCAAATGGTTTACTTTTAAATATTGCAAAAAGGGAATTCATTCCAATAGATGGTGCTAACTTTCTCTCTGATTGCCCAGATTTAGAAATGGGATGAAGATAATGCCAGCGGATATGGCACGAGACCTAGGTTTTTACATTGATAAAGCGTTTAGTTTCCTGCCCCAACTGAGGGAGGTGGTGAAGACTTTTTTTTTTTAAACTACGCAGCACATTGCGTCATTTGAGGTTTGTTTTAGACAATAATGATTTTAAAACAATAGTTCATTCTTTTGTGCTGTCGATCTTGGGTTATTGCAACGCACTGTACGTGGGATTACCAAAATCCCATGTACGTGCATTGCGATTGTTAATGAAGGGAGCTGCCTGCATGGTTGCTAGTTGTCCTGTGCAGTCGCATATCACTCCTACTGTAAGGAATTTGCACTGGCTACCAGCAGAGCTGCAGGTGAAATTCAAGGTCTTGCCATTGGTTCGCCATAGACTTTAGTGTGTTTGTCCACTGTATTTAAAAAAGTTGGTAACATACCTGTCAAAGCATTACGCTCTGCAAGTCAGCAATTGCTAACGTTACCTGGGCCGAATTCTGTGAGACTTGTGTCTCAAAAAGTGCCAATTATGACAAGAAAGATACAGGCATCGTGGGCAGCTCAGGGTTCATTGCTGTACTGGATGTCTTGGCATGGAAGATGTGCATTTGTGCATCACACACTACTTGCACCTTGAGGAAAGGAAGGGCTTAGGGTTACTGTAAGAATCTTCCCTCTGACTGGGTGGGATAAGGGTTAAATGGGTGCAGTCAGTCACCCCCAAGACATTGGGGAACTGCACCATGGCATAGAAATCCCTTTTCAGAGCCTGCCGTTCTTGCCTCTGTGTGACGGTTGTTGATGCAAGCCAGAGCCTCTCCTGCCTTGCTTAAATGCTAAACTGCCCAACTTGACTGAACAACAGAAATACATGCCCACAAAAACTCCACTCCCAACCTGCCCCTAGTTCCGCAATGATAGGTATAAGGGGACCCCCCCCCCCAAAAAAAAAGAAAATCTGTCCCTTACTAATATAGGAGCCCTGTAAATATACAGTCAGTGGTCTCAACACACCCTGTCCTGCCAGTGAAGTCAGTGAAGGTGGGAGTGTTTGAGAAGATGCCACACTCCCCAGTGACATTTGCACCCATGTGGTGCACTAGGAGACTGGGAGGAAGTCAGTCTTCAAACTTCACTCTGAGGCTGCCACTTCCCCACAGAGCGGGGGGGGGGGGGGTCTTTCCTTTCACAGGGAAAGTATCTAGGAGGGGGACCTTCTCACAAAGAAGAAATGTCTGGATTAGAAGAATTCCCGTCTAATGAACGGGACTGGGGCTGAAGGTAGAGGATCTCAGTACTTCCAGGAAGGAAAGAGGCCCAGGGTTCAACAGGGAGAACCCCTAGGGGATCTGAGGGGAAGAAGAGGTTACCAGGAAAGCAGAGGCGTTTGAAATTCGTCATCCGTCTTGGGAGAAGTTTTGGTGAAGTGTTCAGTGAGAGAGGATTTTATCCTTGGTGGGAGATTTGAGAAGGGAAGAGATTGCCCATCTGAGGGAGGACTCCTAAGGATTTCTGGTTGAAGAGGAGTCAACCAGCAGCAGCTCTTCAGAGTCTGAGAAGCTGTCCAGAGAAATAAAAGAGAGCGACATTAAAAAACAATTACCTGGGAAGATCCCTGTCCCAAAAGCTGACCTGTTTGGGGGGGGGGGGAGAGCAGTTGTTATTGCCGTTGAAAGTGGCTGAGATCTCTTTTTTTTTTTTTGTGCTGTTTGTGACTTTTGTTGCTGAGTTTGGTGCCCTGGCCATTAGTGGATCACTTCTTTGGAAAAGGCAAGTTAATTAAATCCAAATTGCTAGATTTAGAGACTGAAATACTACAGCACAATCCTGCTTGCTAAGTCTTGCCTGGGCCCTGCCTTTGCTTGGCCAGCTGCTGCCGAACCAGTAGAATGAAAGCCTTCGTGCCTTCATCACCCCTAGCCTACTTTAACATGGCTTCCGGTTCCTGCTGTATTGGATTTCACATGCCACCAGGCAATGCAACCCAAAGCTGTTTTTTGTTTTTCCATGGGATAAATTCATTTTTGAGTGTGCTGAAACGAGATGTCAGGGTTTTCCCTTATATGTTCCTTTGTTTTTCTTTCTTTTGTACACATGCCACTACTCTCTGGCTTAAAGCACCTCCTACAGCATTAGCATTTCCAACCAGAGTTAGACAAATTAGAGTTTGATTATTCTGAATGCTTCCAGAAACCTCTGTCTGCTTAATTTTTCATTTGTGTAAATATTTAGAGGGCGATTTAAGGCTGTGTGTACTCAGTTACTGGCGTTGTAATAGGCATTCTAGATCAGTATGAAGAAGGCAGCTTATTTAAACAACAGATTGTTGCTAAGTTCTGTTTGGGTGTGCCACCATCATTTAACCTGGTGGAAGAATGAAACCAGCTAATTTATAAAAGGGTAATTGTTAGAATTGTGTTACCTTTCTGCCCTACGTTATAGTGAGGTTCCGGCAAAGGTCAAATTGATCTTCGCACACCATGGTTTGAATAAATAGCAAATAAGCCAGTTAAGCTTTATGTTCAGAAATACTGTTCTATTTCCTTTTTGGACTTCTGCCACTCTCGGGTCCAGCTTTCCATTCAGATCATATGATGCTGTTTTTCAAAGGACTACTTGACAACACAATGCAAGCAGATGTTTTAAGACATTTGTACATTTTTGGTATTTTATTCGCTACACAAGAGAATAAAGAACTAGCAAGATGATGAAAAATTGCAGTCAGGTTTTGAAACTTGCACCTAATTTTGCTTGGAGTGCTTGGACCTGAGTTGTAGAAACGTGTGAACTCAATAAAGGTGGATTTCAGACTGTTTTGAATTCCTTGGATTTTTTTTCACATTTTTATCAGATTCACAGCAAAAATCTGCTGGATTTTTTTTTCCTGTGAAAATTTTGCTGAGATCCACATCCATGCAATTAATGAAATAGGAAAATGATCCAGCACAATGACCTAGTGGTAGCACTGCACACTGCTGTATGGGAAACTCAGGCTTGATTTCCAGACCTGGTGCTGGCTTTGTGCTGGTGGGAGGCACTCATAGCCCCTAGGAGGGAGTCCCCCTCATTGCTGAAGTGCAAGGCCCTACGTGTTTATTCTAAAGCGCATTTCTGAGAGAACCATGATCCAGGCCTCTCACGCTCACTCATAGGACTGTTACCTAAACAGAAGAGAAAGAGAGCGAGATTAAGAATGGGACCCACTCACCCCCTGACAAAGATAGCTGCAAATAAAGGCTTCTGGAGCTGTAGGCCCATTCGGGGGCAAATTCCCACTGAGCAAGAAGCTACCTGACCAAAACGAAAACATTAACTGAGATTTCTGCAGGTGAACAGGTGCTTACCCACAGGTAAAGAAAGCCTTTTGAAAATGGGCCTCTCCCACTCACCTAGTGTGGGGAAAATGGGTAGTGGGGCTGGCGTTGTCCCAGCAAAGTAAGCATATTTTTAACTCCTTGTGCATATCATATTTCCTGGTGGGGAGTTTGCACCTGCAAACTCGACAGGTATTTAAGAACACAGGGGCCCCCGTTAGGGAAGGGATTTTAAAAACAAACATGCTTTTAACCTTTGGTCCACAAGCTATGTAGAGGGGTTGAAAAGAGCACTCTATACAAACAAAATTATCTTCTTGCTAATGCTATACCCAACACCCTTCAAACTAGTATACAGTAAAAAACTGAATCACCATAGTCAACAATAAAATATTGTATTTAAATGTACAGCACATGATATGTCTTATGCAACTTGCAGGAATTGCAAAACAGACATTAAGGCGCACATCGCATTGTAGGCAATGTTTTCCACCATAGCATAGCTAAATGGAAATAGGTCGACACTTTTCTTATGACAGATAATGCAAATCTTTGCTCTTATGAGGAAACCTTAAGGAAGGCAATTTTATAGATGCACACGCCACACGGTTGGTCTGCATGTACTGTTTGCACAAAGACTTTACCCTGAATTTTCTAAGGGAACTTATGCACATAAGTTTGCTTTAAAAAACTGCAGGCAGTTGGCCTGCATGCACACAGAATAGCTGGAACACATTTATACCTCCTTTTTAGATGCTGTACAGGCTCATTTACAAAATCAAAAATATGGGGATAATTTTGAAAAGGATTTACATGCTTGAAACTGGATTTCACAGGTGTAATAAATGCACTTTACCAGTGTAAGTGGGCTTTTGAAAATGTCTACAATATATGCCATTGAATTGTCCATAGGTTTTTTCAAGTGTAAGTACCTTTTAAGTGCATAAAAGGGCTTTCAAAAACTGCTACAATAGAGATACATTTACATATGTAACCCATCTCTGCCCTCCCCAGAACACCTCTTCCCAGCTTGCATAAAACTACACAAGAAATCAGATTACACACATACTTTTAGGCCCATTGAACTCCGGGCTGTTTTCTAATAAAACTAAAAAGATATCCACTGTTTTATACGTGTGAAGGGCTTTGAAAATTCAGTCAACAAAAAAAAATGATTTGTTTTCACCATTTCCTTCCTAAACTTTCTTTTTCTCCAATGCATGTGACCGGGAGATAAATTATGACACATTGTTTTTGCCCTCACATCCCCATCCTAAAGAACTTTTAAATATAGGTATGTGTGAAGGGCTGATATTAAGAATCTGGAGGAATTAGAAAACTGTCTTCTCGGACCAATTTGCATTTGATTTATAAGCCTGGCTTCTTCTTCTTGCAGGGTGGGGAATGCCAGTCATCATGCAACAGCAACAGCTACTCATACTCAGCAGACTCAGAGTGCAGCCAGACCAGGGTAGCAAGGGAATCTCGATCCGAGGCCCCTGAACAAGGAAAATCACTGCAGTGACCTTGCTACACAGAAGCAGGTTAAAACAGGAGGAAGCCTGGTTAGTGGTGAATGAAGGTCCACGGTTGATATCAGTCGGGCTGCAAACTGAAAAGATTATATATAATCTTTTATATATATATATATATATGGTGATATCATTATGGGTTCTGTGGGTACAAGTAAAAACTGTAACTGAATGAAATCTGTATTCGGTAGGGATGTGCATCGGGTGCCCGATCGTTTGCGCTTTTGGGTTCGTATGGCCGCGGGTAAAGCTTGTTTTCCCGCGGATCAGCATTTATTTTTTTTTTTTTTTAGTAAAAAAATCATTTTTTTGTTAGTGCACGCTAACTCCCATTAGCGCGCCCTAACAAAAAATAACAAAAAATAACAAAAATAAATGTTTTTTTTGTTAGGGCGCGCTAACGGGAGTTAGCGTGCACTAACCCAAAAAACGATTTTCATGAAAATTTGGGGGAAAAAGTGTTCGTTTCTTGTTTTAACCAATATATAACGAATTAAGAAATATCGTACGATATTTCAACTCGTTATAAAGACGATTCACATCCCTAGTATTCAGCACTATATAAGCCAGCAGCATTTAGGGGCAATTTTGAATAATCTGTGCAGTTGGAAGTACTGGCCACATACTTTGTTCATGCTTGCCTTGCAGCGCATTATCACAGGGGATCTAGCTGGGTATTTTCCCTTTGAAAATGTTCTAACTTTAAAGTAGGACAGTACAAAATACCCCTGTACTTTGCCCTTTTGCAGTTGGTAGACCAAGGTCAAAACAGCATGCAAACAGTTGAAAATGTCAAAATACACCTGCTGTTTATGCCCTTGATCTGAACCTTGTCGCCTCTTTTTAATTCTGCTCAAACATGCATGCACTGTACAACCTGGACAGACTTTTAGCCTGATTAAGGAGGGCAATTTTTCAGCCAAGATTGTTTGTCCAGTTAAAGATTGCTTGACCTGAGTGAACTGATTCTAAAACAAGTATGTGTGGTGTTCCCTTGGCGGGTAAACTTTTAGCTGAATTGAGAGACGATGTTCCCGGTGTCATATTTTGGATGGGGTTGGAAACCATTGTGCATAGGTTAGATTTTTCAGATCTATGCAGTTTGTTTTCAGGCAAAATTCTACCTGCAGAAAATACAGGTGCAAAGTCAGTGGGTCTATTGTACCTTTGGACAATATTTCACATGGAGTTTTCCTTTGAAAAGTAGGGAAAAGGTGAGCTTTTTTTAAAAAAAAAATATCCTCTTATTTATTTAGAGGTCAATATTCAGCCATAGTCCGGCTAACAAATTTAGACCTAGATTCATCATTTTTGCTATAAATTAAATATAGGAAAAATAGCACCCGCAATTTAAAAAAATGGGCATGGTTAGGCTAATTTTCCTGACACTGCATTGTGTGAGATTCAGGTTGCTGGAAGAGAGAGAGAGAGAGAGAGGGAGAGAGCCTCTGTGAAGGTTCACTTATATTTGAACATAAGAACATAAGAAATTGCCAAGCTGGGTCAGACCAAGGGTCCATCAAGCCCAGCATCCTGTTTCCAACAGAGGCCAAACCAGGGCACAAGAACCTGGCAATTACCCAAACACTAAGAAGATCCCATGCTACTGATGCAATTAATATACCACTGATGCAATTTTTATACCAACTCTACTAACTTTTTTTATTTTTTAATTTTTATACCAACTCTACTAACTTTTAAAAAGAAATTAAAGACATGGCTGTTCTGCTGAGCTTTCTCCACTACAAGCCCCACAGCCTGACTTAGAACTGTCCCATCACTTATGTAAATAAACAAATGCTAAATCACACTTACAAGCTATCATGAGGTCGGCTCCTTGCCTCCCTCCCATACTCTCTTGTATATAGTACTTTATCTTCGTTCTCCCTTTCTTTATTTCCTACTCCCAGTTAAGGCATCCTTGTTATAATGTAACTTTATGCTCCTTTATATTGTCTCTTGTTGATTGGTTAGTTATAGTTACAGCTTAGTTCGATGTAAACCGAGTTGATTTGATTTGTATCAAGAAAGTCGGTATATAAAAGCCTTTAATAAATAAATACCACTGTAAGAGGGGGCATTATGAACTCGGGGTGAGGTTTGTGGGGTGGGGTGGATTTTGTGGGGCAGTTTTACATGTACAGTCATACGTACGAACGGCAAAATTACTGTCAGTGAAGATTTAATCTGATTTGGTGTGATGAAAGGTGAAAGAAGAGTAGATTTGTACCTTGTTCTCTACTTAGCTTGGCTCTCTCTAGCTTTCTCTTTCTCTCTCTCTCTCTCTCTGGTAATACAGGCATAATACACAGAAAAAAGGTGTAGTTATTTCCGGTGTTAAATCCCATGATATTGGTGTTACTTTATTGCATGCCATGTGAACCGGCCCTCATTTCCATTTTCTCCTCCCACTCGAATACTTATTTTACATTTGCATACACATTTCACGATGCGGTATTTTTCACATGATTTATGACATTATCATGGGCGTTAGGGCCCTAATGCCCGTGATAGTGCTTTAACGCAGTTTGATAAATGACCCTGTTAGCCAGATAAATGTATCCGGCTAACTTTGCTGGGATATTCAAGTGCATGGGCATGCCACTGAATAGCCCCGGCCACCTTAAAGTTAGCCGGATATGTTTATCTGGCTAAGTTTAGACAATGCTTTGGCTTCCCTAAAGTTTTCCTGCTGTGTTAATTGGATTAACACTAAACATATGACCGGTTGCTATCCAACTAACACCCCAACCCACCTTTGAATTAGCTGGATAACATTTTAGCCAGATAAAAAAGATAATCTAAAGTTTGTCGGACAAATGGCGCTGAATATTGGCCTCTTAGATTTTATTTTATGACTTATCCAACACAATGAACTCAAAGCAGACTATATTTCATAAAACTGAGCAATCTAATACACTGCAATACAGCACACAAAAAATACCCTAACAATATTTATTATCCCTATGTTGACTGCTGTACTTGACATAATTGGACCATACCAAAGATACAATACTCACTATTTTTACATTCTGCTAGTCCTTCTTAACTCCCAATCAGTTCTATAGCCCACTCTCTGGCAATCCTAACTTTGTATGTACTCTGAAAGTTCAGGAAAAGCTTTCTCAAAGAGCCAAGAGATCAATATGCATTTGCTTGTAATATTTTGAAAAATGATATAATTTATTAGCAACATGGACAAGCTAATGCATCAGGTCTTTAGCTGTACAATATATTGCATTTCTGAAAAATGGCCCTGTGGTACTTTGAGTTTGAATACTTGTATTATTAAATAAGAAATAGTGGCCCAATAAAAGGTAGCATGCTTTAAAGGGTCATTTTCCAAGGAGTTACCGCGGGAGATAATTCCGCAAATCGTGCTAACAGCCGTTAACGCGATTTGAAGATGAGATTTGGACAATGTTCTCTCCACCTAGCTTGTTGTTGCCCAGGTAGAGTGTCCATCAAGCTAGGTGGAGAGAACATTGCCCAAATCTCATCTTGGAGTGAGTTTCCTCATTCCAAAGGCCATCAAATCTTCACAAGAGACCACTGTTCTGTTCGTACGTCTCATGTTGAATGGAAAATATATGGGCAATTATTTTTTAAATAGGTAGGATAAGTATACACATTCAATGCATTGCTGTAGGTGGTTTCAATGCATTGCATGTATTCAAGCATAAGTCTACATATTACAGGGTAGAGATATGCATATTTTATAAAACTTTACACGTGGATTATAAAATAATACGTGTACAAATCTATTCACAAGAAACACAAAAGGCATCACCAAAATCACTTCAGGCGCTTTTGAAATGCATAACCAATTTCACATTGTCCCGTTTCTGTAAGTAAACAATCTCCCCGACGCAGGTCTCTCAAAAAATGTTCAAAAAACGTGGGACAGAATATTTTTTGAGAGACCTGCGTCCGGATAGAGGAGGTTTTCACCCCTGACAAAGCTGCAAGTTGTGCAGCGAAACACCAGTGGCTGTCGGGGAGATTGTTTACTTACAGAAACGGGACAATGTGACATTGGTTATGCATTTCAAAAGCTATTGATAAAAGTTATCCAATTCAAAATATTCTTTTTAGGCTTAATAGCCATAACAACTACAACAGGCTTTATAGCCCAGTAAAAGCTGCAAATGAAGAAAAGACCGGACGGTTCAACCTAGTGAGTTTGAACACGTTGACAGGCTTGCAGATGCGGCTCTTACTTCATTAATAATTTTCATTTCACATAATTGGAATTTCTTTTGCGCGCCTGAAGTGATTTTGGTGGTGCCTTTTGTTTTTCTTGTTTGATTTCAAGGACCTATTTAGTGCTCTTTGTTGTTTTGCCAAATCCATTTTATGCTTTTCCTTGGAAAAGCATAAAATGGAGTAGGCCTTGTCATAAAGACAGACGGGAACTGGTTTTTCTGGAATATGTGAAATAAAAGCTTAAAGGTGAATTTTACAAGTCCGGCGCGCTCATGAATTAGGGGACGTGCGAAGAAGTCGGGCTCGCACGCGCTGAGCAGATTATTTAAAAGCCGCCTGGATGCGCGCGATTCTCTCGCAGTGTGCACATCTCCAAAGTTTTCAAAAAGATCTGGGGTCTGAGCATGGCCTGGGCATTTCGGGGCATGAACCAGAGATGTGCGTGTGAATATTGATGTGCCTGGGCGCCCGCCCAGATCCCCTGCCTCGTAAGTTTACGTCTGTTATGGAGGAGGTGTAAGGTTTAAAACAGGCAGATCTGTGGGGTTTTAAGAGTTGGGACTAACTTGGGGGAGTGAAGGCTATTAAACTAGGTGGGGTTTGAGGACCTAATCCTTAACTGGGGATGTACCATTTTTTAACTGGCATCAGTCCACTCCGTGTTTCAAATCCCCCGACTTGCACAATAGAAGCGTGATTTGTGCACACATGCGTGTTCCTGTTTAAAATTTGGTGCACTTGTGCGCATGGAAAGACTATTTTATAACATGCACGCCTATGCGTGCCCGCATCCCTAGGTGCAGGCCGATGAACGTGCACGAGTGTGCACCCGCGTGCCGTTTTTAAAGTTACCATCTTATTGTTTGTAGCAATATCTACATTTTTCAATGATGGCAGCAGAACATTGAAAAAAAGGATCATGTCGAAAACAAAATAAATGTTTCACATTTGAGTTAAATTTACTGTACATTTGACATCCCTGTCCCTTCAGTCCTAGAAAATGTTTCTGCTTTTCGCTTAAGTGAATAGAATTTCTCTGGACATAGCTGACACTTGTTTAATATCCAGGATATCAAGTACTCCTTGCGTAGGGGGATGGAGAGAAACAAAGAAAGTAGTGTAATGTGTGATTCCCTTGGGGTTTCCAGGAGAAATACAGATGAGGAGGATGGTGATGCTAGCAGATACTTCTGAGACCGTTAGAGAGATGATTTTGAGTACAGAAAAGTAAAAGTGGCAGGGATTTGTTAGCTTTGCTCTTGGTTCTTATGATGATGATCTCATTAATTTCCTGCTTTGCCTTTTCTCCCCACTTTTCAACAACCAGAAAGCCATTTTTTGATAGCTTTGGTTTGTCACGGAGAGCGAACCTAAGAATATTTGCTTTGATGGAACAGTTTTGACTCTTCATTGTGCATTATACTCACTATTGTTTTTGTGATTATTCTCTAGTGAGAACTTTTTAGATTCACAAAGATGAGTCATTGCTGGGATCATCAGTTATGTTTTCCAGTCGTCTGACCTTCAAAGCTTCAGAGATGACTTTAACAGAATAAACAGCATAAATAAAACTGTGGGTCAGATGTACGAAGCTTTTTCCCCAGAGTGACAGAATGGGAAAAATGCCTTACATCTGGACCATTTAAAGCAACAGATGTAACTAGGCCGCTCAAAATAGCAATTCTATTTGTTGGCTTCTTTGCCTCTCTTTAGGTCTTAGTTCTTATTTTTAGGTTTCCTTTCTTTGTTGCCCTAATATATTTTATTATTTATATGTTTATGCCTGTAGTAGCAACAATTGATATTTTTTAAATTATCCGTTTTTGAATCCACTCATGAGTTGTTCATCTTACAGGGTACACACAAATACATGTTGAATTGTAAGAACACAAGAACATAAGAAATTGCCATGCAAGGTCAGACCAAGGGTCCATCAAGCCCAGCATCCTGTTTCCAACAGAGGCCAAACCAGGCCACAAGAACCTGGCAATAATCCAAACACTAAGAAGATCCCTTGCTACTGATGCAATTAATAGCAGTGGCTATTCCCTAAGTAAACTTGATTAATAGCCGTTAATGGACTTCTCCTCCAAGAACTTATCCAAACTTATCCAAACCTCTGGCAACAAATTCCATAGCTTTATTGTGCGTTGAGTGAAAAAGAATTTTCTCCGATTAGTCTTAAATGTGCTACTTGCTAACTTCATGGAATGCCCCCTAGTCCTTCTATTTTTCGAAAGTGTAAATAACCGAGTCACATCTACTCGTTCAAGACCTCTCATGATCTTAAAGACCTCTATCATATCCCCCCTCAGCCGTCTCTTCTCCAAGCTGAACAGCCCTAACCTCTTCAGCCTTTCCTCATAGGGGAGCTATTCCAGCCCCTTTATCATTTTGGTTGCCCTTCTCTGTACCTTCTCCATTGCAACTATATCTTTTTTGAGATGTGGCGACCAGAATTGTACACAGTATTCAAGGTGTGGTCTCACCATGGAGCAATATAGAGGCATTATGACATTTTACGATTTATTAACCATTCCCTTCCTAATAATTTCTAACATTCTGTTTGCTTTTTTGACTGCTACAGCACAGTGAGCTGACGATTTTAAAGTATTATCCACAATGATGCCTAGATCTTTTTCCTGGGTGGTAGCTCCTAATATAGAACCTAACATCGTGTAACTACAGCAAGGGTTATTTTTCCCTATATGCAACACCTTGCACTTTTCCACATTAAATTTCATCTGCCATTTGGATGCCCAATCTTCCAGTCTTGCAAGGTCCTCCTGTAATGAATCAGTCTGCTTGTGATTTAACTACTCTGAATAATTTTGTATCATCTGCAAATTTGATAACCTCACTCGTCGTATTCCTTTCCAGATCATTTATATATATTGAAAAGCACCGGTCCAAGTACAGATCCCTGAGGCACTCCACTGTTTACCCTTTTCCACTGAGAAAATTGACCATTTAATCCTACTCTCTGTTTCCTGTCTTTTAACCAGTTTGCAATCCACGAAAGGACATCGCCTCCTATCCCATGACTTTTTAGTTTTCGTAGAAGCCTCTCATGAGGAACTTTGTCAAATGCCTTCTGAAAATCCAAATACACTACATCTACCGGTTCACCTTTATCTACATGTTTATTAACCCCTTCAAAAAAATGAAGCAGATTTGTTAGGCAAGACTTCCCTTGGGTAAATCCATGTTGACTGTGTTCCATTAAATCATGTCTTTCTATATGCTCTACGATTTTGATCTGGAGAATAGTTTCCACTATTTTTCCAGGCACTGAAGTTAGGCTCACTGGGCTATAATTACCCGGATCGCCCCTGGAGCCTTTTTTAAATATTGGGGTTACATTGGCCACCCTCACTGGAGTTGGCCTCACTTGAGCATGGCGGCCTGCCACGTCACAGTCTGGGGGGTCTGTAGTAACATCGAGGCTGGAGGTAAGAGCAAACGCTTGTGAGACTGACCCACAAACTGCCGAACACAACATTTACCACCCAGAATTCCTTTTGCCAGTTTGCAGAACTGTTATATATGAAGTTTTATATGACTTGAGCTCTGGACTATTTTCTTCAGCCATTTGTATTGGGTTTTATGTACATAAATGGCTTTGACAATTCAGCCCTTATCATTTGACCTAGAGTTATAGCAAATGATTTAAAGTACCGGTAATTCCGACAAAGCTCAACTGGTGGTGTTTATCAGGTCATAAACATTGCAAACATTCGCTTCTGTACTTTGCATGTCTATTTACTACTTTTCTGTCATGGAAGTCGACATAGGAGCCACAGTTGGAAACGAGTGCATTACTTTAATGCATTATCTGAATAATATTTTTTTTTCATAAGTCTACTGAACAGCAGCTCCTTCACATCTCTTTTTTTCAATTAGTAATTTATTGCACACACAAAAAAAAGGAGCAGACAGAGCTTGCGGATAAAGGGAATTCATTATCAAGTTGCTTTTTGAATACCGGTGCTTTCTTTAAAATAATTATTGTTTTTTATACAGCATTTTCGAATACATTTATTACATTCATTGAGATTAACGTTGTTCTTGCACAGGAAATTGAAAGTGTTACCAAATGCTGTAAGTGTTATATCAGTATTATTGTTTGCCCTGTGATTTAACAGCTACTTCATATGAAACACTGCAGTTGGTGTACTTTGGTTTTGCGCTCAGTTTGTCTTTGATAAGTTATGAATCAATATTTTATTCCTTTTTACATGGCGCTCATTATGCGTGTGCACAATGCATTCTACAGAGCACTTCCATCCAGTTGCTTTATGATGCAGAAATTGCTGCTTACGGATAGACTTTTTATCAGAGAGATCATAGTTTGACTTGCAAGCTTTGCTTTCAAGCTATGGCATCCTGTACTTTTGTACTGCTGACTTGTTTTTTTTTTTCTGTTAATTGTTTGGTCCTTTTTATTATAACCAGTGTCTCTGGATTCATGCGGCCAATTTTGCAAGGTTCTGCAGCAAGAGTTAGTTCAACATTGTGTGGTAATTGCGTGGCAAAGTTTCCCAATGTCGCTTATATTTGCAGTTCGAAGCATGATTGTCTGGCCCCGTGCAGCACTGGAAGAGGAAACGGCCCGAGGCACTACATCACTGCTGCTCTGCTCTGACTTAAGGAAGCTGAGATCAGCCCACAGAGGGGAGGTAGGGACGGGAGGAGGAAAGGAGAGGGTAGGTGAGCAATGGCAGTGGCCGTTACATCTTTATGTCCTGGTCCCTGTTCTCCTGTGGCAAATCCATAGAGGCAATTCCACAAGAAGGACTGCATTATGCGTCCCTTTCCATGGCTGTGGAATCATTGGAAACCAGGGCCATGATTATAACGGCATTATAATAGTAAAGAATTTGAGAATACTTTTGCATTAAAAATGTTCTATGATATTATTTTGTACCTTAAGAAATTATTGCTATCCTTCAGAATCAACTTTTTTTTAAAAATAGTACTTTAGGGGGTGATGTTCATAAGGATTTCTGTGCATGAATCCTGGTTTGTGCATGGAAATTGGGTTTTGAAAATTACTGGATTATGTGCATACTTTTCTTCACGTTTGTTGTAGGCATTCCAGGGGGCACAGTTGAGACAGGGAAAGCATGTATGGACATGCTTTCAATTTTCGAAAGCATGCTCTGCAGCTGTACTTGCAGAAAGTTGCCCATGCTCCTGAGTAGGTGTGACTTCCTGCACGTATATGTACATACGTATACTGGGGACACCCACAGATTTTCAAAGCAGACTCTTGTGCATACGTCTGCTTTGAAAAGGTTGGCTAAATTCAGTGGAGACAGGCAAACTTTAGCCATATCCGGGCCGCTGAAAATTATCCTATTTATTTAAATATATTTATAACAAAACCCAGGGATCACCCACAGGGGCTGATGCAATATAAAGTGCGTAAAGTGGGCGCTGAAAAGTCAGCGCCCGCTTTCCTAATGTGCGCATTGCACCCGCAAGGGGGGCACCATGTAATACCCAAATTAGGGGGTCGTGCTAGCAAGGAGGCACCGGTCTTCATAACTCGGCGGTCAGCCAAGTTTTTTTTATTTTTTTTTATTTTTTACTTAAGAAAAGAAGTACAGAAAAGCAGTTTTTTCTGCTTTTCTGTACTTCTTTACCTGCGCTCAGCTATTAACACCTGCTCCAGGCAGGCGTTAATTGCTGAGCGATAAATGTGCGTCTGAGATGTACATTTATTTTTTTGCATGCGGAGTGAATGAGTAATAGCGCTCATCACATGCATTTGTATGTGATGAGCGCTATTATATTCACTCCGCGTCTGTCGCGGATTAAATAGGCGCTAATCCCCCTATTGCATTAGGGGTGGATTAGAGCCTACTTAACCCGCGTCGGAGGGCGGGTTATACAGTGCGCTCGTCTGAGCGTACCTTATTGCATCGGCCCCACAGTGTCCTAAACCTGTACCGATATATAAAAGACACAATTAACAAATGAAATAAAATATTGCCGATACATTCAGGGGGGCAATTTTGAAATGAAGTCTGTATTAGAGGTAGATTTTAAATGCCTGGTATGCGCATAAATTAGGGGATGTGCGAATAAGTCTGACTCGTGCGCGCCAAGCGGATATTAAAAGCCACCCAGATATGCGCGTATCTCCCGCAGCACGCACATCTCCCAAAATGTCCAAAAGGGGTGGGGCTTGGGCATGGTCTGGGAAGGACGTGGATTATTCGGAGTGTGAACCAGAGATGTCTGCACCAAGGTCCCCTGCTGTGGAATATACTTCTGCTATGGGTGAGGTGTGAGTTAAAAAATGAAGAAAACTAGGCAGATCTGCAGGGTTTTAAGGTGGGGCTAACTGGGGGGGGGGGTTGAAGGTTATTAAACTAGGGGGATTTTCAAGACTTCTCTCTTAACTGGGTGATCTGGGAATGGTAAGGCTGGGAATGACATCAGTGCGCGCCCCTTTTAAACTCCCTGGATTTAAGTGGTAGAAGTGGGATTTGCATGCATATGTGTGCGCCCACTTAAACTTTGGTGCACATGTGTGCGTGGCCAGACTGTTTTATAATATGCGCGCATATGCATAAAATGGCCGCGTCCTTGGGCGCAGGCCGATGCTTGCGCTCAAATGTGCCCCTGAGTGCTGGTTTGAAAGTTACCCTCATAGGGGCGGATTTTAAGAGCCCTGCTCGCGTAAATCCGCCCGGATTTACGCGAGCAGGGCCCTGCGCGCCGGTAAGCCTATTTTACATAGGCCTACCGGCGCGCGCAGACCCCGGGACTCGCGTACGTCCCGGGGTTTTCGGAGGGGGGCGTGTCGGGGGCGTGTCGGGGGGCGGGCCCGGTCGTCGCGGCGTTTCGGGGGCGTGTCAGGAGCGTTTTGGGGGTGGGTACGGGGGCGTGGCTACGGCCCGGGGCGGTCCGGGGGCGTGGCCGCGCCCTCTGTACCCGCCCCCAGGTCGCGGCCCGGCGCGCAGGAGGCCCGCTGGCGCGCGGGGATTTACGTCTCCCTCCGGGAGGCGTAAATCCCCCGACAAAGGTAAGGGGGGGGTTTAGACAGGGCCGGGCGGGTGGGTTAGGTAGGGGAAGGGAGGGGAAGGTGAGGGGAGGGCAAAGGAAAGTTCCCTCCGAGGCCGCTCCGATTTCGGAGCGGCCTTGGAGGGAACGGGTTAGGCAGCGCGGCTCGGCGCACGCCGGCTATACAAAATCAATAGCCTTGCGCGCGCCGATCCAGGGATTTTAGTGGATACGCGCGGCTCCGCGCGTATCTACTAAAATCCAGCGTACTTTTGCTTGAGTCTGATGCGCAAGCAAAAGTAGGCTGATCGCGCTTCTTTTAAAATCTACCCCTTAATGCGTATACTTTTTTGCAAATTTTCTCTGGGAGGCTGAGTTGGAGGAGCAGGAGTGAAAGGAAATATGGAGGGACATAAAGAGCCACAGGAAGAGAGCAGTGCGAGAAGAGGAGGAGGAGAATGCTGAGGAGGAGGAGGCGAAAAGGCAGAACCAATGACCAGCAGAGGGCGCAAGAGGAGGAGCAGGGAGAACATAAGCAAGAACAGGAATGGGGAAAAGGAGGGGAGGAAAGAAGGGATCGAGAAAAGCATGCAACAAAGCCACAGATGTCATCCCAGGCGTTTGGCTTCCCTGTTCCTCCTCCCTCCCTGCCACCAAACTGCAGAAAATGTTTCCCAAGTGACGGGAAATGACATGCTGCTGGGGAGGATGGCCCAAAACTGCACTCTTCTGTGCAGCAAGCAGTTTACAGGAAACTCTAGTGCAGTCAAGTAAAAAAGTCCGTCGAGATTACAAGTATAGTGACTTTCAGCAGTGCATCTATAATGCAAGATGAAAACTTTGAATCAGGGTATCATGGATAAGAGCACAGCCAAGGAAGACCAGCAGTAGCAGACCCTAATAGCTAATGGGATAGAAGGAGCACTCCATGGCCCTTATGGGACCAGAGTGCATAAAGGGAGTCACCAAGGACCTTGCAACTGCTGTAGCTGACCCAGAGAAAACATTATTTATCTATTTATTACAAATATTTATATTCCGCTAATAATGGAGCACCGGGCAAAACGGATTACAATCAATAACATACATCTACAACATAATAAAATTAAATTAAAAATAGCTAAAAATAAAAATTAATAAAACAACATAAAATATCTCTACAAAAGAATCCTCCCTCAAAGAAATCACTGGCAGATTAATCATAATCAGGCAGCCTGGAATGCAGTACGGAACAACTGTCTCTGAAATATCTTTATATCATTGAGACAATGTAAGTGATTGGGAAGCTTGTTCCATAACACTGGTCCTATGACTGGGAATGCCCGAGAGTGAGTAGTTTGCAATCGAGCAAACCTCAGTGAGGGAACCTGTAGTAAAGATTTTTCTTGTGAGCGTAAAGGATGGAGTGGACTATAAGGTTCAAGCAATTTGGCTAAATAAGTTGGACTGTTCAATTTTAAAATCTTAAAAACAAGAACCAATACTTTGTATTCGACTCTCTGTTTCACTGGAAGCCAATGTAAAGTCTCTCCATTGGAGAACTGTGGCCCCAACAATGTCCCCCCAGGACTAATCATGTGGTTGAGTTTTGGAGGACGTGTAATGCCCTAAGGGCTTGATGTTAAAAAGCATTTACATGATTAAAATTGGGTTTTGCACCTGTAAATACACTTTACCCATGTAAGTAGGCTTTTTAAAATTTCTACATTATATGCCATTGAATTGTCCATAGGATATTCACATGTAAGTGCGCTTTACACATGTACATGGCTTTTTAAAATTGCTATGATAGCATGCTACATTTACACGTGTAACTGCTTTTAAAATTATCTCCCATGTAGAGTAGCAGGTAACACAACACAGACGGAGTTACAATAACACAAAGGCTTGCACAATAGTTTGGAAATCTTTTTGATCAAGAATAAACTTTAAATGTCACATCAGCTGCAATTTATAAAAAGCCAGCTCTGAGAGTGCATTGAATTTGAGCTTTAAATGTCAGACTGGAGTCAGACAAAAAGTCCAGTTTACGTGCCATATCCTCAAATGAGGTTGGGCTGCCACAGATTTACCTGTTGTTTTTTTTTAAATAAAATCTGCCTGTTTAGAAAAACAGACTTGATCACCTCTCTGACAGGTGCCTAATCTGCCTGAAAGAAATCCCCAAGCCTTGTCAGAGGGTTCTTTTCTTACTAGCCTTGACCTTGGATTGTGAGAGGGGGAGGGAGCAGGGGTAAGAGCTATATAAGGCCTGGGATGAAAAAAAGAGAGAAGCAGGGGTGATTAAGTGTTATAGTGAGGTTATGTCTGAGTGGCTTAGCTGCGACTTCACCACACTACTGGTAACAAAGCCAGTCTGCAGCACTTGTACTTTTGGGGGATAGAAGGCAGATAGCTCCATCCACTTATCTTTTCCATTCTTGTTTGTACAAGTCGGAGTGATGTTTCAGAGGTGACTAGCCCTATAAAGACAGCGCCTGTGGCATCCCAAGCATCTGCCTGATCAATTCCCCCCCCCCCACCCCCCCTTCTGGGTGTCTCAGCTGAAGAGCAGGAGGCAGGGATTACTCCCAGGCAGCTAGAGGAACTGAATTTCAGTGCGACTGAAGTGGAGGAGCTGAACCCAGCAGTGCCACTGGCAGTGGAGCACTTGGGAGCAGGATGAAGCATCGAAGCCCAGCTCCTCTCCGGTAGGAATGTTCAGCCCAGGCCCCAGTCTGTCACCACTGTTCTGACCATGCATGCCAGGTGCAGTAGCTGCACTCAACCGTCCTGGGTCTAGAAAGTTTGGATTGAATGGCCCTGCAGGCTTCTTGGCCTTAACAGCAAGGGAACCTCATCTATATCAGTAAGATATCCTACACTTAGACAGATAAGTGCAAAAACAAGAAAATGGACATTGAGCAATGCACTGAACAGAGCTTATGTCACCCTGGCTGACATAGCCCAAATCCTGCAGCAAGGAATTAATGTCCAGGCTGCAAACAGAGCCCACAACTAGCACTAGCATACCTTACCAGAGCCAGTGAAAGCATGAGTAGGGCAAAAGGGAGATCCAGGTCAGCTGTGTGCCCTCATGTATGTAGGTCAGACAGAAAAACACAAAAAAATACCATGTCTACTATTATCATCTGTTCTGTATCTTGTCAAAGTAATCACAGGATAATATGTAGGCCTCTTTATTTATCTACAAGAAGCAGCATAATGCACATTTGCTTACCAGAGTCAGATCCTTCTGGCCTTCCTTTTGAGATCTTCCAGCTCAGGGAATAACTGGACTGCTGGTTGTAAAGCAGAAGGAGGGCAAACTAGAAAATGGACAGCTAGACCAGGTTTCTTCACCTCCCAGCAGATTGGAATCGTTGGTCTTCCATTAGCAGAAAATTGCTGCATCAGCAACACAGCTTGGGAACACTGGAGCTTGCATACTCGTGAGTGTGTCTTCTTAGCATGTACTGCCCATCTGCTCAGGACCTGAAAATAGACTGTGTGCAAAGTATGTGCATTATATAGTAATATAGGAACATAGTAACATAGAAATGATGTCAGAACAAGAACAAATGGTCCAGCCGGTCTGCCCAGCGAGTTTTATATGGTAGTAACTGCCACTTCGTGCAGGTTTCCCTCAAGCCTTATATTAAGGATAAGTAATATTTACAATCCAAATCAAGCAACTGTCAAACCCATTATAAAATTATTGTTAGTAACATTTTTATAGAGTGAGCAGCCTTCGTGATAATTTAGACAATGCTGCTTGAACGTGCTTTGCATTTGGACTTGGCTGTAGAAGCAGCCCTGTGCTTTGTTTCTAATGTCTGCATATCAGTACCCCAGACCATAAAAGCCCAGCATTGGCTATCATCTGAATCCAATTCCCCTTTTCCCCTCTGCCATCAAAGCATTGTCAATCCAGCTGCACAAAATATGCAGACTGATGTGTCCAGAACATGTGTACTCTGGTGGGCAGAGATAGTTGAATTTTGAAAGCAGCATGGCTGACAATATAGATTTTAGAAATGCCAGGGCAAAGTTATGTGCCTCCAAATAGACAGACATCTGCTCATTTAGGGGCACTAATGAAAATTGTCCTCATTATGGAATATTTGGGGGCCTATATAATAAATTTTATGTATTTTAAGTTCCTCTTATATAGACTAAAAATAGTGTGCTGTGCCTTAATAATCATATTAGAGTGGTCCACAAAGACATTAGTGTGAACACACTAAATTAGCATGTCTGCATATGTAAAATGAAGGAACATCATATGCAAATAAGGCTTTAGCTAGTGCAAGTTAAATAAACATGGTATGCTCTTCCCACATGCCATTTAACAAATTTTTGCTAATGACTTGAAATTTAACACCTACCTTGGGCCAGTGTTATCTAGCCAACGTGCCTAGTATTGATAGGGCTTAACCAACTGCAAAGAGGCCGGAAAAATTAAGACATTGTACAGGAGATGTCACTGCAAAACTGTACCTGTAAATCCTTGAGGATGAATGCATTTGACTACACTTCTCATTGCCAAAATAAAACTCAGCCAGTGCGTGCATGTTATAAAATCAGCACATCCACGTGTGCGTGCCTGGAACTGCGTGCACGTGGATGGCTGCACGCAGCTTTTAAAATCAACCCCTTGGTGAATCAGGCAGTAAGTTAGCTGGATAACTATCAAAGTCCTTTTTTTTTTTTTTTTACCATACCCACACTAAATCTTATTGTACCGCTTGTTAAAGTTTCATCTTAAGGTGCATATCAAATTGTTCTAGCACACACATGGTAAACTTCTTTTAGCTCCAGTTTTATTGCATAGGCCCTTAAGTGAGCTCTAAATAGAACCCCCCACACACATACTAAAGGCTCATAATTCTGCCTCTGTGTCAGAATATTTGCATTATTACAAATTATTATGAAAAGCAAACATCAGCACCATCACTGTGGTCCAATCTCCTGTCTTTTCTTAGTACAAGGGCATCAAGGCTTGTCAGTAGCCATGTGCATTCTTACTGCAAATTCAGTACTTCACTTTGAAAATAGAAGATCCAATTATTCTGTTATTGGCTCATTTAAATGGTTGCATCATTCTGTGGGAAATGAATTCAGTGCTGCTGGAATACATTCAGATCAGAGGAAGCAAACATTGACTTTTTGTACTTAATTATTTTGTAATTTCTAAAGCACAATGATTGCACGTATGACTACTGTATAGCAATAATTGGTCATAAATTAGTTTTGCCAATGATTTTTAAATCTTTAACCATCCAGTAGAAAGAATTTCAAAGCATTAGGAAAAACACATTTCTGTTCTATAGCAATCACACCTCTTGCATTTTTCATTATTCAGGAACCATATTAGAACATTCATCACATAAAATTCTGAAGTACAATTTTGTAGTGGTTTAGTGAGGAAACTCAGAACAATGAGACTGAAATGGAGCTTGTCTTGGATCTAATTTATTTGTCAGGTCACCAGAGTTCTTTACTTCAGAAAGCAACTGAAAGAAAACAAAAAAAGACAACGATATGCATATAAAATAAAATATCAAAAAGTTCCTTTACAAAGCAAATACAAAACTTAAGACATAAGTTTAGTGCATGCTTATTGAGATTAATTTTTTTAAACTAAGTGCTACATTAAAAATGACTTGTATTAGCGGAAAGCAGCAACAGAACTAAAGAGTTGCCAGTTCATCTTTTGGGATAGCTTCTCATTCTCTCTTGGCCTAAAATGTTATCCTTTTCATAACCTCCTTCCCAATACTTTCTTTACTCTGATTCACTTTAGTGGTAGATTGACATCTCTCTTAGATGCTTTCAAATGTTGACTTGTGTGGGACTAGAACAACTGCTTTTAAAATCAAATAAAAATAATAATAATCTGGAGACTTCACCCCTAAGCACTGTTGTATTGGACTCCCTTTGTTCCAAGGCGATGCTCTCCATACCTCAGACTTGCAGAATGCACATGTCAATATCTGACTATTTTTCCATATAAATTCCAACTAAATGAAAAAAAAAATACTTTCAAAGAACACGATTGAAAAAATGAATGTAGTAAGGAATAGAAAAGGTTGGATTATAAAGTGGTGTTATTGCCTGAGCTGCATATGCATACCCATGCCTACAGTACTGTATCTATTGACAAAAGGAGAGCCCCCAAGGTGGCAGGAAGGAGGAACGAAATAGGAGGGAGAAGAATTCAAGGGAGGGAGGTGTTTGTTCAGCTGCTCTGCAAATGTCCGTGCAATTTTTGCTACTTCTAAGCTGAAATGCCCATGGCTGACACTTGTACAGTAGTAATCCTCGCCCTGGGTTTGAAGCTGATAAAGATTTTTCAAAGCCTCATCACGTTCAAGATTCTGGCAGGACACAAATGGTGACAGGCAAACTTTACAAACTATCGGGTGCCTATGGGACCCTGAGAGTTCCAGAAAACTGATAAAAAAAAAAAAAAAGTTGTGTCATAATAGTTATAACAGCACTTCTGTGTTAAATTACAATTTTCATTCACTGACGGGCTGAGTCTGTTTTTCCTGGAATTTGGCACATACATTTTCAGTCTCAATTATTGTCAATGTGCTGGATTTCAAGAAAATACAGTTCAGTGGTTTTTGAGACAAAGACATAAAAACCTGGGAAATGGTTTTCAGATGTGTTTTTCATTAGTCCATCTAAAAATGACTTTGGATTTTCAATCCAAAACTTTCATCCCTAGAGCTTAACCCAAAAGTTGCTACCTTTTTTAAGATTTTAGATTTTGGAACTAAAAGCATCCACTGAGTAAGGGGATATTTTGGATCTGGTCTCTATGGATGATGAAGGATATAGGAGGAAGTACCTACATTTCAGAGAACTTTTGGATAACAGATATAACAACTCAATATAATTTGAAATAAAGACAAAAGCAAAATGTGAAACTAAGATTTTGATTTTTTTTAAATGGAAAATTTGAAGCCTGTATGCAATTTGCTGACTAAAACAAGCAGGGATGCACATGAAAACCCCCCACTTAAAGAATATGAGAAATGTTTAAAATTATATTACAGCAACTCCAAGATATATGCACTGTATAAAAATGGAAAAGAAATATAATAGCAAAAAGCAGATCTAGTGAGGCTCAATCAAATATATCTGAAAAGGGGAGCCTGTAAAATAAAAAAAGGGAACGGGACATAAGAAACGCAACAGAACTACGAAACATGGAGAGGACAATTTTCCAAGCCCTTCAGGTAGGTACATAAGGTATTCTCCTGGTTAAATTAGCCTGTCTGAAGATTGTCCTCTGCTATCCAGCTAAAAGTATGTTCAGGCTTCCCTTGCATGTGTATTTTCAGCTAGGTTTAAAAAGAGGCTGTTAGGATTCGTGGGCTTCATGGACCCTTGGCCTGAGGTGAAAGTTGTTACAGCCTGAGGGGTGGAGTCCCACAGGTGCACACCATCGGGAGGCGAGGTCAGCTGCAGAAGGGAACACGGCTGTAGTTCAGTAGAGAGAACGTCCTGCGTCACTACCACATGATTGCAGACTAGTCCAGAGCTGTGCCGTGAGGCAGACCCTGAGGAGCGGAGAGTGCAAGGACAGGGTCTACTGTAGGTGAGATGCAGAGATTGTCCCGAGGGGCGGGACAGCGTAGTAACAGAGTCTCAGGTATGATTATGTAGGGGCTGCCCCGAGGAGCGGGAAATCGCAGAGTCAGTCTTGGCAGTAGTTACGTAGGCTGCCCCGAGGAGCGGGGAAACGTGAGCAGGTCGCTGGTATAGAGACGTAGGCACTGCCCCGAGGGCGGGGAAGCGTGAGCAAGTCACCGGTGCAGAGATGTAGGCTGCCCCGAGGAGCGGGGAAGTGTGGAGCAAGTCGCTGGTGCAGAGATTTAGGCACTGCCCTGAGGGATGGGGAAGAGCAGAGTCAAAGTCTCCAATGGCAAGGCAGATACTATCCCGAGGAGCGGGGAGCGTAGAGCAGGAGTCTTTGTAAGTCAGTTCTCAAGGCAACTCCGAGCGGGGAGGCCAGCAGGCAGGACCTCTGGAGAGGCGCAGGGACCATCCCGAGGAGCACGGAAGTCTTGGAGACAAGTCTCCCAAGGAAGCACACATAGGCCCCCGAGGAACGGATACACAAGCCAGAGTCCAGAACTGCAGGTAGAGATCCGAGTCAGGCACCAACGTCCGAGGAGACAGGAACAAGCACCAGTAGGCGAAGGAACTTGTTGCCAAGTCGATTAGCGTAGGCAAAGGGAGGTGCTTATAAATCCCAGCTTGTGATGTCATCAATCGGGGACGCCGCTGAGGTTCCCACCATAGCGTCTTTAAAGAGAGACTCGGTGGCGCGCGTGCTTGCCTAGGAAGGCCCGGAGGAGGTATGGAGGTCGGTGGCGTCCTAGCCACCATGAGAAGTCTCGGGAGGCAGATGGCATGCGGCGGCAGCGGCTAGCTACAGCTGCGAGTTCGCAGCCAACTGAGGCATTCCTGAGGGCTTGTTTAGGTCAGAGGAGTAAAACAGCAGGGTGTATGCAAGCACTGTTTGGACCCTGCTTGGCTGCCTGCAAGTACAAAGTAGACAGGTGCTTTCAGCCTAGGTACTTTGCAACCACTGAATGGTCAAGGGGAAACAATGTAAATGGTTTCTCGTTTAAAACTGGCTGCAATGGAGGAGGGATACAAGCTCCCAATTACATTTCAAACTACAAGGGCTATTCCAAATTTCCTCATAATAAGAGGGGGCAAGGGAATCATCAAAAGAGCTAAAATTAACAATGAAAGAAATATGGGCATCGACCATTCACGCACAGCGGAGAGTGGAAGCAGTTTAGTAAAACAGGAACTTTAACTGTTATCAACAGTATTCACAACAAGAACCTGGCTCTGTCAGATTCTCCCAGTTATCCCCTTTTTAACTTCCAGGTTCATTCCCCACAGGGCCATCTAGTGGTGATCCTCCGTATAGCACAGCATCCACTTATAAGGTAGTTCTGTCATGACAGTAAGGCTAGTGATATCAGCTCCAAAAAATTCTTCAGGTAGCTAAATAAAGGATGAGGTGGAAAGCTACAGGTTCCTTTGATGAAACAAAAGGCAACAATATTTTTGGAGACAGAGACAAAGCAGGAATCCAAAATGATTTTGTTGCATTAGAATTTCCAACAGAAATGCTGCTTCAGGAAGACAATTCATTATGTTAGCTACAGAAGTGGAGAGTCCTTGACCACAGGGAGGAAAGTTTCAAACAGCTCACATAGGACTAAAGTCCAAGAGTACTTTGCATACTTTAGCCCATATTTTCAAAGGGAATTTATGCGTCTGTCAACTGAAAATGTATTGTAGTCAGTCCATGCTTGGACATAACATGCAGAAAGTTACATCCTGCTCAGAGCAGGAGATTTACACGTATACTTTCCAAAAGTGAAAGTATGCATATAAATCCTTTCTTCGCTTCCATTTCGCTTCCCAGAACACCTACTTGCAGTGCAGGTAAAAGTATGTGTAACGCTGGGTTTTGTGTGTACTTTTACATTCACAACACACCACTGGCTGATTTTCAAAGCATCACTTACACACTTTAAACAGGGTTTTATGCACGTAAACTACTTTGAAAATCAGTCCCCTGAGAGGATCATTTTCAAAGGGACTATCATGGGCAAATAGTTTTTATGCTTAAAAATGGCCTTTTATGAACTTGCCATCTGATATGCGGGTAAACATATGAGCATACAGTATGTCATGTTCATGCATAAGCTCACCCAGACTGAGCAGAGGTATTCTCTGGGGTGAGGATGGGGAGAGGTTCCCTCTTATGTACATACTTTTGCATTTTCAAAAGCACGCACATAAAATTTCCTGAAAAATGTCTCAGCACAATTTAGCAGGTGGAGTTGTGTTTGGGAAGTTTGAATGGGGTGATTTTCAAAATGGAATGTACACGCGCACTTTCCCTTTGAAAACTGGTGTAACTTATGCATGTGTTTGCCATCTAATTTAGGCTGGCTGTTACAAAAACTGCCCCCAGACAAGAATCATTTTCAAAGCCATGTCCAGGGGTAAAACAGTGTTTTTACCTGCAGAAAGTTGCCTCCCTATGTGGTAGTAAATGTGTGTGCATACTGCCACTACACACATAACTTTACCTGCAGGGTGCAAGGGTTTGTAGACCCTTGTAACACCAACCCTCCAAACCCACCCTGAGTTGAAAGTGCTCCTCTTACAGTGAGAGATATATAGAGTGTCAGATTGTCTCTCTCTATCTTCCCCCTCCCCCCCTCCCCCCCGGTCACTTGTGCGAGCATGGCATTAAAATATGCATGTAAAGGCTGCACATATACGTGTGGCAGATATATTTGTATCTGCCACACGTATATGTGCAAAGATATATTTCCTTCCGAAGGAAACTTAAGACGTGGCTTTTCCTCCAAGCCTTCCCCTAACACAAATTAACTCGTCATACCCAGATCAAGGAACTGAATGTCCATTAATTTCATAACATATTATATGATAATTACCTAGTTAATCTCTATCACTCTTACTCCTACTTCACTTATTCCTAGCTACACTAGCTCTCAAGTTCAATACCCCTGTTTATTGTAACTTTGATTTTTCGACCTTTCTTATTTCTTATTTATGTCTACTTTGGTTTTATGTTTACTTTGGGTTTTCCCCTGTTCCATGTAAACCGGCCTGATATGAATCCCATTCATGAAGGCCGGTATATAAATATTTTAAATAAATAAATAAATATTTGAAATGATACGTGTGTACTCACACGCACGACATGAAATTAAGTGTACTTTTGCTCACGTGCCAATTCATGCATTTAGGGGCACTCGCACGCTCCTTTTAAAATTTACCCGTCAGCGTGGAAACCTTTGAGACAGTGCATGACTATGCCATCCTCTTGGATACTTCCAATTATCTGATCTGTTTGAAGTAACTTTTTTCTTGTTGCAGTAGTTATAGTTGGAAGACTGTCATTTTCTTGAACCATCTGTAAGCAATGTATGTGATCTACATAATTCATTTTGATTTTGTAATAAAAATATATATTAGTTAATGCATTTTGGGTTGACTAGATTTAACCACTTAAAAAGTGAGAGTCAAACAGGACCAGATTAAGGTGCAGGCCAACCGGGTAATCGCACAGGTTGCCTACCAATAGGGCCTGAAACCTTACTCTCCCATGCTGGTTGCCTCCCTCCTCCCTCTAGTCTGCACATGGGGGAAGTTAGTAGCAATGATCACTGGCAGGGCTGGAAGATCATCAGTGGTGCTGCATTCAAAATTTTCAGAGGCAAGGGGTAAGCGGGAGGTGGGGTACATCTCTCCTCTTGGGGAGCGGCTCTCACCTGCATGAAGTACCGCTCTGCTCTGCCCAGGGTGCCTACCTGGCTTGGTCTGGTCCAGGGATCAAAGAATAACTGAGCCAGTTAGTACTGATTTTCTTCAATAGCCAGCTAATGTTATATTCCTAAACCTGAGGCCACAATTAGCTGGCTTAAATCTAACTGGTATTATAAATAAGAAAGGGAAGGTAATAATATCATTTAGCAATAATTTTATTACATTTTCTCAAAAATATACAAAACACATACAAAAAAATGAATTTACATGAACATATTTGCTTAAAATAATTTAATAAGTGATCCCTAGATTGTGCCAAAAACGCACATTATATTAATATAAAAACAATACACATTCACTTAAGAACTGCCATACCTCAATCATAATCCATAACACTATCCACATACTATTTAAAAACACTGGTGCTGGATAAGTTTTAGCCAGTTAGATTTATTGAGGTCAATATTCAAAAGCTGGCCATTTAAAAAACTTAGCTTGATATAGCTTATCCGACTAACAGGATCATTATTCAAAATGTGTTATGTTGTTAACAATGCTAGTTCATGGCGTGAATGCAAATTTTGGGAAGCAGGATTAGGGAGGAGTTTATGAAAATGAGGGTTAATATTGCATAATATTGCATGGGTTTAACCACCTTTTTTCCTGATGTTAAGCTATGTGATATGACTGAAATGCAGGGGAGAGAGAGAGAGAGAGAGCCCATTTATAAGGTCTTCATAGTTGTCAAATATTTATATCTCTATAGGAGGGCCATCTAATATCTCGAGATGATGTGTTGGTGGTGGTTTGGGGGCCAGTTTTTTTTATGCAGAGTGAGAAATACAAACAGCACAGTACACCTTGGTGAAGATTTGATGTCATTTGGAGTAAGGAAAGTTTCACAAAGATGAGGTACCATCAAGATGCAGGTACCATCAAGCTAGGGCAAGATAACATACTACAAAATATCATCTTTGTGAGACTTTCCTCACTCTAAATGATGACAAATCTTCACCGAGGTGTACTGTGCTGTTCGTACTTCTCACTCTGCATGAAAAACTGGCCCTTATTCCTTAAACCATCATCAACACCTCACCTCGAGCTATTAGATGGCCCTCCTATAGAGATGTAAACACTTGACAACTATAAAGGCCTTATAGATGGGTTCTCTTTCTTTCTCTCTCTCTCTTTCTCTTAGCACAGGTGTTGTTATAGAATTTGTTTTTTAATTATTTAAAGTTTATTGAACAATGATGACAATAGTAGTAAAATATTAACATTAGTGATATAGGGCTATTGAGTCCAATCCAGAACTAAGCAATAACAAGCTTATTAATAACTACGGTATACAGCATCAGAACAACCAGATATCCCAAACCTTGTGCAAGCATTGACCAGACTGATACCGTCTCATCTCGTAGCTTCTGTATCTTCCCACGTCCCCCTGGTTCCCCTTTCCCATCCCCCCCTCCCCTCCTCTCCCCCCTCCCCCAGAGTTTTGTTTTGGCTTGATTATCAACCCATACATCTTTTACCGCTATTAGAACAAGATAGCAAAATATACCCTCTTTCTCCCCTATAACTCACAACGTCCGGGACTTCTAAGTGCCACTAGGTCAGTCCACCTGTGTTATATAGTGCATCAGCCGTGTCCACATTCTATAAAACTTAGGTAAAGAGTCATGTCTGAGGGCTGTTAATTTTTCCATATAATGTATTTGCCATAATTTAGTGTATAGCTGAGATAGTGACGGCGGATACAGGAGTTTCCACTGGGCTGCGATCAGTAATCTAGCCGCTGTTGTGATAGTTTTCTGTGTTTCATCCTCTAGTTCTGGGTGTGAGAGCCCTAAGAGCCAAAATTCTGCCTGCAAAGGGACTTGCACTCCCCCACACCCCTTCTGCCAGGGTTTGACAATCGCTCCAAAATGTTTGTATTTTGGGACAGTGTCAACACATGTGCTAGAAAGAGCCTATCTATGAGCACCGCCGTTAGCAAAGGGGAGACCATCCCGGGAACCATAGTGCTACTCGCATGGGTGAGTAGTGCCATCTATACAAATGTTTATAGCGGTTTTCCATCATAGATGCAGACATCGAAAAATGGCTCAGCATCCCACTTATCCCTGTCCCACCGCTTGCCCAAGTCACGTTTCCACACCACCAGGTGCGTTGCTCTCCCATCTGCACTATTGATAAGCAATTGATAAACCTTAGAAATTCCCTTCTGAAGGTGTCCCATCAATAAGCAATAGCTTTCAAACACCGTACGCGGGTGTTGTAAGTCCTGCCATGGTCCCAGGGAGCCCAAAAAATGTCTGATTTGAGCGTAAGCTAAAAAATCCATGTTTGTGAAGTGGAACTGGTTCTGCAAATCTCCAAAAGGGATCATCCCTTGACACCACAATTGACCTGCTCCTCCCAACACCGGAAAACAGAGTTTCGTTGACCCTCAGGAAAGTCTCTAAGGTATCGTATAGGGGACATAACTAATATTGCTTTGTACCAATTAGGCTAGATCTCCACCTTTTCCAAACCATTAATGTAGGAACTCAAAAATGAAATTTCTGATCTATTAGTTAAAATTTGTAACCTATCATTAAAATCATCCATTGTACTTGAAGATTGGAGGGTGGCAAATGTAACCCCAATATTTAAAAAAGGCTCCAGGAGCGATCCGGGTAACTATAGACCAGTGAGCCTGACTTCAGTGCCGGGAAAAATAGTGGAAACTATTCTCAAAATCAAAATCGTAGAGCATATAGAAAGACATGATTTAATGGGACACAGTCAAAATGGATTTATCCAAGGGAAGTCTTGCCTAACAAATCTGCTTCATTTTTTGAAGGGGTTAATAAACATGTGGATAAAGGTGAACCAGTAGATGTAGTGTATTTGGATTTTCAGAAGGCGTTTGACAAAGTCCCTCATGAGAGCCTTCTACGAAAACTAAAAAGTCATGAGATAGGAGGCGATGTCCTTTCGTGGATTACAAACTGGTTAAAAGACAGGAAACAGAAAGTAGGATTAAATGGTCAATTTTCTCAGTGGAAAAGGGTAAACAGTGGAGTGCCTCAGGGATCTGTACTTGGACCGGTGCTTTTCAATATATATATATATAAATGATCTGGAAAGGAATACGATGAGTGAGGTTATCAAATTTGCGGATGATACAAAATTATTCAGAGTAGTTAAATCACAAGCAGACTGTGATACATTACAGGAGGACCTTACAAGACTGGAAGATTGGGCATCCAAATGGCAGATGAAATTTAATGTGGACAAGTGCAAGGTGTTGCATATAGGGAAAAATAACCCTTGCTGTAGTTACATGATGTTAGGTTCCATATTAGGAGCTACCACCCAGGAAAAAGATCTAGGCATCATAGTGGATAATACTTTAAAATCGTCGGCTCAGTGTGCTGCAGCAGTCAAAAAAGCAAATAGAATGTTAGGAATTATTAGGAAGGGAATGGTTAATAGAACGGAAAATGTCATAATGCCTCTGTATCGCACCATGGTGAGATCACACCTTGAATACTGTGTACAATTCTGGTTGCCGCATCTCAAAAAAGATATAGTTGCAATAGAGAAGGTACAGAGAAGGGCAACCAAAATGATAAAGGGGATGAAACAGCTCCCCTATGAGGAAAGGCTGAAGAGGTTAGGGCTGTTCAGCTTGGAGAAGAGACGGCTGAGGGGGGATATGATAGAGATCTTTAAGATCATGAGAGGTCTTGAACGAGTAGATGTGACTTGGTTATTTACACTTTCGAATAATAGAAAGACTAGGGGGGATTCCATGAAGGTAGCAAGTAGCACATTTAAGACTAATCAGAGAAAATTATTTTCCACTCAATGCATAATAAAGCTCTGGAATTTGTTGCCAGAGGATGTGGTTAGTGCAACTAGTGTAGCTGGGTTCAAAAAAGGTTTGGATAAGTTCTTGGTGGCTATTAATAAGTTCTTGGTGGCTATTAATCAGTTATACCTAGGGAATAGCCACTGCTATTGATTGTAGAGATGTGAATCGGAACCGGAATCTGATCAGTTCCGGTCCCGATCCAAATCTTAAAATTTTTATCGCCTAGCCCGATTTGAGTTCTGATTATCGGCTGCGCCCGATCCAATAATCAAAACACCCTCCCAAACCCCCAAAAAAGGTTTTAAAATTACCTGGTGGTCCAGCAGGAGTGCAGGGAGCGATCTCCCGCTCTCAGGCCATCGGCTGCGTTAATAAAAATGGCGCCAATCATCCTTTGCCCTTACCATGTGACAGGGCAAAGGTAGAGCCGGCACCATTTTGAATATTGGCACACTGGATCTCATATACACTGCCCCCACTGGATCTCGTATACATCCCCTGCCCTTCGGATCACTTCCACTAGGGGCTTTAAGCTGATAGTGAATAAAAGTGGGGATAGTGGGCAAACTTGCCGCGTGCCCTGCCTTATCGGGAATAGGGGTGTGTAGCTATGGTTTATCTTTATACATGCTAGAGGGTCACTATAGAGTGCCCGGATCCATACAGCAAAGTAGCCACCAAGACCCATCTTATATAACACTGCAAAAAGATAAGTCCAAGAGACTCTATCGAAGGCCTTCTCGGCATCAAGTGTCATGAACACTGCGGGGGTGTGAGTGCAATTAGCAATAAAAATTAGATCTATTAACTTCCAAATATTGTCAGACGTTGCTCGGCCTGGCATAAAACCAGCTTGGTCTGCGTGTATGAGGTGTCTTATCAAACCTTGCAACCGAAGCGCCAGAATTTTGGCAAGGATTTTCAAGTCAATATTGATCAGGGAGATAGGCCTATATGAGGCACAATTGGTAGGGTCTTTCTCCGGCTTAGGTATGATAATAATACTCGCCACATTCCCGTAGTGTAGAAGATGCACCCCTTCCGAAGTTCATTAAATATAGCTGCCAGTGGGTCCTGTAATTGGGTTCTATAGTTTTTATAAAAGAAAAGTGTATACCTGTCCAGCCCCGGAGCTTTCCCAGGTTTTAGATCTTTAATTGCCCAGTCTACTTCAAAGAGTGAGATTGGTTTGCCCACCTGCACCTGGTCCACTGCAAGTAACTCCAGCAGGGGGATATTTGCCAAAAAGGTGGAAATAGCCTCATCAGTTGGTTCTGCCTCTGGCTGATACAGCTCCTCATAATACTCCTGAAATCTAGTCCTTATCTCTGGCTGCTTTAGAAGCATTGTGCCTGATTTATGTTTAATACGGTATACCATTTCCTTAATTTTTTTTTCTGGAGCCGCCTAGCAAGTAATCTGCTATGCTTGTCCCCAAACTCGTAGTGTCTCTGCTTAAGGATATCCAGTGTGAAGGCTATATCTGCTGCATCTAATGCCGCAAGTTCTGCTCTTTTTTGGGCTACTGTTCGAATGGATATGGATCTCGGATGATGTTTATGGCTCCATTCAAGAGCTCTCAATTCCTGTAAGAGGTCTCCCTATGAGCCTGTTTTTTTTTTTTTATGGTAGGAGGCTAAACTGATAAGATGCCCTCTTAATACCGCTTTCATTCCCTCCCAAATAGAGGTAGGCGAGACACCGGCAACATTGTTAAAGGAGAAATACTCCTCTATGGCTTCCGCTATGCGTTTCTGATAATTGGACTCCTTCAGAAGGGAATCATTTAATCTCCAAAATTTCCGCCCAGTATCACTAGGCTGCATAGACAACAATCAGCAGATAGGAGCATGATTGGACCAAGTGATTGATTCGATATCCGTCCGAGATGTTTCCCCCACTAAATCTTTTGAAATTAAGAAATAGTCGATTCTAGTTTAGGATTTATGAGGGTGTGAGAAAAAAGAGTAAGTTCTACTGTGAGGAAAATGAAGCCTCCAGATATCTACCACTTGACTATTGGCCATAAACCGTTTCAGGGACCTTCGAGCCCTACCTGCCCCCTGAGAGGCCCGAGCCTCCTCCTGGGGGGACCACGGATTTCCAGTGGCGAAGACACAGTTCCGCTCCTCGACATCATGACTCTTCGTCCGCCTCCACAGTCACCTTATTCTCCAGTGCCGAGGGTCAGCTGGTCGCATCTTCTGCTCTGCCTCGCCACCCGATGGGAGAACCTATGGATCCATCTCCTCAGGTATACCATCCTCCCGTCGGTCCAAGGGTTCACAAGCCTGAGCATAACAGCTGCTGAATATGAGCGCATATTCAGCGGCTGATACTTTGCCGCATAAGTCCTGCTTATCTAGCTAAATAGCGCTAAATGCACTTTGAAAATTGGCCTAAGGATGATTTTCAATTGTAACCTAACCAGCTAAGCTGTGAATGAAAATAAGCTTATCTTAGCTGGTTAAAATGTAGATATCCAAAGTACTCCTTCCTCAAAATGCTTATGATCATTGCTTACCTGCTGCGTTCTTATTAATATTAGTTTGAGTTTCAGGTATTGGTTCTCAGCCAGCATTAATCCTGATCTTGAGAAGGATCCCTAGTGCTTCTCTGAAGATTTCAGGGAAACTATTGTGAGTGAGAGTCAGGTCCTTAATGTTTTGATTGCAGAATACTTTGTTTTAAGTGTTAAACCTTCACTCACATTTTGCAAATAGTTTGCTATGAAGAGGGAGTGGGTGCAGTCTGATCAAGCATAATCTTTCATTTAATAGAATATTCCTATATTTGCAAAATGCTCTTGCCATGCTGTACCTTACCATGGAGCATTGTGCTTCTTTGAGATCTTCCTGACTGTAAGCTATACCTCCTCAGCCAATTAGTCCAAGATATGGGATATGGCAAGATGGAATCATTCCAGTACTAAAGCCTGTAAAGCAGATCATTATTATTAAAGTAGCATAAGCAAGGTCATGATAAACCTTGTGATTCACATTAAGAAATGGAAAGAAAACTATACCTCAAGAGGTGTTAAATTTCCCCAATAGAACTGGCAGAGTAATGTGCCTGCTAATGTTTTTGACACCCACGCCTTCCAGCTGTGCTTGAAAATCTAGCCCCAAGTGTTAAATCCTGCAAAGAAACAATCTTCCTTGGCAGTTAACAGCCCCTTAGAAGAGGCCTCCCAACAGATCCCCCCTGGTAGCAAACCCCACTGCCACTCAAAGGCTAAAACTAACCCAATCCCCCAGCAACTCCCCGCTTTCTCTATGTGCCTTCAATATTCCAAAGGGAAAGAGCAACGGCCAGTCACTTCTGCCCCACCAGTGCCAAAATTTTGGTTCCAGGCGGGCAGGAATGACCGGGCATCACTTCTCTCCTATGGAACATCGACGGCACTCAGAGTAAGAGAGGATGTAGTGTGATGGGGTTGCAGGGTGGGCAGATGGGGTGTTGGCTTTTACTTGAGGAGGACGGAGTTTGAAAGGGTGCAGGGTTTTTTATGGGGGTTCACCTGAGGAAGGAGGAGGAAGGATCTGGGGGTTTTTCTGCTGTTTTTTCTAAACTTGGGGTTTGGTGCCTTATTAGTTCATAAACCTGGGGATTGGTAACGTTTATTTCTGTGGCCGTAAATGCACATATGTCACCACTGTTGATAATGGTTGCAATTCACCCAGACCTCCCACCTAGTCAGTACTACACAATTAATACGCCTAATATCACTTACATCGGATAATTAGCAGGTGTAAAAATGCATGAGCAAAAGATGTACATGTGAAAGTAGGGATGTGAATCGTTTTTTGACGATTTAAAATATCGTCCGATATTATTTATTTTATTTATTTAAATTTCTTATATACCGGCATTCGCGATGTGAGTCGCATCATGCCGGTTTACAAATAACAAGGTGTGATAACAGAATAAATACTTAATAACTTAAAAACATTAACATGTGATAGAAGAATAAGGTAGCAGTTACAATAAAACAGGGATAAAATGTAACTTGGAATGAAGAGAAGGCAAAAGAGAGATTAACACTGAGATAACAAAAGAATGACCAAGGTAAATAGAACCAAGGTAAATAAACCTGCCTCATTAAAAAAGAGAGAACATTATTGAGATGTCAAAGGTTGTTGATTACTCTGACGGGAGTTCTTGGTTGCTTAAGTTGAGAGTGGGTTCAGTTGGTGTCTGGAAAGGCTTTCAAGAATAGCCAGGTTTTAAGTCTTTTTCTGAAAGTGGGGAGGCAAGGTTCCTGTCTCAGTTCTGGTGGTATAGAATTCCACAAGGTAGGTCCTGCTGTAGAGAAAGCCCTGTCTCTGAGAGTCCTATGGTTAAAGGTTTTTGCAGGAGGCGCCTGTAATGAGTCTCTGTAGGACTCTCTGATAGGTCTAATGTCTGTGAAGCCAGCCTCTCACCAGTAATGCAGGGAGGGAGCTGTCTCAGACTTCACCATCCTCCCCCCCCCCCTCACCCACACACCATTCACTAGCTGGGACATGGGGGAAGTCAGGAGTGAGGGTCAGGCAGCTCCCCCCTGTCTGCGAAGCCAGCCTCTCACTAGTAATGCAGGGAGGGAGCTGTCTCAGACTTCACCATCCTCCCCCCCCCCTCACCCACACACCATTCACTAGCTGGGACATGGGGGAAATCAGGAGGGAGGGTCAGGCAGCTCCCCCCTGTCTGCGAAGCCAGCCTCTCACTAGTAATGCAGGGAGGGAGCTGTCTCAGACTTCACCATCCTCCCCCCCCCCTCACCCACACACCATTAGGGATGTGAATCGTTTTCCATATCGTCTTAACGATAGAAATCGTGTGGCAGGGCAAGAAAATCGTCTTAGGCACGATTTTTTAGTTAAAAAATCGTTAAAAATCGTTTTTCCGATTAGTGCGCACTAACTCGAGTTAGTGCGCACTAACGGGAGTTAGTGCGCACTAACTGGGAGTTAGTGCGCACTAACTGAAAATGATACAATTTGACACTTTTCAGGTCAGTTAAGGTCAGTTTAGGAATGAATATGTATTCCTATTGGCTGCCCTCTTATTTATTCATGTTACCAAGTTTCCTACTGACAGTATATGGGGGATGGGAAATGGAAACAGTTGGTAGCTTGACAAAACAAGTAATGTGATCAGTCAATGTGACTAGAACTTGTGCCCTAACCCTGATACCAGGGGTATTGTGATCTTCCTGCACACAGTGCCCTATCCCTATTAATACCAGGAGTGTTGTGATCTTCCTGCACACAGTGCCCTATCCCTAATACCAGGGGTGTTGTGATCTTCCTGCACACAGTGCCCTATTCCTGATACTGGGGGTGTTGTGATCTTCCTGCACACAGTGCCCTATTCCTGATACCGGGGGTGTTGTGATCTTCTTGCACACATCCCGATATCAGGGATAGGGCACTGCATGCAGGAAGATCACAACACTCCTGGTATTAATAGGGATAGGGCACTGCATGCAGGAAGATCACAACACCCCTGGTATCAGGGATAGGGCACTGTGTGCAGGAAGATCACAATACCCCGGAGGAGTGAGGGTCAGGCAGCTCCCCCCTGTCTGTGAAGCCAGCCTCTCACTAGTAATGCAGGGAGGGAGCTGTCTCAGACTTCACCATCCTCCCCCCCCCCCTTACCCCCACACCATTCACTAGCTGGGACATGGGGGAAGTCAGGAGTGAGGGTCAGGCAGCTCCCCCCTGTCTGTGAAGCCAGCCTCTCACTAGTAATGCAGGGAGGGAGCTGTCTCAGACTTCACCATCCACCCCCCCCCCCCCCCCCTCACCCACACACCATTCACTAGCTGGGACATGGGGGAAGTCAGGAGTGAGGGACAGGCAGCTCCCCCCTGTCTGTGAAGCCAGCCTCTCACTAGTAATGCAGGGAGGGAGCTGTCTCAGACTTCACCATCCTCCCCCCCCCCCTCACCCACACACCATTCACTAGCTGGGACATGGGGGAAGTCAGGAGTGAGGGTCAGGCAGCTCCCCCCTGTCTGTGAAGCCAGCCTCTCACTAGTAATGCAGGGAGGGAGCTGTCTCAGACTTCACCATCCTCCCCCCCCCCTCACCCACACACCATTCACTAGCTGGGACATGGGGGAAGTCAGGAGTGAGGGTCAGGCAGCTCCCCCCTGTCTGCGAAGCCAGCCTCTCACTAGTAATGCAGGGAGGGAGCTGTCTCAGACTTCACCATCCTCCCCCCCCCCTCACCCACACACCATTCACTAGCTGGGACATGGGGGAAGTCAGGAGTGAGGGTCAGGCAGCTCCCCCCTGTCTGTGAAGCCAGCCTCTCACTAGTAATGCAGGGAGGGAGCTGTCTCATACTTCACCATCCACCCCCCCCCTCACCCACACACCATTCACTAGCTGGGACATGGGGGAAGTCAGGAGTGAGGGACAGGCAGCTCCCCCCTGTCTGTGAAGCCAGCCTCTCACTAGTAATGCAGGGAGGGAGCTGTCTCAGACTTCACCATCCTCCCCACCCCCCCCCCCCTCACCCACACACCATTCACTAGCTGGGACATGGGGGAAGTCAGGAGTGAGGGTCAGGCAGCTCCCCCCTGTCTGCGAAGCCAGCCTCTCACTAGTAATGCAGGGAGGGAGCTGTCTCAGACTTCACCATCCTCCCCCCCCCCCCCCTCACCCACACACCATTCACTAGCTGGGACATGGGGGAAGTCAGGAGTGAGGGTCAGGCAGCTCCCCCCTGTCTGTGAAGCCAGCCTCTCACTAGTAATGCAGGGAGGGAGCTGTCTCAGACTTCACCATCCTCCCCCCCCCCCTCACCCACACACCATTCACTAGCTGGGACATGGGGGAAGTCAGGAGTGAGGGTCAGGCAGCTCCCCCCTGTCTGTGAAGCCAGCCTCTCACTAGTAATGCAGGGAGGGAGCTGTCTCAGACTTCACCATCCTCACCCCCCCCCCCCTCACCCACACACCATTCACTAGCTGGGACATGGGGGAAGTCAGGAGTGAGGGTCAGGCAGCTCCCCCCTGTCTGTGAAGCCAGCCTCTCACTAGTAATGCAGGGAGGGAGCTGTCTCAGACTTCACCATCCTCCTCCCCCCCCCCCCTCACCCACACACCATTCACTAGCTGGGACATGGGGGAAGTCAGGAGTGAGGGTCAGGCAGCTCCCCCCTGTCTGTGAAGCCAGCCTCTCACTAGTAATGCAGGGAGGGAGCTGTCTCAGACTTCACCATCCTCCCCCCCCCCTCACCCACACACCATTCACTAGCTGGGACATGGGGGAAGTCAGGAGTGAGGGTCAGGCAGCTCCCCCCTGTCTGTGAAGCCAGCCTCTCACTAGTAATGCAGGGAGGGAGCTGTCTCAGACTTCACCATCCTCCCCCCCCCCCCTCACCCACACACCATTCACTAGCTGGGACATGGGGGAAGTCAGGAGTGAGGGTCAGGCAGCTCCCCCCTGTCTGTGAAGCCAGCCTCTCACTAGTAATGCAGGGAGGGAGCTGTCTCAGACTTCACCATCCTCCCCCCCCCCCCTCACCCACACACCATTCACTAGCTGGGACATGGGGGAAGTCAGGAGTGAGGGTCAGGCAGCTCCCCCCTGTCTGTGAAGCCAGCCTCTCACTAGTAATGCAGGGAGGGAGCTGTCTCAGACTGGTATCAGGGTTAGGGCACTGTGTGCAGGAAGATCACAACACTCCTGGTATTAATAGGGATAGGGCACTGTAAGAGATGACTGTAGTAGATTGAATAAAGATCTGATGTTTCTGCTCTCCTCACACCAAACAAAACAACACACAAGCAGAGAAGCCCTTCTTACAAAGCTGAGCTAGTGAGTTAAGTAGGAGGAAAAGTAAACATACTGGTGCCAGTGTGGCTACTTAAAAAATACACTTACCAACAATCAATTACATATATTTGAACTGTGTACAGTTCCAGCCAGGACCACCTTTCTAAAATGCACAGTGATTGGCAAATTCAACATGCACTAGCATTTCAGGTGCCTGCTAACAAAAATAATAACAAACAAGTTCTAGTCACGTGAGTGCTGATCATTACATTACTTTTTTTGTCAAGCTTCCAACTGTTTCCATTTCACATCCCCCCAACCATATTGGTAACATCAATAGATAAGAGCACAGCCAGCCAATAGGAATACATACATACATATTCATTCCTAAGTGACCTTTACTGACCTGGGAAGTGTGAACACTTTGTTTCATTTTCTGTTGGTGTTCGTTAGTTTCCAGTTCCATTTCCCATCCCCCCGACCATCACCTCAGTGGTAACCTTGGTAATATCAATAGATAAGAGGGCAGCCAGCCAATAGGAACACATATTCATTCCTAACTGACCTTCAGTGACCTGGAAAGTGTTTATTTGTATCATTTTCAGTTAGTGCGCACTAAATCGAGTTAGTGCGCACTAACGGGGAGTTAGTGCGCACTAACTCGAGTTAGTGCGCACTAACACGATTTAACGATTTTTAACGATAAATCGTTAGAATTTCTATTGTATCGTGTTCTATAACGATTTAAGACGATATAAACATTATCGGACGATAATTTTAATCGTTGAAAAACGATTCACATCCCTATCCGATATATTTTAAATCGTCAAAAATCGTTAGGGCCACGATACAATACCAATTCCCCCGATTTATCGTCAAAAAATCGTAAATCGGGGGAAGGGGGAGGGCAGGAAAACCGGCACACTAAAACCCCCTAAAACCCACCCCCGACCCTTTAAATTAAATCCCCCACCCTCCCGAACCCCCCCAAATGCTTTAAATTACCTGGGGATCCAGCGGCGGTCCGGAACGGCCCCCTCAATTGAATCGTGTTGTCTTCAGCCGGCGCCATTTTCCAAAATGGCGGCGCAAAATGGCGGCGGCCATAGACCAACACGATTCGACTGCAGGAGGTCCTTCTGGACCCCCGCTGGACTTTTGGCAAGTCTTGTGGGGGTCAGGAGGCCCCCCCAAGCTGGCCAAAAGTTCCTGGGGGTCCAGCGGGGTTCCGGGAGCGATTTCCTGCCGCAAATCGTTTTCTGTACGGAAAATGGCGCCGGCAGGAGATCGACTGCAGGAGGTCGTTCAGCGGTGGTCCGGAACCCCCGTTGAATGACCTCCTGTAGTCGATCTCCTGCCGGCGCCATTTTCCGTACGGAAAACGATTCGCGGCAGGAAATCGCTCCCGGAACCCCGCTGGACCCCCAGGAACTTTTGGCCAGCTTGGGGGGGCCTCCTGACCCCCACAAGACTTGCCAAAAGTCCAGCGGGGGTCCAGAAGGACCTCCTGCGTTGAATCGTTTTGGTCTATGGCCGCCGCCATTTTGCGGCGGCCATTTTGAAAAATGGCGCCGGCTGAAGACAACACGATTTAATTGAGGGGGCCGTTCCGGACCGCTGCCGTTCCGGACCGCCGCTGGATCCCCAGGTAATTTAAAGCATTTGGGGGGGTTCGGGAGGGTGGGGGATTTAATTTAAAGGGTCGGGGGTGGGTTTTAGGGGGTTTTAGTGTGCCGGCTCACGATTTTAACGATACTTTACACACCCAAACGGCAACAATACGATTCCCTCCCCCTCCCAGCCGAAATCGATCGTTAAGACGATCGAGGACACGATTCACATCTCTATGTGAAAGTGCCTTTTAAAATAGCAATTTATAGGCGTGACTTTTGGCCATGCCATGGAATGGCCTTAGTCTGCCCCTTTTTTTACAGGCATATATTTGTGTGTGAAAATGAATCACACATGTTTCGGACTCATAAAATAAGGAATACATGAGTAGAGGCTACTTATGTGTGTCTATGCTAATTTTTACCTTCACCACATTTTGAAAATTCATCTGAAAGGAACAGGCATATTCCAATGAAGAAAGTTATATAAAAAGGTAGAATAACCTCACCATTTCAAAGTAAGTGCATTCATTTCGTTAACTACATACATTTTATATGACAACTGATCCCTTCCTTCTCAGTTACTTTCACTCTCCTAGTCATTCCCTTCCCTCTCAGTCACATACCCTCTCCCTCCCCCTCATTCACTCCCTTCCCTGTTGCACACCCCCTCCCTCCCCCCATTCAATCCTTTCCCTTCTTCCCTTTCTCAGTCTCTCCCTTCCTCCTCTTTCCATCTCAGCCCATTTCTGCTGGGGTTCTCATTGGCTTCTTCCTGCTGTCTGGCTGCCAGCAGGTCAACTTCTGGCCCACCATGCTGTAGGGCCTCTTCTTGCTGGCTGGGAGTGGGTACCCTGCCAGCAGATCACACTACAGTTCTGCAGGGCTTGTTCTTGCTGGCGAGGGGTGGGAACCTCGCCAGTGAATCATGCTGTGGTGTCGGTTATCTTCTTGTTGGCGGAGGATGGGAACCCTCCCTCCAGCGTATCACTAAGTGTGCCACAATGCAGGATGGGTCCTCTTCCTGCTGGTGGGATTGGGAACGCCACCAGCGCACAATTCAAGGTGCTGCAAGGCAGGTCATTTCAGTGAGCCGCACATAATGCTAATTTTAAATAGATCAGTTGGCTGTAAGAAAGCTGATGATGGGCCAGATTTGGCTCACAGGCCATAGTTTGCCCATCCCTGCTTTACCCGGATAAGTGAGAAAAGGGTCTGTCTCCCAAATTTATTTAGTGGGTTCCAAAATTTTGGTCAAGCCGAAGGTGAAATGGACTCAGATGGTGACAATAGGGATAGTTTACCCCAAAACATTCTGACTAGACAGGGAGAACCTCTCCCCTCCTCCCCTCCATGAACTCTGGCCCATACACTATTCGCTAGAGCTGATAGCATCTTATTAAATTAATAAAAGTCATACTCATGTTAGATAACAACAAACTCTTAACTTTATTTCTGGGTTCACACCAGCACTATTTACAGGAATAGCACAGAGTAGAGGAATAAATACTGAATACGCAGAATTTATGCTGAGTCAGAGAAATGCTAGAGTAAGCATAACCTTTGGACTTCTGTGGTATAGTACAGGGGTGCTCAAACCGGTCCTACAGCCCCCCCCCCCCCCCCCAGCCAGTCGGGTTTTCAGGATATCCTTAATGAATATGTATGAGAAATATTTGCCTACACAGGAGGTAGTGCATGCAAATAAGTCATTTATATTCATTAGGGAGATCCTGAAAACCCAACTGGCTGGGTGGGGGTGGGGGGGGGGGGCATAGGACCGGTTTGAGCACCCCTGCTATATTCTACCAGTCTCTCAGCCTTCATTTGAAAAGTTATAAAGGTCTCCAATTCCACATTTCAAGCAGTTCCCAGGAATATACCAATTGCATTCCCCACATTATCTCAAGCCGCCCCCAACCACAAGGGACAGGCATCATACTCCCTGTTTCCTCTTCCTTTTAAGCCCTGGTCTCAAATTCCTGCAGGGAATAATGTGCATCCCCCTTTAACTTCTACTTTCACATGCCTTCAATCCACAGCTCCTCTCCTCTTCTCCAGTCACTTGCAGGAATCCCCACTATCCTGCATGTCCTGGCTCCTCCCAGAGGTGCTCCTCGTCTGAGGACATCCCCACTCCTGAATCCTGGCCCCTTCTTCACAGGGAGGAAATCACCTCTTTTCCACACTTAGCGTGAGAATTCTTTCTTCCTCAGAGTAACTCTCTCTTCTGCTCCACCAGCCTCAAACCTCCTCTTTTAAGGGGGAAGAGCCCCTTCAGGACCCCAATTCCATACCGGGGTGGCCACCAGCCTGCAAGCTGACTACTCCAGGGCCCGATATCCTGGGAGTCCTTTTCACTCCAACTGCAGTCTGGGAAAAGGCAGTCCCTCGCCAAATCCTCCCAATTTTATCTCTCTCGCTAAACCAGTCTCCACTCATCATGTAAACCCATATTCTTAAAGAGGGACCAAAACACACCCCTTAAACCCAGACCCAACAGCTGAATATGCCACCGTGCCTCACACTGCTCAGTTCTACCAAAGGCCACCCAGTGGACATGCAATGGTAGAACACATTCAAACAGTTAAAACAGTTTGGAGTAAATGCAACCCATGAAAATCCTGGGGTTTCCCTCCACCCAAAACATCTTGTGCAACTAGAAAAGAAAACTGAGCACAAAGTTGGGGGTTTCCCCACATAAGTTATATATATATATATACGGTATATTTTTTTTTTTTTTTAATGTTAAGGGTACCTTCATGGGCTAAGTATTGTTGTGTGAATCAGCTATTATGTCTGAAAGACTGTATCCACAACTTTGTTTTTTGAAAACTTCAGTTTCTGGAGCCTTGTTCATTCAACATGGAATCACTTTGTCTTTTCACCTTTGCCAATACGCTCTCAGTTAGAAGCTCGTTGTTTTGTTTTGTTTTTAACCTACATGGCTATTCTATCTCTGGGGTGTGACAGTTTGCTCTGCAGCTTAATAAGGAACTGCTGATGTCTCTAGGCTGAAAGACCTGCATTTGATTTATGTTTGACTACTGTCTTTCATCTGAAAAAATTAGGCCTAGAGATAAGTTACACAGATAGAGTTTTCTGTGTGATCTATGCTTATTTCCTAAGCACTTTTAATAAACAGAGAGTGCATATTAGCATTTGCATCTTTACAGAAAAAGAATGAATCATCTTTTTAATAACAGCATTTATGAGCAATCAAGTAAAATCTTGCAATAATTACTGCTTTTAGGTAGGGTCTATTTTAATCATGAAATCTTAAAGCACTTGATTTATAAGAGGATTTATTTCATTTTTATACCTATGAGAAAAAACATTTTTTAGAAATCAGATCCAATAATCTTTATATCTGAAGGAAAGGGTAGGAGAGGGACTGTGTTTGATCTTCAGAAAAATGATCACTGTAAATGATTGATCATTTTAAATCAGTTACTATAATTAAATTGGAACCTTCCCTTATGCATTTTTATGCTGAGAAGAATAGAAATAAAAGTCAACAATACTGAGAGAACAAATTAAGTACGAGAAAAGGAGCGAGAGAATGATGGCCATTTAATGGTGATTCATGATGGAAAACCTGAGTCAGAGTTAGATTTTCAACTACTCGCATCCCACTGCACTATAGAGCTTATGTATTACCCAGTGTTAAACTTGGCATGGTAATGCAAAACTAATGATATGCAGAAGGAGGAAAGCATTACCATGGCAACGTGAAAGGCAGTGCGTCCATGCTAATGCAGCCAAAGTCTGCATATTGAGTTTTTCTGCCCTAATCATCCCAAAGTAAAAGGGCAAGTTATCACAGGGGAAACCTTCCCCCAGCTCCCTCTGCAACACTTCAGCCTTCGAGCTCATACTCCATTCCTCTCCCCCTCCCCCAAAGAAGGAAGACAAACCTCTAGTCCCCTCTCAACATACCCCCTTACCAGGCCTGGATGTGTAGGCCCGTGCCTAGGGTGGCAAAATTCAGGGGGGGTTAAGAGGAGAGCAGGCCAGCTGAAGATTTCCTACCTCTCAGCTGTGCTGCTGAATCTCTCTCGGCAGAGAAGAGGAGGAAAGGAGTGAGGCTGGAAGGGACAGAGCAAAGAAAAACTGCTCTGTTCCCTATTCTAGGCTCCATGGCCCCATGCCCCCGCACCCCAGTCTGGGGAGTCTAAAAAAGCCAAGCTGTTCCCTAATCCAGTCCCTCCCGCCCCCCTCCCTTCCCTGTCATTCAGAGTCATAAGGGGAGGAGGTGAGTATGGAACAGGTAGAGCAGAGTAAAGAAACCTGTGCCTTACAATTTCTGTTCATTGTCCTTTGTCCAGGGGAAGAAGGGGGGGGGGGGGGGGCGACAGCGCCACTAGTGCCTAAGAGTGGCAAAATACTGCTGATCTATGCCAAAAATTACTGAACTCCCTCAGCCTTGTTCTGGTTTTTTTTTTTTGGTTTTTTTTTTTAAACACTTCGTTTTTACAGTTTTCCAATCACGGACAGTGCAAGAGTGCCCTAGGCAAACCTTACAGCTTTATGCCACCTGGCCCTGGCTCTCCCAACACATAATTAAATATTATGCGTTTTTAATAGAAGATTTTGCAAGAAAAGGGACATTCAAAGTACAGTCTTTTAAGGTAAAAATATCACTATCAGCATGTATACTCTGGGCCCGATATTCAAACATATTCAGCTAAATTTGGAGGTATATTCAATAGTGCAGCCACATTATTGAATACATCTGGATATCCTAAAAGTAGCCAGCTAACTTTATCTGGTTAACTTTAAGACAGTTCTTTGGCCTGACCAGACTTAGCTAGCTAAGTTATATGACTAACTCTGAATATCAGAGTTAGCCGGTTAACGTAACCTCTCCCCAAAATGCCCCTAGTAATCCAGCTACATTTTAGCTGGATAATAAGATAGCTGGATAAGGCCTAGAGCCATCAAGCTGTGATTTTATTTTCACGGGAGGTGTCCCACTATCATGTGGGGGGGGGGGTTTGATCGCAATAGTGGGGACCCTCCCCTGAAACAAATTGTGGCTCTATGCCGTTTTCTTATGTTTCACGGCCAATCACCGCAGGACAAAAGAATGCAGTGAGCGGCCCTTTAGGTGTAATGATGAACCTAAACTAAAGGACTGCCATCACTTAAAGGACCAGTCACTTAAGAACTTGACTGCTGAACAAAAAAGTTTGAGGGGGAGTAGAACTGACTCCCGGCTCAACCCAGGGTCACCACTCAAGGTGTCCCCTACTCTTCGTGATGGGCCCCTATTCCTGTCCATCATTGAACTGTAAAGTCATTGGGGGTTCAGTGGTACCCCAATCCCAATAGTTACTTAACTCATTCTTGTATAGTGCCTCACTAGCTTAGCACCCCTCCTTCCCCTCCCCCTCCCCTCCAATGGTGTGAAGTAAAATTATTTTGGGTTCAGGGCACTCCCCTCTCCTGACCCCCTCTCTCACTCCCCAAACCATTGAAAATAATTGAAAGTCCCTCGTTGAGGCCAGGATACCACCTTGCACCCCACCCAGTTGATGCCATTTTTCAAAATGGCACCAACTTGACCTTGCCCCTCTCATGTGAATGGGGCAAGGCCCAGGGATCAGACCTAGGCCATGTGGAATTATCATGCCTATATCTGAATATGGACCTTATGATATTTAGCAAAATGGCTAGGATCTTCAATATCTATGTATAAATCACCACTTAGCCAGATAAGTTTTATCTGGCTAAGAAAGATCAGCTCTATGACATGTTTAATTTATCTGATACTTTAACTGGATAAGTCTGAATATCAACACTTATCTGGCTAAGTTAACCAGATAAATGGTGCCACCCTGTTATGCTCATTGCCCACTCCTGACTTATCCAGCTTCTTAGCTAGATATGTGACTTATCCAGCTAAGTGGCGGCTGACCATTGAACATCGCCAGATATCCAGCAGCTGCCAATTAGCTGAATAAGTCCCTACTTATCTGGCTTAGTAGTTCTGAATATTGGCCTCCCTATGTACATGCTGTGATGCCAACCAGAAAACTCTGCGAAAAAGACACTTGGAACCAATATGGTATTAGTCCTACTGTAATGCATGTTGGGTATGGGCTTGGCCCTTAGAAAGCCATTGTAAACTGAATTACAATTACAATATAGTAAATCTCCCATAACAATACAGCAATAGCTTCCAGCGTTCAAACAGTAACAGCCCTACTTATGAAATGGAACACTACAAATATTGCACCAGATGCTAAAACCGCAGTACCTGCTATTTAGAAACAGACTAAGCCAGACTGCTATAGATCCCGACACACAAACTACATGCTAATAGAATACCTCATCTCAGTCTCACATGCAGGACACAGATAGACCCTCACCAAATACAGAATAAAGAGACCATAAAGTATAAATAGAAATGTGCAGAAAAAAATTGAACTGGAAGCCACAACAAGCCAGATTCAGTATGCAGTGCAACAATGGAAAAACATGACCACTCCTCAGAAAACATCAAATAAAATTAAGAAATATAAATATCAATCATAATAGTAAAACCATACTAATAAAAAGAATGAGGCCGCACCAGCTATCGACACAGCAAATCTCTATGTTCACCTTGCAGCAGGACACCACTCTCCGATGTAGCGAGATGTCACCAGCTCACCATGTGGCAGGAAGCCGCTGACCGCAACATGCCACGCTGCTCCTTAGGCCTCCTCACTGCAGGTACGACAATGGTATAGATCTCATTCCCAGAGCCACTCCCCTGTGGTGCCGGGTTTACCCCCGTCTCCGCCAGAGACTCAGGTTATATCTGTCTACATCCAAGAGAACCTGGTCTGTAGATTCATGCGGCTTTTCTCTTCCCTGGCAGCATCGGAGCATCGACTACCAGGACCTGAAAGCTATCACCAAGAAAGACTGGTACCCTCTGCCTCTAATAGCTGAGCTCTTCGATTGTCTGCATGGTGCTAAGATATTCACAAAATAGGACCTCAGGGGTGCATACAACCTCATCTGCATCATGGCTGGTGATGAATGGAAGACTTCATTTAACATCTGAGACAGGCATCATGAGTATTTGGTCATGCCCTTTGGGCTTTGCAACACCCCAGTGGTTTTCCAGAATATGGTCAATGACATCTTCTGTGATCTGCTATATACCTGCATGGTCATATACCTGAATGACATACTGATTTTCTCTCATACCCTGAACACCCATCTTAGAGATGTCTGCATTGTCTGCAGCATCTTTGGGAGAATAATCTCTCTGTCAAGTTGGAGAAATGTCTTTTTGAGCAAGAGAAAGTCCCTCTTCCTTGGGTATATAGTTTTTCAGCCTGCCAAGGTAAAAGCCATCAAGGTTTGGCCTCACCCAGTGAGGATCTGGGCCCTACAAAGATTCCTGGGGTTTGCGAATTACTACCACCAGTTTATGCCCAGCTAATCCTCCCTGGCAGCCGCCCTTACGGTGCTTACCTGCAAAGTTGCTAACCCCAAAAACTGGCCGCCAGAGGCTATTGAGGCTTTCTAGAAATTAAAAGATGTCTTTGTTGCCAAACCTTGCCTGCACCATCCGGATCCCACATGGCCCTTCATTCTGGAGGTTGATGCCTCTACCCTGGGGGAGGGGCTGTATTTAGCCACCACAGTTCTGAAGGGGTGCTTCATCTGTGTTCCTCCATTTACAAGAAGGTTTCCTCAGCCAAATACAACTACACCATTGGAGACCGAGAGCTCTTGGCAGTGAAGTTGGCTCTAGATGAATTGCATCATCTTCTCGAGGGGGACCAACAACACATCACTATATTTACGTACCACAAGAACCTTGAACATGTACATCAAGCTCAACAACTCAATGCCAGAAAGGCCCGCTGGTCCCTGTTCTTTGCCCGCTTTGATTTTGAGTTACGGTATCGCCCTGCATTCAAGAATCAACGAGCAGAGACACCCTCTCCCGTTCCTTCCAGACCCAGGCATGGGCAGGGTTGCATTTAAAGAATGTCATCCTCTGCTGCCGCAGGGCCTGTCTCACAATAAGAGCTATGAGATTAGGCTCGTGGCAGCAGGAGATGATGTAGACTTAAACGGAACTCCTGCTGCCAATGGGGAGAAAGGAGGTGAGGAGGTATTGCATTAACGCATCAGATCGATAAGGGGTTTGGTTTATCTCTGCCTGATCCAATATATAAAATTGGAGTGGCAAGCCATTTTTTGGATGACATTTGCCAGTCCTTGCCACCCCATTGCGACAACTATGCTCTCCTGTTCTAAGAAATAAGTAGTAGAAGTGAGTGACACAACTTTCCTGTAGCACTATACTGAAAAGCAAAAAGTTGAGTTTGCTGATAGAATTTTCATACTTACAGTCTCATATTATCCTAAATTTTTTTGAGCCCTTCAGTTCATCATTAATTAATGTATACATTTACAGGCTGATATTCATCACCATTTATTCAGCCCTAATGCCCGCGATATCGCCATAACACATGCAATAAATATTGCATCGCAAAATGTGTATGCAAATTTTAAAAATGTATTCAAGTGGGATGAATTTGGGTGGAGTAAATGGAAATGAGGACTGTTTAACGTTGCATCCAATACCATAATACATGCTATTGGAGGATTTAACTACACCTTTTTTCCTGACACTATGCCTGTGATAGCTGTGCATTATGGCCAAAACAGGATTTGCAATATTTATTGCAAATCCTGTTTTGAGAGAGAGAGAGAGAGAGAGAGAGAGGGAGAACATCTGTGGAGGTCCACTAATTTGTGAACATTTTATATCATTGTAAGAGAGGGCAATAGTATTTATTTGGTTTTATATACTAGTGTTCTGAATCAATCACATCGGTTTACATTAATAAATATTACAACTTAAAATACATTATAAAACACAAAATAAAATACATCGACCTAAAATACCTTATAACATACAGAGTCAATAAATTAATCTAATATACAGTAAGATTACAAAATGAAGCCTAAAATTTTATAATAAAAAATGCAATAAAAGCCAGTTTAAGATCTATAAAATCTTTTTTTAAATCTGTCTTCTTTCTCCAACTACTAGCTTGGACAATTATGTGACACTCTCATCCTCTCCAAATGCTTGCCTGAACAGCCATGTTTTCAGGTTTTTTTTAAAAATTGAAAAATTGGTTCCAATCTTAACTCTATTGGCATCGAATTCCATAATTTTGGCCCGGCTAGAGATAAAGCTCTCTCTCATACCTTATTGAGTCTCGCCGTTTTCAAGGATGGGATGGTTAAAAGTCCCTTCAGCCCTGATTGGAGGTTTCTTTCTTTGAGGAACGTGAATGTGCAATAATGCATTTAACCAATCTATATTCTTATTATTCAGCGATTTATGGATTATACACAATGCTTTGTATTGTACTCTGTAAATTATGGGAAGTCAGATAAGTTCTTTTAAAATAGGTGTGATATGATCATATTTTTTAGTCCCAGTAAAAACTCTGGCAGCTGCATTTTGCAGTAAGTGAAGAGGTCTAATGGATGACAGAGGGTGAAGTTTTGTGGGGTGAGTTGGGTTTGGGGGGGGGGCAGTTTAACATGCACAGTCATATGTATGAACAGCACAGTTACCATCTGTGAAGATTTAATGTGATTTGGAGTGATGAAATGTGAAAGAAGAGTAGATTTGTATCACATTTTCTCTACCTTGCTTGACTGATCGCTTGATTGCAGCTAGGTAGATAGTACATCAAGTAGGTAGAGAGAACGTGGTACAAATCTACTCCTTTCATATTTCATCACTCCAAATCACATTAAACCTTCACGGATGATAAGTGTGCTGTTTATATGTATGACTGTGTATGTAAAATAGTTCCCCAGAACCTACCCCACCCCACAAACTTCACCCCCTCTTACAGTAGTATAACATGTGAACAGATCAGTGGATCTTCACAGAGGGTTTCTCTCTCTCTCTCTCTCTCTTCAGCAGCAGCAGCCCAAAATGCAATAAAAGCCTGTCTGGGCACTTCTCATCTTATGATGTGAAAATATCACGGGTGCACTAAATTTAACACACATTGCTGTAAAATAGTGATATGGTATCAGGAAAACTACCCTAACCACACCCCTTTTTGTCTCATGGGCACTATTCTTGCAAAATTTATAGCAAAATGATGAATCTAGGCCTTAGTTAGCTGGTTAAACACCAGTTTTCAGCATTATCTGGCTAATATAGCTGGATAAATTTAGGATAGCATGTGGAGCAGTCCTGAAGCTAGCTGGATAAACTTATCAGGTTAACTTTAAGATAGTAGGCATGTCACTGAATATCCTGGCTAAATTAGCCACATACGTTTATCTGGTTAACTTTTCTAGTTAAATTATGGACCTCCTACTGTCCTTTCCCTCTTTTCAAATTCAACAAGTCTCTCATCCAAAAAAATTTAACAAGTTTAAAAAGTGCGTGCAAAAATGGCATTTGCGTGACTATGTCTAAGCACATCAAAAAATGCATGTAGCTAGCTATATGTTGGATAAATGAGTTTAGAAGATTAGTCAATTATCTTTCTTGTTTTTTTTGGATAGCCTAGAAGACATAGAGGAGTACATGACTGCACATGCTTGCCACAGAAACCTCTTAGAAGCAGTACTCTATTACAGCTGTCTTTTCTCAAGATTAACAAACGAGATGAAACATGCCACTGCACCCCCAAGTAAAACTGCTATCTTCCTGGAAGGAAAGGCAGAGCTTTTTTTTTTTTTTTTTTCTACTTCAATGCATTCTGCATCACTGTATTCCTCAGAGTTCCTAATTTACCACGCAAGGCTGAATACTACAGGTGAGCAAAAATGATAAAATCCTCTTTTCCCCCTTAGTGGCAACTCCTGCTCTTCCTGAAATTAATAATAAGAAGTGACCAGCTGAAGGAAATCTTCAAAATACCTTCTGTGACTCGAAGCATGAAAAAGTCAACTGAGGTCACAACAAAGCTGGGTATGCACGGACAGGAGAACATGCTTTCCTTTGACAAAGGCTGATTATTATATATGGTTCTCTGAGAAATGTGAAAGAAACAAAGTTGTTGTACTGCTCTGGATCGGTTCCGTTGCTGTTGATAGATGCCGGCCATTTGTCATCAGGTTCAGTGTGTCAGTAGCGCTGGTCAGACTTAAGTAATGTCTTCCAGGATATATCCGTTTTGTGGGTAGACGCTTAGTTAGACCAGTTCTAATCATGTGTGATCCATTTCAAGCATTTGCATATGACCATATATTTCCCATTTGCTGTGCTTTTATTCATTGGGAAAGTCTGTAATTGAGGCAGCCCAGACACCTGGGCTCCTCTCTGCTCCCTTTCTCTTCCCCCCCCCCCCCCCCCCGTGTGTGATCCAAAGTAATAACACAGGAAATAAATATAACACTTGGAAAGGATGCAAATGTCTGCAGTCATTTATTAGATGCCCCAAACAAAGAAATCTAATTGGGAAATCAAGTCCTATGGGCCTAACTGTGCTTGTTCCACAGGATAGGTGCCAATAAATGCATACTTAATCCTGCTTCCAAGTGGATTGCCCGAGGTCTCATTCCTGCGAACCCCATTAGGTGTTGGGATTGTCCCTGGAAGAGTCCTGTGTAGGCCGCCATGCAGCAAGTCCACCAGAGCCCCTCCCTGTTACATTGCAGCCAGTGAACATGTCAAGGTCCAATCCCTGGGCCTGACATTCCCACTTTGGCTATCTACTGTAAGGTGTAGCCCTAGCCACTATCTTCCTTAATGGCACCTCCCTGGCTCCCTTATTATCTTCCATTGTTGCTACATCTCACCTCCTGGACTCGGTCATCCCCACCACAGGGATATCGTAGTATGTGTACCAGGGTGTAAGCACACTGCTCAGCGCACAACGAATCCTCCAAAACAGGCTGCAGCTCATGCATCCATATTACTGACCATCCTCTGTATGGCTTGCCTATAGGTCATTGCCTGCATCTGACAATGTATCCTGTCTTGTGCATACAGCTCCAAACAGTGAATGTCACCCCATTTATGCCACAAGTGGTAGCCACCAATCCACTGCAGAGACTTAGTGACTTGACGGTTTAGTTTGGTGTGATATTGCCCTCCACCAGCCACTACCCAACATCTGCTGATGAGGTATAATCTCCGACCAGAAAATTTTGGTGTGGCTACATTGCGGCTATCCAACTCAAATCATCCCTAATGTTCTTCAGCAGAGTCAGGCCTGTCCCATTCCCCAGATCATTACCATACAGATGGATGATGAGAAAGTCTGCTAGGGCAGAGCCAACTTCCCTAGATTGAAGAAGAAGCCACAGTTGGTGCAGCGCATGCCCCCTTGATCCAACCACCTGACTGCCCAATCTTTTTATGATAGCCCAAGATCCGGTTGGAACTTCCCATGAATGGCCCTTCTCCAAGCATGCACAACAAAAGAGTGACTGATAATCCATGCAAAATGATGATGCACAGCAGCTATAAGAAAGCAAGCAGAAGGTTAGGTTTCGTCAGAGACTATACTCAGTTAAGCTCATTTGAATCATTGTCATGATGAATGTACCATGCATATGCCCTGGATCGCCACCTCCCCAGTCCCCACACATTGGACAGCTGCTTTTCGAAGACTGGCCATGGATGCGCAGGACGTGAATCTGATGAGGAATGAGTGGGTGCAGAAGTCCTCACTCTGCAACCCTGTCGCTGCCAAGGCCTTCTTAATCACTACTGAAAACTGGTACCTACTTAAAGGGGACCTATTGTAGTTGAGCAAAAGCAGACCATCCCCTTATGGGCGTACGATCATATAATTTGTCATGGTCTTAACTGGACATGTTGCCCGGCCCTGCACTGCCGACAAAGTGATAACCTACCCTTGCAGTGTTTGATCAGTCTGATTGCTTCAGCTTCAACACCATCTGATGCTGACGTCTGTCCTAAGTAACCCTCTAAGCTCTACGGCCCTCCGTGATGGTGCAGTGAATTAGCTGAAGTGCAACATGCTGAAGAACACCAGCATGAAAGCAGCACAGCGTGGTCTCGAACCCATAGTGGCTATGTCGGGTAGGACACGCCAAAGTCGCAGCAACAGCTTGTGTGTCGTCAGTGGCCTCCGTGTATTGTGGCGGGGTAAAGCCTCCCTGGCCCAGCCCTGTATTATTCTTTTGACAGCAAAATATTGTACTTCTGTGCAACTATATTTAAACTTCATAAAGAATGATAAGGCTGCAAGATGTGAGCGGCCCATGTTCCTGGATAGGCCTTGCTGTTTTGCATGCACTATGTAGTTGACCAATAGATCCTCTGGAACCCATTGTCCAGTTCAACTGTGATCTCACAGTAATGCATTCACATTATCATAGTGTTGGGTTTGTGGTATATTGTGGACTCTTGGTCGAAGTGGCGATGACTCCTCCCAAGGGGAGGGGCCCCATGGGGAACCACAACGATTGGCTAGACCCTTAGTAAGCAGACACTGAGGAGAGAAAGCTTTATTTTACTGCAGCTGAAGAATAGAATCTTGCCCAAGGAATGGACAGTGCTGCAGTCCGGCGATATCACAGTATGCTCAGACAGTCTCTGTAGTTGATGGTCTCACCCAGATGTAGCAAAGGTCCAGTAATGTTCCGCAGCGCGGGATAGGCCGTGAACCAGAAGGGTGGAATGAGGAGAGCTGGAGCGTAGTGATACTCACAGAGTAGTAGTAGTGCTGATAACTTCCTTCGGTGGTTGAATGAAGAGAGGTACCCGAGGTCCAAGGTGCAGGATACCCTGAGCAGAATAGACTCTCAAGGAGCGAGTACCTAGGAGCGCTGAGAGTTCCTGAAAGAGAGCAGACAAGGCCCCCGAGGAGCGGGTGTCCTTAAGGTTAGGCAGATTAGTCCCGGAGGGTAAGTAGAAGTGAGAGGCCCCCGAGGAGTGGGTACCCAGAGCTTCCGTAGTAGTGAGATACCCCGGAGGGTAGCGAGGAATCCAAGTGAGCAGCTTAGAAGTGGTCAGAGTAGCAAAACTGAAGTCCTTGCTAACTCGTTCAATTGGAGCGGAGCGAAGGTTTAAATACCCGGAGGTACTGACATCATGCAGTGGGGCCTCCCCCGAGGTTCCCGCCATGACATATTCAAAAACATAGGCAGCATGCGCGTGCATGCCCTAGGAGGCCTCAGGAAGAAGCATGGTGGACGGGGACGCCCATGCTGGCTTGGAGACGCCAAGTGTTTCGACAAACAGCAGCGGAGGCAGCCATTCTTCCAATGGAGGAGGAAAAGGTTAAAAGAGAGGTGAGACAGGACGGTCGCAGCCATCTGCGACTGATGGACACAACACATAGTTCTGGTCGTAGGCATTCCATGTGGATGGAGCGAGTGATTGTTGTAGTATTTCGCATGCCATCTGGTTCTGAAGGACCATAACCATGCTGGGACCTCGTGTTCATCTGCTTCGACTTGCATTGCCAGCCTACTGAACAGGGACAACTTGTAATGAGAAAGAGAGTCTGCAATCTCATTGCATGCCCCAGAAACATGCTTCGCTCATGCCACAATATTTCTGTGCAGGCAACAAATTCCCTCGGCAACTCTGACACCAGGAGGCAATTGGATATTTGCTTGTTTGTCGACTGACCTATATCTGCATTGTCACACTACAGGACTACTTGATGGCATTTCAATGTCTCGCCCCAAATGTGAACAGCGATCACCATGGGGAAGAGCTCAAGGAATGTGATATTCCTGGTTATCCTGCTAGGCACCCACTTGTCTGGCCAGAGGACCGCGCACCATAATCCCTCAAAGTAAATGCCAAATCTAATGCTTCCAGAAGTGTCAGAGTATAGCTGCAGATCATTGCTGCTGACCAGCTCGGGAGTCATACTGAAATGCCATTGACGTCCTTGAGGAATCTCTGCCAAATAGCCAGATCCTCCTTAAAGGGCTTGCTGATGCGCATATGACGGTTTTCATGAGCTTGCCCCATGGTGGCCTCTATTAGGTGGTGCAAGAATACCCTGCCCATTAGTATGACTCGCATTGCAAAGGCCAGGGTCCATTCAAGGACATCATGCGTCTCAGTGTGACTTTACTGCTACACTCAGTATTTGCCACCAAATTTGCCAACTTCACCAATTTGTCACGCGGGAGTGTGGACTCCATATGCATCGAGTTCAACTTGATCCCAAGGAATGTGAGAGCATTCATTGGGCTTTGCGACTTATCGTCTGCCGGGGGGCATCAAATATCTGCAGCAACTCATGGAATGTGTCAAAAAGCCTTGAACATTCAATTGTACCCCCTTTTCCTAGAAAAATGAATTTGTCTAGGTAGGGTACCAAGGATCCTGTGCTAGCTGCTTCCCTGGTGGTCTAGTGTAGGAACGAGTTGAATGTCTCAAAGTAGGTGCAAGATACTGAGCATTACTTTGGCAGACCCTTGTCATAATGCTATGCCCTTTCAAAGTAAAATCCTAGCAGCAAGAAGCTGCCAGGATGAACTGGAAACAGCTGAAAAGCAGACTAATAATTTGCTTTCGCCATGAGTGCCCCCTGTCTACAAGCCCTGAGAAGCTCTAGCATATTGTCAAATGATGCATATTGTACTGAGCAGCATTCTGTTGGGATAAAGTAATTGACTGAAGACCCCTCCGGGAAGGATAAGTTGTGTATAAGTTGGTATTGTCGGGCTCCTTTTTTGAGAATACTGCCAACAGAGACAGGGCAAATGGCTTAAGGGGGGTCCTTGCAAATGGGCCTGCGATTCACCCCAGTTGCACCTCTTTGGCCACCTTTTCTCTAATCATGCCAGCTATCCTGTATGTGGATAGTGCATTAGTGACCCCCGCCATGCACCAGTGATCCATGTGCGGAGTGCAAACCCCTCCTGGAAGCTGCTCAGTGTTGTATCCACTGCCTCTCTATTGGGATACTGTGCTCACCAAGGGAACATCTGCTGCCATTGCACCGGGGTGGGAGTGATAGCAAGGCCATCCTTCCTGCTTGTTGTAGTTTGAGTGCAATTAGTGGCCAGGTGTGTGTGTGTGTGGGGTGGGGGGGGGGGGGGGGGGCTCGCTCTAGTTACAGACAGCTTTCTATCTGCAGTCAGTTGTTGGGCATGCCCCTCAGTTAAATCCCCAGCATACATCACTGGGAATCTGAGGAAACTTTGATTGTCTCTCATGTGCAAGGGTTCTCTGAAAGGGCCATGGATTTGCCTTGGTGTCGAACATCCTGGCCATCATTTTTGTGAGCCACAAGCTGACATAATATGTGCCCCAGGATGTGAAACTCTTGCCAGCCACCCTCTCACAAAAGGACTCACCATAATTGAGCCATGCAATCCCGCTAAATTCTTTGTAGGCACCCAAAATTGAGTCTATTTAACTGAACAAGGGCTGCAATATGGAGGAATTAGTGCGGACAATCACAGAGGTCGTTCATGCAAAGGAGCACACTCAAATGACAATCTCCCTCTTTGGAAGCTTTATGCATCTAGCTCCTGCTTTTTTCTCTCTCTTAGTCTGGCCTTGCTTCCTGTGCCCCTCCAACAACCTGAAAATGTCAGTGTAATGCCTATGCCCAATGCAATGGTGTAATGCCTTAAGTACAGACTCCCACAGATTGCACTCTGCTCCAGCAGGTCCAATGGACCCCGACACTGCTGCATGGTCTGACCCCGCCGCTACACACTCACATTACTTTGGAGGGTGACTGGCACGCCGGCTGGGCATCCACTAACATGGATCTATGACAATGCCAATGACTACTATGGAGGTGTTGCACATAGTGGGGGAGTAAGCTCCTGTGACTCTGGTACGGGGAGTATTCCCTGTAATGATATTGTGATGGGGAGTATCTGCAAGGTGAGTAATATGGACCCTTATGGCGCTAGGCACTAGGGCTATAACTCAGGGATCTTCCTCTGTACCTAAGGCTATAATAATCTGCATGAAAATATCCTCTGCATTGAGTGGTATCTATATTGTGGGCTGATACTTCTTCCGAACCCACTAGAGGAGGACCGAGAGATGTCCCAGGAAGGGGAGCTATGCTGCAAGTCAACTTTTGCATTGAGGGATTTCTTTGTGCTTGGCTCCTGAGGGATTATGGGAATGAGATTCAGTCAGTCCAGCAGTGCAAGCACACCACTTTGTGGTCTATGTTAGCATCTGGCAGCGGTACCCTGTCCTGAGGGGTATCTACCCTAACCTTGGGGTACCATTGGGGGGCTATGGGTTACTTGCTGCCATGTCCGCACTTGCATTTGAAGCACCTCTACCCGCATGCTTTTCCTCCACAGCTCCAATTGATCCTGCTCAGTGGGGAGCCGTGCCCTCGTGTTCCCACCCCTCCTAGACCTTTTTGACAGTTGACCCCTGTCATCTTCCATAAAATACAAAGTGACCGCAGATTTTTGTCAGAATTTTCAAAGTGGATTTATGTTTAGTTTAGCTTATTTTAACTTACTTAATTTCATTAAACTGCCTCTCAAGAAAATGAAAGCCGTATACAATGATTCAGGTACATAATCCAATAGAGTCATAAATCTAAATAAACCAAACATAAAACATACCATATCGAAATAATACAAGACAATCTAATAAATTACCTCTAAATATTATATAAAACCTATAGCCAAACTAAATAAGAGTAAATTCTCTATTTTAATCTGTCACTAAAAATAATGGACATGATGTATCACACCCACCTATGAGTAATTATAACAAACTATGTTACCGTAAATTGTTGGCACCTGTTTAGTGGATAAAATTCATTATTTTTTCTATCATTAATGTTTGTGCCTTATTGTAAACCGTTGTGATGGTACCTAACTTAACGACGGTATAGAAAAGTTTTTAAATAAATAAATAAAATAAATCAAAAGTTAAATCTCTAATTAAACATCTGTTGAAAAAAACAGACATTTGCATTCTTCCTGTATTTTGAATAATTAGATTCCTGTTGTACAGAGACAATGTGTTCCAGAGAGCCGGTGCTCGGTAAGCAAAACAAGTCCATCTTGTACATTCCAGCCTAATCTCAGGAGTCAAAAGTACTCATCAATCGGCTTTGAAAATTCCCAGATTGTGCCGAATTGTGTGTAGATAGACGCACAGGAAGGTGCCTCTTCTTCTGAGCAGGTGTAATTTTCTGCATGTACATTTACACACACACACACACACACACACACACATATGCTTTCCAAAATTGAAAGCATGCACGTAAATGCTTCCCCTGCTCCAACTCTGCCTCCCGGCACATCCACTGTGAGCGTGGAGAAAAGTACATGCAAATGTTTTGTGTATACTTTTCTTTTCACTCCCCATTGGATGATTTTCAAAAGGCGATTTATGGGCAGAAACCAGGTTTTATGCAGGTAAAGCCTCTGGAAAATAACTCCCTTAATATCCAATTTCTATCTGGTTCTGTTATGGTTTGTGGGTATGTGGACCCTTGGCCGGAGGTGCGAGTTGTTACAGTCTGTGGGGAAGAGCCCCACAGGTCCGCACCGTCAGGAGGTGAGGTATAGGCACAGTAGGGAGCTCTGGGCACAGTAGTGGAGAGACCCCCAGGTCCAGAGAGTGAACCCTGTAGAGTGAGTAACAGTAGGTTGTATCTGGAGTGAGACCCTGAGGAGAGAGGCACCAGACAGACCGTGGGGTGGTAGGCTCAGGATTATCTGAAGGTTCTCCGGGAGGACAGCCCCGAGGGGTGGAGCTTCAGCATAGTGGGCATAGACTTGGAGGCGCAGGCCCACCCACAAAGCAGGGAGGCCCAGAGCTGGTCTCAGCTGTAGCTGTAGGCAGGAACCCGGAGTGCGGAGAAGTGACGGCAGTATAGTAGAGAAGCAGGCCCGAGGAGCGGGACAGCCAGTAGTCGTAGAACACACCAGAGCAAGCCCCGTGAAACGGGGAGCTCTAGGTAGTCTCTGGAGTAGAGAGCACAGCCTGAGGAGCGGGAAAGTGCAAACAGTCTTGCTAGCATACAAGCACAACCCCGCGGTGTTCCAAAGGAGACCCGAGTAGCAGAAGCTTGTTGCAGATTAGAACCCAAGAGGCACAGAGCCAGCCTGAGGAGTGGGGTAGGCCAGGGAAGCAAGTCCCCTTAGGAGCATACACTGACCCCTGAGGAGTGGGTGCCAGACAGGGTCCAGGAGCAAGGCTCATAGCGAAGTCTCAGGAACACAAGGCAGGAGCTGAGGACTCGTATGGAACTTGTTGCCAAGTCGGCTAGCTGGGGGCGAAGATGGAGCTTAAGTATAGGAGTCCGATGATATCATCAACCAGGGACGCCCCCGAGGTTCCCGCCTAGGAAGGCCCGACATCGAAGTAGGAAGTAGTGGCGTCCATGCCGTCGTGAGGAGTCCTGAGGAACGCGGCGGTGTAGGCAGGCCCGCACAGCGAGCAGACCTGGGGTGGGCAGGAGAGTGGTGCAAGCAGTGAGTACTCGCAGTCGCACCGACAGGTATAACAGGTTCAACAGCAAAGGTAGCCCTGGACACCACTTTTGACTGGGATTCCTGAAAGTACACTGTCCAATCCAGACTATCAGTGGAGAACTCATTTCAACCCGTGTTCCCATCAACATTATCGTACCAAAACTAGAAGACAGGTAATACACCCTTTTTAAGAGTCTAACAGAGTCCACAGGAATATGCAGGATTTCTTAACCGTAACATCTGAGGACATGCTGAGTAGGGATGTGAATCGTTTTTTGACGATTTAAAATATCGTCCGATATATTTTAAATCGTCAAAAATCGTTAGAGGTGCGATACAATAGGAATTCCCCCGATTTATCGTCAAAAATCGTAAATCGGGGGAGGGGGGAGGGGAAGGGGGAGGGCGGGAAAACCGGCACACTAAAACAACCCTAAACCCACCCCGACCCTTTAAAATAAATCCCCCACCCTCCCGAACCCCCCAAAATGTTTAAATTACCTGGGGTCCAGTGGGGGGGGTCCCGGTGTGATCTTCCACTCTCGGGCCACGGCTGCATTAATAGAAATGGCGCCAGTGCTACCATTGCCCTGTCATATGACAGGGCAAAGGTAGCGCCGGCGCCATTTTGGTTCCTGTCCCCCGACGTCACGAGCGCAGGAGATCGCTCCCGGACCCCCACTGGACCCCCAGGGACTTTTGGCCAGCTTGGGGGGGGCCTCCTGACCCCCACAAGACTTGCCAAAAGTCCAGCGGGGGTCCGGGAGCGACCTCCTGCACTCGGGCCGTATTGCAAAATGGCGCCGGCCGTATGGCCATATTGCCGTATTGCAAAATACGGTCCGAGTGCAGGAGGTCGCTCCCGGACCCCCTCTGGACTTTTGACAAGTCTTGTGGGGGTCAGGAGGCCCCCCCAAGCTGGCCAAAAGTCCCTGGGGGTCCAGTGGAGGTCCGGGAGCGATCTCCTGCGCTCGTGACGTCGGGGGACAGGAACCAAAATGGTGCCGGCGCTACCTTTGCCCTGTCATATGACAGGGCAAAGGTAGCACCGGCGCCATTTCTATTAACGCAGCCGTGGCCCGAGAGTGGAAGATCACACCGGGACCCCTCCACTGGAGCCCAGGTAATTTAAAACATTTTGGGGGGGTTCGGGAGGTTGGGGGATTTATTTTAAAGGGTCGGGGTGGGTTTTAGGGTTGTTTTAGTGTGCCGGTTTTCCCGCCCTCCCCCGATTTACGATTTAAATGATTTAAAAAAAACAAAACAAAACCGCGACGATCAGATTCCCTCCCCCCCCAGCCAAAATCGATCGTTAAGACGATCGATCACACGATTCACATCTCTAATGCTGAGAAAATTCTAAAGGAGGCTTTCAAATGTTCAACACATGGAGGTTTGATCTCCTGCTTCGGTTTTCAAACACTTTCAATTTGTGATGAATCAAATCCTTAATTATGGCTGCATTGCAAGCTTGCAGCTTCTTCACCTGTTGCTCCAATTGCTACTACTATTACTACTATTTAACATTTATAAAGCACTTCTAGACATATGCAGCACTGTACAGATACACATAAAAGACAGTGATTGCTAAAAGGAGCTTACAATCTAGTCAAGACAAATGTAAATGACAAACAAGAGTCAACGAGAAGTGTATTTATTATAGAGAAGTGGTTAGGTATTAAAAGCAACCTCAAAAAAGTGAACTTTTAGACAGGATTTGAATGTGACCAGACAGGAAGCATGACACACTGACTCGGGGAGTCTATTGCAGGTATACGGCAAAGCAAGGTGGCAAGCACGGAGTCAGAAATTAGCAGTGGTGGAGAAGGGCACAGATAAGAGCAATGAACGGAGTTCACAAGGTTGGGTGTAGAGGGAGAGAGAAGTGAAGATAGAAAATGAGGACTTGCAGAGTGAATGCCCTTGTAGGCAAGTAGAGAAGCTTGAACTGTATGTAGACATGAACTTGGAGCCAGAGCAGTGACTTGAGAGAAGGGGGTTACATAGTCATAGCGATGCCGAAGGAAGAAAAGCTGTGCAGCCACATTTTGAATAGATTGCAGTGAAGAAAGGTGGTTCAGCAGGGGGCCTGCAAAGAGCAAGTTGCAGCAGTCTTAAACGCGAGGAGATTAGAGACTGGATGAGCATTTGGGGAGCGTGCTCAGACAGAAAAGGAAAAATCTGCAATTGTAGCAACATTCTGCTTTGTCATTGTTCCTGCATTGAATTTGGCAAAAACAGAACCCCCCTCCCCCACCTCCAAACTCTCCAACTTTCTGGTCTTAAGTATGCATAAATATCACATTATTGCACATTTGTTTGTACTCTTTCAAGACACTCCGAGGAAAACACAAGAATGTGGTCTTATGATCCCTCTTGGCTGTTTTCTTTAGAAATGAGGCTGGTAATGCAAAACAGCTGAGTACACCAACGTCATAGACCTCAGTCTGTTTCACTGCCTAACGTGCCTCCTTGAGCAATCCTTTCTGTTTAAAAACATCTGTATAAGAAAATAATTTCTCTCCATGTGCCATCTGGGTATATTCCATATAAATAGTATCAGCAGAGCAGGATGTTACAAATTGGATTATGTTCGGTATCCAATGGCCCACTAATTACTTCCAATTAGATATAAAGAGGGTAATTTTGAATAGCGTGCATACATCAGCACACATGCAAGTAAGTAGAGCCTTCTAAAGTTACCAGTATTTTATGACTGTGTGGTGGGAGCCGCACAGTTTATAAAATGCCACGTGTTACTGCCGGAAAAGTTTGCACAGATGTTTCAGCAAGCATACTTCTTTGTAATGCAGGAAAACACATACTTTGTCTACTCATTTTCTAGAACTATACACATTTAGATTTTATGCTCATAAATAATTGTAACATGCATGTGCAATAACCCAGAGTTATTCGCAGAAACACATATTTTATAAAGAACGTGCGTACTGTGCTTCTGAAAATGCTTGTGTATGTTCTTGCAATTACCAGTTCACCAACATCTCCACCAGTTCACCCAGACCCTCCATCCTAATCTCCCCATCCTAACCCAGCCCTCCAGCCAGAAAACTGAAGACAACGGACAAGGGCAATCTCACTTCTGCAGTTTAATTAGCATGTCTAAAGGAGGAAGGACAAGTTCAGTAATGAATGCTTGTATACCACTTACAAAACACTAGTTTGTGTGCAAACTTCTGTACTCCACCACAGAATGCCCCTTAACCATCCCGTTTTTTCTTTTTACATTTACATGTGTAGAGATTCTGTTGGATCCCAATGTAGCGGGGTGTGGACCCGCACAAATATTTTTCCCAGTAGTCATCTTGGAATTTTTGTAGGTAGGCTTTTTGCATATCTGTAGAATCCAGCCGCCTTCCCAGACTCCTTGTCAGCGGACGTTCACCACACGGCAGGGAGACGCCATTGGACACTCTGATGCATGTGATACTAGGACCTGGCGAAGAGATGCTTAGGGCATGCGTGCGCATCGGTGCACACGTTTCTGCACATGTTGGTGGGAGAGTTGGATACCCACCCCAATGATGATGTCACATGCTCAAGACTACTTAACCTGCCTGAAGTTGGGGTTGTTGTTTCAGCAAGAAGGTCTCCTGATGGTTGTCTGCCCAGCCTTGTCTCAATCTTTGCCTGTAGTTTTCATTTCTACTTCTGTTTTTAGTCTTATCTCAAGATGTTAGTCTTGTTCTTGCCTGGCTTCAACTACAAGCTTGGTCTTTGTATAGACGTTTGGACTCAGTCATAGTCTGGCCTGTGCCAAGAGTTGCTTATGTGCTATTGGTGTGGATCTTGATTCCCAGACTCCTCAGTGGTAGATGTTCACTGTATGGCAGGGAGCTGCCATTGGATGCTTTAATGTGTGTGATACTAGGACCTGTCAAAGTTGCTTAGGGCATGTGTGTGCATTTGTGTACATGATTAGGTGCATGTTGATGGGAGAGTCATGAACCCACCCCGATGATGATGATGTCATATGCTCAAGACTACTTAACCTGCCTGAACTTTGATTTTTTGCCTCATAAAGAAGGTCTCCTGGTTCCTGTCTTCAGCTTCTGTTTGATTCCATCTTCTCAGCCTTCAGCTTTGCTTCAGTCTTCACCTGTGGCTCTGCTGCAGTCTTCAGCTCTGCTTCAGTCCTCAGCCTTGTCTCAAGCCATCAGTCTTATCCCTGCCTGGCTTCAGCGCAAGCTTGATCTTTGTATAGACGTTTGGATTCAGTCATAGTGTGGACCATGCCAAGACCCGCTCACCCGCTGTTGGTGTGGGTCTCTACCTACGAGGTTGCATCACGGCAAGAGGGGCTCATGCATATGCAGTTCCTTACAATATCCTGCACCTCCCCAGCTTTTAGACCATACTCTTTTTGGGATGAATCTCAGGGGTATACATTTCTACTGAGCATGTGCAGAGGCCAGAGGATTGGTTGCTGAAGGTTTGAAGATGGAAGGAGATATTGAGAGAGCAAGGAGATCCTCTCAGGATCTCACAGGTGAAGTCAACTGTAGAGATTTTGGAAGTAAGAGTTTTCTTAGGATTTTGAACAATGATTTTTGATAGCTCGGAGCATCTCCTGACTGAGAGTGAGGACCTTCTGGAAGGAAGAACTGCATCCCTGTGTCTGCATCTTGTGCCTAGTTAACAGCAAGGTGAAAGACATTTTTTTGAGAATTTTGAGAAGTATTTTGATAATCTATCTATTTTTGAAGCTGGGGAAAGTTTTTCTATCATCCTTGGCATATGTTGGAACTAGAAGAGAATTTACAAAACCTTATAGGGGAGATATTTTGGGCCAGGACACAGCTGTGAGAAAGAGGGTCATCAAAAGAGGCACTATGGGCAAAGAGTCAAATGTATTTTTGACTTGCATTTTTCTCATCCTGTTTATGATGTTTGGTTTCTTAGTGTGGATGCTATTTTTTAAGCTTAAGTAAATCTTTTTATTATTTTAACACTAAGGGGTAGATTTTTAAACAGCGCGAATAGGCCTACTTTTGTTTGCGCTCCAGGCGCAAACAAAAGTATGCTGGATTTTAGTAGATACGCGCGGAGCCGGCGCACGCCGAGCCGCCCAGCCTACCCCCGTTCCCTCCGAGGCCGCTCAGAAATCGGAGCGGCCTCGGAGGGAACTTTCCTTTGCCCTCCCCTCACCTTCCCCTCCCTTCCCCTACCTAACCCACCCGCCCGGCCCTGTCTAAACCCCCCCCTTACCTTTGTAGGGGGATTTACGCCTCCCGGAGGGAGGCGTAAATCCCCGCGCGCCAGCGGGCCTCTTGCGCGCCGGGCCGCAACCTGGGGGCGGGCACGGAGGGCGCGGCCACGCCCCTGGACCACCCCGTGCCGTAGCCACGCCCCCGTACCCACCCCCAAAACGCTGCCGACACGCCCCCAAAACGCCGCGATGACCGGGCCCGCCCCCGACACGCCCCCAACACGCCCCCCTCAGAGAACCCCGGGACTTACATGAGTCCCGGGGCTCTGCGCGCGCCGGTAGGCCTATGTAAAATAGGCTTCCCGGCGCGCAGGGCCCTGCTCGCCTAAATCCGCCCGGTTTTGGGCGGATTTAGGCAAGCAGGGCTCTGAAAATACGCCCCTAAACTTGGACTCTGAGCTTTTATTCAAGTGTGCCCTTTTGGATCAACTGACCCCCTCACTGTGGGGCGGATTTTAAAAGGAGCACGAATAGCCTACTTTTGTTTGCGCTCTAGGCGCAAATAAAAGTACGCTGGATTTTAGTAGATACGCGCGGAGCCGCTCGTATCTGCTAAAAATCTGGATCTGCGCGCGCAAGGCTATGGATTTTGTATAGCCGGCGCGCGCCGAGCCGCCCAGCCTACCCCCGTTCCCTCCGAGGCCGCTCAGAAATCGGAGCGGCCTCGGAGGGAACTTTCCTTTGCCCTCCCCTCACCTTCCCCTCCCTTCCCCTACCTAACCCACCCGCCCGGCCCTGTCTAAACCCCCCTCTTACCTTTGTCGGGGGATTTACGCCTCCCGGAGGGAGGCGTAAATCCCCGCGCGCCAGCGGGCCTCTTGTGCGCCGGGCCGCAACCTGGGGGCGGGCACGGAGGGCGCGGCCACGCCCCTGGACCACCCCGTGCCGTAGCCACGCCCCCGTTCCCACCCCCAAAACGCTGCCAACACGCCCCCAAAACGCCGCGATGACCGGGCCCGCCCCCGACACGCCCCCAACACGCCCCCCTCAGAGAACCCCGGGACTTACACGAGTCCCGGGGCTCTGCGCGCGCCGGTAGGCCTATGTAATAGGCTTCCCGGCGCGCAGGGCCCTGCTCGCCTAAATCCGCCCGGTTTTGGGCGGATTTAGGCAAGCAGGGCTCTGAAAATACGCCCCTAAACTTGGACTCTGAGCTTTTTATTCAAGTGTGCCCTTTTGGATCAACTGACCCCCTCACTGTGGGGCGGATTTTAAAAGGAGCACGAATAGCCTACTTTTGTTTGCGCTCTAGGCGCAAATAAAAGTACGCTGGATTTTAGTAGATACGCGCGGAGCCGCTCGTATCTGCTAAAAATCTGGATCGGCGCGCGCAAGGCTATGGATTTTGTATAGCCGGCGCGCGCCGAGCCACGCAGCCTACCCCCGTTCCCTCCAAGGCCGCTCCGAAATCGGAGCGGCCTCGGAGGGAACTTTCCTTTGCCCTCCCCTCACCTTCCCCTCCCTTCCCCTACCTAACCCACCCGCCCGGCCCTGTCTAAAACCCCCCCCTTACCTTTGTCGGGGGATTTACGCCTCCCTCTGGGAGGCGTAAATCCCCGCACGCCAGCGGGCCTCTTGCGCGCCGGGCCGCGACCTGGGGGCGGGTACGGAGGGCGTGGCCATGCCCCCGGACCGCCCCGGGCCGTAGCCACGCCCCCGTACCCGCCCCCAAAATGCTGCCGACACGCCCCCGAAACGCCGCGACGACCAGGCCCGCCCCCCCCGACACGCCCCCGACACGCCCCCCTCGGAGAACCCCGGGACTTACGCGAGTCCCGGGGTTCTGCGCGCGCCGGTAGGCCTATGTAAAATAGGCTTCCCGGCGAGCAGGGCTCTTAAAATCCGCCCCTGTGAGTATTGAACAAAGTGACTGCAGCCTGGTTACTCCACTTCAGCATCTAGGATGCTGCTGGAGAACACCAACCCCCAGGGCTGAAGTTTGTTGCAAGAGTGTTTTAGAGATCTGGGAGAGCAAAGACAGCCCTGGGACTTTGTTGTAGCCTTTGCATCAGGGAGCCTCCACCAGAGAGGGGTTGTACCTGCTAAAAACCATTCAGAATGTACCATTTGTGTGGTGAGGAGATATAATAAACCTGTGAATAGGTAGCTTCTCCATAGGAGAGAGTGCACATGGTGTGTTCCTCTGATATAAAGTTAGACCACCATCTTAGGGTGTGGAATTTGTGTTTCTCTTCCAAGGGCAGCATGCTATGGCTGTCCCTTGATTTTCTTTAAGTTTAATGCCTCCATAGAACCTCTTATTTTGGATATGGGAGTTGCTTTCCACTCTCCCTATCCCTTTTCTATTTTAAATTGTCTGAATTCTGAGTATCCATTAATTAGAGACTCAGTTAAATTATTTTCGTCCTTGTTCTAACATCAATGGAAGAGTTTGCTTCAGTGAGAAGGGACCTGAGGATCATCTGTTTCTAGAGGAGGGATGACTTACAGCCATCCAAAGGAGAAAGGGGGGAAAAGGAGTTGGCATGGATCCCTTATAAGGCCTATGAACATGTACTGGAGATTTGGAGAAGAGGAGTAACAACAGTAGTATGTGCTGATATTAAAAGGAAGGAGAATACATAGTGCTATTTAGGTACTGTGAGGAGAATAAAGAATGTGAGAAGACAACATAGAGAAGTAGAAGATAAATGTCTGTGCAAAAAGGATTTCATCCCTAATATTTCACCTACATTGGGAGGGAAGAACTAAAACTTGCCCTATGCCAAAGAGATGGTTTTACCATCTTGAAATTGAATTACATTTTAAGAATTTACAAATGTATTAAGATTTACTTGTATCATTGATAATCGGTCATTAATGATAGAATTGTTTCAGCTGGAGTATGGATCTCTATATCACAAGTTTTCCCAGAAGAAGAAGCTATATTTGAAAGAAATTTTGTTCATGTTTTTTTCAGTGTCTGACCGAGAGTATGCGAGTAGCCTTTCCACTTGAGGAATAAAGTGGTCGAAAGGTCAGGAGGATGTATTGTAGACTCAAATACATGCCTGCTTAAGACTTTACATTTATTTGCATCTTTGAAGTTGAAGTGAAGATGTGGGCATCCCTGAGAACCTGGACTGGGGGGAGGGGAATGGAGTAGGGGAATAAATGAAAAAAACTTGTGGGAGTACCATTGTGTTTGAAAAATTGATGACAGTTTGTATTCAAGTGTATTCCTCCATAAAGATATATTGAAGAAAAAAAAAGAACCAAACATTTTTCAAAATGGCGCCGGCCATATGGCCATATTGCCGTATGGCCGGTGCCATTTTTCATTACGGCAACACAATTCGAGTGCAGGAGGTCGTTCCCGGACCCCTGCTGGACTTTTGGCAAGTCTTGTGGGGGTCAGGAGGCCCCCCCAAGCTGGCCAAAAGTCCCTGGGGGTCCAGCAGGGGTCCGGGAGCGATCTCCTACGCTCGTGACGTCGGGGGACAGGAACCAAAATGGCGCCGACGCTACCTTTACCCTGTCATATGACAGGGCAAAGGTAGCGCCGGCGCCATTTCTATCAACGCACCCGTGGCCCGAGAGTGGAAGATCACAACGGGACTCCCCCACTGGACCCCAGGTAATTTAAGACATTTTGGGGGTGGGTGGGTTTTAGGGATGTTTTAGTGTGCCGGTTTTCCCGCCCTCCCCCGATTTACGATTTACACGATATTTAAAAAAACAAAACTGCGATGATCCGATTCCCTCCCCCCCCCAGCCGAAATCGATCGTTAAGACGATCGATCACACGATTCACATCTCTACCAAACAACTATAAAGACTACCATCATTTCACAACATATCAGTAAAGTAATGTTGGAAACCAAAGTCAGCTTCCAATCTGTTTCTTACTGCCCAGAGACTGACAACTTCATCAGTGCTGTTTTCATTACTGCTGTTGTTTAGCTGAACTGTATTTTGGGAAGTGTTTGCAGTGCAAGGGTATTGAAAGTTATCTTTTCCCCCGCTCAGGGAATCCTGGATATTAAAATAATTTAATAACAAGAGACATGTAACACCTAAAACTATGATTTGAGATATGGCCTCTGGATCCACTATCCGGAACTCATCACCCCAGGGATTACACATGCGACATTGCTTGTATGCATATACTTCAGGGTCTTGCAAAATGCTTCGTATATACATACATGCTACTTAAGAAGTAAATTTTCAAAGGTGCTTTATGTGTAAAAATAAATAATATCATGTACTCGAGCTCATGCTTTTTTTTTTTTATAAATGCACAAATTTTCCATTTTGTCTGTAAATTTTACCAGCAGAAAAAAAGGACAGGCTCAGGATGTTCTGGAGCAGAGTTCAGAAGTACATGCACTAGTTGCTGTTTTGTAAGAGATATATGAGTAGACTTTAACTTATTTCTACAGTTTTACACCTGTGAATTGAGTCATACAAGTGACATCAGACAAGTCTGTTGTCTGCGGTTTTTTGGGTGGGAGGTCTGATTGAACTGGTGGGGGGTTCAGGGTGATATGGTAGAGGGGTCTAGATGAACTGGGTGAACTGGCGGAGGTATCGGCAAACTGGAAATTTCAGGTATGCATGCAAGTAATTTCAAAACTATATTGCATGTATACTTTATAAAATACCTGCTTCCATGTATTAATTGGGGTTATTATGTGTGCATGTTATTTATTTATGCACCTAAAATATAGGCATGTATGTGTATAAAGTATATAACAAAAGACTGTGTTTTCTTGCATTGCAAATATTCATATGCTACTTTTGGAACAGAGCTCTATGGTATTTTATAAACTGTACAGCTCCTACCATACAGTTTATAAAATGCTAATATTAATATTTGTGCACCCACTTATGCATGTAAATGCTGTACCGTGGATAGGTTTGAAAGTTAGACTCTATATAAGGAGCTTCCAATTTTACATCCAGAAACATTTTAAAAGTTTGCCCCAGTATGAAGGTTGCTTTCATATGACAGCTCATTACCTCAGAAAAGCCACTTGAAATAATTTGAAAATGCTGTGTTTCCCAGATTGCTAAAATCCTAAAGCAGTTTGAAGTGTTTAAAAAAAAAAAAAAAAAAAAGGGTTATTTTTTAAACTCTGCCTACTTTAATCATTCTAAATAAAATCAAAGTTTACCACAATTTCCCTTCATCAATAACAAAATTTTGCCACTTTGCCACAGTCTAAGTACCTTGGAGCTCTTTTCTCGTTCTGATGATTACTCCCCAGAAGTTTCATCAGAATTGATAAGAAAACCCCAATTTTGTAGCCAAAAATAGACTGCAAATACTTCCCCCATTGACTTTAATGGGAACGGAAAATGAATAAAACTAATCAACAAATTGGTTTTTCCCCCTATGAAACTAATACAATGAATTTGGGTCCTGGCAAAACAAAAACTGAATCAAAACAAATTTTTTCCTTCTGCTCATCCCTACCATTAGGCACACACTTCCAGTCCTCCTCTACTGCAAAGGGTGCGGGGCTGGAAGCTGGGGCTGTGGAAGTCAGTCCCTGGATTGGTTGCAGTGACCTCTAGAGTCCTCCCTGGGGATGCTGGGAACAGTATGCAGATGATCCTTCCAGTCCTCCTCTACTGCAAATGATGCGGGGCCTCTGGAAGCTGGGGCTGTGGAAGTCAGTCCCTGGATTGCTTGTGGTGACCTCTCCCAGGGGATGCTGGGAGCAGTATGCAGATGAGCCTTCCGATCCTCCTCTACTGCAAAGGGTGCTGGGCCTCTGGAAGCTGCGTATCTGAAAATGTTTTGTCACCTCGCTTTACATCTTTGGCAATCTTTTCTTCCAGTTGACCTTTTGCTTTACTTATTTCTTTCTTCATCTGCCTCAAATTTAACAGATATTCTTCCCTGTATTCCCTTTTTTGGGGATCCTTTATACTTCTTGAATGTTGTTCTGTTGCCCTTATTTTTTCAGTCACCTCCTTTGAGAACCAGATTGATTTCTTTTTCTTCTTACTCTTGTTCACTTTCTTTTTTTTTTTTTAATTTATAGTTTATTAATTTTTAATTTCAGTTACAAGAAAATATTTCAATGCATTATCCATATTCCAGAATAAAAGAAAACAATGTAAATATAAATATATTTCACTTTACAAAAACAGGAAATATTATATCCTGGTCTGGTATACATTATAATATATTTAGGAAATCAAGGGAGACCAAGATTATATTAAAGCAGATCATAGGCAATCTAAATAATTTGAAATAAAATACTGAAACTAGAGGTTAGCCAATACCCACAATTACTCTTATCCAACTACTCCTGGATTCACTTAGGTACAAGATGGTCTATCTAAATAGCTACGTAACTGTATTGGCTCTGTGAAAATATATTTTGCATTTCCATAATATATAAAGCAACGGCAAGGGAACCGCAACATAAAATGTGCCCCCCTTCCCACCACCTCTCCCCTCATTTCCAGAAATTTTTTTCGTTTCAACTGGGACAGTCTAGCAATGTCTGGAAAAATCTGTATACACTGTCCAAAGAATTTTATTTTTTAGAACCTGAAATGGTGCTTTAATACTCCATCTCTATCCGTTTTTGAGGCAAACTGAACCAATAACGTTGCCCTCAGGTTTATCTCCATTTCAAAAGATTTTTCCAGAAAATCCGTCAGATCTAGCGATTCTTCTTCTCCTTTCCCTAGATTGTTGTTACCATTCCCAATAGGATTTCTCTGTGTTAAATAGTAAGTAGATATTATAACTGGGATTTTCTCTGTGGGATACTTCAGAATATTTGTGAAATAACTTTTCAATAAGTCTACTGGGGACTGTAATTTCGTTTTTGGGAAGTTAAGAAATCTTAAGTTCGCTCTTTTTACTTGATTTTCAAAGAATTCTATTTTATTTTCCACCATTTTTTCAGATTTTATAAGATTCAATTGAACCTCTTCAATTTTCTTAACTTTCCCTTCTAAGATATTTATTTTTTCTTCAGCTGAAGCCAGCGAATCCTCTACTTTCTGTGTCTTAAGCATTGCTTCTTGCACAGTTGAAGTTAAAGTAATTATAGATTTCTGCATAGTAATTAAAATGTTTTTAATCTCCTCCAACGAGGGGGCCAAAGCTGAGGTAGTTAGCGGGGTTAGATTGTCCATCTTGTTTCCTACCTCCAGGAGTCCTTCACCTAATTTCTGCTGTTCCGGGCGTTGTTGTGCCAGCTCCGAGTGGTTCCTGGAACCTGCCAAATTCAGGTCCTCCGAGGGGGTTCTTTCCACCCCTCTCTGGTTCCCACTCGCCATTAACGGAAACTGCCCGAGTGCCTCAGCACTCACTGAACGTTTCCTTGGTGGCTCCGGCGGCGTTGGAAGTCCTGGGCTAAGCGAGATCTCTGAGGTCAAGGAGCTCGGCAGCTGCTTTCTGTCTGCTCCAGCGACCAATACTTCCGGGTTTGGAATGGCGTCCTCGTGAAGGCTTCATCTATCCTCGGTTGAAAGGAATGCTCTGGTGTAGAGGTAATTTCGCGAATACGAGCTTTCCTTTTAGAATGAGGCATTATGCTTCCAAAAAGTAAAATATGTGGAAATCGCTCGTTTAAACTCTCTTTCTCCCGGGAGCGATGCCCTCACGACCTCACAGCTCAGCGGCCATCTTGGTCTCCCCTTGTTCACTTTTCTAGCATTTAGATTTGTTGCCTTTGTAATAGCTTCTTTTAATTTGGCCCACTGTTGTTCCATTTTATCCTAGTTCTTTCTCCAGGTAAGTCCCCATTTTGTCAAAGTCTGTATTTGTGAAATTCAAAACTTGGCTCTTCGTGTGATTTTTCTATATCCTATTTGCAATATCAAACCATACCCTCTGAAATCATTAGTGCTCTGGCGAGCCCCTACCCAAACATTAGAGACATTATTACTATTAGTAAGCACTAGATCACACTTTCCTTCATGGGATCCATTACAATTTGTTTCAGCAGAGCTCCTTGAAAAGCATCCACTATCTCTTTACTTCTCTTAGATTCCGCAGAAGGGATACTCTAATCCACATCTGGCAGATTAAAATTTCCAGCGAGCAGCACTTCTCCCTTCTTTCCTACTTTTTAGATGTCTTCGATCAGATCTCTGTCCAGTTCTTCTGTTTGAGTCGATGGTCTGTAGATCACACCAGTAAAAATGGAAGTACCTTCTTTTTTTAAGGACGGTCCATAATGTTTCTTCTCTACCTCATGTCACTGGTAATTCAGTCTGTCCTCTCTGTCCTTCCTTATCAAGTTATTTTTTATTTATTTATTTTATTTAAAGTCTTTTCTATACCGATAACCGTTCGCACATCGCATCGGTTTACATCAAACAATTAACTTTTGGGCGTGGCCCTTACAAGTAACAGTCGAATAACAGTAAATATAAATACATGGAACTATAATAACATGACTACAAAGTACAGTATATATAATAATAAGATAACAACAATGTACAGTATATATAATACTCTAACAATAATGTACAGTATATTTACGGCATTCATGGCTGTATCCCAATCATTAGATTCAGTGAACCATGTCTCTATAACATCAGCAATGTCCAATTCTGCCTCCACCATTAGGGCCTGCAGGTCTGGGATTTGAGACACTTACTTAGCTAAGTGGCACCCGCTGACCGTAGCAGGATATTCAACAGCTCCACTTAGCCTGATAAGTGCTGTTTTCAATATCGGGTTCCTTAGGTACTAAGTTCTCATGGCCCATTCTGAAATACACAAATTTCTGATTGTACTTACCTACATAGCACGTTACTGCATAAAAAATGTAGAAAGTCACTAAGGTATTACTGTATAAAGAGGTTGTGCATTTCTGTCAGGAAGATCAAACAGATGTTGTCTTATTTGTACATGTATTCTTTCCCTTTTTAAGAACATATAATGAAATGCAGAGTTTTTGTAGACACTCTGGTTTAGCCTTTAGTTTAGATTGTTCTGCTTGCAATGTGCATTGGCTTAGCGACTATAAAACAAAACATATGCCTGTGCTACTCTGGTTTAAGCGAAGCATAAATATAGCATGAGAAGCTAATGAATGAACTGAAGAAATGTTCTTTAACAGACAGTGGATGCAACCATAGTAGAAAGTACAAATCTTTATTAAAATATTTACACTTTGGAGAAGAAAACAGTTTGAGAAAGAAAGGAGAATACAAAGTAAGCCAAGTACAGAAGGAACATAGATAAGATTTACTTAAGTTCTGAGGAAGATAAGTAGTAATGCTGCTTTAAGAAATCCTTTTATGGTGCACACTACTTGTGTATTCAGAAAGAGCAATGGGAAGCTAATCTGGTGTTTTAAATTAGCATTCAGATACAGGAACCACTTTTCAAATTGTCCTCATGTGAGCTGTTATTGTCTTCTTCAGGCAGATATTGCTGTGGTATGAGAAGAATTACATACTTTTTTTTTTTAATAACTACAGCAGACAACTGTACCGGCATATAGTATGCATTTATGCACATCACTGGCTTTCTGATTGATCCTTTCACTATTAAATGCCGGTACAGTTGTCTGCTGTATGGGCATTTAATAGTGAAGTCAGCAGGAGAAGGACAAAACTTCTTCTCCTGCTTGGCTTAGCTGTATATTGTTGGGGGTTGGAAAGTGGGGGAGGGAGGCTTGGCGTGTGGGTGAAACTGGGGGGGGGGGGGGGAGGGATCGGGGCTGTGCAACTGCTGCATTTAAACCCCAATATTCAGTAAGCCAGCTAAGGCCCTAGTTACCCAGATAACAGAACAGAAAAACAGAGTTTCAAACGCAGACTGAAAACGCATATGATCTAACCTTGTGATCTTATTATGGAACGGCGATATATAAAAACACTCAAATAAATAAATAATAGCTGTATCCCGGTAACTTTAGCCAAGTGTATTCAGTGAGCGATTCATCCTGCTGTATATTTGACTAACGTTATCCAGATAACTTTGCTGCTGGCCAGCTTCATGAATATTGACCTCAAAATTCATTGGGGAAAACATATTGAAAATATATTGATACATTTTTTGTAACCATTTGTTGGGGGTTTGTAGGTTCCCCTGGGGCCATAAAAGTATTTGTTAGGGGGGACTGCTCTCGTCATCCATCTCTCTGCCTTCCTGCACTTCCCAGGGAGCGAGCTCTTTCTGCGTGGGGGACGGAAACCCTTTGCGGCCCAGGTGATAGAGTAACTCTTCTGTAGTGTGTGTAACTCTACACTGATGTATCCTCCTCAAGGATGGACAGGCTGGACTCAAACTGGGTGTTCAAATCAAATTTACCGATTTTATCCCGCTCCCGGGCCATCGGCTCCCCTAATCAAAATGTCGCTGATGGCCCTTTGCCCTTACCATGTGACAGGGTATCCGTGCCATTGTCCGGCCCCTGTCACATTCAGGTAAATGTGTAATTAAATATGGCAATTAAATATGGCAGCCATCCAGTGCGCCCTCCATGTGACAGGGGCCGGCCATTGGCCATTTTTAAAAATGGCGCGGGCCATCCGGGGCTCTAAACAGGGACCTAGGGCCATCTAGTGTTTATCCCAAGGGGGTGCCTCACTAGCATTATGGCGTGTGAGGATTTATTGGCTGGGAATCAGAGACATGCTTTGGGCCCAACTACTTCCATCTCTTCAGCAAGCTAAACATTTCTGTAATGCTTCACTTTGTTGTTGATTCATTTAGGTAGCAATGACATGTTTTTACAAAGGGATTAACTTTATTTGCATGATTTTTTTTAACTTTATGTTTATTAATTTTTTCAATAATACAAAGCAAAGCAAGAGGAAAAAAAGAATACAACCTTGTGAACTAGAAACACATAGGAATCTTCCAATGTAAAACATTATTTAAATGGAAAACAAAATAAGCATAGTAACAATATTTATCCCTATTTTCATTAGAGCATCAACAAAAAAGGAAGAGAGGCAGAGATCCATGGAGGAATATAAGGAAATATAAAATTAAAGGACAAAGGCAAAACATAGAAGAACCAATGTATAAATAGGTACTCAGCTAAGACTCAACTGGGCGCAGAAGACACTAGCAGGGACTTCCTAGGAACCAGAAAAACTTTCCATTGATCTGGTACAAAGAAAACAAAGCAATCATTGCCATATTTAATTACACATTTACTTGAATAGCACAATTTAAAAGAAACACTCAGAGCAATAGCCTCCTGTCTCAAGGCAAGAAACCCCTCCTTCTCTCCTGAGTTGTTTTAGCAATATCAGGAAATATTCTTACGGGCGGATTTTAAAAGCCTTGCTAGCGTAAATCCGCCCGGATTTACGCGAGCAGGGCCTTGCGCGCCGGCGCGCCTATTTTCCATAGGCCGACGGAGCGTGCAGAGCCCCGGGTCACGCGTAGGTCCCGGGGTTTTTGGAAGGGGGCGTGTCGGGGGCGGGACCCGATGACGCTGCGTTTCGGGGGTGGGGCGTGGCGTTTCGGGGGCAGGACCGGGGGCGTGGTGCCGGCCCGGGGGCGTGGTCCAGGCCTCCGGACCAGCCCCCGGGTTGGAGGACGGTGTGCCAGCAGTCCACTGGCGCGTGTAGATTTACGTCTGCTTTTCGCAGGCGTAAATCTACGGACAAAGGTAAGGGGGGGGTTTAGATAGGGCCGGGGGGTGGGTTAGGTAGAGGAAGGGAGGGGAAGGTGAGGGGAGGGCGAAAGAGAGTTCCCTCCGAGGTTGCTCCGATTTCGGATCGGCCTCGGAGGGAATGGAGGCAGGCTGCGCGGTTCTGCGCGCGCCAGCTGCCCAAAATCGGCAGCCTTGCGAGCGCTGATCCAGGATTTTAGAGGATACGTGTGGCTATTTATTTATTTATTTATTTATTTAAAGGATTTTTATATACCGCGGCACGTTACAAAACATCACCTTGGCTATGCTTGTATCTTATAAAATCCGCCTGCTGCGCAAACAAAAGTACGCGATCGTGCTGTTTTTAAAAATCTACCCCTTATTGTTTGAGCATAAAACTGAGAATTCAAGTTGCTGATATAAAACTTTATAATTTTGCCAAGGTCCTGTTCCATAACAAAGGAAACAAAAAGAGTAGAATGCTCAATAACCTCTGGACCAGAATTAACCATGAAATTTGTAAGATTAAATGCAACAGCAGAAAAATGACCTTCGGAGGTACTAGAGTGAGAACCAGGCAAAAAATGTATCTTATTGATGGAAGGAACTTGATCTGCTGAAAATTGTAATATTTCAATAAGGTATTTCCTGAGCATCACATAGGGAGTTTCACCCATTATTTTGGGTAAATTAACAAAAAAATCAGAGATTAAAACTTCTATGTTGATTTTCCAATTACTCAATCCATCTGGAAAGGCTTTAAAACTCTGAATAATTTTTAATCTGAGCCTCTATCCCAGAAATCTTGTTCTGTGCCTTCTCAATAAGATCTTCATGCTTCTTTACAGAAGGTTGAAATTTTGCAGCTAATAAATCAATTTTAGCAGTACACATTTGAATGACAGTCCCAAAACTAGCTGTTAGCTCCTAAAGGGAGTCTAAGGTGATCACCGCCCGCTTAGTTAGTGTTGAGAGGGACTCATTGCTAGAGGCTAGTTGGAAGGCCAGGGGTAGAGCCTGGTTCGACCACAGTGCCCTCATCGACCAAAGCCGGTGAAGAGGACCACAAGGCAACATTCTGGTTTTCTCCTGCATCCACGGGTGAGGAGACAACACGGAACACTAATGTTGGACTCTAGCGGGACTCCTCTACCACAATTGCATTGCCAGCATCATTAGCATGTGACTCGGCTGACCTGTGAAGCACATCCAGTCTTTCAGCTGCTGGTGAATGCTGGTTCAGGGGGCTGAGAGAAGCCTCATCCCCTGGTGATACAGGGTTTCCTCCATCCTGAATTACAAAAGGGATTTCCCCCTAGTTGTCAGTGGTTCCATGGGACACGAAGTTTGAAATCAACTGCTGCCCCCAAAGGTAAGTAGGATCCAGGGATTTAAATCCGTACCTTATTCTTCCATACATGCCCTTTTAGATGGCATTCATGCAAAGGTAACAAAAAACATTTGGGAGCAGTCTACAGCATATCCTCACTCAAGCTACCATCTTGGCATCCTCCCTCTTGTTATGATCCTGCTCGCAGAGCCCATCCTGCAAGCAGGCTTTCACTTACCCCCAGGCTGGCCCGAAGCTGCCACGCCCTTTCCTGCGGGCCGGGCCATTCCCGGACCCGGCTGCAGCTGTCCTTCTGCTGCTGCTGCTTGGTGCCACCGCCAGGACTCTGTTTCTTCATGGCCTGCGGGCTGACGACGTTCATCCTTGGTGTGGCCCTGAAGCTGCCACTGCTGACACCTTCTACGTGGCAGGGGAACTGCTCTTGTCACTGCCCTCACAGCAGGGAAGACGCCGCCACCCAAAAGTCATCTTCGTGGCCTAGTGCCGCCGTTGGGGCCTGCTCCTCCGTCTGTGTAGCAGGGATGCCACCATCCATGGTCCTGTTCCTCCCTGGGCCCTCCTCTAGGCGCCAGCGTGCACCTCTTCACACTTTTAAAGGGCCAGCAGCAGGAAAAGCCCGCAGCCCCACCGGAAGCCAGCCTTCACTCAACTTCCTGCTTCAGCCCTATAAAAGGGCTCAGTTCCTGATCCACAGGGCCTTCGGATTTGATCCCATGGTTGTCCATGTTCTTCTGTGCCGGTCCAGGTCCTCCGTGGTCTTCATTTGTCTAGATGACTCTTCTTTCTGTGTTCCTGGTCTCCTCGTCCTGAAGTTCCTGGTCTTGTCCTTCATCATAGCTCCTTTGTCACCTGTTACATGTCCTGATGTTCCGTGGTTCTGTTCCTGAGTCCTGATGTCTTGGTCCTGATGCCTTCGTCTTCACCTCTGCAACCACTTCCCAGTTTCCTGCATCCACCTTTCCTGGCGTGCCACCGTTGTGGTCCGTGACCAGCCCATGGGGGGCTGTGTAGGGCACTTCGTGGTACAAGGCCTTCTTGTCCGCAGTGCCAGTCTCTGGAAGACCCTGTTTTTAATGTTCCAAGTTCCGAGTCTTGAATCCTGAGTCTTGAATCCTGTCCCGGTCTTTGGAGTTTCTTGCCTGCTTCCGTCCATGCCCAAGACTCTGCCAGAACCTGCTCCGCTACAGCGTGGTCCACGACCAGTCACAGGCAGCTGTGTAAGGCATGCCCCGGTGCAGGCCTTTATGAATCTTCGTCATGTTCCAGTCTCAGGTTCCACTACTTCACCTGGAGTCTGCTTCACGCTCAGTGTGGTTCGCGACCAGCCATGGGCGACTGTGTAGGGGGCACTGCGATGCAGTTCTCACCTAGTACTTCGCCTGAGTCCTGAATCCTTGTCTGAGTCTTCTGAGTAACCTGAATCCTTGTCTGAGTCCTTCCAAGTTCCAAGTCCTCATCTGAGTTCTTCCAAGTTCCAAGTCCTTGTCTGAGTCCTTCCAAGTTCCAAGTCTTCTTCTTGCTCCTGCCCTCAGCCTCCGTCTGGCCTCACACACTCGTTGTTCCCAAGCGGTGGGTCTGAAAGGGCTTTTGAGTGGCCGGAGGGCTACTTCTGAGACCAGCATTGTATTGCTGGGTCTCCTTGGTGCATGTAGGTCCAGTGGAGGGCTGATCCTGCTTGATGCCTGTTCCGAGTTCCTTGATTTAGTTCCAATCCTGCTTTGTTCCTGCTCTGCCCATGCTTGCATGCACTCACCTCCCATGGTGTGGCTCGGGGTTCTCTTTGAGTCATGCCGTGGTTCAGGGGCTCACGCTTTCCCATGAGCTAGCGGCCACGTCTGTATCAGGACCTGTAGGTCGCGTTCGCAACATCTCGGTCCAACTTTATTTGCATGATTAAGATAAATTTTCTTTTGATTCATTGAGGATTCCCTTTTGCAATTGGTTTGGTCTCATATAATTCCCAGGTGAGTTTGGAGGGATGCTCGTGACATGAAAATTGTGGATCAGATTTGGTGATGTCATAATTGGGAAATTTCTAAATTTGTTGCACTGCTTGGAGGTTTGATCTCATGAATTGATCATGTAGACCTGATGGAATTCATCTTTCAGAAATTGCTTGGGATATTTTCTTAAGCTCTTGCCAAGATTCTACTGAACTGGGTTTAGGAATCATAGTATCGTAGCTAGTGGATGAAGGCAGTGAAGGAGGACAAGCGAGTCTCTGTTCTCATTATTGGCAGGATTTTACCATTCCAGCCCAAGGCACCAGTTTAAGACATGACAATTGTAACTGAGCAGGCTTCAGTGTAACTCAGAATTCTATGCATTATTCTACCATGGAATAATGATTGGTTGGGAATTGAATGTACCTTTCAGCTTAGTGCCACCACAAGTTATGGAGTACTGATTGAAGTGAACTACTGCGTACAGCTACTGCATCTTGGTTAGCTTGTCACCATCTATTTGGGTAGCCGAGTTCGGCAGCAGACTCTCATTAGGCTAGTAGTCTTTGATGGGACATTGATTTAATCTAGTAGCCCTTTATGTTTGTTAAATATGAAATATATAGCTGATCTGGGGGGTTGGTATGGAAGGTTATTAGTTGAGCTTTTTTGTATGTTACATTTCTTTCAAATAATTGTAATTTTGTTATTAAAGCTATGATTCTATTGTTCAAATTTAATTGACTGGATATTATTTTGGTGTTTTTTGATCGAGTTAAGGGGGCTAAATTTGTGTTAGGGTATTTGAGGGACTTTAAAGAAAATTACTCTAGTACCATGGTGTAAGCATAAATCTACTTTTTCTGTTCATATACAGGCTGATTCGCTAACGTGTGCTACTTCATTACCATGCATTAATATGTGATAACACATGTTATTTGCCATGACTCCCATTATTTCTAATGAGACCCATTCATTAATAACATGTTATCACAGTAGTGCACTTTAGTGATTCACCCTAAATATGCTCTCTATACATTTTTTTGATATAAAATATGCATTCTTCAAAGAAAAGGCAGTCTTTCACAAGAAATGAGCTGCAGTGCACTTTTATGGTATAGAATACTATACTTGCAGGAATTAGAATTGAAATGCTGTGTGTGGAAAGACAGAAAGAGAACACTTTGCAGATGCTGAAAAGCCTCGATATTTGCTATGACAGGGAATACAACAGTAGAAGCATACATCACCAGCTACAGTGAAACATTACAGCAATGGTGTGGACAATTCTGGTCCTTGAGGGATGTAAGAGAACCAAATTATTCAAAGTTCTTGCCCCAAGTGCATGCTCATCTACATGATGAATATGCACTGTGGCTGTCCTGAAAACCATACCAGTTTGTAGCCCTCAAGGATTGGAATCGCCCACCACTTTATTTCAGTGATGCTAATAAGCCATAAAAGCCATAATTTATCAGCAGATATGTCAATAAATTAGATATAGGGGCAGTGTTGTTTTTAAAAAATCCAATCCCCTTTAAATTGCAGGAGATCACATTATTGCAGTCTGGACACTATCTATCCAGAGGATCTCAGAACTGTCAACACTCAATGATTAACTTGGTTTCTTGCTTGTTCAGTGCAAACTCTGTCTTCCAAAGGAACTTACTTTATCAACAGTAAAGAATAATACAAGCATTCTTTTAAATAAGCAATTGTAGAAAGAAAATACTCATTCATACCGTACAAACTTAAACTAACATCCCAGGTTCTGACTAGCAAAACAAAAGGAAATTAATGATTCTTATTCTGGTATAGGAACATTATCCAAAAGCTTTGCTTGAAAGTACTACGTTCGCTGTACAGCTAATAATTTGTGTAATAGCAGCAGCTCAGCAGCAATGCAGCAGTCACACTCAATCGAACATGTGGACAATTTTTGGAGGATAAGGAGATCTATCAGTAAAGTGCTATTAGCAAACTTTAGAGAAAACATATTCTGTAGCTCATTGCTCTGTTGTGAATTAAGGAATGATCTTTTACATTTAAATCTGCTGCAGAACTGGCAATAGATACGTTGTTTGCTTGATTTACCTACTACCCATGACCTAGAGAAAATTATTTTAGACAGATAATCTACTGTATGGAGTAAATAAAAACATGCCTTTGCTACGCAGAATGGTCTGCATTAGGAATTACAGAATTCATTATCACCCGCTTTAAAATGGTTCTTCCTACTAATATCCCTGTTTGTATATTTGTACGTCAGGGTATTTATTTTATTTTTTATTTAGTTATATTGTTGACGTTTGAATCTCCTTTTCTACAGTCAGCTCAAGTCAGCTCAAAGTCAGCTTTTATGACTTACAGGAAAAAAAAAAGTGCCATAATTCAACATAATAAACTAAAAAATGCATATCAAATTACTTTTTCACAACAAAAGAACAAGAAAAACAATCTTTATTACAGTATGAAACAGAAATATGAAATTAAAGCATAACATCATCTCACTCCTAGTACATTATAATTAAAATTTACATCTCCAGCTTCGTAAATTCTATTTCATCCCCTTTCCTCATATTGGACATATCTGGAAGAAGCTTGGAGGACACACAGTGTGCAAGTTCAAAACTAGGAGGTTAACATGGAGAGGAGCAAGCCAAGTACAAAAGTAAATTCTGTGGGTAAAATAATGTTTTCCTCGCAGAACAGACTTTTTGAAAATGCCCTTCCCTGCAGGTGAAACCTTATCTGCAGCATGAAGAGGCATTCCCAGGTTGCTGTGAGGGCCTTGCCTTGCGCTTACTTGCATGCTTTATGGATTTTCAAAAGCAGATGTGTATTTTTTTTTTCCCTTGGAAAATGTTACCTGTGCAATTTAGCAGATTTAAATGTGTGCAGGCGATTTTGCTGGTATAATTTTCAAAGTGAACATGGGCACATGCTTTTACTCTGAAAAATGATGCAGAATCCAGGCATAAAAAGTTCCCACAGACTTTGCACTTTTGCGAGCGGTTAGAAAATAACCCCCATGACCCCTCCCCCCTCCTCCATCTGTGACTAGAAAATCAGAAACAGTTCTCTGATAAGGGGGTAGAGGTAAAACCAGCTACAGTTATGCACTCTTTTCCTTCCCTGTCTTGTCTTAAAGATAAAATTGAAAAGTTGCAAAGCCCTGCAAAAATTCCAGGCATACTCATGATTTTTCTGGAATCTCCAGGATAAGGTGCAGGGGAAAGAAGAGCGAAAGGTCCAAAATAATATATTAATTGCTTGAGAGTAAAAGACATTTTAGGGCAGGGTGCATGACTGTGAGTCAAACAGGGAGGGGCTGAGGGAAGGGGGAGGGGAGGGGGCTAGGGTGGAGGCCATTCATTCACTCCGGCCATCAGGACCACGCTGGAGTAAGAAGAAAAGCAGAGATTTGAAATCACTTAGGACGTCAGTGCTGTGGCTTTATTAATTCAGTGATGCTCTTGGAATATAAAAGGCTGTTTTGATAACAGAGCCATATCAACCGTACTACAGTCTAAACACATCCAGGGTCATCTGGGCATTTTTCAGACCTGCGGGGGCGGGAATAGCGCGTTCACTTCATCAGCTGGCAAGCACAATGATAGCATTATCTGTGCGGAAACTGGGAAAACATGCCAAACTTATAAGCAGTTGTGCAAAAGGAGCAACAGCTGGATTCTGTTTATCAGAACAGTGTGAGCAGTATGTGCTGTCACATATTTAAATATTTACGCAGGGAGATGCACATGAAGCCACTTGGAAATGAGCACGCCTGTCTCAAAATAGATCTCCACAATGACATCAGCAGCTGTTTATCTCAAGAACTGTGGCAAGGGGTAAAGAATCATAAAATGTTTAATTAAATGTCTGTAATGAAACTTCTGTCAGATGTAATTTTTTTTAAAAGTTAAATCTGATACAATGTAATGTAAGCCTTATGACTGTGGTGAACCTGCAGAGTCTTCTGAACTCTAGTGCTTGAAAACCACTGCTTTATTGCCTGTTTCAGCATCTTCATGGGCAGAGTGAATCAGTGATATCGGCCCTTGCCTTGGAAATTCCATGCGTTGGTTAAGAATTTTATCCAACAATGCTCTCCCCCCCCTCCGCAATCATCACTATCTGCAGTAGCCTTGAGATATATATATCCCACTAATCCTGACAATAATTTGTTTGTACTTTCCACTGATTCAGTTTGTTTGTGCTCCAATCCAGGTTTTGTAGATACTGTCACCTAGTTGCTAGAGGTCAGTGGAAAGAGGTCGTTGAGTTCTACACAGGCAGACTCGGAAATCAAAAAGTGGGCTGTGCTGACTGTGTTTGATTCAGCCTCAGGTCTGATTTCTGAAGCACACAGGGACACCACACCACTACCTGTTGCGCCTGTGGGTCGCAGACAGCTGCAACCTCTCATGCTCACTTCTTTTCTTGCTACTTCGTCAATTCTCAGAAGAGTGGCGGGTTCTGCCAGCGAACGCCAACCTCCCTGGCGTCCCTGGGATGGTTTGGGCGATTCCAACCGCTATTTTGTTCCTGGAGTTACCTAGCATACGCTAGGTATGCTAGGTAACTTTAATACATCTTTAATACACGTCATGGTGGGAACCTCGGGGGCGTCCCCTCTGCCTCACTGTATTAAGATGACTGGCCCTACGCTTAGACGAATTAGCAAGGTGTTCCCCTCGTTGCTGAATCCACTTCTCCTTGGACTTCAGGGTCCTGTTCCTGCCTTGGTGGGGAACACTCAGAGTACCCACTCCAAGGGGGCCTTCCGCATTCCTAGGCTATCCGCTCCTTGGAGGGCCTTCCTGCCTTATTCTCCTGGAACCAAGCCTCGTGAGTATCACCTAGCTTCATCTCTGCTAAATCTTGCTGGGATTCACTGCAGTGTACCTTGTGCCTCGGGTCACTACCGCATTCTCACCAACAGGATTCGCTACATCTCCCCTGCGCTGCAGGAGATTGCTTCTACATCCTCTAGTACTTCTGAGCTCCAGGACCTCAGACTACCTCAACACCATCTGCCTCGTCCAATCATCTTAGATGTACCCCGCGCTGCGGGCCACTACTGGATCATCTCATCTGATGTATCTCCCTGGGTATACCCCACAGCTCAAGAACTGTACTTTGACTTCATTTCCCACTCCACAGGTTCTGCTCAAGAACTGCACCTTTACCACATTCCCCGCTCCACGGATTATGCCCTCTCTTTCTTCCATAATAAAGTCCATTCTACAGCTGTGTCCTAGCTACTGAGACCACACCTACCGACGGTAAGGCCCACAGGGCTCCTCCCTGTGGGCGGTGACATCTCTCATCTCGGTCCAGGGTTCACATCCATACCAAAACATAACACTACCCAAGATTCATTAGGAAAAAAAATCTGATCTACATTCTCCTTTTCCTTCAGAGGCTACCTTTTAGACCAGTGGTTCTCAGCCTAGTCCTCAGGGCACACTCAGACAGTTAGGTTTAAAGATGTGCACAATGAATATGCAAGACATAGATTTATATGCACTGCCTCCATTGTATGCAAATCATATTCATTGTGAATAGTTTCAAACTACAATTGTTTGGGGTGGGGGGGTATTCTCAGGACTGTGTTGAGAACTATTACTTTAGACCAGTGGTTCTCAACCTTTTTTCTGTCGGGACACACCTGACAGATGGTTCTCACATGCGTGACACACTGACCCATGATCGTCACAGGGCTAGATGTAAATGTACAGTTTGCATCCACGGGAACCCCCCTGATCCACAATAATGGATGTAAAGCAGAATTATGACATTCCCCGTTCAACTCACTCTTCAAAAAAGATATTCTGGTTCTGGTGTCATCTCAGTAACAGCAACTCAAACTCCTTCTACTTTCAGGCTCAATAGCCCTACTTATGAAAAGACAGCAGTTTACCACCAATGCAACAAATAAGACTGATAAAACACTTACATGCTAGTAAAATATCTCTGTAACAGACACAGAACCGACCTAACATACTCCCAGGATCTGTAGTAATGCACATAAACTAATCCACACACAGTTACACCTGTATTATGGAATACACTCAAACAGGAGCAACCCTATCTATGAAAAGGCAACACTACAAATATTAAATCAGGCCCTAAAAACCAATACACCTCTTATTAGGAAAACAGAACTAGCAAGCAGCTATAGATCCCCACACAGAAATAATTGTAAAACTATACTAATAAGCAGAATAAATGTTTCACAACAACTATGAACAGAATAACATCCAACAATTAAAAACTCATAAAAACTATTAAAAATTCTCCAAACACCAATAAAATATTTCAAAAAAAGCAGACACATCACATGATATTAAATAATTAAAATAGCAGTCAATCAAGAAAAATAAACTTAAAAAGCCACCTTTACTTACCCCCTCCAGCAGCTTTCCTACTCCTCTTCCATGCAGGCTGTAGCACACACCAGAAGCAGCAGTAGTGGCTAAGCTCTATACTCATGGTCCTCTTCCTTAGGGCCCATGTCTCTCACACACACACACACCATACCAGTCATGCCCCCATGACCAGTTTCTGTCTCTCACACACCAATCATCTCCCAGTCTTTGACAAACACACCAGTCACCTTCCTGAACAGTTTCTCTCATGCCATACACACACACACAGGCTTCCCACTCCCGTGTTCCACTTACATATATGGGCTTCTCACTCTCATAATCACTTTCTCTTTCTCACATACACTCACCAGTCTCTCACTCCCATGCTTTTTCTCTCCACATGCACAGGCTTCTCATTCCCATAATCACTTTCTTTCTCTCCCACATACACACACACCAGTCACCTGATCTCTCTCATGCATACACACACAGGCTTCCCACTCCCATGTTCTCTTTCAGATATACAGGCTTCTCACTCCCATGCTGTATCTCACACACTCCCAGCTTCTCACTCCCATGCTCACTCTTCACGTGTACAGGCTTCTTATTCCCATAATCACTTTCTTTCTCTCTCTCACATACACGCAAACACACACCAGTCACCTGATCTCTCTCATGCATATACACACACACATAGGCTTCCCACTCTCATGTTCTCTTTCAGATATACAGGCTTCTCACTCCCATGCTGTGTCTCACACACACACAGGTTTCTCACTCCCATGCCCACTCTTCACCTGCACAGGCTTCTCATTCCCATAATCACTTTCTCTCTCTCTCTCTCACACACACCCGTCACCTGATCTCTCTCATGCATACACACACACACAGGCTTCCCACTTCCATGTTCTGTCTTACATACACAGGCTTCTCCCTCCCATGCTGTGTCTCACACACACCCAGGTTCTCACTCCCATGCTCACTCTCTTCACATGCACAGGCTTCTCATTCCCATAATCACTTTCTCTGTTACACACACACACACCCAGTCTCTCTCTCTTATTTCCATGCTCGCTCTCCACGTGCACAGGCTTCTCATTCCCTGAATCACATTCTCTCTCTCACATTCACATACACACCAGTCACACCGTCACCTTACCAACCAGTCTCTCTCATATACATGCACACACACAGGCTTCCCACTCCCATGCTCTCTCTCACATAATCAGGCTTCTCACTCCCATGCTTTCTTTCACATACACCCCCACAACACCAGGCTTCTTACTCCCATGCTTTCTCACATATCCAGATTTCTCACTTCCATGCTTTTTCTCTCTCTCTCTCTCTCTCTCTCTCACACACACACATCCCTGACTGTCTCACACTCTCACATACACAGCAGTCATCTCCTTGAGCAGTCACTTTCATTGTCTCTCACATGTACACATACATCAGCTCTCTGACCAGTTTCTCTCAATCACACACATACTCTCGATCAAATACATTCTCTCACTTACACACAGGCTCTCAATCACACACATTCTCTCACTTACACACAGGCTGGCTGGCTGCTTCTCTCTCTTTCTGTCACTCACTTCCTCTCCCCCCCCCAGCACAAACGGTAGCTGCTCCTCCAGCCCCCGCAGGCCAAGAAGGAAGAATTCCATCGATCGCGGGAGGCTCATGCTGCTCTCTCCTTTCCCTTCCGCTTTCTCCCCCAGAGCAGGAAGATCAGCTGCCTCTCCTGCTGCCACCAGACTCCTGCTATCTTCGGGCGTCCGAACTTCCTGTCGGGGGGGGGGGGGGTAGCGGAAGCGCAGCGCACAACGTCCGCTTCCTCCCTCCCCCCCCCCAAGCAGGAAGATCGGCGGACCATACGGCCCGACGCCCGAAGATAGCAGGAGGCCGGTGGCAGCAGGAGAGGCAGCTGATCTTCCTGCTTTGGGGGAGAAAGCGGAAGCTGTGCGCGACGCTTCCGCTTCCCCACCCCAAGCAGGAAGATCGATGGACCTTACGGCCCGACGCCCGAAGATAGCAGGAGAACGGGTGGCAGCAGGAGAGGCCAGCTGATCTTCCTGCATTGGGGGGAGGAAGCGGAAGCTGCACGCGGCGCTTCCGCTCCCCCCCACCCCCCGAACAGGAAGACCGGTTGGCCATACGGCCGCAGCAGCGCTTCCCCATATGTGCTGTGATGGCGCGCGAGGCGTGGGTTCTCTTGCGGCACGGCCTTTCTTCTTCCCGCGCACCACTTCCTGTTCCGGGTCCGGGGGGGGGGGGGGGGGAATGCAGGCGCGGGAAGAAGAAAAGGCCAGCCGCGGATGCCACAGCTTTTTTTTTTTTTGCACCGCTGCCGTTCCCGCTGGGCTTGAACGTGCTGATAGCCCGGCGGCAACGGCAGCAGGGAAGAACGAGCAGCGGGAGGGACCGGGAGCCACGTGACACACCTGCCGGTGCTTGGCGACACACTAGTGTGTCGCGACGCACCGGTTGAGAACCGCTGCTTTAGACTATATGTACAATATACAGTAACAGAGTAATGATGGCATTAAAAAAAACAAAATGGTTCATCCAGTCTGCCCAGCAAGTTTCTTATGGTAGTAACCCCCTCTCCATGCAAGTTACCCCATGTTTCTGTTAAGGGTAGTAACTGTCGTTGCATGCAGGTTACTCCATGTTTCTGTTAAGGGTAGTAACTGCCGCTCCATGCAGGTTACTCTATGTTTCTGTTAAGGGTAGTAACCGTTGCTCCATGCAGGTTACCCCATGTTTCTGTTAAGGATAGTAACGTCGCTCCATGCAGGTTACCCCATGTTTCTGTTAAGGGTAATAACGTCGCTCCATGCAGGTTACCCCATGTTTCTGTTAAGGATAGTAACGTCGCTTCATGCAGGTTACCCCATGTTTCTGTTAAGGGTAGTAACGTTGCTCCATGCAGGTTACCCTATGTTTCTGTTAAGGATAGTAACATCGCTCCATGCAGGTTACCCCATGTTTCTGTTAAGGGTAGTAATGTTGCTCCATGCAGGTTACCCTATGTTTCTGTTAAGGGTAGTAACCGTTGCTCTATGCAGGTTACCCTATGTTTCTGTTAAGGGTAGTAATCGTCGCTCCATGCAGGTTACCCCATGTTTCTGTTAAGCGTAGTAACCGTTGCTCTATGCAGGTTACCCCATGTTTCTGTTAAGGGTAGTAATCGTCACTCCATGCAGGTTACCCTATGTTTCTGTTAAGCATAGTAACCGTTGCTCTATGCAGGTTACCCCATGTTTCTGTTAAGGGTAGTAATCATCGCTCCATGCAGGTTACTCCATGTTTCTGTTAAGCGTAGTAACCGTTGCTCTATGCAGGTTACCCTATGTTTCTGTTAAGGGTAGTAACCGTCGCTCCATGCAGGTTACCCCATGTTTCTGTTAAGGGTAGTAACTTCCACTCCATGGAGGTCACCCCCAGGTTTACCTTGCACCCATTTGTAAGATCTTAGCAAGTTTATGTGAAGATTTATTACAGAATTTTGGCTGATGACATTCAGTTTTTAGTCTAAGTACTCTCCACATGGTCCGATACAGTCAGTTTAATTGGAATTTGCCTGTAAGCCATTAAACAACTGTTCCAATACATCAAATTGCCTTGAATATTTCCAAAACTGAATTTATGATTATTTATCTTTTGAACAATGATTCCAACCCTTGTTCATTCATTTTCGACAACCATAGCTATCCCATTCTCTCTCATGGCAAGAGTCTTGGGGTATGAATAGATACTAAACTATCTTTCCATCGTCACATTGGAATGGTCGTAAAAAATGTTTTTTTTCAAGCTCTGGGTCTTTTGTGGCCTAAAACATTTATTGGAAACTGATGATACAGGAATCCAATCTATCTATGCTAGCCTTCTGTAATGCCATTTATCTAGGATTACCAGCCTTATCACAGAGACCACTACAGCTCCTTTTGAACTCTACAGATCATCTAATCAGTGGAAAAAAAACGTACTGACCACATTACACTGATGCTATTCCAGCTTTATTGGTTACCTGTCCAGTTTCAAGTACAGTTCAAAGTACTACTTCTAACTCACCGACTGCCCATTGCTAGTTCTTTCCTATGGATACATTTGTTGCTATGAATTTACCAACCAACATGAACCCTTCAATTTCAGCAAGGACACCTTGAGGTACCCTAGGCAAAAGGACTATGATTGTCTATAACAAAAGTCTGTGCCTTCTCAGTGGCTGTACCCCCCATCTGGAATACAATACCTGCAGCTTTAAGACTTATGGAATACACAAAATCCTTGAATGCACTCCTGAAATCTTTTTTGGTAGACTAGCTTTTGCTTGATTTTGTGTGTTTAGAACACTTTTTAGCTTGCAGATCATTTGATTATGACCTTGGCGATGGTTGTTTTTGCCTTAAATTGTAACTTATCTTATTTTTGTTTGTCTATCTTAAATTTGAATCTTTTGTACTAATTATGTATACTATTATGTATATCGCTTAGGGCCAAGGAACTAGCGATTAATACATTTTAATAAATACAAATACAAATATTTCTGTTAAGGATAATAACTGTTGCTCCGTGCAGATTACCCCCATGTTTTGTTAAGGGTAGTAAGTGCCGCTCCGTGCAGGTTACCCTTATGTGTTTTGTTAAGGGCAGTAACTGCCATTCCATGCAGGTTACCCCCAGTCTTATGTTAAAGGTAGCAATATTTACAATCAAAACCAATTAACTGTCAAGCCCATAACAAACCAGCCTGCTTTCTGTGAGATACAGAAAGCTGGCTGATATAACCTCATCATCCCAAGAATAATAGCAGAAGTAGTCTCTCTCATAACTGTGCAAATAATTTGCAAGCTGGACAGTGGAGCAAATTTTTGATAATCTGAGTGAGATTTGAGTGCTGCATTCCCTGCTTCCAAGTCAACAATCTATCCTTTTTATATGTAACAATTTGGGCCAGATTTTCAAAGGGGTACATGCATAAGATACGTGTGTACCCCCCAAAAACCTGCCAGAAGTCCCCCCTGCGTGCGCCGAGCCTATGTTGAGTAGGCTCGGCGGCGCGCGCAAGCCCCGGGACGCGCGTAAGTCTCAGGGCTTTTGTGGGGGAGGGCGTGTCGCGGCGGCGCATCATTTGGGGGCGGTGCCGTGGGCATGGTTCTGGCCCGGGGGCATTTTGGGGGCATGGCCGAGGCCTCCGAAACGGCTCCCGGCCCTGGGAATCGCGCGCTGGCGGCCGGCCCAGCGCGCACAAGTTACACCTGCCTCAGGCAGGCATAATTTGTGCAACAAAGGTAGGGGGGGTTTAGGTAGGGCTGGGGGGGTGGGTTAGGTAGGGGAAGCGCATATCTATTAAAATCCCGCATACTCTTGTTTGCGCCTGGTGTACGAACAAAAGTACGTGTGTGCGCAAATTTGTAAAATCTACCCTTTTATGTCTGCACTTCAGAAATCTGTTTCTCACTATCCTTTTTCAGTTTGGTATTCTCTGCATTTATCACTATCCTTTTTATGTCACACTAATGCTTCCACGGTTTTCCTTATTCTGTTTTAAGTAAGCATTATGGTCCTTTAACTTAGCAAAAAGAAGTGACAATACCAGTCCTTTTCCACGAAGATTCAGAAGGGACAGCTTACTGCCTCTTCTACATTTAAATTCCTTTATTAATTTATTAATTTATTTTTAATTTTTATATACCGATGTTCCTGTAAAGAATACATATCGCACCGGTTTACAAGGAACTGAACAGTCGCCTCCAGGGCGGAAATACATTAAAACAGTCGCCTCAAGGCAGACTACATTAACACAAGTATACAGGAAAACTATTAAAGAGAATTATTATATGAGAATTAATATATGAGAATATTAATGTCATACCCTCTTCAGAAAATGACCAATGGTACTGTAATTACTCGTGGTACCTAAGATCTAGAGCTAGAAACCAAGGAACATTGACAAAGTATGCCATGTTTTACAATTACTATGATCAATTAGTCAGACTGAATCCCATTACTCTTCTCCTTTTAAGCTTAGACAGTGGCGGGATTTCAGTCTGGCCGATTGATCTCCTGGTAGTTGTATATATTTTATACTTTATCGCTATTCCTTGGTTTCTCGATCTAGGTCTTAGGTTGCCTATGGAGTATACACTGCAGTGGATTTTATAATAAACTTACTGGGATTTGGTAACGGTTCTGCTCTGTGGTTTTGTATAGTTATATAAGTGTTGTGGTTACATTTGGTTACACTTACAGGCTATTACGTTTGGGCTTACACTGCATACTTTCATGAGCAGTTTACAGTAAATTTTCAAAGGCTTAGATGAGATCTACATATGTAATATAAGGAGTTAATCCATTTAAGTGGATTTTCAGCTGCCTGAAAGTATGTGTATACTTTTGCAACACGTGTGCCTTTAGCTGTACTTAAAAAAGGCATCCTGGCAGGGGGGCATGGCTGGAAACTATGTACTTCGGTTTAAGCTTCATAAACCTAAGTGCACAGTAGGCATCCCGCTCGCCAATGTGCATATTTTTTGTCATACTTCAACACGGCTTAGGAAACGAGTGTGCAAGCGCACTTTTATCCACATAACGGCCGACAATCAAACCGAAATTTTGCAGGTAGCCTGTGCTTGAAAATCAACTGGGTTTGTGTGGGCTGAAAAGTAAGCATCTACTTTTGTAGTCAGGTGCCCTGCTGAGAATGTACCTGTCATGCTTAGTCTGAAATTGTTACCCTGGTAGTCTATAGTGCCAAACTGTATATTACTTGTTGCACAAATCATTAAAATTCCACACATTTCTGTGAGGGTCTGCAGGCCACTGTGGGCAATCTGCAGGCAGCAATACATACGGTAATAGAACTTTTGCCTCTCATCATTTTATTGTATAGCAAGTGACTTGGAAAGGGTCTTATGGAAGAAAATTATTTATATTGGATACCACAATTTATCTTTCAGTGCTGTTAGAAGTAACCTTAGCTAGAATCAGTTTGTGGGGAGGATCATAATAATTAGGATATTTGGCCCACCTTTCCAAATAATGCTTAAGGTGGCTTAAGGTGGCTTATGGCACTTTTAGAATTCAGGTACATTAAGTCCCTTCCCCAAAGAGTATACAACCTAAGAGCTAAGGCTGTTCTCCTATTCTGTGTCTATGGGGAAATTGCTTATTAAATGAGGCCTTAGGTGATTACCTGAGACAAAGGGGAGATATAGACCTGATGTTCTAAGCCATGAATGGATTTGCAAAGGTGACGATGTGAGCAAAAATGGCAAATAATGTGGGCTAGCACGTTTGTGAATTTTAGCACATGCTAATTGCCCTTTATGTGTGTGCTAGTTTTTGTTTGGGAAGTCATTGGTGGGAATTATGCAAAATCACTAATGAGCTGAAAAATCATGCAAATCAGCTGATTAGTGATCTTGCTGTGGCTAATTTATGCACACAAAAACAGAGGCAGGTGTACTTAAGTTTACTTGCAAAAAGTTGATGATTTTTCACAAGAAAATTGCCATGGTCCCATGAGAGAAACATGTCATAGTACTGAGCCATTATCACAAAGACTTTTCTCTGTATATTCTACCTGCCCAAAAGTGACTTGTCCAAAGTCATAAGGAACATCAGTGGGCTTCGAACCCTGGCTCATAACCCATTGTACTAATCACTAGTCCATTCCTTCTATGTGTAGAAGGATTATGGATGGTTCAGGCAGAAAATGCTATTCTCACTTTTGTTACACTTATTAGGGAAATGCCTATCCTTTAGAAAAAGGGCCGGATTTTAAAAGGGTTGCGCGGGCCAATTTCAAAAAGGCCCGGCAACACGCGTAAAGCCCCGGGACGCGTGTAAGTCCCGGGGCTTTACTAAAGGGTGAGGTGGGGACAGGTGGGGCAGTCCGGAGGCAGGTTGGGGCCATTGCCGCTGTGTCAAAGGATTGCGTGCCGGCAGCCTGCCTGGAGGCAGGCGCAAAAGGTAAAATAAACATTTTGGGTGGGGTTAGAGTAGAGCTAGGGGAAGGAAAGGTTAGGGAAGGGGAAGGAAGGTCAGGTTAGGGGGAAGGGAACGGGGGATGGCAGCGCGGCTTGCCACATGCAAGGTGCACAATTGTGCACGCGCCGACCCCTGATTTTATAACTTGCAGGCACCTGCGCGTGCAAGTTATAAAATCGGGTGTACATGTGCGCGTGCTGGGTAGCATGCGCACATGTACGCTCGCGCGCACCTTTTTAAAATCTAACCCAAATTGAATATTTTTCCCCTCCAATAAGGTGTCTTAAAAAAACTAGAAGGAAATGGATGAATATGGTCGATATTGTGCAACCCAATATAGCAAGTCTATGTACACTATAAATAATTAGCTAATGGTAAATACCACTTGTTTTATTAAAATATTAAAGTAGAATATTGAGTTTCCATTATGCAGTGGAATATTTGTTTTAGGCACCATTACAATGCTGTAAAATACCAGGGCAACCTCAACCAGAGCGTCATGAGTTTCTCTTGATACTGATTTTGTTTATATGAATTAAATGGATTACATAACCATTGTCAGATGCTCTGTCTGAAGAATGTGGATAGGACACAATGCAAGAATGAAAACAAATTTCATACTCAGCATTGTCCTTATGGAAAAAAAATAACCCAAAATGCTGACAAAGCTGCAGAGCATGCATTTTAAGTACAGTAATATCATGTATTATCAGACCAAACTAGCACCACACACAAAACTGTCTAAAACCCCACCAAAAAAAATAACCATTAGAAACAAAAAGAAAACTCAGAAAAGATTCTCTGATATGCTAATGCAGGGGTGCCCTTCTCTGGTCCTCGAAGGCAACATACCAGTCAGGTTTTCAAGATAACCCTAATGAGGATACCTGGGAATTTCTGAGTTCTGCTCACCCTCAGATTAGTGCTGGGGTGGGGGGCAGGGTGTTACAGTTTCTCTTCCTTCCCCGCCCAGGGAACTGCTTTCTTCTTAACTAATATTCCCTATCAGATAGTTTCCAAATTTTGGAGTTTCTGGGTTGATTTTATGGCTCAGTATGTATTTTCTCTTTTTCTGCCCTTGTCTCTTGTTTTCTCTTTTATTCTAGTATTCTTGCTCCTTTTTTACAGTTATTTTTCCCTAAGCAGAGGATATTTTAATACATTCTTTTTTTTATATCATCTTCTCCTTTTTTTCTTCTCTTCATATTCTTCCTCTCTTCTCTCCTTTCTCTATTTTCCTCCTCTTTCCTCTGCAGTCTCTCCTCCAATCCTTTCCCCCCTTCTTCCTCTGTTATTTTCCTGGATAATGACTGCCTCCCAAGCCAGGTACTCTTCTCCATCTCCTGCTATTCTTGCTCCTCTCTGGCTCCTTTATCATCCTCCTCCCCATCTCCCACCTTTTCTCTCCCCTCCTCCTTGCTCTCATTTTTCTCCCGTCTTTGCTATCTTCTTCCCCTTGATATTCCTTATCTTGCTCTCCTTGCCTTTCAGTCCATGACAACTTTTGATCTCTCCTCTCATGTACATACACACTTGCTCCCTTATTCTCTTGTTCTCTCCTCACTGCTTTGTTCTTCTCAGTGTCTGAGTTAGTGAGCCTCGCTCTCTCTCTCTTCTCCTTTACTCCCTTGATCAGGGCAGTTATGGTAGGGCCAAAAGGCAGGAGTGACCTGCAGGAAAAGTGAGTACAGTCCTTGTTTCCCCTCCTCCTGCAGGCTGAGAGACTTCTCCCCCGTGCCCTGCTCCTGCCTGCCTCGGCTGCTGTCCTAGTTCCTGCCTTTTCTTCATCGTACTCTCTGGTGAAAAAGACCTCCACACCAAGGAGCTAAGGATGGGTTTTAAGTCTCCAGAGATCCTGAGTCTTTTCCTGAGTACCCAGAGCTAGATGTCTAAATCTGAAGTCTCCAGGTAGTTTTCAGGCATGTGCATGATATATATTTGCAAGCACACTGCCTCCACTGTGTGCAAATCTAGCTTATACCGAATGATTAAGGATATCCTGAAAACTGGACTGGTTTGTGGCCCTGGAGTACTAGAGTTGGACACCCTTATGCTAATGGGACAAACATTGTACTCTTTATGGGTGTATTCTAATATAAGAATTAAGGAGGCATATGGGACAGTTTTTCATTTCAGACTTTTTTTTTTTTGTTTTCTTCAGTTTTTGGTTCATTTAGGGCAGGGATAGGCAACTCTGGGTCATGAAGTGGCACAAACGGGTCTGGTTTTCAGGATAGCCACAAGGAATATGCATATTTGTATGCACTGCCCCTCCCTTGCATGTGTAGGGAACCTTTACTTTCCCTCACTAAAAGGCATATTCCATTTGAATGGGCAGGATCTGGTTAGAAATCAGGAGAGATTTGGGTTTTGCTCCCACATGTGGGAACTGCACCATCTATCTTCATGGATGTTTACTTACTCTTTCTAGAGGCAAGAGCTCTCTGTCTCCTGTCTTCATTTTATCTCCCTATTTATGGGAAAGGAGTGAGTGATTTTCCCTTTTGAGGCCAGCCTTCCATTGACCAGAACTTTTGCTTACTTTGACTCTTTTGAGAATTCTCTGTGGGAACCGGTTCCCCCTATTGCAGATTTGGTGTACGGAAGACCTGCAGTGCAATATCTCTCCTTCAGAGGATAGACCTGACAGGGACCTAATTCAGAGGAGTTTCAACTTTGAATTCATTGTTTTTGGACTATATCCTCTGTTTTGAAGCAAGGACGTTTTATTCTGCCTTCCTGTCTCTTGCTTGATTTTTCCCCTGTAGGGTTCAAAGACTATTTTTGTTCCACTGGGAGCTGATGGCCCTTGGTACCTGGGACTCAGTAACCAAACCAAAGGGAGAGTGGTGAATTCTACCAGGAAAGAAACTAAGTGTGGGGGAGGGCAACTGGAGAAGACAATACCTGTCAGTAGCATAAAAGGAAGGAGCTAAAGGTAACAACGTGGCTGAGAACTGAAGGCAGCAAGAACTTTGTTGCTGCTAAGACAGAATTCAAGGGAATGTAAAGTATCCTTCAGGAGCTGCATATGGATTTAAAGGATTTAAAAAGAGTTGAGTAAAAGGATTAAAGCTGGGACTAAATTCTAACCACCTACAGTGGGAAGAGTGAGGAAAATAAATTGGGAAGGTTAAAGGAGGATTGAACTACCTGCAATCTGATAAATCCGAAGTAAATGGAGTAATTGGGAAGAGAAGGAATTCAAATATAAATAAAAGTGCTTCCAGAAGATTTTTTGAGACTTTGCTAAATAGGTGGAGTCACAAGTTTATTAAGCTTTCTGCTGTCATATTTCTTTATTGACTTTAATTGAAATCCGAATTGAAGCTGTAAATATTATCCAGTCATCTAAACCACTATCAGTAAAAGAAGTTGAAAACCACCTTGCTTCTCAGTGTGTTTATTGGATGCAGAGACAGTGATAATTATCAGTAATGTGAACAGATGACAGAGAACTGGGTATAAGAACTATTGTTTGTCCTCCAAGTGGAGCCTTGGAAGTCAGATTGTTAATGCTATCTGAGGAGTGAGTGAGGAGTGAGAGATTTTAGAGGCGTTGTGTGCAGAAAGGTCCATCTCTTTTTTTTCTCTTTGCCCCAGGTGCCACCTGAAGGATCCATCCCACCCAGGGGGGTATATATGCAAATATACCTCATGCATATTCATTGTGCATGCCCTGAAAACCAGACCTGTTTGTAGCACTCCAGGACCCAAAGTTGCCTACCCTTGATTTAGGGCTTGATTTTCAAAACGACTTCTGCACATAACCCCCTGTTTCATGGGTGTAAGTGGAATTTTGAATATCAGTTAGAGGGCTGTGCATATAAAAGTACACACAAAACCCGATTCCTCATGTGTTTTACCCAAACTAGCAATAGATGTTCCCTGGGGGAAATTGGGGCAGAGAAAGCATTTTTAAACATATACTTTCGATTTTCAAAAATATGTGCACATAAACATATGCACAAAACGTTGCACGCATGTGTATGAGTGACTGGGACAACTGCAAGTTTTCAAAGCAGACTGTGTATAAGTGCACTTTGGGCTAAAATCTGTGAGCATAAATTAGCTTTGGGCTTTAGTCCTAATCGGGCTGTTATAAAATTGCCCTCCCTGAGTTTATTTTGGTTCATTTTGTTTCCTGAACTGAATTAAACATTGCACTTAAAAAGGAATGAAAAACCCACCAAAATGAAAGGAGAAACTGAACCCTGCTGCCTCTCCTGACCCACACTTATCTTTTCCGTGATGGTCTCCGAAGGAGAAAGAGGTAGAAGCAAATCAAATAATGTCCCCCGTCTCTCTGGGGCCCTTACTTTTCCCCTGCCTCCCGGTTTCACAATAGTGCTGGCCAATCCTGGGACTGGCACCATTTGGATTTATAGCCATATCATAGCTGTAAAAGAAAATGGTGCCAATCTCAGAGCCTAGCACCATTTTGGAACTGGATCAAAAGTGGAGGGAGGGAGGGAGGGAGAGAGAGAGAGGACTGGGATTGAGAAGAATGAATGTCTGTATGCCTATAGGGAAAATAGGGAAAGAGAATGTTTACGCTGCAGCCCACTAAACTCAAGGTGAACAAAACTGAACAGTTCCCATTTATGGCCACCAATGAGGATCATCATGGGGGTGGAGGTGGGGGGTACTTGTCTTTCCCAATCTTGTTGGGGAGTAGAAGGCTTTACTGGGAGAGGAAAGGGTCATCATATTGACTGAGGGGCTGATCTTGGACCAGGAGGTGCATTTCAAATTTCAGGGCCACCAGGACTGGAAGAAGGGGGAGAACTGGGGGATGAGTGTTGGGCCCATTGTGGCAGGAGGAGATTTTTCAGATTACAAATTGGGGTCATACTTGGCTACTGGGAGTGGGAGGGGATGAGCAGCAAGTAGGCATGTGCAGCAGAAAAAAAATAATTTCATTTTAAAATTCATTTTGTGGGGACCCTAAGTCATTCCTTTAGTTTCAAAACAAAATTCCTTTTTCAGTTTGATTCATTTTTGTTTGCCATTAATGTCAATGGGGAAGCATTATAGGTAATTTTCTGCCTATATTGGGCTCCAGAATAGGGTTTTTGAAATCAATTGTCTTAAAACCTTTTGGAAGAAATCACCAGAAGGGGGAATGTACTCCAAGTACCTAGAAAGACTGAGGAGACTGGAAAGTGGCACAAAAGTGGCATGACTCCATAAATGGGCAAAGGCATTGGCAGGATTTTACCAAGTCACTGTAAGAGGAGCAAAGAAGCAGAAAAAGTGGGAATAACACCCCATAGCTCCAAAAGAGGGCACCAGAAACAGTGCCATGAACCCTTGATGGCATCTCGTGTGGCAAACCAGCTCTGAAAGTGGCAATAGCATCCTAAGGGGGAACAAAGCAGTAAAACCTCCAAGGCAGGCACTGATAAAGGAGCCAAGCAGCACGAAGAATGGCTTCAAGGTTCCAGAGCAGCATGAGAGATGCAAAGCAGCTCCCCCAGACTAACTGGAAACTACAAGATGTAAGGTCTGTGCATGGAAGATTCTTATCACAATGGTTTCTCTAAGGATTGTGGGATGGTTTTACAGGGGGGGGAGAGAGAGAGAGAGAGAGAGAGAGAGAGAGAGACTAGCCATAATGCCCTCATGCTAGATAGGTATTTATATCTGTATAGGAGGCCCACCAAGTAACTCGAGGTGAGATTTAGGTATTAGTGTAGGGATTAGGGGCCACTTTGACATTCAAAATGAGATGTGTGAACAGAACAGTGCTTTTTTTTTGGGGGGGAGGGGGGCGTAACCAAGATGACCGACTGAGAGACTGCTGTTCCTGGATGCTCTGACTGGTTTCTGATTTCTTCATTCTTATTTTGTCTGATTTCCTGGAAAATTCCCCACAAAAGAAAAGGTAGGGTGAGGGTGAGGGTATTTCCTTCCAAATCCACCCTACCTTCAGATCAGAGACTAATACGGGAATTTGCGACTTCAGTGAGGCGGGCTGTGGCTCCCGCGGGTGGAGTGGCTGGAGGAGAACCCTTTTCGCCGGGAGAGATATCATATCTGTATGACCTGTTGCAGTCGTACAGATATGATGTTGCCAAATCCGTGACAACTGCTGCAAGCTTCCTCCCCGGAGACTCCTGGAGCTACTGGTGAGCCCCGAGGAAACTCGGATGATGTTGGCCAGTCTGGGAGAGCCAAGGGAGCTGGCTCTGGGGAAGTGATGACTTCAACTCCGAAAAGGCTGAGTGGAGCTGCCGGTGAGTTTGGAAGTGTGGTGGAGGCAGCTGAGAGGATTGATTTGATTTCTGGAGCCAGCGGGGTGAGTCTAATCACACATAGGATTGAAAAACCAGCAGTTGTGACATTAGACTCCCTTTGGGAGCTCATGGCTGGAATGAATATTAAATTACAAGAGCAATCTCATAAGTTACATGGGGTTTCTGCGAAATTGGATATTGTAGCTCACGATCACCATCAGATATTGCAATAACAAGGATCTGTTATCCAAAGAATAGAAGTGGAGGTCAAAGATCTAAAAGAAGTTTCAGCAGCTTTCTCTAGGGAAAGGCTTGCAACATTGCGAAAAATGGAGTTTCTTGAAAACTTGATTAGGCATTTGAACCTTCGCATATTAAATTTTCCTGTGATTAAGGATGAACTGTGCCTTGTAACGTTAAATACCTGGGAGACTTCTTGAAAATCCCCCAGGAGAAAATTCCTGTGATAAAAAAGATATTACATTTATCTCAAAGGCAAAGTACTCCCAGAATCAGTGTTTGGATAACATGGCAAACCTGACGCAGTACTTGGAAGCATCAAAAATAGAGGTCATGGGAAGAGAGACACTTATAGTGACTTTGCTTTCAGAAGAAGATATAAATTTGATAATCACAATTACTATAAGAATTTAAGGGTACATTTTTGTGGGGACTTGGTAAGGATATTTCCTGACCTTGCCAAGGCTATCCAATTGCGGCGTAAAGCCTTTCTTCAGATGAAACCCGAAGTGTTATCTTTGGGTGCAAGCTTTATTGTGAAATACCCTTGTAAGTGTGTAGTGAGTTGGCGAGGGTCCACTTATATTTTCTTTGACACACCACAAATGAGAGATTTCTTAAGTGCTAGATATCCAATAACAGTTGAAACACCAAATGAGGGATAATAATTATGAAGTAAACTCTTGGTTGGCCACCAATTGATTAGTATTTTCATTTAAGTTTTAACTCCTCTGTATTTCTTTATGCTCCCCACCATATTTTCCTCTATAATGACATAGGGCCTTATTTTCTAAACGGATCGCATGCGATACCAAAATGGGGGCGGAGTCGGCCCTGGAAGAGGAGGAGTTGGGGTGTCATGGGGCCGACTCCGCGAAGACGCCGTGGACGACGAAAAGGTAAGGCCCTTTTCGAATCCGAGTTAGCGCCCAATAGCTAGACCTTCTATGGTGGCACTATTGGGTGCGAAACCGGCAGCAATCGCACCGCAACGGTGCGATCTCTGCTGGCTACCGCAGGCCCGCCCCCTATTTTGGCCCCCTGGCCCTCATTCCCTACAGTATCGCAGGCCTGCGATACTTTAGAAAATGAGGCCCATAGTGCATAAAATGAATAATTTGGAAATTTCCTGGATTGAGAATTTCAATATATTTATGTTGTATTTTCTTTATTTCAATTGTAAGGCACTTACATTTCTTTATGACAAAGAATATATTTGTTATTGTAATTTTGAAAAGTAATAAAGAGTAAATAATAAAAAAAAAAGAACAGTGCTCTCTTATGAAAATTTGATGACCTTCGGAGTGAGGAAACTCACACAAAGATGAGATTTGTGCAATGGTATAAGGTATAAGTGCAAATTGCAATAAACTGCCTATTACCATAAAACGCACCCCTTTTCCTATGGCATGCGATATTTAGTGCATTTTGATAAATCCAGGCCTAAGTGATGGATGAAGGAAGGACATTAACTGGGAGGAGCTGAGATATCTGGATAAATTATCCAGATATGTCTGGTCATCCTGTAGACATGTCCTAAACTTAGCTGGATAGACTTATCCAGCTAAAATTAGGATAGTCATGTACATTCAGTTTTTGCACCTACACCACTAAATATTAGAGATGTGAATCGTGTCATCGATCGTCTTAAGGATCGATTTCGGCTGGGAGGGGGAGGGAATCGTATCGTCGCCGTTTGGGTTTTTAAAATATCGTTAAAATCGTGAAAATCGTGAACCGGCACACTAAAACACCTTAAAACCCACCCCGACCCTTTAAAATAAATCCCCCACCCTCCCAAACCCCCCCCAAATGCCTTAAATTACCTGGGGTCCAGCAGAGGTCCGGAATGACCTCCTGCAGTCGAATCGTGTTGTCTTCGGCTGGCGCCATTTTCAAAATGGCAGCGCAAAATGGCGCCGGCCGTAGACAACACGATTCGACTGCAGGAGGTCGTTCCGGACCCCCGCTGGACTTTTGGCAAGTCTTGTGGGGGTCAGGAGGCCCCCCCCAAGCTGGCCAAAAGTCCCTGGGGGTCCAGCAGGGGTCCGGGAGCGATCTACTGCTGCGAATCGTTTTTCCGTACGGAAAATGGCGCCGGCAGGAGATCGACTGCAGGAGGTCGTTCCGGACCCCCGCTGGACTTTTGGCAACTCTTGAGGGGGTCAGGAGGCCCCCCAAGCTGGCCAAAAGTCCAGCGGGGGTCCGGAACGACCTCCTGCAGTCGATCTCCTGCCGGTGCCATTTTCCATACGGAAAAACGATTCGCGGCAGGAGATCGCTCCCGGACCCCCGCTGGACCCCCAGGGACATTTGGCCAGCTTGGGGGGGGCTCCTGACCCCCACAAGACTTGCCAAAAGTCCAGCGGGGGTTCGGAACGACCTCCTGCAGTCGAATCGTGTTGTTTACGGCCGGCGCCATTTTGCGCCGCCATTTTGCGCCGCCATTTTGAAAATGGCACCGGCTGAAGACAACACGATTCGACTGCAGGAGGTCGTTCCGGACCCCCGCTGGACCCCAGGTAATTTAAGGCATTTGGGGGGGAGGGGGTTCGGGAGGGTGGGGGATTTATTTTAAAGGGTCGGGGTGGGTTTTAGGGTGTTTTAGTGTGCCGGTTTTCCCACCCTCCCCCTTCCCCTCCCCCTTCCCCCGATTTACGATTTTTTGACGATAAATTGGGGGAATTGTTATTGTATTGCGGCTCTAACGATTTTTGACGATTTAAAATATATCGGACGATATTTTAAATCGTCAAAAAAAGATTGACATTCCTACTAAATATACGGGCTAAGTTAACTGGATAGGTTTATCCTCCTTACTACCTGAGCCACATGGTGGCTGAATTTGGACCTCAATATGAATACCAAAATTAATACATTGTAGAATAAAAGTTCTAAGGATGTACTATAGTAACAAAATGAGAATATCATTAGGTGGAGGCTAATTTTCAGCCTTCTGTTGGTGCCTGCAGGTACTTAACCCCATGGGCCTGCAAGCCAGTTTTCCAAGAGAAACTCTCTTCAGTTTCCCATGGAGGCACAATTTAGGGCCTCATTTACCAATATCACATTAAGGGGTGTTTTTCATGAGAGAGAGAGAGAGAGAGAAACTTGCTATATTGTCTCTTCCCTAGACAGGTATTTGTATCCCTATGGGAGGCCCACCTAGTAACTCGAGGTGGGGATTAGGTATGAGTGTAGGGGTTTGGGGGCCACTTTCACATTCAACGTGAGACGTACGAACAGAACAGTGGTCTCTTGTGAAGATTTGATGGCCTTCGGAGTGGGAAAACTCACTCCAAGCTGAGATTTGGACAATGTTCTCTCAACCTAGCTTGTTGTTGCCCAGGTAGAGTGTCCATCAAGCTAGGTTGAGAGAACATTGCCCAAATCACATCTCTCTCTCTCTCTCTCTCTCTGTCTCTCTCGGCTGCAGGGTACTGAAACAGGCTGTCCGGAAACATCGTGCACTGCGATGATTCTTTGGGTGTTTTATCGCGCACTGGGGAAACATCGCGATTTGCGCAAATGTATTCACGAATTGCTAAAACATCGCAGCACGCGAAGTTTCCCCGCTGCACGAAAAACGCCTCATTTGCATGGGAATCGTCCCTTAATGCATTACCAAAGCGATATCGGTAAATGAGGCCCTTAGTGAGGTAAAGAATGCAGCCCCTTTCTTTCCACGGGTAAATTATTCTTTATGCATGGAAATCATTTTGGAAATAGCCTCATTATGTCTTGTCTTTTTATTTGTTCTAGTTTTCAGATATTATTCTCTGTAAACATTGACATATTCTGTTTAATTATTAATTTTGGTGTGTACATTAGCCCCATGTTTACTATACATTGCCTCCTATACAGTGTTGTGCAAATATTGGTTGTCTCATACATTATTATATAACAACTAGTTGATGTTTTCTTGTGTAATATTTTGAAAGCAATCTTAAAATATTTCAGGTATTAGTGCAGCAACTGCACACCATATACAACATTGTATTTTTAATCTTGTTATGCTTTATTTGTGGCTTGTATTGTTGATTCATGAGTTGTATTTGCATTTTATTTTATTTGTATTATATTACTTGGTACATCACCTTGGGTGACTCTCAGGGGCTGGGAAGGCAGTTAATAAGAACTCTTAAATAAAATGCAGCAATACCTAAATATGTTACACTGATTTTCAAAGTGAACTTAGGTTCAGAAGTTCATTTTGGAAATTATGCAAAACAATTTTCCCAAACTCACCAGGGCAAAGTTACATCTGCTCTTTGCAGGGTGTGACATTTGCATCTGAATTTATGCTCTCTGTCCTCTCCTAGCTTGACACCAGCATTCTAGCCCCCCAATCCAACTGCAGCACTCTCCTGGCACCAGTACTCTCTTCCCCACAGCACAACCCCCAGCACTTTCTTCACCCTAGCACTCTTTTCCCTCAAGCCTTACCCCTGTACTGCCCCCACCCCCTGTCTAATACCAGCCAGCACTTTCTCTCTCCCTCCTCCCAGCAGAGGAAATCATCAATCATTGAAGCAAGGGGTCTTAATGGGAATCTGGAGATTTGCTCTGATTCATTTCACACTTCCCTAGACTTGAAAAACAAACTCGAATATGTGGGACTGGCATGCTGGGAATGGGAACTCTGTCCCCCACAATAAGCATTAGCAAAGGCATAGCAAAGGGGAAGTCAAAAGCCCCCCCCCCCCCAGCCCTTTCTCCCATGGATGCCATAGGAATCAATGTCAGGACCTCTATGGACCTCCTCGAGAGCTCCCTCTGGCTTCTGCTCACTGCTTATGATGCAGTGACCCTTTCACAATGTCTTCCAATATCCTTGCTTCCATATTACATTGAAGAATGATTGGGTCTTGATTACTAGCCATCCCTGGAGCTGCTCTGCCTTTTTCACAGTGCCTCTGTTTGGACCATGCCTCTGTTTGGACCACTTTGCCCCCTCACTGTCTCAGCATGACTCGCAGTGTTCATGCCACCGTTAATGATGCTTTGGTCCTCTTTCAGTGCCTTAGAGTGTTCATGATACCATTGGTGGTGTACTTTTCCCCTCTCAGTGTCATGGGGTGTTCATGCCAGTGTTTATTTGTAATTAGCATTTGATTACCTGCTACATATTATCAATCCCAGAAAGGGTTGCAATAAAACTAAGTCAACAATTTTTCTACAACATTCAACATGCAGATTTAAAATCCAAGATTTCCTTATATGCTAATGAATGCTAAAAACATCAATCACATAAATCCCCTTTCCCTCGTCACACATAAAAATCTGCCAGTTAAAAAACTTTACCCAACCTCCCACCTTCTCTATCTCATCCTTACAGATCACTTTGTGCTGGTTTGTCCCAATCTTGGTATCCTGGAGTGTTTTTCTCTCTGCTGCTGCTATCTGCCTTAAATTTCAGTAAATATAGATAGAAAACTCCAATTTTTTTAACCCAAAACATTATGCATTGTTCTCCCTGTTGACTTTCATGAGATACAATTAACTGATTGACAGTAAAAAATAAATATATTTTCTGGAAACTAACTGATAGGGTCATTCATCAAATCGCAGCTAGGTAGAGAGTACATCAAACTAGATCAAGAGTACATTGTGCAGATCTCATCTTTGTGTACTTTGCTCACTCCAAAATCACATCAAATCTTCACTGATGTGTACTGTGCTGTGCGTACCTCTGATTGTGCATGTAAAACTGCCCCCCAAACCCTAGATCACCACCACCAAAACCTCACCCCGAGTTACTAGTTGACCCTTCTACAGTGGTATAAATAATTTACTTATATGAGAGCCTTATAAAGTCTCTCTCTCTCTCTCTCTCTCTCTCTCAAAAATTACCCTAACAATGCCCCTGTTTTATCACGGCTGCAATTTATAGTAAAATGATGAATCTAGGTCTGAATGAATTAAATCACTGAGCTGAACAAACCAAATGGAAAATTTTCCTCACACAGTGCTACTAGAAATAAGTAAAATTATTTGAATTAAAGCTAAGAATGGGGAGGTCAATTTTCAAAGTGATTTATGCATTTTGCCTGTGGTAATTGGCTTCTTGAAAATTGCCTTCTCTTGGTACAGTTAAAATGTTCACATTGTTCCACAAAACATACATTTTAGTCACATTGAGAAAAGACTTTCTGGGACCCTCTTTTCAGAAGGGGTTCGCATTCGCAAAGCATGCATGTAGACTTAATTTTCAAATCTTCAAATATACATTTCCAACAAAATTATACCCACAGAAAAAGCAGGTGAAAGTGACCATGCGTGCTTTGTACCTATGGCGCGCTGGTTTGAAAGTTACTGTCCCTAGTTTTACTCCAGTTCTGTAGCTAGGGAAAGTTGCTAGCTTTAATTGCTCTGGTTCCAATCAACTCCCTCAGTCTTGAATGTGTTCTTTTCCTCTCAATTGTTCACCCTACTAACCTATTTTTTAACTAGCTCAAAAAAATAGAAACCTATTTACTACTCTGTTCACGATAGTCTTCCAGTTGACTGGTATGTTCCCGCCAATGTGTCTTATAGCCTTATTATACTTTTTTCATCTTATATTATCAAACAAAAGATAATCTAGTTAACCTACAGTAAAATATTCAGTGAAGGAACATCTTTCTCTATTTTATTATTATTATTTGCTTTTATTTTATTTTCTATGAGTAAAATGATATTGCAACTGAGGGGATGATTCTTAATATTTCCACCTGATAGTTATGAATATTACTGAAGGAATCCAGAAACACCACTCTATGGTCAGAGTTGCCTCAGATACACTCAGTTATGGATGTGTAGGGTTTTTCTTATTTATGGTGATTAACTTTCTTTACATCATAAACGTATTGTCAGCTCAGGGTATAAGTTGGCTTGTCAGTCTCGGGCAACTACTCCCTTGCTGCCTTCAGTCATCCTCTGACTACAGCTGATTAAGTCACTGCATTTCATCTTTTAATTATATTAAACTATCCTCCCTGCCCCTTACCTGACACACACTCTAAATATTAAATTTAACCATCAGAAATCACTTTTCACAATATCCTCTCAGTCAATATTGGGGTAGATTTTAAAAAGGTGCGTGCGGGCATACATGTGCATGTGCTACCTGGCGCGCGCACATGTGCACCCTTTTTTTAATAACTTGCGCGCGCAGGCCCCTCCACACTCCTTTTTGCAAGCTCCAACATTTACACATGTTCCAGGGCTTTATGTGCGTCGCCGGGCCTTTTTAAAATAGGCCTGGCACGCACAAGGCCGGTTACGCGCGTAACCCTTTTAAAATCCAGCCGATTTGGGGTAGATTTTATAACATGCGCACGCGCGCACATGTACGCCTGATTTTATGACATGAGTGTGCAAGTGTGCGCCTGTTATAAAATCCAGGGTCAGCGCAAGCAAGGGGGTGCACAATTGTGCACCTTGTGCGCGCCGAGCCGTGCTGCCTTCCTCTGTTCCCTCCTAGGCCACTCCGAAATCAGAGCGGCCTTCAAGGGAACTTCCCTTCCCCCTAGCCTGACCTTTCCACCCCTTCCCCTAACCTTTCCCCCCGTACCCCTAATCTAACCCCCCAAAAGTTTTATCCTAGCTTTTGCGCCTGGCTCTGGGCAGGCACAAGTTGCGCGCGCCAGCAGGCTGCTGGCACGCGATCTCTCGTCATAGCGGCCATGGCTGCTGTGTTGCAGGCCTCTGGCCCTGCCCACGCACTGCCCCTGCCCCACCCCAAGACTGCTCCCGCCCTGCCTATTTTGTAAAGCCCTGGGACTTACACATGTCCCGTGGCTTTATGTGCATGGCCGGGCCTTTTTAAAATAGGCTCGGTGCACGCAAGGCCAGTTACGCGCGTAAATCCTTGAAAATCTGGCCCATTATAGCGTAAATTTTATAACATGTGCGCGCGGCACCCGAAGTGCGCACATGTATGCCCAATTTTATAACATGTGTGAGCAGGTGCGAGCATGTTATAAAATCCGGGGTCAGCGCATGCAAGGGGGTGCAAAATTGTGCACCTTGCGCGCGCCGAGCCCGCTCCGAGCCGCGCTGCCTTCTCCCGTTCCCTCCCAGGCTGCTCCGATATCAAAGCGGCCTCGGAGGGAACTTCCCAACCTTCCCACCCCACCTTCCCACCCCACCTTCCCTTCCCCTACCTCCCCCGCCCTTTCTTCTTACCTTTGCTAATTTCTTTTTTTTTGTTTTAAAACTTACTTCAGCCCTGGGGCTGAAGTAAGTTGCGCGCGCCAGCCCACTGCCGACACGCGATCCCTGGTCCAGCGGCTGTGCGGAGGCCTCTGGCCCTGCCCCGCCCGACCCCTGGACTGCCCCGCCCCCACCCCTTTTGTAAAGCCCCAGACTTACACGCGTCCCGGGGCTTTATGTGCGTCGCTGGGCCTTTTGAAAATAGGCCTGGCGTGTGTAACCTTTTGAAAATCCGGCCCTATCCTTTAGTCACTAGTGAATTTACTCTTTAGGGAGTTTCAGACTGCCTTTGTCACTTAATAGTAGTTCAAGAGTTTGCTCTCAGCAGTTTCAGATGATGTTCTGCCTATAATTCTAAACTATAACAATAGTAAAGATGTTACTGATTCATTGCCCAGTAACATCTCTGAGAGACTTTTTCTAGTAGTCTCTGAGTCTCTGCATACACATGCCAGCTCTCAAAATATTAACCCCTTAATACAAGAGAGGATAGCTTGGAAATAATTTTAGAATCCTTTCACTTTTAAAAATACTTTAAAGTCAGGGGATCTGGTCACTTCATTCCCCCCCCCCCCCCTTCCAAAGTGTCCTTCCACAAGGTGAATCCCAGGTTTGTTTTCCAAAGTCAAGCTCTGTTCTCCATAGCTTTGGCTTCCCTAACATCTTAGCTTGACTTGGGAAAACCCTTTCCTGATTAGTTTTTTACTCTGACCTGGAGTTTTAAAAGTATAAAAAGTTTTCTTTTTCAGATTTTACTTGCCCAAAATATGTTCTCAGGGTAGTATAGACATGATTTATGTTAATAGAAGACATTTACTTACCTATTTATGTTAAAATTCAGCTATTTGCCTTCTCTGTAATTTTGCACATAGGGGAGCCAATTTAATTTCAAGGATCTCTAATCTCTACCTCTAAACTGGCGTTCTTTGATCTTGGCAACACTCCTATTAGCGATTTCTAAATTTCATTTTTATATTTTCTGGGGCTGTGAGCAGGGGCCCCTGGCCTTGGTGACGTGCCCCCTTCTGTTTATTTGACTTATTGTTGCTTATTTTCTTTATTAGTAAACATTTTTAGGTGTTTATTTGCTGGTATCGCCACAATTCTGGAAGTGACATCAGTATGACGTTGCTATTGGACTGGGCCTGCCTTTGTTTTTGGCACCAGGAGCTTCCCCGGGACTCCCAGTGCTGTGGCCACCTATTTGTCTTAAGAACTGAGGTGGCACGAGCCTCCTGCTCCCGATGCAATTTAGAGAAACAGCGGCGGCAGCAATGACATCAGCTTGCTCCTTCTCTGGCCCCTCAAGAAGAGCGAGTTCGTGCCTGCCAGGAGCCACAGGAGAAAGTGAAAATGCTCCTGTAGCCCGGTGGTCAAATAACGCTGCCTCTCTCTGTCTCCCCAACATTTTTTTTTTTTAAATTTATGCTTTATTAAGTTTCTCAAACATTTTACAATGCAAAAGAAAAAGTAATTGAAAGAACAAATTCAATATTCACTTCTAGGAAACAAAAAATATAGGAAATCACAACATTTGTTATTCCAAACAGTCCACAAATAGGGAGCCTAATACAAAAGAAAAATATTATTCATGAAATTATTCATTACCAATGAATAAATCAGAGAGTATACATTTTTATGACCTTTTAAATCCAACATACATCTAACTCAGTCCCTCATCCACCTGTATCAGGAAGGAATACTTCCAGATGAGAAGGTTCAAGAAACACAAACTTATTTTTCTGAAATGTAACAAGACATTTACAGGGAAATTTGAGAAAAAATGTTGCCCCTAAGGCTAACACTCTTTGGGCCTTATTTTCCAATATCGCATTGGTAACGCATTAGGGGGCGTTACCAATGCAAATGAGGCTTCTTTCGTGCAGTGGGGAAACATCGCGTGCGGGTTTTTGGACGTCAATCATCGCAGGCCACGATAGTCCCAGACAGCCTGTTTCAGGCTCCGGGGGGGGGGGGGGGGGGGGAAGAGAGAGAGAGAGAGAGAGAGAGAGAGAGAGAGAGAGAGAGAGACTTACTATAGTGCCCAGGCCTTGTAGCTCCTCTTTGCCGTCTTCTTTCTTCAGCTCTTTTTCATCAATCAATGCTGTATACTTAGGTTGTTATGCTGGAGTTAATTAGCTGCTGTACATCAAAATGGTGCCCTTTATTGGGGAGGATGCAGCAAAGTTAATTAACTCTGGAGCAACAACCTTAGTGGTAGATTGTGGCGTCGGGCCTGGGTCTGGGCGGAAGTCGCAGTATTGGGATCGCGCCAGGACATAGCATTGGATTTGGTAAGAATAAGGGTGGGTCATTAGGAAATTTCCTAAGCAAGGGGCTTTGCTCAGGCTAGGGTTTAGGCCCAGACTCCAGCATCACTCTCAGGCGTAGACTGTTGTCCCTTTGTCGGGTCATGGCCTATGCTTAGGCGAGGTTGCAGCTTCGGGTCTAGGCCATAGGTCTGACCAGAAACTTTTTTTTTTTTAAACAAGATTTTCAAAAGAAAATGAGATTCTGATTAAATTTTATCGGAATTTAACTCGTTTCATTTTCGAAATGATCGGAAACAAAATAGGAAATTTTGTCTCATTTCCTATTTCATTTCTCCCGAATGCCCATCCTTACTGTGGAGCAGAATTGCTGGCTTCTCTGGCTCAAAGGCTGTTTTCCACTCTGGGAACTCCATAAGGCTTCTTCTCCTAACTCCATACAACTCAATCACAGTCCCTTTAAGTAATGGAGGTCCTATAGACCTCATTCTTCGGGGGCCAGTTACTGCCACTTTGTAAGTCTTATGGTATTTCTCCCTCTGGGAAAGGGCCTTCCTTGGGATGGGTTTTGATAATAATATGCACAGATTTATTTCTTTCTTTTATATTCTAGCTTTTGCACTTCAAGGCAGTTTATATTCAGGTACCATAGTTTTCCCTCTGGGAAAACTATGGTACCTGAATATAAACACATCCCTACAATGGCGCGGGCCACTGGTGGCCCGCGCCATTTTTAAAGATGGCGCCGGCCATCCAGTGCTCTCTCTTATGTGACAGGGGCCAGCCAATGGCACGGATACCCTGTCAAATGGTAAGGGCATAGGCCATCAGCACCATTTTGATTAGTGGCAGCCGACGGCCCGAGAGCAGGAGATCGCTCCCGGGACCCCCACTGGACCACCAGGTACCTGTAAAATGTTTTTGGGGGGTCGGGAGGGTGGGGGAAGCTAAGGGATTAGTTTTAAAGGGTCGGGGTGGGTGTTTTTTTTATCGGCTCGGGCGCAGCCGATAAACAAAACCGCGATCGGGCCGAACGGAAAAAAAAACACGATGTGAATCGGAACCGGAATCCGAACCGATTTCGGTTCCGATTCACATCTCTATTGAATGAGCCTCTTAGGCCTGGATTTTCTTATGGCTCATTGAATTCCACGGTAATGGGGGGGGGGGGGGCGGCGAAGCGGGGGGCGGGCCTGTGAAAGCCGGCAGCAATCGCACCACCGTGGTGTTATCGCTGCTGGCTTTCGCACCCAATAGCTCCACAATGAAAGGTGGTGCTATTGGGCTCGCTACTGGCGGCGATAGCAGGTCTTACCTTATCGCCGCCAGCGATGTTACCTCCTCCTCCTCTTCCAGTCCCGACTCTGCCCCTATCAAGCTATCAATCTATCAGTATCGCACGCGTGCGATACTGATAGAAAATTACCCTCTTAGATTGCAAGCCCTTTGGGGATAGGGAATTAACTATGGTACCTGAATATAAACTGCCTTGAAGTGCAAAAGCTAGAATATAAAAGAAAGAAATAAATCTGTGCATATTATTATCAAAACCCATCCCAAGGAAGGCCCTTTCCACTCACATTCGGATAAAATGATCCACTTCATGAAACAGAAGTCATACTTTTAACCATTTTCACACAGATAGTTTACTTGGGTAAATGACTTTGAAGACTGTCCTGCCCACGTCTTCCAATGTTTATGATTTTCAAGCTCTGCGTAGTATAAATGGGTTTTTCTACTGCTCTGCTCCGCTAGTGAGCACAGTGCACGTTTCCATTAAGACAAGCTTGCAAGGGAAGAGAAACATTGTGGCATGGCTCTAGTATTTTCCTAATGTGAACTTTCCTATATCCCAGTCATGAGCTGTAACCAAAAACATCTTTGGGGATATTATGATGGGAAAAGCAAAATGTGGTGCTTGGGGCTGGAAATATGTTAAATGGATGGCTGTCCCAGCAGCTGGCCTAGCTAGCAGCTTTTCTGAAACCAGAGTTTTTCCAAGAGCTATATAAATAAACAGAGGCCTTGGGATTCTTTGTAATTCTCTCCCCTCCACCCCCCCAAAAAAAAAAAAAATCTTTTTGCAAAGTCAACAGTTGCACAAACATTCTCTGTATTTATGTCAATATCTTTGGTGCTTTGCACAGATGACAAGATGACAATTGTTAATGCCATTTTTGTACATTTGGCAAGTGTATATGTTTGTATATTCTTATTGTTCTTCATAGGTTATAAATAATGAACCGGTCAAATAACATTTTCAACTTAAAATGAATTGAGTTCAGCATTTACATGAATTGCTTGCTTCAAGTTAGTGCTGCATACTCGGAATACTGTTTTGTATGGATTTCATTTTTTTGCAGAAGACAATATTAGTAGTACTGTCTCTGCCAAAAACCCAATGTTGTAGTTAATCAAGAATCTACAAAATACAGGGTGGCCCATGGAAAAGAAGCCCGCCTCCAATACCAGTGCCACGCAGGCAGGCTACTTTTCCTTGGGCCACCCTGTATAAAGCAATCTACAAAGTAAACCAAGATTTTTGAAAATACAAATTATCTTCTTCTAAAACTGAAAATCTATTGAATCCAGTAAGTCAGTTTTCAGTAAGCCAGCCAAAAGCAAGGTTATATGGATAACTTTAGCCAAGTACTCAGCAGAACTTATTTTCCATTTAAAAATACTTTGCTAAAGTTACCCAGATAAAGTTATAGGCTTACTGAATATTTTCTATATGCAGAAAGCCCGACAGTCCCCTGAGGGATCCACTACTCCTTTATGGCCAAAACATAAGCAAAATGTCTGGTGCTAGGATACTCTCCTCTCCTGCCCACCCCTCAGATGGTACAACAAATAAATTCCTGCCTAGTCTCCCCTCAAAATCCTGCCACCACTCCCCTTAGCTATTTAAATTGCTTAAGTCATTGCTTAAGAGATTTCTGCTCCAAGCCCTAGTTTTAACAACTGTAGACTATTGTAACTCAGTCTTGGAGCCTCAGTAAGCATGTTGAGAGGACTCCAGATAGCACAGAATTGAGCTGCGGGCATCCTGACCAACACCAACACTAGATAGCATATTGCAACCCGTATTGCAGTCACTCCATTAGTTTCCTGTCCAATTGGGCATTAAATAGGTCGGACACTCGAACATAAGCTATTACACAATAATAGTTCGGCCTAAGTCTGCGCTATCTTGCATATTTAGAACCCCTCTCAGATGTTACACTCAACACATCATGGTCTCATTAAATTATCTTCGCTACATCTTGCCCACTTATCAGAAAGAAGTGACAAGGCATTCTCAGGAGCAGGTCCCACCTTGTGGAAACCATTCAAGAAAGCTTACGTTCCATCACTTGTACTCAGGCCTTCCAGAAACAGTTGAAGACACTTGAAACCAATGAATAAAACCTTACAAATTTCCTTCAAGCCACCTTTTGTGTTATGTCCGTTATTTCGTTTTTGATGGGCATTCACTAGCAGGAGACCATTATTATATTTGCTATCATGTGTATGTATTTGTGTCTGCTGTTTTAATTATGTATTTTAGATATACCCCACCTTGAACAAAGGATAAGGCAGGCTCTAAATTGTTTTAAATGAATAAAATAGACTAGGAAAAGGCTGAGGCTCTGTGCTCCAACCAGCTCCCACACCTATTCTTCTAACCTACTAAGAAACCCCTCCAAAACCCTCAAGTCCAAGCCAGGAAATGATAACATCTTACTGCAGTCCCAGCCTTCAGCATTACTCTGACAGCAACTCTAGATGCTACTGGGGAGGGCTGTAGGCCAGGGATCCTCTCACCAGCATCTAATGATGCTTTGGCAGCAACGCTGAACACCAACAAGATTCTATTGCCTCCTGGCTTGGACTGCATCATTGGGGACCCATGGACAGCATCTGGAGTGAAGTTACACTATCTAGCTATTCTTAAGTAGAGATGAGTTGATCCACCTTTGAATGTCTTTATGTGTTTTGGCTAAAGTTCAAACATTTTTTTAACTCTAATTATGTTGGCCTGCTGGACCTTTAAGAGTTTGAGTAGGTGCAGCTGTAGACTGTCATTTCCTGTCCAAGGACTTTATTTTACAGTCCTTCTGTTTCCAATTAGTTAGGTCCTCTCAAAAGCATTATCAGTTTAGCTTCATCGTGCTATTTTACTTGCCCCCTGTAAGTAACAGTTTCATGCTAGTAAGCTAAGACCAGTTTAAGGTATTTAAGGCATGCCCTCTAGCCTCCCCGCTTCCCCTGTCCCCGAGTGTAGCCCTCCCCCGCTCTCAACAGAATGTTCGCCTCAGTATTTTGTATTTTTTGTACATGTTTTCAATTCAGTTACTTTTTTTGCACACACCCTGTGATGTGATATTATTTTTTTAATATGGTTATTCTCCATCTCGTTTCTTAACTGCGTTCCTTTCTTTTCCCCCTATTCTTTCTCTCTCCCTGCCCCTGTTCCCTTTTTCTCCTCTGCGCCACTCCCCTTTCCCTCGTTCATTGTAATTTCCTCTCTTTTAGTTACTTGTAAACCGGCGTGATGTGTACTACGAATGTCGGTATATAAAAGTTCATAAATAAATAAATAATAACCAGTTTTCATTTAGTGATCATTTGCTATGTAGCATGGAGAGTGGGCATACTATAATATTTAACCTGAGCTCAGTAACCACTTATGTTCATTATGATGGTCCTTCAATTGCATGCATGGACATGCACATTTTTTTCATGCTTACACTAATATCTTCTGAGAACCCTTTCATGTGCATGGTAAGGCCTTCCTGTATATATAGGAAAGAATCTGTGAAAGAAATGAGTGTCTGTCTAGTCCCTTCGTTAAAACTCCTTGGATAGAGTATGCTCTTTTTATTTTATTTATTTAAACTGATTCTTAGCTCACTCACAGATCGATACTCTAAGGCCGCGGTAGAAACAGTGCGGCAGTGTCAGGCGCACCCTCGTTCCCCGCACGCACAGTTCTCTTCACCTACCGCTCGATACTCTCTTCAAATTGCATGCAAATGCATGCCGCGGCTGCAAAGCCTTAGGCAGGCGTTAGGCCCGCGCAACCCATTTTACTGTATAGAGCGCCTATACAGTATCCTGGGTTCGCGGGCCTAACGCTTCACGGCCGCGCTGGTATCTGTCATTTCAAATGACATTTGAAATGACAGGTACCAGGAAGTGGACAGTTATGTTCCCCGATGCTCGGCAAACTTTCCCCCAGCCCCCGCTCACCTGCCCTGGCCCCGTCCGGTCTCCAGTGCAGCCCCAGTCCTGTCTCCTCCTCCCGAAGCAAAAAAAAAAAAACGAAAAAGTAGCAAGGCTCAAGCTGCTACGATAGTTCCTTCTCCCTTCTCCTCGCCTCCCGATTTCGGCGCTCAAGGCGGCCGGGTGGGCGTGCATTCATCCAGGCAGAGGGAGCCGGCGGCGAAAGCGGCCTCCGGCTCCCTCTGCCTGGATGAATGCATGGCCCCCGCCGGCAGTGAATGAATGCCCGTGCGATTTCGGCGCTCAAGGCAGTCACATGATGTGACGTCACGCCTTGAGCGCCGAAATCGCACGGGCATTCATTCACTGCCGGCGGGGGCCATGCATTCATCCAGGCAGAGGGAGCCGGCGGCGAAAGCGGCATGAGCGCCGAAATCACACGGGCATTCATTCACTGCCGGCGGGGGCCGTGCATTCATCCAGGCAGAGGGAGCCGGAGGCCGCTTTTGCCGCCGGCTCCCTCTGCCTGGATGAATGCACGCCCACCCGGTCACCTTGAGCGCCGAAATCGGGAGGAGAGGAGAAGGGACTACCGTAGCAGGCCCGATCCTTGCTACTTTTTCGTTTTTTTTTTTTTTGCTTCGGGAGGAGGGGACAGGACTGGGGCTGCACCGGAGACTGGACGGGGCCTTGAGCGCCAAAATCGCACGGGCATTCATTCACTGCCAGCGGGGGCCGTGCATTCATCCAGGCAGAGGGAGCCGGAGGCCGCTTTCGCCGCCGGCTCCCTCTGCCTGGATGAATGCTCGCCCAACCGGCTGCCTTGAGCGCCGAAATCGGGAGGAGAGGAGAAGGGAGAAGGGACTACTGTAGCAGGCCCGAGCCTTACTACTTTTTCGGGTTTTTTTTTTTTTTTGCTTCGGGAGGAGGGGACAGGACTGGGGCTGCACCGGAGACCGGACGGGGCCTTGAGCGCCGAAATCTCCCCCATTTTTTACACTTTATTCCCGTTTTAATTTTAGAACACCACACTAACACCACACTAACACCAAGTAGAGGGTAGGCGATAAACTAACAGGTTAAGGACGTGGCAAAATAGCGGGTTACAAAGGAGATAATCTGAGCGCGCGTCACGGTATCGGAGGGGAATAGCTAATTCCTTCATTATACAGCTAATTCGTTCATTTACATATCATATACATGCTGCGTGCGGAAAGGGTTATGCGTCTGTTTTAAGAAGCGCTAAGGACGCGTGAAACTGGAGACTGTATCGCTGGATCGCCTTATGCGTCCGAATTGTGCGCTCCCAGCACGTTACAGACGGGAAATCTTCAACCGCACGTTACAGTATCGACCTGTCAATCCAATGTACTAGGCTTTAAGCATCGAAAAGTTAAGGGGACTTGATTCGGAAAATTAGTATTTTGCTATTTACAACTATTTTCTAGGAGCTAGCTGTGAACTGGAATAGATAGCCTTGCCAATAAAGATATTCAAAAGCAAGACAATGTGAGAGCCAATCAGCATACAGAATGTATCAGAAGCTTTTATCCAATCAAGAATGTTTTTTTGTTAATCTTGATGACATTTACCGAGTGGAAGGTCAAATATTGGTCATATATTTATTTTCTCTATTCATTTATTTATTCATTTTGACTTATTGCTTGCCAATACAAAAAAATGATTTGCTCCTAGCAAGTAGCAGCAAAAGTGCGAACTGCATAAACTAAAAACTACTACTGCTGTTATTACTATTTATCATTTATAAAACACTACTAGACCAAGTCACCCCCCCCCCCTAAAGTTTTGAAAACACTAAAGGGGCTGCATAGATTTCCTGTCCTACTCCTCATCTCCCCTGGAGGAGGCCATAACAAAAATAAAAAAGCTAAAATCATTTTGTGTCTTGTTTTCGCCCTGCTCAGCAACCCCAACCTATCCCCTTCAAGAAAAAATATGTCCCCCAAGACTGGACGCCTCACCCTAGTTTACCTTCTCGACCCCCCAAGACTTACTATTTTAGCCCCATTGTTCTAGTGGGGGTACAGATCCTCTTGATCCCCCCCTTTGATCCTTGCCTGGCAGCAGGCATCTTTCAAAATGACACTGGCAGCTTCTGTCATATGATGGGGCAAAGGCCGGGCCTGTTCAGCTGGCACCATTTTGAAAGATGTTTGCCACTGGGCTTGGATCCTAGAGGCCACTTTGGATCCCCACTAGACCATCATGGCTAGAATAGTAAGTCTTGGGGAATCTGGAGGGTGGGTGCCCAGCCTCAGGGGCCACATTTTTTTCTTGAAAGGAAGGGCTTGGTGGCAAGGCCAGAATGGGACCTACAAAATATATTTTTTTTATTTTTCATACGGTCACATCCAGGGGTGTGGGTGGGGTGTGGGTGGGAAGGAAGGATCTATGCAGACTCCTGGGGTATCTTCATAACTTTCAGGAGGTGGAGGGAGTCAGAAGCCTAGGACCCAGAAGCATCAGGACATGCGTTAGCATCCCTCTGCTTCCAGGGGAAGTAAGCTACAACTCTTCAAATCAAATAATGTGTGTTGTGATTTTTAAGTTAAGTCTTTTGATTTGCATAGTTTGGGGTAGTATTGAGCTGATTAGCATACAATTGCATGCATTTGCTAAGCAACTCATTTTAATATGTGCAGTACTAAGGACAGAATAACGTGAAGTATTTGAAATAACTTGCATTATCCCCATCTTAGGCCATTTACCAAGCAGTAAACAACTCTTGCCATGCAGTAAATGGCCTAACCAGCTTTGTGAATGAGCCCCTAAGTTTGTACCTGAGTCAATGGAGTGTGAAGTGACTTGCCCAAGGTCACAAGGAGTGACAGTAGGATTTGAACCTTGACTTCCCTGGTTCACAGCGCACTGCTCTAACTACTAGGCTATTCCTTAAATCTACATTTTTTATTTTCCAGAGAATTTTTACCCATCCAAAAAAGCAGGGACAAATGTCTGGGAGACATTTGTACCTGTTGCAGTTTTCAAAGGGAGAATAACTGTATACTTATCCTTTGAAAATTAGTTACAAAGTCTGCGAGCATTTTGGTGGGCTGTTTGGTGGGCTGTTTGGTGGGCTGTTTGGTGGGCTGTTCACAGAGGTGAATTTTCAAAGGAATAACGTGTAAATGTAACATACCAGTGTAGCAATTTTCATAAGCCACTTACGTGTGTAAGTGCATTTAGACATGTAAAACCCATTTTTAAGCATGTAAATGCTTTTGAAAATTAGGCCCACAGTTCATTTTCATGAGAAGAAGTAGCATTTTGTGAGGAGAAATATTTAATGAAAATATGATATATTTATTATGTACATTATAAGGAAGACTTCTTAGGTTTTGAAACATGACACCAAAAATAAAATTCCTTTCTTGCCTACCAATATTCAGTTTTATCTGTATTTCTGCACAATTTTCGAAAGTATATTTTAGTAACTAAAGCAAAATAAAGGTTTAATTTTTCAGATAGCACAGGTTCCTTCATACCTGGTATAATGGTGGAATTGTCTTTATAATAGATTGAGGTCTTTGGCAAGCCAATCCATGATTTACTACACCATTGGGTTTCTGGCACAGCCAGTAGAACCAATTCAATTTTTCGTCCAGGTCCTTGCTTGGTTTGATGCCAGAAAATTAAGTCTCGCCCTTGCAAATCATTGTTCGAGTTTATTCAGAATTTCCTTCATGCTCAACTCAATTTGAATCAACCACAGAATGATTTTTTTTGAATCTTGATGACATTTACCAAGTGGAAGGTCAAATACTGGTCTTTCATAGATTTATTTTCTCTATTCATTTATTTATTCATTTTGACTTATTGCTTGCCAATACAAAAAAGAATTTGCTCCTAGCAAGTAGCAGCAAAAGTGCAAATAACATAAACTAAAAACTACTACTGCTATTATTACTATTTATCATTTATAAAGCACTACTAGACCATTTATACAATCATAAAATAAAGCATCAGTGAATACTGCAAACAGCTAGCTCTAATGCAATCAGACAATTCTATAATTTATTAATAGAGTATATCAACTTCTTAAAGTACATCAACAAATGTAAATTATCACAAAAGCAGAACTGCCTAGCTTTTGGCAGCTTAGTCCAAAATCTAACAGCTGAAAGTCATGAACCTAAATCAGCAAAGGCTGTCTTAAATAACCAGGTTTTGTGATTTCCAAAAGGTTAAATAGTCCAGGCAAACCCTGGCCTCTAACAGCACATATTTCATATCAGAGGGTGTGTGCCACACAAAGCCCCTTTCCATGTTGTGGAGAGTCCTACAGATGTCACCGAGGGCACATCTCCCAGGTAAGCCTGTAATGAATGCAAATTATGAAATGGCAGGTAGGATGTGCATTCATAAAATGGGACAAATGAGGCCATTTTTTATTTTTCCACTTTGAACAAATGAAAAATGGCTTCTTAAGAAAATACCTGAACATTTTGGGGTATAAGAACATAAGATCATAAGAACTTGCCATGCTGGGTCAGACCAAGGGTCCATCAAGCCCAGCATCCTCTTTCCCACAGAGGCCAAACCAGGCCACAAGAACCTGGAAAGTACCCAAACACTAAGATCATCCCATGCTACTGATGCAAGCAGTGGCTATTCCCTAAGTAATAGCAGTTAATGGACTTCTCCTCCAAGAACTTATCCAAACCTTTTTTTGAACCCAGCTACAGTAATTGCATTAACCACATCCTCTGGCAACAAATTCCAGAACTAAATTGTGCATTGAGTGAAAAATAATTTTCTCCGATTAGTCTTAAATGTGCTGCTTGCTAACTTCATGGAAAACGCCCTAGTCCTTCTATTATTTGAAAGTGTAAATAACCGATTCACATCTACTCGTTCAAGACCTCTCATGATCTTAAAGACCTCTATCATATCCTCCTCAGCCGTCTCTTCTCCAAGCTGAACAGCCCTAACCTCTTCAGTCTTTCCTCATAGGGGAGCTGTTCCATCCCCTTTATTATTTTGGTTGCCCTTCTCTGTACCTTCTCTGTAATTTTATTTTTGTATGGGTTCAAAATTAAAAAAAACAAAACAAAAAGGCCTGTTAGATGCTCTCTAATCCTCCTCCTGCCCCAACAGAAGCCCTGGGGCCTAGGTCGAATGTTTGTATGGCTGTACCACATGATATCGGCTGCACTTGAGAAGGGCCCCAAAGTGAAGTCACTTTCGCACTACTCAGGAGGGGCAGGGCTGCTATTTTGAAAGAGCAACGGATGGGGAAGGAACGGCTTCTCTCCTGCCCTTTTGAAACCCCAGACCTCCAGGGAATGGGTAAGTGGGGGCCGGGGAAGCCCCTGACACTCAGTCCTATTGGTTTTTGTAAGGGAAGAGGGTGCTCAGAGGAGCCCGTGTAGGCCTAGCTGGGTAGACTCAAGTCCGGATCTATTTTGCAGGAGGGAGGAGGGTTGGAGGGGATTAAGCGGCACTAACTGGGTCCTAGGGCTTCTGTTAGAATGGGAGGGGTAGGAGAGACCCATTTCAGTATGTTTTTTGGGGTTTTTTTGTTGGGGAGAACAGTATGACCAGTTAGTTTTGGGGGTTTGGTTTTTTGTTTGGGAAATTAACTGAACTAAAAAAAAAAAAAAAAGCAGTAAAAAAAGAAACCAAAACAAATTTTTTTGATTTCACATCAGTAATGACAGGTTCCAGGTCAGCCTTACTTAGATATTCCAGCCCTAAACTATGTAATGGTTTAAAACAAGCCAGTTTTAAAGGGACACCCTTGAAGATCAAATGGTGCGACTGCACCTTGAGTATTGTGTGCAGTTCTGGTTACCGCATCTCAAAAAAAGATATAGTGGAATTAGAAAAGGTACAGAGAAGGGCGACCAAAATGATAATAGGGATGAAATGGCTCCTTTATGAAGAAAGGCTAAACAAGTTAGGGCTCTTCAGCTTGGAAATGAGATGGCTGAGAGGGGATATGAGAAGTTTATAAAATCATGAGTGGGGTGAAACATGTAAATAGAGATCATCTAGTTACCCTTTCAAATAGTACTAGGACTAGGGGAAACTCCATGAAACTACTGGGTAGCAGATTTAAAACAAATTGGAGACAGTAATTTTTTCACTTCATGCACAATTCAACTGTGTTGTCAGAGGATGTGGTCAAGATATCTAGCACAGTGGGATTTAAAAGAGGTTTGGACAAGTTCCTGGAGAAAAAAAATTCCATAAACCTATTAGCCAGGGGGACTTGGGGAAAGTCACAGCTTACCCCTGGGTGTGAGCAGAAAGGAATTGGATCCACTCTTTGTGATCTGCTGGGTATTTCCTAATTAGCCACTGTCAGAGAGATGATGCTGGGCTCGATGGACCTTTGGTCTGACCCAGCATGGCACTTCTTATATTCTTATGTTGTGTTCTTAGCATATACTCCTACTTCACTTATTCCTAGCTACACTAGCTCCCAAGTTCAATACCCCTGTTTATTGTAACTTTGATTTTTCGACCTTTCTTATTTATGTTTACTTGGTTTTATTTTTACTTCTGGTTTCCCCTGTTCCATGTAAACCGGCCTGATATGAATCCCATTCATGAAGGCCGGTATAGAAATGTTTTAAATAAATAAATAAATAAATAATATATTTTGCCCTGGAAATGATTCTAGCAGCTGAGTTTTGGACCAGCTGCAGATAATGCAATTGTAGACAATGCAGCAGTTTGTTCAGGTTCCGACGAATAAACTGTTAAAGTAGTCTAAATCTATTAACACCAGTGCCTATACCACTGTCCGCATCTGGTCAGAGCCCCAAAAAAGGCTTCTTCTTTATAAGCCATAGCATCATAAAGCAAGTTTGACAGTTCTCGAGGTAACATTGACAAAGAACCTGAAAGAAAATAGGCAGTTGATGATAAACCATCTGCTGAAAAACCTCCAGTTTCTTTGTCCCATCTCTGCAAAATTGGGATCTCAGTTTTAGTCATATGTAGTAAAAGACATATTATGAGACTGGTGCCAGTTCATTTTAGAGACTGCTGACGCTTCTGCTATGGATTTTATGTCTTCCCTTCAGAAGTTGATCTTCAAAATGGTTTAAGTGGGTAATAATTTACTGGTTAAATGGTTAAATGGTTTAAGTGGGTAATAATTTACTAATCTAATTTTATTCTTCTGTCACTTCTTCCCCCCTTTTTTCTCTGCTTTTACTATCTTGTAATCATGTTATTCTAATTTTAGTTTAATGTTTTATTTCCCCTTCCTTTCCTCTTGCTCTAGTTATTATGTTCCAATATTTTTTAATTGTATTATGTTAAACCTGTTCGATGTAAAGCGCCGTCACTGGCACTAGTTTCTTATTACGCTGTGAACCGATGTGATATCTTTGATGAATGTCGGTATATAAAACCGTTAAATAAATAAATAAATAATAAATAAAAAGGTGTTTTACCCGCTTTAATTGACTGTCTGAAAAATCGCCCTACTCCAGTGCCACTAATAGTTTGCACGTTGTTGAAAGAGGAATCATGCACGTGTGGATGGCATTTTCAAATCTTTGCATACACTTTTGCAGAATAATTCGACGTACAGAAAAAATAGGTTCAGATGACAGTGGATAGTTTGTGCATGCGAAAAGTTTCAAAGTGAACCACTCACATACTTTTGCTTTGAGAACTGGTGCAAAGCCCACAGGTTAAAAGTGTGCACAGTCTATGTCCCAATGTGGACAGTTGAAAATTGTCCTCTCATTTAGTAGAGAATCATTTTAGAATACTCACTGGCGTCAACTGAAATTCCCCAGAGGCTGCTCTCAGCCCCAGTGCAGCCTATACAGCCCCAGAAGGAGCAAAGCCTGCCTCCTGCCCCCTCAACCCCAGCCTAGGCTACCCCTCCCAGCCCTACCTGCAGCCCAGACACCCATGGGAATTCCCTGGAGGCTCCTATTTTATTGCTTCCCCCCAGCCTCAGCAGCCTACGCTTCCCCTTCAGCCCCAGCACAGCCTGCCTCCACCCTGGCAGCCCCAGCCCTGGCATAGCCTGCCTTCTCTCCCCATCAGCCTCAGCATAGCCTATACACCCCCAGACCCAGCACAGCCTGCTCCCCACCAGCAGCCTGAGGACCAGCCATTCTAGCCTCCAGATAGGGCTAGGAGCTCTTTGTATCGAGTACACATATACAGCCTCTCACCGACTGGTAGATAATCATACATGTGGCACTCAATGCAAAAGACTGGATATCCACTCTCTCTCTGCTGGACTACTGTCTAATTTTGTTCAGTTGTTAGAGACTTAAAATTTCTAAGAGAATAGGGATGTTCAAACTAATCTAAAGTACTTATCATCTATTGGTTTATTTTATATGTCAATGATCCTCCAGAGACTAAAATTAATCTACATTTAACTGCATGATTACAAACCTTATTGACCCTTGCTTTGAAATAAGGCCCTGTTATTGTATTATAAGATAAATAAATCTGTGGTTGAACATTTATAGGACGTGGTGTTTTGGTGCATATCTTTCAGTACTCTTGTGCTGGAAAGAAGGGGAGAGTGGAAACTGGGCTTTAGTAGCTGACGCCTAGTGTCTTCTAGAGCAGGGGTAGACACTCTTTGAAAGCCATAAACAGGCTTGGTTTCCATGATACCCACAATGATTCTGCATGAGGTAGATTTGTATGCGTTGCCTTCATTCTGTGCAGATCTATTGTTATCATGTTCATTGTGGATATCCTGAAAACCTTGCCTGTTTATGCCTCTCGAGAGCTGGAGTTGGCCACCATTGTTTACAGTCTTCTGCTGGCAGACGTAAGCAGATGAGCCTTCTGATCCTCTGCTGCTAGAAGGTATATGAGGGCTGTGAAAGCTCAAACTTCCATAGCCAGCAATATTCCCTGCTGGAAGAAGTAAGCAGACGAGCTGTCATGTCTTCGGATGCTAGAAAAAGTGTGGGGGCTGTGAAAGTTGATACCTGGATGGCTCACAGTATCTTGTGATGGGAGAAGTATGCAAATGAGTCTTCAGGTCCTCTGGTGCTAGAAAGAGTGTGGGGGCTGTAAAAGCTAAAAACCAAGATGGATCACAGTATTCTCTGGGGTTCTCTGCTGGGAAAAGCATGCAAATGAGACTTCCAGTTTTCTGTAGCTGGAAACTGAAGCCTAGCCACATTCCGGTTTCCTATGGAGTCCTCTGCTGGGGCTGCTAGAAGTATGCAAATGAGCATGTCCTCTAGTGTTAGAAGAGGGGGGGGGGGGGCTGTGAGAGGCTTAAAGTGTCTTCTAGAGCCCTAGGCTGGGGCTGCTGGAAAATGTATGCAAATGAGTCTTCCAGATGGAAACTGTGTGGAAGACAACCAAAGTGGAACTGGTGAGAAACAGCAGGTTGACTTCATCTCTGAAGAGCTCTAACGCTGTTGCTGTTTAACCCTCTTACCTGATCCCATTCCAAGGAAAGGAAGAATTTGGGTTTGGGTTCAAGAAACCCAAACCAGCACTGAGAGAAGGCAGGGAAGAGTGCAGTTGATTGCCACTATGATGAACCTGAAGCTGCACTGAGAGAAGGAGAGGGAGTGTACTGTAACCAGCATCTTCAACAACTGCTGCCCTACATGACCAGAGTTGGCAGCAAGCAGGGTGATGACCCTGAGGAGCATTTCTGGCCACTTCCATATGTACTCTGGCTGTTCTGCTGGCCTGACAGTGAAAGGGATTAATAGCTGTACTAAAGGAGCAGTATGGTCATGACGGGGTAGGAGGAGGGAAGAGAGTAGGAGGGAAGTTCCAATAGTGGGATCACCATTCAGGGACATTCAGGAAGCGACAGAGAATGAGAAAAGGGCAAGAGGGAGAGCATTGTAGTGAAAGCTCTTGGAAAGATCCTTAAGAGGAAGGACAGCAGGAGGGAGTGCTGTAAACTGCTTGGCACCTTACAGGGGTGCTTAATTATGCTATTAGAACCTATTGTTCTCTAATTAGTCCTGTGTTAATTTTACCGAGATGTGCTGTATTCTTAGTTATGTTGACCTTCCAAGTTTAGTACTGTTCTACATGTTACCTAATTTACAGGTCGATACTGTAACGTGCGGTTGAAGATTTCCTGTCTGTAACGTGCTGGGAGCGCACAATTCAGACGCGTAAGGCGATCCAGCGATACAGTCTCCAGTTTCACGCGTCCTTAGCGCTTCTTAAAACAGACGCATAACCCTTTCCGCACACAGCATGTATATGATATGTAAATGAACGAATTAGCTGTATAATGAAGGAATTAGCTATTCCCCTCTGATACTGTGACGCGCGCTCAGATTATCTCCTTTGTAACCCGCTATTTTGCCGCGTCCTTAACCTGTTAGTTTACCGCCTACCCTCTACTTGGTGTTAGTGTGGTGTTAGTGAGGTGTTCGAAAATTAAAATGGGAATAAAGTGTAAATAATGGGGGCGATTTCGGCGCTCAAGGCCCCGTCCGGTCTCCGGTGCAGCCCCAGTCCTGTCCCCTCCTCCCGAAGCAAAAAAAAAAAAAACCGAAAAAGTAGCAAGGCTCGGGCCTGCTACAGTAGTCCCTTCTCCCTTCTCCTCTCCTCCCGATTTCGGCGCTCAAGGCCCCGTCCGGTCTCCGGTGCAGCCCCAGTCCTGTCCCCTCCTCCCGAAGCAAAAAAAAAAAAAACCGAAAAAGTAGCAAGGCTCGGGCCTGCTACGGTAGTCCCTTCTCCCTTCCTCCTGATTTCGGCGCTCAAGGCGGCCGGGTAGGCGTGCATTCATCCAGGCAGAGGGAGCCGGCGGCGAAAGCGGCCTCCGGCCCCCTTTGCCTGGATGAATGCACGGCCCCCGCCGGCAGTGAATGAATGCCCGTGCAATTTCGGCGCTCAAGGCATGAGCGCCAAAATCGCACGGGCATTCATTCACTGCCCGCGTTTGGTCGTGCATTTTTGATGTGCTATTTTTACCCCTTATACAGTAAGGGGTAATAGCGCGTCGAAAACGCGTGGCCAATCCCCCTGAAACTAATAGCATCCGCAACATGCAAATGCATGTTGATGGGCCTATTAATTATTCCCGCATGATTCAGAAAGTAAAATGTGCAGCCAAGCCGCACATTTTACTTTCGACTGGCACTGGGGAAGTGTACAGAGAAGCAGAAAAATCTGCTTTTCTGTACACCCTCCGACTTAATATCATAACAGACGCCGGTAAAATTGAGCGTCGGCTGTCAAACCCTCTGACAGCTGCCGCTCCTGTCAAAAAGGAGGTGCTAGGGACACGCTAGTGTCCTTAGCGCCTCTTTTTACTGCGGGCCCTCATTTGCATGTGGGCTGATACTAAATCGAGTGCACAGGAGAGTGGCCTGTGCGCGCCAGCTCTCCCACACTTTTTTCTGTATCGGCCCGAGTGCCTTCTAAAGTTTTCTGCTGGGGCTGCTGGAGATAGTGTGCAAATGAGCCTTCCAGTCCTTTGCTGCAAGTACCATTTCCTCCTATGAACATTATTAACATACATAGCTCACAGCTATATATGTTATATAAATAAATAAATATATATATATATATCAGCTGTCTGGTATCTATTAGTACTATAGCTATAGTACTATACTCATATAATTATATCAATTCCCAAAGAGAATCAGCATTCCAGAAATACTTATAAAATCAAATATAGAGAACAAATGTTGATCTTTATTACAAATATATATATATATTTTATTTATTTATTTATAGTATTTTATATACCGCCGCTCATCAAAGATATCAGGTCGGTGTACAGTGAACAAGAACTTACGCCGGAGCGTTATACATTTAACAAGGTTAAACAAGCGTTATACATTTAACAGGGTTATACAAGCGTTATATATTTAACAAAGGTAAGTATAAAAATATTTGATACATAAAAACAAGTAGAAGCTTTTAAAAACAGATCTATCATTTAGGTATAGCTTGGCTGAGCTGGGTTAAAAAGAACTGGAGAGTAGAGGGATACTAGTAAAAGGGATGGGGTTAGGGATACTAGTAAAAGGGATGGGGTTAGGGAAGAGTTAGGAAGGAGAAGGAGTTCTAATTTAGAGGTGGAGAGAGGGGGGAGATAGCACTTCGAATGCAATTAATAGCAATTATATGGAAGGGTATTTACAGTAGCCACAGAAAAAGGAGAAATTCAAGATGATGTATATAACTGGGGCATATAGAGGAGAAGAAAGAAATATATATTTCAAGTATAGGCATGTGTGAATAGCCATGTCTTGAGTTTTTGCTTGAATGTTTTAGGAGATGGCTCAAGGCGCAGTTCGGTGGGCATGGTATTCCATAACAGAGGGCCAGCATAGGAAAGCGCTTGTGCTTTGGTGGAGGCATGGTTATATAGTTTGGGCGAGGGGGTCTGTAAAGTGGCGAGGTATTGATTTCTAGTAGGTTTGATAGAAGTTTGAAATAGTAGTGAGTTATTAAACCATTTCATTTCAGGATTGTGGAGGGCTTTATGGATAAGTGTTAGGGTCTTGTAATGTATGCGAGATTGGATGGGGAGCCAGTGTAACTCCTTCAAGACTGGCGTAATATGTTCCTTTGAGTTAGTGTTAGTAAGGATACAGGCTGCGGTATTTTGCAGGATTTGTAAGGGGCGGATTGCATTTTTGGGTAGGGCTAGGAGGAGTGAATTGCAATAATCTGTTTTCGAGAACAGCATGGCTTGTAGAACTGTCCGGAAATCAGTTGCGTGAAGCAAGGGTTTCAATTTTTTGAGTGTATGTAATTTGTAAAAACACTCTTTAAGGATTGCACTAATAAATTTTTTGAGGGTCATTTGGTCGTCAATAATGACTCCTAGGTCTCGGACTTGGTGGGAGAATTGTATGTGCGTCGATGTTATAGGTGAGGTAGGAGAGGTATGTGATAGGGTAGGAGGAGAAATGATCATGAGTTCTGTTTTTGTGGAATTGAGGGCAAGTTGTAAGGAGGTTAATAGATTATTGATAGAAGCAAGGGTGGTGTCCCAAATTTCAAGGGCTTTGGGTATGGATTCCGTTATTGGAATAAGAATTTGTACATCATCAGCGTACAAAAAGTGTGGAAGCTTAAGGTTGGCGAGGAGATGGCAAAGCGGTAAAAGATAGATGTTAAAAAGGGTAGATGAAAGTGAAGAGCCTTGAGGGACTCCTTGCTTCAGGGGGATTTCTTTTGATATGTGGTTGCCAATTTTGACTTTATAGTTACGATTGGATAGGTAAGAAGTAAACCAGTTATGGGCGGTACCAGTTATTCCAATCTCGTGTAGGCGTTGGAGAAGAATTTGGTGGTTAACGGTATCAAAAGCCGCTGAGATATCCAGGATCACTAGAAGATGAGGTTGATTTTTATCTAGGCTTTTGAGAAGGTAATCGGACAGTGATAAGAGAAGAGTTTCGGTACTGTGTAATTTTTGAAATCCGTATTGCGAGGGAGAGAGGATTTGGTGTTCTTCTAAATAGTCACTAAGTTGTCGGTTGATAGTTTTTTCTAGGACTTTAGCGATAAATGGGAGATTAGAGATTGGGCGGTAATTGGCAAGGTCTAATGGGTCGAGCTTGGGTTTTTTTAAAGTAGGTTTAAGGATAGCAAATTTGAGAGAGTTGGGCACTTGCCCAAATTCGATGGATGCATTGATAATGTTAGAGATAGGGCTGGCTATTAGATCAGGGACAGTGAGGAGGAGTTTTGTGGGGATGGTATCAGAGGGGTGAGAGGAGGGTTTAGCTTTTTTGAGTAGGGATTCAATTTCAGATGTAGCTGTGTTTTCAAAGATTGTAAGCTGAGGTGCAGAGTCTTTTATGTGACAGAGGTTATGGCATTGGGGCATGTGGGAATTGTGGGGGAAGCGTGTCATAATTTTGTTAATTTTGTCCTGAAAGAACGAGGCCAGTTGTTCGCATTTGATTTTGGCTTCTTCTTCTGGGATGATATTTGGAGTGAGGTTAGTAAGTGAAGTGACATATTCAAATAGCACTTTTGGATTGAATTGAAATTGGTGTATTTTACCTGCGTAGTAATTCTTTTTAGCATTGTTGATCATCTCACTATAGTTTTGCAGCAAAGTTTTGTAACGTGCAAGTAGAGTCGGTGAGGGTTCTTTACGCCAATTTTTTTCAGCTTTTCTAAGGGCTTGTTTTAAGTCTTTTAGTGTAGGGGAGTACCAGGGTTTTTTTGTATTTTTTTGAGAGGAGAATTTTTTTGTAATGAGGGGGCAAATGTTATTAGCAATTGAGAGGGTGTATTCATTCCATGATGTTAAAGCAGTATCAGCATTTGATAGATCAAGGTTAAACTGTGTGTTGGATAGAGCTGTGGTAAGCTCATCTCTATTGCATATCTTTCGGTATTGTATGGTGGTAGTGCTGATTGGGAGGGGCGGAGGTCTTTGTAAAGTGTTGGAAGTTCTTATGATATAGTGGTCAGACCATGGGATGGGTGTACATGATAGAGAATCAGTTACGAAGTGACGGTTGATAAATATGAGGTCGAGTGAGTGACCAGCTTTATGTGTGGGCATGTTTATGATTTGCTTGAATCCTAGTGATTTCATGGCTTCCAGGAATGAGGAGCAGCTAGGTGTAAGGGGTGTTGTGTTGACATGGAGATTAAAGTCTCCTAGAATAATGGCTGGGGAGTCGATGGAGATATTTTTAGCTATGTATTCAATTAGAGAAGAAGGGTTGTTATTAAGAGTACCAGGGGGGGCATAAATAAGGCAGATTTGTAGGGAGGGGGCTTTGAACAAGCCAATTTCTAATTTAGCTGGGGGGGGGGGATGGGTTGGAGTGTGAGTTTGAGATGTTTTTTGGTAGCTAAGAGAATGCCTCCACGTTTCTTTTTTAATCGGGGGATGGAGACTATATCGTATATATTGTTGGGGAGCTGGTTGAGGAGAACATTGTCAGTGTCTTTCAACCATGTTTCTGTTATTGCACAGATGTCTGGTGTTTCGTCTGAGAGGATGTCATTGAGTATAGAAGTTTTTTTGTTTAATGATTGTGCATTGAAGAGGATGAGTGTGAGTGCTGTGAGGCCGATGATTTGTGTGAGTGGTGGGGATATCATGGTTGTGTGAATGCTTTTGAGGTATGATCGTTGACGTAAGGCATGGGGTGTAGTAGGTCTATGTCTGTAGTAGCTGATTGTCGGGATGTTTAGCATTTTGAAGCTGAACAGGAAATAGTGAGTGCGAATTTATGTGTTTGTGTTGTGTAAAGTGAGGTTGTATTTTGTGTTGAGTGTGGTAGTGCATCAATTGCGGTAGAGGATGGCTGACAAAGTGGGGGATAGAAGGATGCAAGGAGCTTAGCTATAATTAAGGGAGGAAGGGGGAAGGAGGAGGGAAGAGAAGGGGAGTTTGAGTATGTGAAGTTAAAGTTAAATTAGGGCAGGTAGAGGAGTGCTTAAGAGGAGAAATTCAATCTCTAGGAGCTTCAGGCTTTAGGTACTGTTGTATCCAACCAATTCCAGGTAAAGACAGAAAAGTAATCTAGGTACATACAGGTAAGCAAGTAAGATAAGTAAATGAATCAAGTAAGGTATAGTTATTTCTAATAGCATCTAGGTTAACACAAGTAAACACTTGCCTCTAAAAGGCTGCATCCACAGTGGGGTTTTTTTTTTGGTTTTTTTTTTTAAAGATTGTTGCGTCAACGTTTGATGGCAGGGCAATCACAGAGCCTTATATTGGGTCGAAGGGGTCACGAAGGGCGCACGAAGGGGCGCTCAAAGGGGCAGGCCCCTTTGTCGCGCTCCTTAGGCGTGCGACGCCAGGCGCACGACGCCTGGAGATCAGGTGGGGCTTTAAATCCCTTCGTCTGGCGCGGGTTCGTGACGTCGTCGATGGGTCTTTTAGGGGGCCTCGTTCGGGTGCGATCGCGCTTCTAATTTCATGCAGGCAGTCATGCAGGGGCCTTGTTTGGGTGCGATCGCGCTTCTACTTTCAAGCAGGTAGTCACGTGACCGGTGTTGGGCCGTCGGGGTTAGGGCGAGTAAAGAGGGCCTTACCCCGATGGGTCCCGGCGCCGGCTGCGCGGCCCCTACTCCCAGCTCCTACAGCGATCGAGCGGCGGCGGCGTCCCGAGGTCCGATGGCTTTCAGCGAGCGAAGAGAAAAGGACGCCTGGAGATCAGGTGGGGCTTTAAATCCCTTCGTCTGGCGCGGGTTCGTGACGTCGTCGATGCGTCTTTTAGGGGGCCTCGTTCGGGTGCGATTGCGCTTCTAATTTCATGCAGGCAGTCATGCAGGGGCCTTGTTTGGGTGCGATCGCACTTCTACTTTCAAGCAGGTAGTCACGTGACCGGTGTTGGGCCGTCGGGGTTAGGGCGAGTAAAGAGGGCCTTACCCCGATGGGTCCCGGCGCCGGCTACCATTCAGCAACCTGCTGTACTAGTTCCTTCCGTCGGGGCCAGCGGCCGTGCTCCTCGGCGGCATTCCCCAGCTACAGCGCAGGTTGACGCATGCCGCGTCATGACTCCTCCCACTGTGGTACGTCATCGCTTTCCCCGGAAGTCTCCGCATTAGTGTGGGAACTGGGACTATTTAAACGCCACTCTTCAGCACAGCATTGCCTTGGCTACAGGCTTGCTTGTGCTGGTGTTGCTTTCGGATTCGCTTGCTGGCTCGTTGAACCGGATTGTGCCTTGGACCCTCAATTGCTTGCTGCCTGCCTCTTTGATCCGGATTGTGCTTTGGACCTTCTATTGCTTGCTGCCTGCCTCTGTGAACCGGATTGTGCCTTGGACCCTCTATTGCTTGCTGCCTGCCTCTTTGATCCGGATTGTGCCTTGGACCCTCTATTGCTTGCTGCCTGCCTCTTTGAACCGGATTGTGCCTTGGACCCTCAATTGCTTGCTGCCTGCCTCTTTGACCCGGATTGTGCCTTGGATCTTCTATTGCTTGCTGCCTACCTCATTGACCCGGACTGTGCCTTGGAACCCTCGCTTGCTGTCTGCCTCTTTGACCCGGATTGTACTTTGGACCTTCTTTTGCTTGCTGCCGACCTCTCTGACCCGGATTGTGGCTTGGACCTTCTCTTATCGACAGCTGACCCAGGAGTACCGGATTACGCCCTTGACCGGGTACTTGCTTGGTCCAAGGGCAAATCAAGGTAAGGCTGTTTACACTATTTGGGGTTCAGTAACATGACTGTAACAGTTAGCTGAGGCCATGGACCCAGTGGACTTAGTCTTGCAGGTCACTCCCGGATTGGCTTCATGTGTACAACAACAGCAAGGAGTTCTGGTCCAAGTGACTGGTGTTCTGGAAAGACTGGCCGCCCATATAAATGCCTTGGCCGTTGTACCTCCAGTGGCAGCAGCTTCTGTAAATCCAACTCCTCCTGTAATACGACTTCCTCCCCCCTCCGTGTTTCAATGAAGATCCCCAGTAGTGTCAGGGGTTCATAAATCAATGCCACATGCATTTTTATCTTCAATCCTCACTATTCCCCACAGAAAACTTCAAGGTCACCTTCATATCATTATTGGAGGGACCAGCCTTGGCTTGGGCTTCACCCCTCTGGGAACGAGATGATCCATTATTACATAATTTGGACTGTTTCTTAAAGGATTTTCAATAAATATTTGATGAGCCCGGTCAATCTGCCTCTGCGTCTTCTGATCTATTTCAGATTCAACAAGGGTCCCACTCTGTGGGGGAATATGCGATTCAATTTTGGACTCTTGCCGCCGAACTCCATTGGGGTGAGGATAGTCTCACAGCAATTTTTCATCAAGGACTTTCAGAAGCCATTCAGGACAAGTTAGCCACTCAAGAACCACAAGAGTCACTAGAAGAATTGATTCGCTTAGCTATCCGTTTGGATCTCAGGTTTCAGGAGAGGTCCTGGGAACAGGCAGCTCTTCGACATCCTATTCGACTTGCACCAGCTTTTCAGTGACCGCTTGTGGTCCCTAAAACTTCAGATACTGAGCCCAGTATTGATGAACCTATGCAGACTGACCGATTTTGGATCTCCCCTGAAGAACGGCACTGTCAAAGGCAGAATAATCTCTGTTTGTACTGTGCCAGAACAGGTCACTTCGCCAACAAATGCCCAAACAAGTCGGGAAACTCTCGGGCCTAGGTCTGGTGGGAGAGGCCTCCCTGGATCATGCTACTTCCTCTCCACAAACTTAATTCCAGTAATGTTACCCAATGCCGGAGGTTCCATTCATCTCCAGCATTCATGGATTCCGATGCTGCGGGTAACTTCATAGAGGGAAGCCTCGTTCATCAATATCAACTTCCTATAGAGCTCCTGAAAACACCGCTTACAGTTTCCTCAGTTTCGGGACAAACTCTGGGGAATAAAATTTTGTTTATCACCAAGCCCGTTTAAATGACAATGGGGCTACTTCACCAGGAGACCATTCAATTTTATGTGCTTCCTTCCGCAGTTAATCAGGTGATTCTGGGTTTACCCAGGTTAAGACTGCATCAACCTCACCTGGACTGGGGATCTTTGAAGCTAGCAAGTTGGAGTTCCTTTTGCCATCAGAACTGTTTGATTTTAGTGAAACCAGCTAAATTTCAAATTCCTTGCTCCACAATTATTCCCTCTGGTTTACCTCATCAGTACACTGAATTTGCGGATGTTTTCAGCAAGCAAGAGGCAGAAGTCTGACCACCACATTGGGCTTATGACTGTGGAATAGACTTACTTCCAGGAAAATCCCCACCCAGGGGTATAGTCTATACTTTATCAGGACCCGAGTCAGAGACCATGACTCAGTATATTCAAGAAAATTTGGCTCAGGGATTTATTAGGTCCTCTTCGTCTCCAGTAGGGGCCTGATTCTTTTTTGTCAAAAAGAAAGATGGATCCCTCTGACCTTGCATTGATTACAGAGGATTAAAAGCCATTACAAAGAAGAACTGTTACCTTATTCCGCTTATTTCTGAATTCTTTGACTGACTGAAAGGTGCCCAAATTTTCACTAAACGCGACCTCTGCGGGGCATATAATTTAATACGAATTCGGGAGGGCGATGAATGGAAAACTGCTTTCAACACGTGAGATGGACATTATGGGGCGGATTTTAAAACGAGCGCGAATAGCCTACTTTTGTTTGCGCTCCAGGCGCAAACAAAAGTACGCTGGATTTTAGTAGATACGCGCGGAGCCGCGCGTATCCGCTAAAATCCTGGATCGGCGCGCGCAAGGCTATCGATTTCGTATAGCCGGCGCGCGCCAAGCCGCGCAGCCTAACCCCGTTCCCTCCAAGGCCGCTCCGAAATCGGAGCGGCCTCGGAGGGAACTTTCCTTTGCCCTCCCCTCACCTTCCCCTCCCTTCCCCTACCTAACCCACCCGCCCGGCCCTGTCTAAAACCCCCCCCTTACCTTTGTCGGGGGATTTACGGGAGGTGTAAATCCCCGCGCGTCAGCGGGCCTCCTGCGCGCCGGGACGCGACCTGGGGGCGGGTCCGGAGGGCGCGGCCACGCCCCCGGGCCGCCCCGGGCCGTAGCCACGCCCCCGGAACGCTCCCGACACGCCCTGAAAACGCCACACGGTTCGGGCCCGCCCCCCCGACACGCCCCCTCCAAAAACCCCGGGACTTTCGCGAGTCCCGGGGCTCTGCGCGCGCCGGTAGGCCTATGTAAAATAGGCTTCCCGGCGCGCAGGGCCCTGCTCGCGTAAATCCGCCCGGTTTTGGGCGGATTTACGCGAGCAGGGCTCTGAAAATCCGCCCCTATGAGTATCAGGTAATGCCATTTGGACTCTGCAATGCCCCGGCTGTATTTCAAGCCATGATCAATGACATCTTTCAAGACCTCTTGTATTCTCACGTTCTGGTTTACTTGGATGACATCCTTAATTTTTCCAGATCTGAAGACCAACACCAGGTTCGTGTTTGACAAGTTCTCCAGCACCTTCGCGAAAACTGATTATATGCTAAATTAGAAAAATGCTTGTTTCACAAAGAAGAATTACCTTGGATATTGGAGTAGGAGAGTTGTGCATGATGTGGAGTGGAGGACAGGGAAAAGATTAATGACATAGAGTGAGATATCGAAGGAGGGAAACTTTGATAAAATGAGGAAAATTGAAAAAAATTGAAAGGTGCAGCTGCAAAGGTTAAAAGTGTTCAACAGGCTTGGACATTGTTTAAAAATACAATCCTAGAGGCGCAGTCCATAAGTATTCCACACATTAACAAAGGTGTAAAGAAGGCAAAACGATTACCATCATGGTTAAAAGGTGAGGTGAAAGAGGCTATTTTAGCCAAAAAAACATCCTTCAAAAATTGGAAGAAAATAGGATAAAACATAAGCATTGTCAAGTTAAGTGTAAAACATTGATAAGACAGACGAAGAGAGAATTTGAAATGAAGTTGGCCATTGAGGCAAAAATTCATAATAAAAACTTTTTAAAATATATCCAAAGCAAGAAACCTGTGAGGGAGTCGTTTGGACCGTTAGATGACCGAGTGGTTAAAGGGGTTCTTAGGGAAGATAAGGTCATTGTAGAAAGACTAAATGAATTCTTTGCTTCCATGTTTACTAATGAGGATGTTGGGGAGATACCAGTTCCAGAAATAGTTTTCAGGGGTGATGAGTCAGACGAACTGAACGAAATCACTGTGAACCTGGAAGATGTAATAGGCCAGATTGACAAACTAAAGAGTAGCAAATCACCTGGACCGGATGGCATGTATCCTAGGGTACTGAAGGAACTCAAAAATGAAATTTATGATCTATTAGTTAAAATTTGTAACCTATCATTAAAATCATCCATTGTATCTGAAGACTGGAGGGTGGCCAATGTAACCCCAATATTTAAAAAAGGCTCCAGGGGCGATCCAGATAACTATAGACCAGTGAGCCTGACTTCAGTGCCAGGAAAAACAGTGGAAACTAGGGATGTGAATCATTTTTTGACGATTTAAAATATCGTCCGATATATTTTAAATCGTCAAAAAATCGTTAGGGCCACGATACAATACCAATTCCCCCGATTTATCGTTAAAAAATTGTAAATTGGGGGAAGGGGGAGGGCAGGAAAACCGGCACACTAAAACCCCCTAAAACCCACCCCGACCCTTTAAATTAAATCCCCCACCCTCCCGAACCCCCCCCCCCCAATGCTTTAAATTACCTGGGGATCCGGCGGTGGTCCAGAACGGCGGCGGTCCGGAATGGCCCCCTCAATAGAATCGTGTTGTCTTCAGCCGGCGCCATTTTTCAAAATGGCCGCCGCAAAATGGCGGCGGCCATAGACAAAAACGATTCGACGGAGGAGGTCGTTCTGGACCCCTGCTGGACTTTTGGCAAGTCTTGTGGGGGTCAGGAGGCCCCCCCAAGCTGGCCAAAAGTTTCCTGGGAGTCCAGCGGGGTTCCGGGAGCGAATTCTTGCCGCGAATCGTTTTCGTACAGAAAATGGCGCCGTTCTGGACCACCGCTGGATCCCCAGGTAATTTAAAGCATTTGGGGGGGGTTCGGGAGGGTGGGGGATTTAATTTAAAGGGTCGGGGTTGGGTTTTAGGGGGTTGGCTCACGATTTTAACGATTTTTCACGATATTTTTAAAACCCAAACGGCAACAATACGATTCCCTCCCTTTCCCAGCCGAAATCGATCTTTAAGACGATCGAGGACACGATTCACATCTGTATTGTACACAGTATTCAAGGTGCGGTCTCACCATGGAGCAATACAGAGGCATTATGACATTTTCCGTTTTATTCACCGTTCCCTTTCTAAACATTCTGTTTGCTTTTTTGACTGCCGCAGCACACTGAACCGACGATTTCAATGTGTTACCCCACCAACCCCCCCCCCCCCCTTCTGTACTCCCTAACCTCGAAAATCAAGATAGAGTCTAGCATTGGGGCCTGGGGCACCCTCGATGCAAGGTCAGGTTGGTGCCATTTGGAAAAATGGTATCCAATATCCATGGCCCCAATACTGGATCCCTGCTGATTTTGGTGGTTAGGGATTGTGGGAGGGGCATTTGAGGGTGGAGGTGTGGCGGAGGATTCTCTATTAGACCGCAACAAGGTTAATGTGAGTTGCAGAAATCCATTACTTAGGGGCTTCCAGACAAATTGCTGCATGCGATGCAGTTAGTAGAAAATGCGAATGCCCGATACTTCTAGAAGGGAATACTTACATTACCCCAGTCCTTAAGGATCTGCACTGGCTCCCAGTTAAATGGAGGGGGTGGGTTCAGGTTGGTAACCATCATTTTTAAGCTCTTGAATGATTCCTTCCCATGTGTATTGAAAATGCATATTTTGACATATACTCCAGCTCGTGCTTTGAGATCTGAGTGTGCCCAATTATTAGCTATTAGCTATAACCTCTGTTAAAAAATGTAAAAGAGTCCAAACTAGAGGACGGGTCTTTTCCTCAGTAGCTCCAAATGAGTGGAACAAACTGCCAGCCAAGCTTAGAGAGCAGCATGATTTTAAAGTGTTTAGAAAGGAATTAAAGACACTGCTCTTTGAGGAAGCTTTTGGATGAAGCAGAATGATTCATTCTAGAAGTATTTTAAAACAGTTTATATATGTATGTTTTTGTTTTAACTATTGCATGTTTCTTTTATGTTGTATTGATTTTAATAATTGTTTTATTGTAATCCATGCCAAACTGATTTATGGAGGCCACGTAATATAAGTATTTTTAAATAAATACATAAATAAATAAATAAAATACTTATCTCTGGGATAAGCAGCTTGGAATCTATCCACCCTTTGGGAACCTGCCAGGTACTTGTGACTTGGATTAGCCAATGTTGGAAACAGGATGCAGGACTTAATGGACCTTTGGTCTGACCCAGTATGGCAAGTCTTATGCTCTTATGATGTAACAAGTGATAATGATTATGCTAATCTCTTCTACTACTTTTCTAGTGTTAGTAACTGAGTAAGAATGAGGCGCTAAGAACAAATGGGGCAGATAAATCACCTAGGGCCTCATTTAACAAAGCATTTGCCCCTAGACACAAAATGGGAGAAAAGTCTTAGTAAATCAGGCCAATTCAAAAAGTATCAGTAGGACTTCAATCAACCTTTTGATTTCTATAAATCTTAAACTTGTTATTGTTTTCTTATGCATGAATTATCTACCTTATAAATGGGCCATGACCGACGGCCTGCAAATGCGCAGTAGAGCGCAGCTCTACTGCGCATGTGCGGGCAAGGACGTCGGTCTTAGCGTAAAAAAAAAAAAAAACATGGCGGCGGTGGTGTCGGGGGGGCCAAGCGGCAGCGGTGGCGGCGGCGGTGTCGGGGGGCAGCGGTGTGGCGGCGTCCGGTTGGCGGTGGACGGTGGTCGGGGGGCAAGCGGCAGCGGTGGCGGCGGTGTCGGGGGGGCTGCGGCGTCCGGTGGCAGCGGCGGCGGGTGGGCAGCGGCGGTGGCGGCGAATGATGACGAGGAGCGGCGGCAGCGGCGGCGGCCAGGTAGCGAGGGAGGGAGGAGAGAGAGAGGGAGGGGAGGGACGAACTGAGGGAGGGAGGGACTGAGTGGGGGGGAGGGAGGGACTGAGTGAGTGAGAGGGAGGGGAGGGACTGAGTGAGAGGGAGGGAGGGACTGAGATGGGAGGAGGTAGGGGGAGGGACTGAGTGAGAGGGAGGGAGGGACTGAGGGGAGGAACTGAGTGGGGGAGGGAGGTAGGGGGGTGGGGAAGAGTGAGAAGTGAGGGATGAGGTGAGAGACAGGGATGTGAGTAAGTGGAAGGGTTAGAAGTTGTGGAGCAGAGAAAAAGGGAGTGGAGGAGGGCTGAGGGAGATGGGATTGAGACAGGGTGGGGAGTGACTGAGGGAAGGGGAGAGAGGTGGGAGTGACTGAGGAAGGGAGGGGAGGTGAGAGTGAGGGGAAGGATGCAGTGGGAGACAGAGAGTGAGTAAGACTGAGGGGTGGGAAGGGGGTGAGTGACTGAGGGGGAAGGGGGAATGAGGGAGAAAAAGTGTAGAAGGGTGCTGTTTTCGAAAATGGACCGAAAACAAAAATGTAATGTAGCCCGTTGTGACGGGCTTAACGGCTTGTTTTGATATATTGTTTTTAATTTTCTTTTATTTTGCAGTGCACTGTGATGTATATAATCTAAGCTCTCAAGATCAAAGTAGCAAAAGTATAGAGAGGTCCATATCCAGAAGCATTTAGCCAGCTAACTCTAAAGTTTGTGCACTTATCTGGCTAATAAGTTAGCTGGCTAGAATTTAACTGATTAAATAGGGGCATTCTGAGGACGTAGCTGGGAGGAGTGGAGTAGCCGGCTATGTTAACTGGCCAACTCTGATTCAGAGTTAGCCCATTAACATAACCGGCTAAGTCTGGTCGGGCCCAAAGAGCTGTCCTAAAGTTAGCGGATACAATTAGCCGGCTCTCTTTAAGATAGCCGGCTATATTCAGTAGTGCAGCTGCACTACTGACTATGCTTTTAAAGTTAGCCGTACAAGTTTATCTGGCTAATTTTGCTATTGGACTGCATCTGAATATGGACCTCATAGTTTATGAAATTCACATCTTTTGATTCCATACTATAGCAAAGCATAAAAAATGAATATTATATATTTTTTTGAAACAAAGAATTAAAACATTTCATTATTCTTTCAAAGCTTACAGGATAGCTATTCAAACAGTTAAGCCTGGTTAGTTCTATGTGATCTGCACATGTGTTTCCTGTTTTCTTCTGAATTCAACACTGCTTAGGGACTTTGGGAATTTAAGTCAAGGATTTTCCTGAAAGGAAGGGCTGCATTGTTCATTACTGCCATGGGAATCCATTACACTGAGGCCTGTTTAGTCCAGGCCTCTATAATATTCCTGCAAGAGACAGAAGTTTTGTTCATTAATGCTATGAAAGTACATTAAAAGGACCTGTACTAGATGTTTGCAGCTTATACTCAAAATTAATGCACACAAGGGTCTGCAAGTATAAGTTAAAACAACTTAAATTGATCACTTTGTAGTATAGTCAGAAAAGAATAGGCAAGAGTTTGTAGCCCAATTGAGAACTGTCTAGGCTCACGTAAATGGTTTGATTGCACTTGGCTCTGTTCCTGGAGAGGCCCTGCACTTTTTCACCTTGCCTTTGTGTATTGAGGAGGCGTGGAACACTAAGCACTAGGGATGTGAATCGTGTCCTCGATCGTCTTAACGATCAATTTCGGCTGGGAGGGGGAGGGAATCGTATTGTTGCCGTTTGGGGGGGTAAAATATCGTGAAAAATCGTGAAAAATCTAAAAATCGCAAAACCGGCACACTAAAACCCCCTAAAACCCACCCCCGACCCTTTAAATTAAATCCCTCACCCTCCCGAACCCCCCCCAAATGACTTAAATAACCTGCGGGTCCAGCGGCGGTCCGGAACGGCAGCGGTCCGGAACGGGCTCCTGCTCCTGAATCTTGTTGTCTTCAGCCGGCGCCATTTTCCAAAATGGCGCCAAAAAATGGCGGCGGCCATAGACGAACACGATTGGACGGCAGGAGGTCCTTCCGGACCCCCGCTGGACTTTTGGCAAGTCTCGTGGGGGTCAGGAGGCCCCCCACAAGCTGGCCAAAAGTTCCTGGAGGTCCAGCGGGGGTCAGGGAGCGATTTCCCGCCGCGAATCGTTTTCGTACGGAAAATGGCGCCGGCAGGAGATCGACTGCAGGAGGTTGTTCAGCAAGGCGCCGGAACCCTCGCTGAACGACCTCCTGCAGTCGATCTCCTGCCGGCGCCATTTTCCGTACGAAAACGATTCGCGGCGGGAAATCGCTCCCTGACCCCCGCTGGACCTCCAGGAACTTTTGGCCAGCTTGTGGGGGGCCTCCTGACCCCCACAAGACTTGCCAAAAGTCCAGCGGGGGTCCGGAAGGACCTCCTGCCGTCCAATCGTGTTCGTCTATAGCCGCCGCCATTTTTTGGCGCCATTTTGGAAAATGGCGCCGGCTGAAGACAACAAGATTCAGGAGCAGGAGCCCGTTCCGGACCGCTGCCGTTCCGGACTGCCGCTGGACCCGCAGGTTATTTAAGTCATTTGGGGGGGGTTCGGGAGGGTGGGGGATTTAATTTAAAGGGTCGGGGGTGGGTTTTAGGGGGTTTTAGTGTGCCGGCTCACGATTCTAACGATTTATAACGATAAATCGTTAGAATCTCTATTGTATTGTGTTCCATAACGGTTTAAGACGATATTAAAATTATCGGACGATAATTTTAATCGGCCTAAAACGATTCACATCCCTACTAAGCACTGCTGGCCTAGCAGCAAAGAGGGATAAATTGAAGGGGCAGGAAGGAAGCCCTTCTCAACTGTGCTGCAGATCCTGCCTCCTCCTGCTCTTTATTGGCCTTCAGCACGAACACTCTAACTAATAGTCCACGGAGGAGAAGTCCATTAACTGCTATTAATCAAGTTTACTTAGGGAATAGCCACTGCTATTAATTGCATAAGTAGCATGGGATCTTCTTAGTGTTTGGGTACTTGCCAGGTTCTTGTGGCCTGGATTGGCCACTGTTGGAAACAGGATGCTGGGCTTGATGGACCCTTGGTCTGACCCAGCATGGAAATTTCTTATGTTCTTAGAGGAGATGAGGGCAGCAGTGCAGAAGAGAAGCACTTGGGGCAGATTTTCAAAGGCTACGCGCGTAACATATGCGCGTAACCCGAAAAAATCTGCCCCTGCGTGCGCCGAGCCTATTTTGCATAGGCTCAGCGGCGCATGCAAGCCCCGGAACGGGCGTATGTCCCAAAGCTTCGAAAAAGGGGCGTTCCCGGGGTGGGGCTGTGGGCAGGGCGCTGAGCCAGGGGCATTCCGGGGGTGGGACCGAGGCCTCCGGAACAGCTGCCGTGCAGGGGGATGGCATGCCGGCAGCTGGCTGGTGCGCACAAGTTATGCCTGCCCAGAGGCAGGGGTAACTTCAACGATAACGGTAGGGGGGGTTAGATAGGGCTAGGGGGGCGGGTTAGATAGGGGAAGGGAGGGAGGGGCAGGTGGGGGGGTAGATGGAACAGAGGAATCCTGCATGGCTCGGCATGCGCAAGTTGCTCAATTGTTCACCCCTTTGTGGGCGCTGACCCTGGACTTTATAACATGCACACTACAGTGCACACATGTTATAAAATCAGGCATAGATTTGTTCGCGCCTGGTTGCGCTTATTCTATAGCTCACAAACAGTATTATAGTATTATGTACTATGTTACACCCATATTTTGTTACCACATTGAGGCACATTCCATCCTAAAGATCTTTGGTTCTGTTATGATGAATTATAATCTTTAGAATACATTGATAGTATGCTTCTCATATAAGTATCTTAGAGGCCAATATACTGAATAGTAAATGACTTTCCTAATTTGATAATGCTGATTCAGGAACCAACAAGAACCATGTGGTAAAAGATGCACACTGGAAAGACAAAGCCATATCATGAAAACTAAATGAATTATTTGCTTTGGTGTTTATTGAGGAGCATGTTGGTGAGACCCTAGGGATATGCATTTGGCAAAACATACTGAACATGTCCATATTAATTTCATCCATAGCCTCCTTAACAAATGAAGGGGGTCCTACAAATGAAACAAATATGCTTCATCACATTTGTTTGTTTCCCATTCATTTCTCTGGCCCATTGAAATCTATGGGTTTGTACTGCTGAGAAAAACAACAACTGATAACTACAGAAACTGACTCTTGCCTTGTGACCTCATTGCCTTGTCAGAGTCCAGACAGGACAAGCTTTCAAGGAAACTACCAGAAGACAAATCAAAGTGAAGCATTTTTCCAACTAGCCTATAGCTGCTATCTGGATCAAGTAATGATAATATCCTCCCTCTCTAAAATTTTATCATGTCCAAGAAGCTCAGTATTACCTTTCTTACTTTTTGTGAAGAAGAACACACTACTAGAAGGTCTTACAAAGTTTTAAAAAAGCTTAACTTTTGAATATAGCACTGCTAAAAGGCTGCTTCTGCTCTTATCTATTCTGCTGTGGTCTAATACACTCACTGTACCACAAAGAGAGGCAGTACACTACTACTACTGCTACTGATTTTGATTTTTCTCTTCATTGGAAGAAGGTCAGGGTAGCAGACAGTATAAAGATTGAAAAAGTGCTAGCGAGTTTTTGCTTCTCTCTGGGCACCAGTGAGGGAAGTTGAGAAAAGTCTGAAGAGTCTTACCAGGCTGCCAGTCTTTGTCTGTTAGTGTTTAACAGTATTTTCTGTGTAGAGTCAGTCAGCACATGCAGCACAGCATGTATGTGTGTGTGTGTGTGTGTGTGTGTGTGTGTGTGTGTGTGAGAGAGAGAGAGAGAGAGAGAGAGACAGACCTCCATACAGTGATTGGTTCTGTGAGTGGGGATACAGTTACAATATCAATAAATTTACTTGCAATATCTAAACCTAAAGTAAGCAGTACATTTGAACAAATTCCATCAGGTCAGAAAAAGGGAGAGGAGGGAATTGAAGACTTGGAATCTTTAGCAGGTGAAGCAATAAAACAGACAGTCCTACATAAAAATTGAAGAGTGACTTTTTAAGATCCAGAATGAAATTGAAATTTGGATAGCATATGCCACTGCCACCTGTTCTTTTCTCTTCAATTCTGGAGCAGAGGGAAAAGGTGGGAGAGCCATCCAAGGCAAACAGTAACAGAGCAGAGGCACAGACAGAGGAAGGGAAAATTTAACAGCCAAAACCAGATGCACACTCGTCGACATTGGTTACTGCTTCTGAGGCAATGAAGGCACAGTGGCAACAAGGCATTTATGGCAGTAAATGAAGGCAGTATTTTCAATGACTGATTCTGAGGACGAAACCTGTCTGGGTTTCTCTGAATCAGAATTTGAAGAGCAAGTACCTGAAGAAAATTTGGGAGTATTAGTTAGTAGCATTTTAAAATCAAGTTTAGCGATGGGGAGAGAGATAATTATACTAATGGTGATGATAGCAACCCCAAGCAAGAGCAGACAGAGCAGGTAGAGAGTGAGATTGATATCGCTGGTGTTTTTCCTCATGCTCCATCTTCTACCTTAATTCCAGTGTCAGCATCAGCTTCAAGGATATAGAGAAGGGATTGTGGAAGAAATCTCTCAATCTGGAGGCATTTTAAAGTGAGGGAGGATGTCTGTTTTGCTCAGTATATTTACTACAGGAAGGATATTAGTTAAGGGAAGCAAGTAGAACATCTCACAAATGCTGGCATGCAGCATCACCTGCAGAAGAAGCACCCACTAGCAATGGTGTCAGGGGAGGGTGGCACCACTAGCTTGGGTATCCCTTCAGCCTCTTCAAGTAAAAATCAGAGGAAAGGTATTAAAAAAGGGGGAGACTTTCTCCAAGCTTATCCCATAGTCCTTTCCAGCAGACAGGTGGCAGTCCAGCAGTCCCCAGCCATTTGTCCAAACAGGCAACCCAGCACATAGGAAATGGGGTGGTGGTTCATATCATTATCTTGGGGCAAGAGGCAGGCAGAAAGCATCTAAAATAGTAATGAGAAGCATTGGATAAATGATTGCCCTTGATGACCAGCACCTGCAGGTAGTAGAGAGCATAGGCTTTAAGCATATGTTGCATGTGTTAGCCCCAATTACAAAGTGCCCACAGAACTACATTTAGTTGGAACTTTATCCCCATCCTGTACAACCAGTGTCATAGTCACATGCAAATGCAGTTGGCTCTGGCAGAGGGAAGTAGAGTGCATTTCACCAGTGATATCTGGACCAGCATGAAATCTATGCATTCTTATCTCTTCCTGATGGCAGACTGATGGGATCTGGCTGAGGTAGGGGCTAGCAACAGCTCTAGTAGGGACAGAGCATCAGGGTGCAAGTGGGCTTTGCTGAAAATTCAGTTGAGGCATAACCCTCATACCTCTTGGAATTTCTTTATGATCCATTAGATCAATGCCAGAGTTTTGTTAGTTAAACTGGAGAGGTAGTAGTCTTTAGGCAGGTTTCTTTGTGACAGACTGTGGCACAAAATATAGTGAAAGAAATAATGTTGGGTACCTATTGCTTTATTTACTTGCTGTATCTAGCAGTAAGGGATTCTCTAGGTCCTGGGGCTTAATATTGCCTGCAAAGAACCATCTCTCCTGACAGAGGCCTTAGGAGAAACCTTCGGCCCATCCCAGCAAAGGAGACCCTAGCACACGTTTCTGTAACAGGCTGTCTCACAGAGAGTATTGAGGACATAGACACAAATTCACTAGTATTCTGGGCACACAAGTCTGCTGTCTGGCCAGATCAGCCAAGGGAGCTCAGAACTATCTTTCCTACCCACTAACTGGCATGCTCCATAATGTGACTTTTCAATCACAGGAGACATCTGGAGCCCTCATTGCTTAAGGCCAGAATAGATGGAAAAGCTGGTCTTACTGAAAATCAATCTGACTTTGCTAGGGTTTTCAGAATTTCCATGTGAGTGGCAGGATGACTAGAAGAACCATAAATGCCTTGTTGCCACTGTGCCTACTTGCCATGCCTCAGATATACTGCCATAGAAGTCTTGCTGCCACATGCTTACCTGCCTTGCCCCTTATATACTACAGTAGTGGTATTGCTGCTACTGCTCTACCTGCTATTCCCCTTATGTACCACCTTAGGGGATTTGCTGTTACCAGTCAGCCTATCTGCCATGCACCTAATATACCATCTTAGGGATTTGCTGCCACTGCTTTACCTACCTGCCATACCTCAGATGTACCATCTTAGAGGTCTTTGTGATACCGCTTTGCCTACCTGCCATGTATATTATGTATCAGCATGAGAGTTTTGGTGCTTCCATGTTGTTTGCTGTTTGGGTCTCATCCTAGTTCTCCCACCCTTTTTGCTTGGTTGTTGGATATACTGGAGTGGTTTGTTCCTAGAAAAAAAATGTAAAAAAAAAAGAAAAAACCCCCACAAGTTTCTCCTTTTCCATCCACCTCTTTTCTGGTTCTTGGTTTGGTTTTACCTCTCTACAGTCAGAAAAATAATACTGATGACAGATCATTCTCTAGTTCTAAATCTGACAAGTGGGAAAAGCTTCAAAAGGAGGATAGATATCTCCCATGCAATTCTGCCCTGCTGCTATTCCCTTTCTCCTACAACTTAAGAGTCTTTCTTCCACTCAGCATTGCTCCCATACTCATACTTTGCACCTTGAGAATCTTGTTGTCACTCTGCTATGCTGTCATACCCTGAACCAAAATAAATATTAAATTAAAAAAAAAAGTAACCCCTTCTTCAGTTTAGAGCCAGAATGAAGAGCCAATCTCACTGTTTTGGACCTCTCACTTTTCTCTCCATCAATGCACTGGAAGCCACTGGGGTGCCAAGGTTCCACCAGTGGGGAATAGGACAAATCTCCAGGGCCTTAAGTATATAGGTGGGAATCCACTCCACAGCAGTCTCTCAAATCTCTCAATCTCAGTAGTTGGTATATTCACTCTGTGTCATCTTGAAAAGAAACAAGCAGGACACTTGGATTGGTGTTCAAATAATAAATGTACTGTAACTTAAACAATAGGATCCAACGCAAAATAGCAAAAATCATGAGGATGCAAAGAAGAATGAAAACTCCAAGTGCTAAAACCTTTTTCTCCCTCTTCAACCTTTGTATCACTGTGTAAAATCTTTCTCCAAAGTTTGTAGGGAGTTGGAGGTGAATAAATACTCCCGCCTATTTAAGATAAAGACCCTTGTCCTGGAGCAGTAGAGAACGGATCCCTGGTAGGGACCAGGGACCACCTGCTCCCAGGGGGCGAAGCACAGGAGGAGACAGAGGCTGAGATGAGCTTCACCACTAGAAGCCCGAGGTCCGCCCAGGTGGAGCCCGTAGGGACCCGGGCCTCTTGGACTTAGGTGGGACTTGCAGGGTCTCCTGGAGAGGTAGTGGAGAGGCGTGCCCACGATCAGCAAGGGAGCGCGGTCGGACTTCACACTGTTGGCCTGGAGAGGCAAGGAATGCCCAAACAGCGTAGGCGATGATAAGGCAAGGGACAGAGCCAGAATCAGAAGTCGTAGTCTATGGTAGCCGAGGTCAGTATCCGAGGATCAATCCAAGGAGTGGTCATCGAGGCAGAGGTCAGGTTCCAGAGGTCAGATGAGGTCACAAGACAGGCAGAGGTCAGGATGCAGGCAGCAGACAGGAAGGTCAAGGAACAGGCCGAAGTCAGTACCAGAGAGACAGTCCGAGGGTACTACTTGGGAAGACGAACAGACAGACGCAGGAACAGGAGGTCGCTGGAACAGTAGGACACTGGAACAAGGCTGGAACAGTAGGATCCTGGAACAAGACTGGAAGAAGACTGTGAACGCGGAGGCAACCTAGCACACAATACAATGCCGACCCGATTGCCAAGGCAAGGAAGTGCAGACAGGGACTTCCTTATATTGTTCCATCAATCAGGGCGTGCCGCATGGCTAGGATCCACTCCTGGCCCTACAAGAGGCCAGGCGGTCCACACGCACGCATGTAGGGATGTGGCCAACGCCACTGGAGATGCCGTACTCCGGCGTGAGGCCTGTGTGCAGTGGAAGGCCTGGCAACCACCGCTGCAGGACGCCGAGGCCTAGCAGAGCTCGCGGCTGCCACTGGGGAGGCCGTCCCGTGACCTGCAGAGGAGCCTGCAAGGTGAGCAGGCCTGTGCGTGGGCCAGACGTGGACGGGGCGTGCAACAGTACCCCCTCTTCTAGACCTCCCTTTACGCAGCCATGGCTTGTCAGGATGGGTTTTATGGAAGACTCTAAGGAGTTCTTTGTCAAGAATATTGTGGGAGGGTTCCCATGAATTCTTCTCAGCCCCATAACCCTCCCAGGCCAAGAAGTATTCCCATCTACCTCGATGCCGACGGAAGTTGAGGACCTCTCTTACCTGAAGAGATGAGTCCAGTTCAGTGGAGATCCGTGGTGGAGAAGGATCTCTACGAGAGGGCGAGGAGAGGACCAAAGGCTTCAACAGCGAGACATGGAATGTGTTATGGATGCCCATGGCATGTGGTAGCTGTAGCTGATACGACACTGCTCCCACTATTTGAATTACTGGGAATGAACCGATGTACTTGGGAGTGAGGTGATGAGAGGGAAGTCTCAACCTTATGTGTTGGGTGCTTAACCACACCTTCTGACCAGGACAGAAGAGTGGTGTGGGATGTCTGTGGGCATCAGAAGTATGCTTAGAGCATTCAGCGGCCTGAGTAAGGCGTTCCTTGACTTCATTCCACACTTGGCAAATGGTATGGGCCATGAACTGTGCCCCTGGGGAAGAAACAGTCAGAGGAACTGGAAGTGGCAGCCGAGGTTGTCGTCCGAATACCAATGAGAATGGACGTACATCGGTGGCAGCAGCGACGTAGCTATTATGCGACAACTCATCCCAGGGTAGCAAATCAGATCAGTTGTCCTGCTGGTCATTCATGTAGGAACGGAGGAATGTTTTCAAGGTCCGGTTGGTCCTTTCAGCTTGACCATTGGCCTGTGGATAATAGGCCGACGTAAAATTCAAGACAATATAAAATTTCTTGCATAAGGAGCGCCAGTATCTGGTGGCAAACTGTGGTCCTCGGTCGGATATTATTTCCTTTGGGAGTCCATGAGACGGAAATGTGTTTCAGGAACAACTTGGCTAGTTCTGGGGCTGATGGGAGGCCCGGCAAGGGAATAAAGTGACCCATTTTCGAAAAACGATTGATGATGACCCAAATTACAGTATTGTTCTGTGACAGAGGCAGGTCTGTGATGAAATCCATTTAGATGCTGGACCATGGCTCGGTAGGTGCAGGAAGCGGCTGGAGTAGGCCCCAAGGCCGTCCGGTAGGTGGCTTCTGTTGGGCGCAGACGGGACAGGAGTCCACATAGTTATGAGAATCTTGCACCATGTTGGGCCACCAGTAATATCTCCGCAGCATCTCTAGGGTCCTGGTACGACCCTGGTGTCCTGCCAACTTGGAATCATGGGCCCATTTCAGAACTCATTCACGTAATCTACATGGAATGACTGTTTTACCCACTGGAACAGTAGTGGTCATGGCAAGGATACACAGGCAGGATCAATGATGTGTCTGGAAACATCAGGAACATCCTCTGGTTCAAAGGATCTCGATAGTGCATCAGCACAGAGGTTCTTGGGACCTGGGCAGTAACGTAGGACAAAATTGAACCGTTCAAAGAAGAGCGCCCATCGGGCTTGACTAGGATTCAAGAGTTGAGCCTCTTTCAGGTGCTCAAGATTCTTATGGTCTGTGAAGATGGAAAATTTATGTTGTGCCCCTTCCAACCAGGGGCGCCACTCTTGGAGCCCCAACTTGATGGCGAGAAGTTCTCAGTCACCCATGGTGTAGTGCTGCTCTGTGGGAGAGAACTTGTGGGAGTAGAATGAACAAGGTATTAATTTACCCTTTGGAGAAAACTGATTTAAGACGGCTCCCGCTCCAATTGCGGAGGCGTCGACTTTGACGACGAATGGACATCTTGGGTCTGGATGCTGAAGACAAGGACTGGAACAGAAGACTTCTTTTAACGTCTGAAAGGCAGCTTGTGCTTTGGGTATCCACACACGAGTGTTAGCCCCTTTCTTGGTCATGGCGGTGAGTGGAGCAGCTAGGGTAGAATAATTGGCAATGAAGCTCCGGTAATAACTGGTGAAACCAAGGAAACATTGTAAGGCCCTTAGGCCTACTGGCTGGGGCCAATCTCGGATCCCTTGGACTTTCTCTGGATCCATGGAGAAATCTCAATCGGATATGATGTACCCTAGGAAGGGTAAGCGATTTCGCTCAAAGAGGCATTTTCTAACTTGGCATATAGATGATTTTCTCTTAGACATTGGAGGACAATCTGAACATGATCTCGATGGGATTCGAGATCCTTGGAAAAGATCAAGATGTCATCGAGATACACAACTACGAATGAGTACAAGAGGTCTTGGAGGATTTCGTTCATAAGGTTTTGAAAGACCGCTGGGGCATTGCATAACCCAAAAGGCATCACTGTATATTCATAGTGACCATCCCTCATATTGAATGTGGTTTTCCAGATATCTTCGGGTTGGATGCGTATCAGATTGTACGCACCACTCAGATCCAACTTGGTGAAGATCCATGCCCCATGAAGGCGGTCAAACAGCTCACTGATAAGGGGCAGAGGGTAACTGTCTTTGCGGGATGGCGTTGAGCCCTCTGTAATCATTACAAGGGCGTAAACCGCCGTCCTTCTTCTTAACAAAGAAAAAGCCCTCTCCAGCAGAAGAATCAAAGGGATAAATGAACCCTTTTTCTAGGTTCTCTTTGATATACTCAGACATGGCTAGGGTTTCTGGGTGAGACAATGGGTAAGTTCTGCCCTTGAGAGGCATCATGCCTGACAGAAGCTCTATGGAGCAATTGAATTTGCATAACGGAGGCAAGGTATCCGCCTTCTGTTTCGAGGAGACGTCTTCGAACTCAACATACTGAGTAGCCAAACCAGATAGAGTAGTTGACTTCATGTCAGAGACTGCTGGGGATACTTGATGTAGGCATGTCTTCTGGCATTTGGAACCCCACTTCACCAACTGCAGGGAATGCCAATCGAACTGGGGTTCGAGAATCTGGAGCCAAGGCAGCCCCAGGATGACTGGATGTGTGGAATGTTTTAACACATAGAAGGACACCTCCTCCTCATGGAGAGTGCCCACGGTAAGATGGACAGCCACTGTTCAATGGGTGATGAGCCCTGGAAGATGTTCTCTTTGAATGGAGGCGATGCGAAGGCTCACATCTAATGGCTGAAGAGGTATGTTCAGAAGCTTGACGATGTCATCCATGATGAAGCTGCCACTTGCTCCTGTATCGACTAGAGAAGTGGTGGCAAAGGAGTGGGCCTGGATGCCCAGAGAGACTGGAAGCAGGAGTTGGGGGCCGGTGACAGTAGCGCCTAAGCTTGGGACCCCCACCAGGCTCAGGCATTGCAGTTTTCTGGACAGGCTGGACAGAACTGCTGAAGATGTCCGGAAGTGCCACAGTAAAGGCAAAGACCCTCCTTCCTCCGATGGAAACGTTCAGTTGGAGTCAATCGTCCACGGTTCACCTCCACAGGTTCCACTACGGAAGAAGGTGGTGCTGGAATCTTGGCTGGAGGACTCTGGACACGCGAGGAACGCAGTGTAGGAGAGCGGGAAGCCTTTACTTCTAGGCTCCTTTGCCGGAGACGATGGTCGATCTTCCCGGTGAAGGAAATCAGGTCCTCTAGAGATGTGGGAGTCTCACGGATAGAGAGTTCATCTTTGAGAGCACTGGAAAGTCCATCTAGGAAGATCGCTTGCAGACAATCTTCTTGCCACCCGAACTCAGTAGCCAGGGTCCTAAACTCCACCGTATACTCAAAGAGGGTCCGAGACCCTTGGCGGAGGTGGAGTAGACTGTGGATGGTGGCAGCTTGGCGGCTGGGGGCTCCAAAGGTCTGCTTGAAGAGAATAATAAATTCAGGTAGCTTGGAAAGCATAGGATCAGAGCGTTCCCATAAGGGAGAGGCCCATGCCAGAGCCTTCCCTTCCAGGCGGGAAAGGATGAAGGTCACTTTGGTTGATTCCTTCGGAAACAAGGATGGTTGCAGTGCAGATTGCATGAAGCACTGATTGAGGAAGCCACAACAGGAGCGTGGGTCCCCATTGTATCAAGGAGGTGCAGGGAGTGCCAGCGATGCTTTGGGTAGCATAGAGACCGATAGGCCCACGGGATTGGCCAGGGCTGTATCTCGCAGCTGGAAATGAAGCTCTTCTACCGAAGAGGCTAGCGATTCCAAAGCCCTGCAATGTTCTTGTACTGTAGCGGCCAAACCCGGTAGGGCCCTGGAGGCGGGAGACTCCGCCGAGTCCATGGCCCTGGCAACCTATTGTGCTTGGAGGCGGACCCTTGTCCTGGAGCAGTGGAGAACGGTTCCCTGGTAGGGACCAGGGAGCACCTACCCCAGGGGGTGGAGCACAGGAGGAGACAGAGGCTGAGATGAGCTTCACCACTGGAAGCCCGAAGTCCCCCCGGGTGAAACCCATAGAGACCCGGGCCACTTGGACTTAGGTGGGCCTTGCAGGGTGTCCCGGAGAGGTAGTGGAGAGGCGTGCCCATGATCAGCAAGGGAGCACGGTCGGATTTCACGCTGTTGGCCTGGAGAGGCAAGGAAGGCCCAAACAGCATAGGCAATGACAAGGCAAGGGACAGAGCCAGAATCAGGAGATGTAGTCAATGGTCAGAATCTGAGGATCAATCCGAGGAGAGGTCAATGAGGCAGAGGTCAGGTTCCGGAGGTCACAAAGCAGGCAGAGGTCAGGATGCAGGCAGCAGACAGGAAGGTCAAGGAACAGGCCGAAGACAGTACCAGAGAGACAGTCCGAGGGTACTACCTGGGAAGATGAACAGACAGACGCAGGAACAGGTTGCTGCAACAGTAGGACACTGGAACAAGGCTAGAACAGTAGGATCCTGGAACAAGACTGGAACAAGACTGTGAACGCGGAGGCAACCTAGCACACAATGCAATGCCGACCCGATTGCCAAGGCAAGGAACTGCAGGCAGGGACTTCCTTATATTGTTCCATCAATCATGGCGCACTGTGGGGCTAGGACCCGCCCCTGGCCCTACAAGAGGCTGGGCGGTCCGCGCGTGCGCACACACACAGGGGTGTGACCGACACCACTGGAGATGCCGTACTCCGGCATGAGGCCTGTGCACAGTGGAAGGCCCGGCGACCGCCGCCGCGGGACGCTGAGGCCTAGCTGAGGCTGCGGCTGCCGCTGGGGAGGCCGTCCCGTGATCTGCAGAGGAGCCAGTAAGGTGAGCAGGCCTGTGCACGCGCTGGACACGGACGGGGCGCGCAACAGTTCTCACCCTTGGACAACCAGAATCCCAACTGTTAACTAGATGCAGGGCAAATGTAGTTCCCTATCCCAAGCCCCTCAAGCAGGGGTGTTTGCCTTGCTGAACTGCGAGCAGGTCATGAATAAAATTAACTTTCTTAAAAGACAAAAGCAACCCTTAGGAAAAAAAAAAAAAAGAAAGCAAATTGGGGCTAAAACTCCCCAGGGCTTCCCTAGGCCACTCCACCACCACCACAAATAATCTGATAATTGGGGCCTCCCCAGCCCCAATTCTTCCATGGGGATTTCTGTGAAGAAAGGAGCAGGAGTGATCTACTGTCATTCTTGCCCTTCTAGCTTCCACTTAAAACTGGTGTCAGCCTCAGGACTGGCTGGTACCAGACTATTTTATGGCTATAAAGCTTGTTATAAGGTTTGACTGTAACATTTTACAGCCATTACACAATATGGCACCAGCGGGCCCTCAGGCCATTGTCATTTTTAAATGGGAGGAAACAGGACATGGAAGACCTCCTATAGAGGTGGTAAGGAGTGGCTCAGGAGACTCTGGTTTATTTGTGGTGGAACAGAGGAATCTGGCAAGGCCTCAGCTCAGTTAAGGTTGTAGTAGGTGGCCCAAGGTGACCCCCCTTGCATTCAATACAAGCCAAAAATATCCACAAAATGTTCAGATACTTTAGGATGTCTATTTTCAGTTTGTTTCATTTTGAACCCAAAATATATTTTTTCATTTTGAAAAATGAATACACATCCCTAGTATCCTTTGATAACAGATTTGGGAGTGCAATGAAGTGAGCATGTTGTAGTTCTGCAGTTTGAAATGTGTTTCTCCTATATGTTTCAGGTCATATACTATTGAAGCCTGATGGAATTCTTTTGGTTTCATTCCCGTTCCCATCTTAGATTCAGCCAAGGACCTTCCCCCCATGCTATCTCACACTTTTAATACCTCTACTTCTTTGGGCTGCATTCTGTAACTTTCTCTTCAACATCAATTGTCTTTCCTCCAGCAGTTTCTATATCATGTCTCAGGTACTGAAATAGCCTTGTTGTTGGACTTCCTGCTATTTCTTTATGCCCTCTCTAGCAAGTACAAACTCTGTTATGTGTCGTCTTTTCCAATTACCTCGTTACTCACATGCTCTCCCCTTCATTTCTCTCTTTTCATTGGCTCCATGTCTAATGGAACCTTCATAATAATCAAAGTAATAACTGCACCCTATGCCATGTTATGCATTATCTTAGCCCTTTACCATGCTATTAACCTTCATGTTATAATTTGTAACTGGATTTAATGGTATGCAAATTATTTATTTTTAATTAATAATTTATATACCACATAACCAGTGCAAACTAGAAAAGCAGCTTACAATAAAATATGCATAAAAATTTAAAGCAACCACAAACAGTTAAAACCAAGCCAATGGCCTGCCACTACCTAATTGCAGTACCACAGATGACCAGTCAAATATACTGGAGTACATATTCAAACGTCATTTAGATGGATAACAGGAAAGTTATCCATCTAAAAGGCTTATCCAGCTAAACTGGAGCCGGTTAACAAATTCTCTGGCTAGAATTTAGCAGGGTAAGTTGAGGGCATTCCTGGGGCGGGAGGTAGGCATTCCAGGGAGGAGCAGAGTTAGCCAGTTAACCAGCTAACTCTAGTCATGCCATAGACTAACTATAACTTATCTGGGTATATTCAATGGTACGGCTGCCCTGCTGAATATCCCAGGTACGTTAGCTAGATATGGGTATCTGGCTAACTTAACTAGCCGCTTAGCAGCTGAATATTTACCCCACTATTACTAACCCAACTCCCAAATACTTTCCCCGGTAAGAACATGCTGGTACAGACAGCAAATCCCGCACTCTGTCTTACAAGTTCATAATTTATGTCACTGAGATCAGATGTTCTTTAACTAATTTATGAAACTTCTCAAAATTAAGTCCTCCAAAAATGATGAAATCCATTCCCTCACCTTGCCCTTCAGGCTCAACAACTGATATCTCTCTAACAACAGTCTGATGATCTACCAAATCAAAGGCACTTAAGAAGTCAAGTAGGAACCAATCTTAGTGTTATGTAACTTGATTTAACTATAATGAAATCTACTTTGAAGTGACTGTCAAGCCACAAAAAGTGGAATAGAAATTCTAAATCCAATTTAATTCAAAGCCTTTTCAATGTGAGATAGCATTGGACAGTTCTTGTTGTCAGATATCTTCAGATGTCTTCATGGGCTCCCCCCTCCCTCCTCTGACCCCGACATCTCTCCTTTATCTTTTATTACTTACCCACCTGGAACACTCTCAGCTTTCCACCTTTCTCAGGGTGCCCTGCACAAAACAAGTAACATGCTTTCTCCAGTAGTTATCGTTGAGTGGAACAAGCTCCATCCCCACCCCGACATTCAGGATTCACCAGCTTTTCGTACTTTTTGAGCTCAGTTAAAGACATACCTCTGTATACTGGCTTTCCCTTAGTTTACCTTTGCTCACTATAACATTGCTACGTAACTGCCTAGTTTACTTTGCATGTGTAGTATTCTTTTATGCTTTGAAAAGTACCCTTGATAAAGCACCCAATAAACACTAATAAAGCACAATAAAGAGGAACTGTTTCTGATTCTTGCTTAATATGATTACTAACTATTGACATTTCTCTTCTGAATGGATTTAAAGGATTAGCATATCAAAATAATACTATTGCTGCTTTCCAGTAAGAAGGAGAATTATCAGAGATAGATGATTTCCTTAAGCTCCTGAGTCTGGTGGCTCTCAACCTGGTGATCGGTGACTTAAATCCTCCCCCTGAGACAGTTAAGACCTTTATTAAAATAGACTATGCCCATATATGTTCCTTCTTATGATCACATAAAAACTTCCTGCCTTAATCTAATTTAGTTGTTCCTTCCTTGAGGGACCAAAAAGGTTATAAACCTTTTCCTTATCCCTGTGCCTAAGGTAGTTCAGAGGCAGGGAGCCTAACTTTCAAATCTATTTGCTGTACTGGATTTGTACGAGTAAGTGGCTGTGCGGAGATATACCTAGCATTTTTTTAAATTGTACAGTGGTTTGTTGAACAATTTATAAAACGCAATGCAGTTCTGCTCTGAAAGTACCCATGAATATTTGCAATGCAATGAAAGCGCTTACTTTATCTACCTATTTTATAAACATTCATGCATAACATGTACACATAAAAACCTTGATTTATACATGGAGGCAGGTATATTTTATAGTATACACGTGTTGAAAATACTCACTTGTGCATGTACTTGAAATCACCAGGACACTGATATCGCCATCTAGTTAACCGCCACTTCACCTGGATCCTCTAGCACTTCACCCTGAGCCTCCACCAGTTCACTCAGATCTTCCTCCCCAAAATTGCAGACACCAAAGTCTAATTTCACGTGATCTAGTCAATTAGCAGGTGTAAAAGTTCTTAGCTTCCTTGTTTAATGTAATGCCTTATTAGCGCAGGTTTTGTTTTAAATGTAAACCAAATTGATTTGTAACTTGTTACAAGAATATCGGTATATAAGAGCCCCTAAATAAATAAATAAATAAATAAAATGGTACGAAGCTTGATAATTTATATGCGTAAACCTCTTATAAAATAGCAACTTCCACACATATCGCTTGAGCCCACTCAGGAGCTCTCCTAGATAAGCCCTTTTCTGCGCCAGTAAATGTGCATCTGAAATAAAAAATGTGTGTGTACTTTTGAAGTTTATAAAATAGGATGTACATAATTACATGCTACTTACGCGCGTATATATATGCTGTTTTTCCGTGTGGAACCTCTTTGAAAATGTACTCATTAGGTTTCAAGCCTAGTATCCTGGTACTATGGAAATGCACCTTTTGCCACATAATCCCCCCTGGGAAGCTTCGAATGATCTTTTTTGCTAAGGACTAATGAAAGGGCAGAAAGGGGCCCTGATGGCACGTCCCTAAAATCGTATTCTTCCACTGCTTGGATCAGTATCTTTGATCAAGTCCTTCTTCAGGGGAGCAGAGCTCCCAGAAAGGAAATCTGCCACAATGTGACTCTTTTTGGCTCTATGATCACAAAGTTGAGGCACCATAAAGTGCTAGAACAAAATCAATTGACTTTACCATCCTTGTACATTTTGAAAGCCTCATTTTTAAAAGATTTTTGCCATTGATACAAAATATACCGTATAGTATTCATTTACATTTTTCCACAAATGTGTTTTAACGGCAACTGAAGATAGCACAGTGTTCATGTTCAAAAGCAGTTAAAGGAGGAGTGTACTGGAGCCATGCTACAGAATTTATAGGACTAAATTTACCAAGTGCTGACCCGTAAACACAACGGTGAACGTGATGAGGCACAAGGAAGGAACATTCAGAAATTGTACAAAAAGCAGCATAAAGAAATCTTCTGGTTAAACTACAAGAGCCTTTTCTTGAAGTTAGTCATCGGTAGCAAGCACGAGAGGTATTGTGAAAGAGATTTCCTGGATCTCATTAAGCATTTTTTTTTTGGTTTAAAGTTTAATGAAAGATAGATTGTAGGGCTGACTAGTAAGTCCATGGTTAGGAAAGTATTAATCATTGAAAAGTGACGAATTCTCTAATCCTTGCCCAGTGTGGAAATGAGCAATATTAAGTCTACTGTGGGTGTGCATTCCCTACCACATTAAATGAAACCTGTATGAAAGAGTCTCATCTTGATTCCCAATAACTGTTTCTAGGCCTATTGTGAGGCAGAAGGATATGAATTTGATATAAGCAAATTAGTTTGTTATCTCTGAATTAATAGGAATTAGAATGTAATGTCTTACTATTGTAAATTCAGTATTGAAACTTAAAAAATAAAGTAGTCAAAGGGAGGGAAATTTTCAAAAGCCATTTAACCAGGTCTGAAAAATGTCATCTCTGTTCATGGGTAGAACAATGTGTAGGGAGTCAACAATGCACTTATTTTTACCTATTATAAAAATATCTGGGGTCTAAAGAAGGGTTAGGTTGGGGAAGCAACAATGTGTCCAGTTTTCCTTTAGCAAAAATATGTGTATTGAGTTTGTTTGTTTTTATTCTTTTTATTTATTTACTTATTTATTTATTTATTTATTTGATTCATCTTGATTTTTACTAATTTAGACAAACTGCTGTGAGCAGTTACAAATAAAAGTCACTACAGGGAAACAATATCTGCAGAAAAAACAGGTGCAAAGCTTTGTAGGTACTTTTTCTCAAGGTAATTTTCAAAGGGAATATATGTGTGTATTTTCCTTTGAGAACTGGCACAAAGTCCATTGGGAAAAGTATCTGCAGATTTGCACCTATCCACATAGTTTTGAAAAGTGTCCCTTAGGTACCTTTTACCCATGGGCTGTGATCCAAGTTTCAAATCAAAAGTAGGAATGCATTTTTGCAATGATAATTGTCATAGGTACAAAGCACCCATAGACACATGCCCCTTCTTTTTCTGTAGGTCCTTCTTTTTGTGTGTGGGCGGGCAGGGGGGCGGAGCTGGCAGTTTCTTCCTGCTGGTTTGGACTTCTAGCTCAGTCAGAAATGAGGACTGGGATTCAGGGCCGGTGCAAGGGTATTAGGCACCCTAGGTAAACCTTCTGCCCTGCGCTCGCTCCCCCTGGCCATGCCCACGCCCCCCTCCTGGTCTTGACCCGACTCCTACCATATTTGTGCCCGCCGAGTGTGTGCTTCTCCGGGCTGCAAGCAGGTCGGGTACTGCTCGCAGCCCACCGAATCTCTACTATTTTTTGCTGCGAGCAGAATAGGCTCTACTTGCAGCCCAACACAGCTGCTCTTCGGTGCTCCCTAATGGTTGGCATCCTAGGTGACTGCCTAGTTTGCCTAATAGGATGCACCGGCCCTGGGTCTGGACCAAGGCCTCCAGGTAATTTTGTGGCATTGGGCCTAGGTCTGGGCTAGATGTGGTATAGGAAGGCTGTTGGGAAATTCCTGGTCCTGGGTCTTTGCTGTGGTCTCAGTCTAGGCCCTGGCATCATGCTGGAGCATAGGCCGCGGCCCCTTACTCAGGCTAAGGCCTATACCTAGGTGATGCCCAGGCACAGGAGTTGCGCTCAGGCTGGATTCTCGGACCACTCCCTAGGTGAAGCCCCAGCCTCAGGTCTAGGCCTGACTGGAGATTTATTTAAAAATAGATTTTCAAAACAAAACGAGATTCCAACAAAATTTTGTTACATTTTGAAAATGATCCAAAATGAAATAGCAAATTTCATCTCATTTGCTATTTTGTTTCTCCTGAATGCCCATCCCTAGAAATTAACATAACATGTGTATGTGAAGCATTTATACATCATTTGTATTTTCTAAATGAGCCACATATACGCGTGCATCCGCCTTCACGAGCAAAAGTACAAGTGAAAAAAATGGGTGTGCTAGGGGCATTCTGGGGCATGGTTTGCATGTACATTCATAAGTGCTATTTATAAACCACTTATGCTTGAATGAATGTCATCAACACTGCAAGAGCAGATTTACTATATTTTATGAATTAAGTTCAAACTTGTATGATCTTTTTCGACTTGGTGTTTGGTAGATTGGCTTCTATAAGTGTGTGGATAAGGCAGCAGGCTAGAAGGTGGGCAAGAGTGTGACTGGGACAAACTGGTCTATACTGGGGGTGCAAGTGTGTGTGACTGAGACTGATTGGGCCATATTGGAGGGTAGGAGTGAGTGATAGAGAATCTAACTTCAAACTGACTCTAATAGGTTTATGGATACTCATGGCACAGTGGTTGAAGATGGAGAGAGAAAAGATGAGAAGGAAGCAGGGGAGGAGGTACCCATTACAGAGAGTATACTGGAGAAAGGCACAGTTTTTAGATCTGTCAGAGGAGCAAGTGGTGTGCAGGTTCAGATTCAGCAAAGAAATCAACCATTATAAATATGCCAGCAGTTAAAGCAGGACCTGCACCCTTCCACCTGCACGGGCCACGCCTTGCCACTACACATCTGGGTCACTACCGCCCTGGCATTTGTGGCCACCGGCACTTTCTAGACACTTCCTGAGGACATGGACGGAATAAGTTTTTATCATTATTATTACTACAACTATTATTATTATTATTATTATTAAGATAAATGTTAGTTTTTTACCTTGTTTGTTACCTATCCACTTGTTAATTGTAAACCGACATGATGCAATATCTATTGCGAATGCCGGTATAGAAAAACTTAAAATAAATAAATAAATAAGTCAGTTTGCTATCTCTACATGTATTGAGAAGTTCCTGGCTGCATTTCTCAGAAAAACATAGCACTTGGAGCACCTACCCTTCCCTTGGAGCAGACAGCAATAACAAATAATGACTGATGTATTTCACACTGCACGTTTTACCTCTGAGTTGGGGGTTAGCGACTTACTTCTCTTTAAGGGCATCAGAGGCCAACAAGGCCACTTACTGCAAATGCAAGGGCTTCCTTTCTCTCAATATGTAAGTGATCTATTATGCCGAGGGGATCATCATAGATGGTTGTGGCCAGGCTTTCAAGATCTGGTACTGATGCCTACAACCTATCGCAGTCAAGAATTTGTGACCACCTCCAGGAAGGGCACATCACTGGGTGCTGGCTTCTAGGTAGGAATGCACTTTTTACTACCACTACATAGTGAGTAACCTCTTCTTTTTTCTCTCCCTCTTATCTAGATGGAGTTACAGCATTGGCCCAGGAGATCTGCTTCAACTTCGACCAGGGAACTGCCCTGCTGCCGAACACTAAGGAATATCTAACACTGCTTTTCTCTGCTTTCTTCCCTATAGGTGATAGAAGATATCCAGTCAAAACCTGACTTATGAGCCTGCTAGCTAGTCCAGAAACCTCAACAACAGGGTCCATTGGCAGACCAGGGTAGCTGTCAAGAGAATATTTGGCATACTAGAAGCATGTTTTTGCTGTCTGGACAGATCTAGGGGATGCCTTTTTTACAACCCCACTAAGGTCTGTGTGTTCTTTCTAGCCTGCTGCATGTTTCATTTAAATTCTTTATTTATAAATTTCCATTTTTACAAAGAAAAAAATTGAAAAACAATTTGTATCCAATTACAATAACAGTAATGAATTTTTTATGGAAACATTGGATTTACAGATTATTATAAAATAAAAAGCAGTAACAAAGTTTACTTTCCTAGTTTCCTGAAAGACCTGAAATTTAGAGCCTGTTGAGCAAATCCCATTTATACGTAATTTACCTTAAGTAATTTACTAATTAAAACAGAAGTATTGCAACTTTAATTAACTAAATCAAACAAACATCAATTTGAAGGTTCTGGTTCGCCATCACGTGACCTGCGTTCCTCCAGGAACTTTTCTAGATCTAGGGGATCGTAATAAACATATTTTATTCCTTCTGCCTTCATTAAACATTTACATGGGAATTTTACATTTATTTGTATACCAAATGTTCTAGCCAGTCCAGCCAAAGCAATAAATTTTTTTCTTCTTATCTGGGTGTCTTTTGTCACATCAGGATAGACCCATATTTTTTGACCCAGATAGAGGGAGGATCTCTTTTCCATAAACTTCTTCAATATCTTGTCCCTATCTAAAGTCAGGGCAAACTTTACAATTAAAGTTCCCCTCATCTCTATCTGGGTGCTAAATGACGACTCTATCAGTTCAGTGACATTTAATGGAGACTCCTGCAACAATTGATTTAAATTTTGATTTTGTGCTCTAATATTCAAAAAATAGGCTGTTTTAATCAAAGGATGACTATCTGGGGCCAAAGACAAAATTTCACTAAAATAATTTCGTAACTGTTCCAGTGGGGAGACCATGGTACACTTAGGAAAGTTAACAAACCTAAGATTAGGGTACCGTATCAAATTTTCCAAATTTTCAACTTTTCTTGATAGCATGGTCTCTCCTTTTATTATAGACGTTTGAACATCTTTTATTTGAATAATATCCATTTCTACTTTTTTTAGAGTCAATCCATTATTTGTCACTAAAGGACTTAGATTTTGCAATGTGGATTGGACATCTTTGATATTACTACTCATTTTTTCTACATTCTGATGCAATGACACTATTGCTGACCACAGCATTTCTAATGACACTTTTTGATTTTTTTCAATCTTAACATTCGAGACAGATGGAGTCATTAATTTTTCAAAAAGTCCCTGATCTGACGCAGGATCAACGTGTGGTGTAATACCACTTCCTCCTATTGCCCCCGCTCTTTGATCCAAAACTTGGGACACCTCTCCTTCTTCCCCTTGCACAGCATCTTTTCCCACACAGACTTCCTCTATCGGGCTCTCCCCTAAAAACGCCTTCCGAAAAAGGGGTGAGTCCAGGCTGTGGGTTCTTGCGGTGCACATTGGTGGTGGGGGAGTTGTCTGACCCCCGGGACTTAGACTTATTTCTCCCGACAGTGTGGATATTTGCTCAATATCCGTCAATGTAATGGGATACTCCGGGGTGATTGTTGCTGGTGGGTAGAATCCGGTTAGGGTAGTTTGTATAGGACCTGGTCTGGTAGGGGTAGAGGCATCCTGCCTGACTCTGCCCTTTCTTTTTGTATGGGGCATAAATGTTACGTTATAAAGTCACTTATAACCTTTCCTTATTCTACTCACAGTTCTGCTGTCGAACATCAGGGTAGTTGAGGTTTAAGGGGGTTTCAGCTTGCCGCCAAAGTCCATGACAGCCTCCCAGCCTTCTCCGGCCTAAGCCGGCACAAGCCGAGTGCGCCCCTTCGGAGCGCGCGGCTTAGGGTGCGCCGTCGGCGTCGGTGCGCCGTCCGCTGTGCAATTTGTAGCAGCGGACGCCCGCTGACGTCACACCAACCTCACTCTGGGTCCGCTGGTCGGGACCAGTTGTTCCGGGGTTGGGAGCCTGGTTGTCCGGGATCTCAGGTATGGCGGCAGCTTCCGAGCCCCTCTCACCACCTAGCTCAGGCTCCAGGAGACTCCAGCGTCCGCTGTGCAATTTGTAGCAGCGGACGCCCGCTGACGTCACACCAGCCTCACTCTGGGTCCGCTGGTCGGGACCAGTTGTTCCGGGGTTGGGAGCCTCGTTGTCCGGGATCTCAGGTATGGCGGCAGCTTCCGAGCCCCTCTCACCACCTAGCTCAGGCTCCAGGAGATTCCAGCGTCCGCTGTGCAATTTGTAGCAGCGGACGCCCGCTGACGTCACACCAGCCTCACTCTGGGTCCGCTGGTCGGGACCAGTTGTTCCGGGGTTGGGAGCCTCGTTGTCCGGGATCTCAGGTATGGCGGCAGCTTCCGAGCCCCTCTCACCACCTAGCTCAGGCTCCAGGAGACTCCAGCGTCCGCTGTGCAATTTGTAGCAGCGGACGCCCGCTGACGTCACACCAGCCTCACTCTGGGTCCGCTGGTCGGGACCAGTTGTTCCGGGGTTGGGAGCCTCATTGTCCGGGATCTCAGGTATGGCGGCAGCTTCCGAGCCCCTCTCACCACCTAGCTCAGGCTCCAGCGCTGCATGTTTCATAACCTTGCCAAAACTAGGGGCCTGCCTTCTCCAGATGGGCTAGTAGATCATCTGGATGAAAAGGAGGAGGAGGAGGCACACAGCCTGAATCAAAAGGAATAGCTAGAAATACATTGCCAACCTCAACAGCAGTCTGTATAGAAAAGGAGCACTCTGATACAAAGACATTTTAGATAGTAAAGTTTATGTATTTACAAGAGTGATAGAATTGATGCCACACTACCCGCGAGGGCTAGCCTCTCCCCCGCTGACATCATCATCTGGCACGGGTTAAAGCACGAGCACCTTGCCAGGGCAGAACTTACCACCAGGTCACCTGGGATCAAGTCTGCCTTCTCAAATACCCTGAGATGGCTGCCATTGTTTGCTTGCCTGCTTGTCTACCTGCAACCTTTGGACTCTGTCTTGTTCTTCTGCTGCACTACCCGTGAGGGCTAATCCCTCCCCTGCTGATGTCATCATCCTGCGTAGGTTAAAGAGCGAGCGCCTTGTCTTAAGCGCCACGTGCCCTTAGTGCGTCCCCTTTGGATCCCCTTGAGGTTAGAAGAAACTCTTCCAGGAAGACTCTCACCAACCTTAGGAGCGCACAGCAAGCGTCTGGATTAACTTTAATATATCTGCAGTTGTGAGTACCATTATGGAAAATAAACATATCTATACTGTCTTGAACCACAGCCAACACCGACCTGGCTATAAAAAGATTATAGTGAATAGACATTGCACGCTTACTTCTATTTCATTACTTCCTAATTCACAATTCTTTGCATTGACAATGCTATCATTATTTTTAATTAATGCTCAGTCCTTAGTTAAAAAGGTTCCTTTATTGCCAATCTACTAGCAGAAAACTATCCTGATATTTGCTGCATAACGGAAACCTGGTTTAAAAATTCGGACGCTCTACTGATCAACCAGTTGCCCAGAAGTTTATATGATGTTTTTTCTATTCCTAGGGCTAACAAGAGAGGTGGTGACTTGTTGTTAACTGTGCATAAAAAATTTAAGTTAGTACATCAGATCACTGATATAGTTTCACCATTTGAAATTGGACTCTTTAAAGCTAAATTTTCACAAATTTGCTTACTATATGTTGCGCAGGAGGTGGACCCTTGGCCTGGTGCAGAATTGGTACAGCCTTCTGGTTGGACCTAGAGAGCGCCTGCCATCAGGAGGCGGAGCACACGAGGAGACAGAGGCTAGCTGGAGCTTCGCCAATAATAGTCTGGGGTTTCCGCAGGTTGAGCCCTTGGGTACCTGAACTGCCTGGACTTAGGTGAGTCTCAGAGGGTCTCTTGGAGAGGTAGTGGAGAGGTGTGCCCAACACGAGTAAGGCTGTGCGGCTGATGCAGAGAAGATGGACAAGACCTGAACTAGAGAAACTGGAGGCCTCAGGGAGGTAACAGTTCAGGAAGGCTCTCCGAGCGGAACAGGCAGAGTCCAAGCAGGTTGGTCTGGTGGTCACAGAAGACAAGAAGAGGTTGTCCAAGTGAAGCGCAAGGGTCAAAGCCAGGGTATCTGTCCGTAAGTGGTCAGCCAAAGCAAGGTTCAAATCCAAGGTCAGTCCGAGTGTAGTCAAGGCAAGCGAGGGTCAGTTCCAGGTGGCAGTCAATGTGGTCAGGCAGGTAGAGGTCAGTTCCAGGCAGCAGTCAACGTGGTCAGAAGGCAGACAAAGGTCGGATCCAGGCAGTGGTCAGTCGTAGTCAGGCAAGCAGGGGTCACAACCAAGAATCAGTCCAAAGGGTACTACCAGGGAACATGGAGCAGGAACAAGACAGATGCTGGAAGATGCTGGAACAAGGAGATGCTGGAACAAGGAGACACTGGAACAAGGAGGCACTGGAACAAGGAGATACTGGAACGCAGGATCAGATACAAGGAACAGGCAAACTAGTACACCGAGGTGTCAACCCGATTGCCAAGGCGAGGTTCTGGAGACAGAGCCTCGCCTTTTATACTAGGGCTGTGTGATGTCATCAGGATGCGTCCGAGCTGGGTTTCCCGCGCTTGGTCCTTTAAAAGTAGAGGCGATGGCTGCGCGCGCACCTAGGGATGGGGCCGAGAAGATAGAAGACGCGGAGCCCCTATGGGATCTCCACTGAGAGGCCTGTGGCGTGGAAGAGGCTAAGGATGCCTGGGAAGAGCATCGGGGACGTCAGGAGCTGGCGGTGGCAGAGAGGTGGGAGCTGGTAGAGGGCAGCGCGAGGTGAGCAGGGCCGACCGCGGCACCAACCCCGCCGGGATGTGCAACACTATATAAACCCCATGGTTTACTTGAACATAATAATTCTCCATTAACCAAATTTATCCTAGATAATATTGATATGGATTTTCCAGCAACAGTTTTATGTGATTTTAATTTACATGTTGATGTAAAACCACTTTCCTCTACCTGTGAGACTCTACTATCTACTATGTATGCCATCGGTTTTCGACAGATTGTGGATCAACCAACTCACAAAGCTGGCCATATTGTTACGTTCTGTGTGTTTAGAACTAGATAGTGGGCCCTTGGGCCGTGGCAAGAGCCGATTCCACCCCAGGCAGGAGACCTGTGGGGACTCACCATGACAGGCGGGGTCTCAGCAGTGATGTACACCAGAGGCAATAGTTTTAGTGTACAGCAAAGATAACCCGAGGAGCGGATTGATGGACTCAATCCAGAGTAGATGACCTGCAAGCTGGTCTCTCTGGTAATGGCCCGCAGCGCAGGATAAGCCAGGGAATACTTACTCTTGATGGGGCTTGCGCAGGTTGTCTCTGGTAGTGGTCCGCAGTGTGAGGTAGGCCGGAGGCCGATGCTGGAAGTTGCACAAGACAGTATGAATCTGGTAGTGGTCCGCAGCACGGGGCAACCCAGGGAATACTTCCTCTCAATGAGACTTGTGCAGGCTGTCTCCAGTAGTGGTCCACAGTACAGGGTAGGCCAGAGGCTGGTGGTAGAAGTTTGCCAAGACAGTGTGGATCCGGTAGTGGTCCGCAGAGCGGGGTAATCCAAGAATCCACAGAGCGAAAGAAGAGGAAGTTGTAGAGTAGATCCAGTACTTACTCCGAAATGAAGTAGCCAGCTGTAGTAGTAGGCACCGTGGAGACCCAAGGTACAGGAGCACAGAAGGGTCGTCTGTGGAATCAGAGTAGAGACTCACTGGGAAAGAGAAGTGAGGCAAGTAGGGATGGCTCTCCAAGGAGTGGATAGTCCTGAGTGCGGCAAGGCCCCCGAGGAGTGGGTACCAAGATCACTCAGACAGGTCAGATATCTATGTTTAGATCTATTACTGACAATAGCTGTTTTCTAGTCAGTTTATAAGCTTAAAATATATATGTTGTCATCATAAAAGCCCACAGATCAAATGAGGCACCCTATAGTATTCAAAACAGTCCTTAACAAACTTACTGGGACATTTCTCATTTCACGTTATGGCCTTAACTCTAGCAATAATGCACATGTTATTATGGAAATGAGACATTTACTATGCAAGTGAGAGGAGTTTGGGCGGAGTTAATGGTAATCAGCAGCTCCTAACATTTAATGCAATAGAGTAACATAGAAACATAGAAACATAGAAACATAGAAATGACGGCAGAAGAAGACCAAACGGCCCATCCAGTCTGCCCAGCAAGCTTCACATTTTTTTCTCATACTTATCTGTTTCTCTTAGCTCTTTGGTTCTATTTCCCTTCCACCCCCACCATTAATGTAGAGAGCAGTGATGGAGCTGCAACCAAGTAAAATATCAAGCTTGATTAGTTAGGGGTAGTAGGGGTAGTAACCGCCGCAATAAGCAAGCTACACCCATGTTTATTTGTTTTACCCAGACTGTGTTATTCAGCCCTTATTGGTTGTTTTTCTTCTCCCCTGCCGTTGAAGCAGGGAGCTATGCTGGATATGCGTGTAGTATCAGTTTTTCTTCTCCCCTGCCGTTGAAGTAGAGAGCTATGCTGGATATGCGTGAAGTATCAGTTTTTCTTCTCCCCTGCGGTTGAAGCAGGATATGCATTGAAAGTGAAGTATCAGGCTTATTTGGTTTGGGGTAGTAACCGCCGTAACAAGCCAGCTACTCCCTGCTTTGTGAGTGCGAATCCTTTTTTCTTCTCCCCTGCCGTTGAAGCAGAGAGCTATGCTGGATATGCGTGAAGTATCAGTTTTTCTTCTCCCCTGCCGTTGAAGCAGAGAGCTATGCGTGAAGTATCAGTTTTTCTTCTCCCCTGCCGTTGAAGCAGAGAGCTATGCTGGATATGTATTGAAAGTGAAGTATCAGGCTTATTTGGTTTGGGGTAGTAACCGCCGTAACAAGCCAGCTACTCCCCACTTTGTGAGTGCGAATCCTTTTTTCCACATTTCCTCTTGCTGTTGTAGCTTAGAGTGATGTTGGAGTCACAGTAACCATGTGTATGTTTATTGAATAAGGGTATTATCTCCAGGCAGTAGCCGTCATTCTGGCGAGCCACCCACTCTTTATTGACGGCCTCTTGATTTTATGGATCCACAGTGTTTATCCCACGCCCCTTTGAAGTCCTTCACAGTTCTGGTCTTCACCACTTCCTTCGGAAGGGCATTCCAGGCATCCACCACCCTCTCCGTGAAGAAATACTTCCTGACATTGGTTCTGAATCTTCCTCCCTGGAGCTTCAAATCGTGACCCCTGGTTCTGCTGATTTTTTTCCTATGGAAAAGGTTTGTCGTTGTCATTGGATCATTAAAACCTTTCAAGTATCTGAAAGTCTGTATCATATCACCTCTGCTCCTCCTTTCCTCCAGGGTGTACATATTTAGATTCTTCAATCTCTCCTCATAAGTCATTTGATGAAGACCTTCCACCTTTTTGGTCACCCTTCTCTGGACCGCCTCCATCTTGTCTCTGTCTCTTCGGAGATACGGTCTCCAGAACTGAACACAATACTCCAGGTGAGGTCTCACCAAGGACCTGTACAAGGGGATAATCACTTCCCTTTTCTTACTCGATATTCCTCTCTCTATGCAGCCCAGCATTCTTCTGGCTTTAGCTATCGCCTTGTCACATTGTTTCGCCGACTTCAGATCATTAGACACCATCACCCCAAGGTCTCTCTCCTGCTCCGTGCACATCAGCCTTTCTCCCCCCATCGAATACAGTTCATTCGGATTTCCACTCCCCATATGCATGACTTTGCACTTCTTGGCATTGAATGTCAGCTGCCATGTCTTCGACCACTCTTCCATCTTCCTTAAATCCCGTCTCATTCTCTCCACTCCTTCCGGCGTGTCCACTCTGTTGCAGATCTTAGTGTCATCCGCAAAAAGACATACCTTACCTTCTATCCCTTCCGCAATGTCGCTCACAAAGATATTGAAAAGGACCGGTCCCAACACCGATCCCTGCGGTACACCGCTTAAAACCGCTCTCTCTTCAGAGAGAGTTCCATTTACCATCACACATTGTCTTCTGTCCGTCAACCAGTTTGCAATCCAGGCCACCACCTCGGCACTCACTCCTAAGCTTCTCATTTTATTCACCAGTCTCCTGTGCGGGACAGTGTCAAAAGCTTTGCTGAAATCCAAGTAGATGACATCGAGTGCTCTTCCTCGATCCAATTCCTTGGTTACCCAGTCAAAAAAGTCAATCAGATTTGTCTGACAGGATCTTCCAATGGTGAATCCATGCTGCCTCTGGTCCAGCAATTCTCTCGACTGTAGATAGTTCACTATTCTCTCTTTCAACAGTGACTCCATTACTTTTCCCACCACCGAAGTGAGGCTAACCGGTCTGTAGTTACCAGCCTCTTCTCTGTTCCCACTCTTGTGAAGCGGGACCACCACCGCTCTCCTCCAATCATTCGGCACCACTCCCGTTTCTAGGGATCTATTGAATAGGTCACACAGCGGACCTGCCAGCACATCTCTGAGCTCCCTCAGTATTCTGGGATGAACTTATCGCCAGAAATAATTATACCTTTTTTCTATGCATTATGCCCATGGTAGCTGTGCATTACCGAAAAAGTTTTTTTTGAGTAAGAGAGAGAGAAAGCACCTCTGTAGAGAGCACCATGTCACTCTACTATTTATTAGAGATGTGAATCGTGTGCCAGATCGTCTTAACGATCAGATTCGGCTGGGGGTGGGGGGGGGGGGGGGGGAATCTGATCGTTAAGATCGTGTGCTGCAGCAGTCAAAAAAGCAAACAGAATGTTAGGAATTATTAGGAAGGGAATGGTTAATAAAACAGAAAATGTCATAATGCCTCTATATTGCTCCATGGTGAGACCGCACCTTGAATACTGTGTACAATTCTGGTCACCACATCTCAAAAAAGATATAGTTGCAATGGAGAAGGTACAACCAAAATGATAAAGGGATTGAACAATTCCCCTATGAGGAAAGGCTGAAGAGATTAGGGCTGTTCAGCTTGGAGAAAAGACGGCTGAAGGGAGATATGATAGAGGTCTTTAAGATCATGAGAGGTCTTGAACAAGTAGATGTGACTCGGTTATTTACACTTTCTAATAATAGAAGGACTAGGGGACATTCCATGAAGTTAGCAAGTAGCACATTTAAGACTAATTGGAGAAAATTCTTTTTCACTCAGCGTACAATAAAGCTCTGGAATTTGTTGCCAGAGGATGTGGTTAGTGCATTTAGTGTAGCTGAGTTCCAAAAAGGTTTGGATAAGTTCTTGGAGGAGAAGTCCATTAACTGCTATTAATCAAATTGATTTAGGGAATAGCCACTGCTATTAATTGCATCAGTAGCATGGGATTTTCTTGGTGTTTGGGTACTTGCCAGGTTCTTGTGACCTGGTTTGACCTCTGTTGGAAACAGGATGCTGGGCTTGATGGACCCTTGGTCTGACCCAGCATGGCAATTTCTTATGTTCTTATGTTCTAATGCCAACTAAACTCTTGCAAAACTGATACAAGCACAATTTCTAATGACTCATGGGTCCATTTTCAAAAGGTTTACTGAACTGACTATAATACTGACACTTGCTGATGGATTTATTTGTTGCTTGGTGACTCCCCTTGGGTTTTTTTTTTTTAATTTTTCAGCAGTCTTTGACAATATAGTCTATGGTGTCCAGGGCTGAGTGGCAGAACTGAGGCTTGGATGAAAGTTTTTGTCTCAACATAGATTCGTTTTATAGGGCCTCTCACAAAATGTACTAATGGGTAATAATTTTTCTAATTTATGTTCTAGTGACTATGGCAACCCTCAGGGTTTGCTATTTTCCCTATCGCTTATGGCTCACTTGGGGAAAATTCTGGCTAAATTATAGTTTAATTGTTTTATATATGATGAATTGTTTTATATATATATTGATGATATACAAATTGTGGCCCCTTTGGGTATTAACCCCACTTTGAATCAATGTGTAGATGTAAAACCCTAGAAAATCTGATATCCTGAGAGTGCAAAAGCAATCTCCTGAGATAAGGCCAATAATGCCTACAAATCCCTAATGCACTGTTACAGGAACTCTATCCTCCAAACAAAGAGAGATTTCTTCGCACAAAAAATCCATCACTTCATCTTTGACTCTAAAGCCCTGTTCTCCTATGTCTCAGCTCTCACCAAACCATCCCAACCAACTATCCCTGATGAACAAGCACTATGCAAAGCTACAGAACTCGCTACTTACTTTGAGAATAAAACTACCAACCTGATAGCCCCGCTTATCTCAACCAATCGCCAGCCCCCTCCCCCTTACACCCCCACAATACAACAAAAAACAAGATTCAAAACTTTTGAGCCCACTTCATTTTTGGAGATAGAAACCATCCTCAAGAAGCTGAAGCCATCCTCTCACCCATTGGACCCGATACCGTCAAATCTACTCATCTCCATCCCAAAAACCATTGCTAAGCCTATTACTGAAATCATAAATTGCTCTCTATCACAAGGTCTAGTACCAGACTCTCTAAAGCTGGCCATTCTCAAACCTCTTTTAAAAAAACAAAACTTGCTGTCAGCTGACCCTGCTAACTTCCGCCCTATAGCTAACTTACCATTTATTGCTAAACTCTTGGAAAAAATCGTCAACAATCAACTCTCAGAATACCTCGACGAACACAAGATCCTAGCCCCAGCTCAGTTAAGTTTCTTCAAATTAAATACTGAATCCCTTTTAATATCACTCTCAGACACCATCCTCCTGAGCCTAGAAAAAAGACAACCTTATTTTCTCGCTCTTCTAGATATATGTGCGGCTTTTGACACAGTGAACCACTCAATACTCTTAGATCATCTCGCAGACATAGGCATCACTAGAACTGCACTCAGCTGGTTCAAGTCATTCCTTAGCAACAGGTTCTTCAAAGTCAGAATCAACAATAAGGAATCCCACCCTGTCAGCTCCACCCTTGGAGTCCCTCAAGGATCATCTCTCTCCCCAATTCTGTTCAACATTTATCTTCTCCCACTCTGCCATTTACTTGCAACTCTAAAGATAACTCATTATATCTACGCCGAAGATGTGCAAATACTCATTTCGATCACTGATTCCCTCCCCAAAACCCTCAGCTTCTGGACTAGCTGCCTTCAGGCAATCAACCAACTTCTCACCAGCCTCAACTTAGTCCTTAACACGAACAAGACGGAGATCCTTATCATCTCCCAGGATGACAATAATGGGTCAACCAACACTCCACTCACATCTCAATTAAGTTTCTCCTCCCAAGTGAGAGACCTTGGTGTTATTCTGGACAACCATCTAAACATAAAAAAATTTGTCAACAATACCACAAAGGATTGTTTCTTCAAATTATAAGTCCTAAAAAAGTTGAGATCCCTCCTCCACTTTCAAGACTACCGCACAGTGCTTCAATCCATCATCTTTTCAAAAATAGACTATTGCAACTCGCTCCTGCTCGGACTCCCAGCAAACACCATCAGACCCCTGCAGATGTTGCAGAACTCCACCACCAGGATTCTGACCAACACCAATAAAAGAGAGCACATTACTCCCATCCTTCAGAACCTTCATTGGCTATCCATCAAATTCAGAATTCCCTACAAAGTCCTCACGATAATTCACAAAGCCATGCCCAATCTCACCCCTCTTGATCTAAACATCCATCTTCATCACCACACGTCTTCCAGACCTGTTAGAACTGCTTACAAAGGCACTCTTTATGCCCCCCCAGCCAAGACCCCCTTAAGGAAACACGCCCTATCAACAGCTGGTCCCCCACAATGGAATGCTCTCCCCCGGATCTCCGGCAAGAATCATGCCCATTGACCTTCAAAAAAAAGCTTAAAACGTGGCTATTCAGTCAAGCATTTCCCCTATCAGATGAACATTTCTCTCACTCTTGATAGGACTAGCTTGGTTTTTCAAACGAGCTATTTTCCCTAATGGACAACCGTTCTCTCTCTCCCTAATGGACAACCGTTCTCTCTCTCCCTAATGGACGAACGTTCTCTCTCTCATGACAGGACGAGACACTTGTATTGACTGATCAGGGCATACCACCTGCTAGCAGGATATGCCTCTTTATTGCGTACATGTTAACTGAAGATTTATCAATGACTGGTTTAATTCTCTACCCTACCCTATCCTTCCCTATCCCACCCTATCCTTCTCTTCCCCCTCTCTAGACCCCACCCCATCCCTGATCCCACAGCCCCCTTGCCGCCAAATACAATCCTATTGTTAAATCCTTATTTCTCTCTCACCTGACCTTATCTTGTATGCTAATCCTCCTTTAACAAATCCCCCCCCCCCGCCTCCATCTCACACCAGAACCACACTAGATCAGTCTCCCCATAACTTTTCGGAAGTATCTCTGAGCTTATCTCATAAGCTGATATGATTCCATTTCGTTTTTGCCCACATTTGAATGTATGCTCTTTATTCTTTTAATTATTTATTTTGTTCTGGATTTTTTAATTCTAATTTAATGTTTTGGTCTTCATTCGAATGATATATAGCAGTTTGTATTTACCTCCTGTATTTATCTTCCTGGATCCCAGTTCTATGTAACCCCTGTTATATGTAATGCTTTTATGCAATAATCGTTTCAATGTAAACCAATGTGATATGTATTTTCGACATGAACGTCGGTATATAAAAGTTCAAAATAAATAAATAAATATATAATGTACGTCTATCGATTCATCTATTTTATATATTTACATTAGATTATTGATGAATGTCTCTCTATCAGAAATTTTTATATTTGGAAATTTAGCAAATTGTGTCCTGTAGGTTGAATAAATCATGATTGTGAAACGTAGGGTTAATCGGTCAGGAAAATATGCCGTCCTCTGTTTCTTGAGCCAGGAAACTAGTTTGTATTTTCTGTTTTTTTCATGATCTAGATCATTTTCAGAGCACAAAGCATTTGTGGTTATTTAAATCAAAGGGTTCAGATTTGCTTTAAGAAATTCTGTCCCACTGGAGTATGAAGCACACACAGAGCAGTTCTGTTATCTTTGTAACATTTTCACTAAGCTTGGCTTCCTCCAAGAACTAGGAAGCAGAAATGCTATTTGCTATTGAATGTGGCATTACGTTAAAGAAAGAAAAAAAAAACCAACAACTGAACATTTGCTCAGGCAGGCTGCCAGTATCCTGATCCAGCATTTATGGGAACATCTTGAAATGACTCCCAAGTGCTGTATCTTCCATCACCCCAGACCACTGTCTGATCATGAGAAGAAATAAACAAGGGATGATGATCTGAGAGCTGCTGGCAGATACAATATTAGCTCTGTTTTTTGTTCCCACTTACTATTATAGAAATGTTGTGATTAGATGAGTATTAGCAAGAAATTAAGCATCAGAAAATTATTCTGTGCCAGTGCTAATTAATTATCAGAACTTTCTTTTATAAACTAGGATAATTGTACATAAAAAGAATGCTTCGTAATATGCAATACACACAACAGCTGCCTGCTGATGTTCAGTTGAATGCCTATTTAAATTTAAGAAGGAAACATAGATCTACAGCTAACTGTAAAGTTAATATAGACCTTAAGGACAAGGATTGTATGCAAGACTGAAAATGTTTTCTTAAGTTGTGTATCTATGCAAATCATATTTTTTCAGCACAAGGAATATTTTACATTGATGCCTTAGAGGTATATATTCAAAAGGATCTAGCCAGCTAAGTAAGGACTTAGCCAGTTAGATCAAAACCTTTGAAAATTTGCCAATCTGTTACGTTTATGTTGCGCATTCCGTCCGCGCTAGGCCCGCGCCCATGCCTGCTCACCTTGCTCCTGCGCTAATGGGCCCCGGGCCGTCTACTCCCACTGCCGCTGCCAGTACCTCTCGTCCGCAGCGTCCCACGGTGGTGTCTCCCAGGTTTCCACCTCAGGCCTAGCTCCTCGCTGGGACGCGGCCCCCATCCTAGGTGCGCGCGTGTGGACCGCCCAACCCCTTAAAGGGCCAAGGGCGAGAACCAGCTTCGCGGCGCAGCCCGATGATGACAGCTAGCCTCCATATATAAGCGAGGCCCTGTTCCCCAGGACCTCGCTTTGGCAATCGGGTCGACACCGTAGTGCTCTGAGTTTGCCTAATCGTGTTCCAGTGTCTCCTTGTTCCAGCGTCTCATTGTACCAGCATCTTCTTGTTCCAGTGTCTCCTTGTTCCTGAGTCTCCATGTGTTCCTGGATCCTTCCCGGGTAGTGCCTTCGGACTGATCTCTGGTACTGACTTCTGCATGCCTGACCATTCTCTTGTCTGCTGCCTGGAATTGACCACTGCCTGCCTGACCATTCTCTATGTCTGCCACCTGGAACTGACCCTCGCTTGCCTTGACTATGCTCGGACTGACTTTGGTATTGACCCCTGCTTTGGCTGACCACTTCTGGACTGATACTCTGGCTCTGACCCTTGCGCTTCACTCGGACACTCTCTTCTGGCCTACTGTGACTACCAGCCAACCTGCTTGGAATCCACCCACAGCTTCCATCCTATCTTCATTAGGGATGTGAATCGTTTTCCATATCGTCTTAACGATAGAAATCGTGTGGCAGGGCAAGAAAATCGTCTTAGGCACGATTTTTTAGTTAAAAAATCGTTAAAAATCGTTTTTTCCGATTAGTGCGCACTAACTCGAGTTAGTGCGCACTAACGGGAGTTAGTGCGCACTAACTGGGAGTTAGTGCGCACTAACTGAAAATGATACAATTTGACACTTTTCAGGTCAGTTTAGGTATGAATATGTATTCCTATTGGCTGCCCTCTTATTTATTCATGTTACCAAGTTTCCTACTGACAGTATATGGGGGATGGGAAATGGAAACAGTTGGTAGCTTGACAAAACAAGTAATGTGATCAGTCAATGTGACTAGAACTTGTGCCCTAACCCTGATACCAGGGGTATTGTGATCTTCCTGCACACAGTACCCTATCCCTATTAATACCAGGAGTGTTGTGATCTTCCTGCACACAGTGCCCTATCCCTAATACCAGGGGTGTTGTGATCTTCCTGCACACAGTGCCCTATTCCTGATACTGGGGGTGTTGTGATCTTCCTGCACACAGTGCCCTATTCCTGATACCGGGGGTGTTGTGATCTTCTTGCACACATCCCGGTATCAGGGATAGGGCACTGCATGCAGGAAGATCACAACACTCCTGGTATTAATAGGGATAGGGCACTGCATGCAGGAAGATCACAACACTCCTGGTATTAATAGGGATAGGGCACTGTGTGCAGGAAGATCACAATACCCCGGAGGAGTGAGGGTCAGGCAGCTCCCCCCTGTCTGTGAAGCCAGCCTCTCACTAGTAATGCAGGGAGGGAGCTGTCTCAGACTTCACCATCCTCCCCCCCCCCCCCTTACCCACACACCATTCACTAGCTGGGACATGGGGGAAGTCAGGAGTGAGGGTCAGGCAGCTCCCCCCTGTCTGTGAAGCCAGCCTCTCACTAGTAATGCAGGGAGGGAGCTGGCTCAGACTTCACCATCCTCCCCCCCCCCCTCACCCACACACCATTCACTAGCTGGGACATGGGGGAAGTCAGGAGTGAGGGTCAGGCAGCTTCCCCCTGTCTGTGAAGCCAGCCTCTCACTAGTAATGCAGGGAGGGAGCTGTCTCAGACTTCACCATCCTCCCCCCCCCCCCTCACCCACACACCATTCACTAGCTGGGACATGGGGGAAGTCAGGAGTGAGGGTCAGGCAGCTCCCCCCTGTCTGTGAAGCCAGCCTCTCACTAGTAATGCCGGGAGGGGGCTGTCTCAGACTTCACCACCCCCCCCCCCCCCCCCCTCACCCACACACCATTCACTAGCTGGGACATGGGGGAAGTCAGGAGTGAGGGTCAGGCAGCTCCCCCCTGTCTGTGAAGCCAGCCTCTCACTAGTAATGCAGGGAGGGAGCTGTCTCAGACTTCACCATCCTCCCCCCCCCCCCCCTCACCCACACACCATTCACTAGCTGGGACATGGGGGAAGTCAGGAGTGAGGGTCAGGCAGCTCCCCCCTGTCTGTGAAGCCAGCCTCTCACTAGTAATGCAGGGAGGGAGCTGTCTCAGACTGGTATCAGGGTTAGGGCACTGTGTGCAGGAAGATCACAACACTCCTGGTATTAATAGGGATAGGGCACTGTAAGAGATGACTGTAGTAGATTGAATAAAGATCTGATGTTTCTGCTCTCCTCACACCAAACAAAAACAACACACAAGCAGAGAAGCCCTTCTTACAAAGCTGAGCTAGTGAGTTAAGTAGGAGGAAAAGTAAACATACTGGTGCCAGTGTGGCTACTTAAAAAATACACTTACCAACAATCAATTACATATATTTGAACTGTGTACAGTTCCAGCCAGGACCACCTTTCTAAAATGCACAGTGATTGGCAAATTCAACATGCACTAGCATTTCAGGTGCCTGCTAACAAAAATAATAAACAAACAAGTTCTAGTCACGTGAGTGCTGATCATTACATTACTTTTTTTGTCAAGCTTCCAACTGTTTCCATTTCACATCCCCCCAACCATATTGGTAACATCAATAGATAAGAGCACAGCCAGCCAATAGGAATACATACATACATATTCATTCCTAAGTGACCTTTACTGACCTGGGAAGTGTGAACACTTTGTTTCATTTTCTGTTGGTGTTCGTTAGTTTCCAGTTCCATTTCCCATCCCCCCAACCATCACCTCAGTGGTAACCTTGGTAACATCAATAGATAAGAGGGCAGCCAGCCAATAGGAACACATATTCATTCCTAACTGACCTTCAGTGACCTGGAAAGTGTTTATTTGTATCATTTTCAGTTAGTGCGCACTAAATCGAGTTAGTGCGCACTAACGGGGAGTTAGTGCGCACTAACTCGAGTTAGTGCGCACTAACACGATTTAACGATTTTTAACGATAAATCGTTAGAATTTCTATTGTATCGTGTTCTATAACGATTTAAGACGATATAAATATTATCGGACGATAATTTTAATCGTTGAAAAACGATTCACATCCCTAATCTTCATCAGTCGCGCACCCTTTCTCATAGGCACACCCCTCCGCTACCTCTCTGGCAGACCATCTGAGGCCCACTTCTGAGACCATCTGAGGGCCCGGGCCGTCCACTCCCACTGCCACTGCCAGTACCTCCCATGCAGGTCCGGATACCCAAGGGCTAAAAATGTGGAAACCCCGGACTGTTATTGGCAAAGCTCCAGCTAGCCTCTGTCTCCTCATGTGCTCCACCGTACCAATCCTGCACCAGGCCAAGGGTACACCTCCAGCGCAACAGTTTAGCCACTCAAATAATGGATGGGTCTAAGACCAGGGTTAGGGCAAATGTTAGGTGGTAAGTACAGATCTTCAGAACTAGCCATAAAACTTAAGGGGTCATTTAGTAAGCCGTGATAAGCATTTATGGTGCAAAAAATGTTATTTATTGCACAACACTTGGGCCGTATTTTAATATCTACACCCGATTTTATAACATGTGCGCGCATATTATAAAATCCAGAGTCGGCGTGCACCTTGCATGCGCCGAGCCCTAGGGGAGCCCTCAGAGGGAACTTTCCTTGCGCCCCCCCCTCACCTTCCCCTTCCTTCCCCTATCTAACCTGCCCCCCCAGCCCTACCTAAATCCCCCCTACCTTTGTTTTCTTATTTACGCCTGCCCCCGGAGGCAGGCGTAGTTTGCGGACGCCTGCCGAGTGCCGGCACGCGATCCCCGGGCCCAGCTGCAGTGGAGAGGCCTCTGGCCACGTCCCCGCCCCGCCCCACCCATGCCCTGCCCATTTTTTCAAGCTCCGGGACTTACATGCGTCCCGGGACTTGCGTGCGTTGCTGGGCCTATGCAAAATAGGCTCGGCGCATGTAACCCCCCTGCGCGCGAAAATCAAGCCGGATTTATGCACACAGGGCTTTTGAAATCTGCCCCTTATTGCGGTAATATCACATGACAGTTTTCACCAAATATTATGTGTATATAAATGCATACAAAGCAGCTCATTAAGGCCTAATTTTATGTAAATAAAATAATCTGGCTTGCCTCAAAAAGCACAAGCTCTTCTTTGTCCCAAAAAATGAGTTACAACTCTGGAGTTATATCTAACTTTCCCCTGGATCATTGGGACAATAAAGTGCATCAGGATGCACTGGGACTGCAGCTTGAAAGGCTACGCCAGTCCCTCCTAAGAGGGTCAGTTAAAAAAACATTTACATGCTTAAAATAGGGGCTTATATGTGTAAATATATTTTACCCATGTAAGTGAGCTTTTCAAAATTGCTACAGTATATGCCATTGAATTGTCCATAGGATAGTCACATGTAAGTGCACTTTATTATAGGGATGTGCTATCATTTTTCTCGAATTAGGCAATGTCAACAAAATTGTCTAATTCAAAATGGTTTGGGAGAACCGAGTAACGATTGAATTTTTTCCGAAATTTTGGGAAAAATTCATTTTTGAGTTAGTGCGTGCTAACTCCCGTTACTGGGCACTAACTCCTGATAGTGCACACTGCCAGGTTAGTGCGCACTATCGGGAGTTAGCGCGCACTAACTCCTGATAGGGCGCACTAAACCAAAATTCGGGGCCCCCCCCAAAAAAAAAACCCGAACCGTGGAAAAAACAATTCCCACGGGGGGCCCCGAAACGAAGCCCGATACAAAATCTTTACCTGAAGCACATCTCTACTTTATTAGGTGAATTTTAAAAGCCCACTGCGCACCAAAAGTAGAAGACACGCGAATATGTCCGGTCAGTGCTTGTCGAGCAGATATTAAAAGCCGCCTATGTAAGTGCACAAATAAGAAGTTGCAAAAAAGGGGCAGGGCATGGGCGTTTTGGGACTTTACCAGAAATGTGCACTTAATATTTACGCACACAAGTGTGTGCTGGGATCCCCTGCTGCATAACTTTACTACTGCTATGGACGGTGTGTTAAGAAATAAAATAAAAAATGTAGGCTAGTCAGTGGGATTTTAAGGATTGGTGCCAACAGGGTTAAAGGAAGGCTTCTTAACTAGGGAGATTAGGAAGTCCTATTCCTTACCTAGGTGAACTGGAGCGAAGTGGGGCAACTGATAACTCCATCGGCGCGTCCTCTAAAATCCTCCCACTTACATGATCGAGGCATCATTTGCATGCACATGTGCACCTCCATATAAAATCGTGCATATATGTACGCGTGTGCAGCCTATTTTATACTATGGCACGCATATTTGCATGTATGCTATAAAATGGCTTCGTCCTTTGGCACGAGCTGGCAGACATGAGTACATGTGCATCTATGTGCCAGTATCAAAGTTAGTGTCTCTGCGCAAAAATGGCTTTTTAAAATTGCTATGATAGTACGTTATTTATAAGTGTTATGCTTTTCAAAATTACTCTTTAAGAATGCAAGATGAGAGCTGTACCTGCACTAACTATTCAGGCTGGCAGGAGAAGGAAGGAATCTCTCCTCTTCCCACTGGCTTACATAGATATTTTTCAGGGTTAGTGGGTGGAGGGAACAAGGGGGATTTGAAAATTGGAAAGGGAGAGCCTAGGCCACCCACAGTCAAAAAAGCAAACAGAAAGTTAGGAATTATTAGGAAGGGAATGGTTAATAAAACAGAAAATGTCATAATGCCTCTATATCGCTCCATGGTGAGACCACACTTTGAATACTGTGTACAATTCTGGTCGTCGCATCTCAAAAAAGATATAGTTGCGATGGAGAAGGTACAGAGAAGGGCAACCAAAATGATAAAGGGGATGGAACAGCTCCCCTATGAGGAAAGGCTGAAGAGGTTAGGGCTGTTCAGCGTGGAGAAGAGACGGCTGAGGGGGGATATGATAGAGGTCTTTAATATCATGAGAGGTCTTGAACAAGTAGATGTGACTTGGTTATTTACACTTTCGAATAATAGAAGGACTAGGGGACATTCCATGAAGCTAGCAAGTAGCACCTTTAAGACTAATCGGAGAAAATTCTTTTTCACTCAACGCACAATAAAGCTCTGGAATTTGTTGCCAGAGGATGTGGTTAGTGCAGTTAATGTAGCTGGATTCAAAAAAGGTGTTGGAGTTCTTGGAGGAGAAGTCCATTAACGGCTATTAATCAAGTTACTTAGGGAATAGCCACTGCTATTAATTGCATCAGTAGCATGGAATCTTCTTAATATTTGGATAATTGCCAGGTTCTTGTGGCCTGGTTTGGCCTCTGTTGGAAACAGGATGCTGGATTTGATGGACCCTTGGTCTGACCCAGCATGGCAATTTCTTATGTTATTATGAGAAGGGGAAGAAGCCCTTGGCCAGCTAGAGCATTTGAGCCTATATCAGGGTACAAATTATATTGCAATGACAGGGAGGATCAGCTTGGTGGGGGTGTGGCACTTTATATCTGGGAGGGTATAGAGTCCAACAGGATAAAGATCATACAAGAGACTAAATGCTCAGTAAAATCTATATGGGTAGAAATCCCATGTGTGTTGGGTTGGGGGTAGATTTTTTTAAAAAGCGCGATCGCGTACTTTTGTTTGCACAGCAGGCGCAAACAAAAGTATGCTGGATTTTATAAGATACGCGCATAGCCGCGCGTATCCTCTAAAATCCTGGATCGGCGCGCGCAAGGCTGCCGATTTTGGGCAGCCTGCCTCCGTTCCCTCCAAGGCCGCTCCGAAATCGGAGCGGCCTCGGAGGGAACTTCCTTTCGCCTTCCCCTCCCTTCCCCTACCTAACCCACCCCCCCAGCCCTATCTAAACCCCCTCCTTACCTTTGTTCCTAGATTTACACCTGCGAGAAGCAGAAGTAAATCTACGTGTGCCAGCGGACTGCTGGCGCGCCGTCTTCCGACCCGGGGGCTGGTCCGGAGGCCTGGACCACGCCCCCGGGCCGGGGCCACGCCCCCGGTCCCACCCCCGAAATGCCACGCCCCGCCCCCGAAATGCCGCGTCATCTGGTCCCGCCCCCCAACATGCCCCCGACATGCCCCCTTCGAAAAACCCTGGGACCTACGCGCGTCCCAGGGCTCTGCGCGCGCCGGCAGCCTATGGAAAATAGGCGCGCCGGCGCGCAAGGCCCTGTTCGTGTAAATCCGGGCGGATTTACGCGAGCAGGGCTTTTAAAATCCGCCCGTAAGAGTATAGTGATAGGAGTATACTACTGTCCACCTGGACAAAATGGTCAGACAGATGATGAAATGCTAAGAGAAATCAGGGAAGCAAACCAATTTGGCAGTGCAATAATAATGGGAGATTTCAATTATCCCAATATTGACTGGGTAAATGTATCATCAGGACTTGCTAGAGACATAAAGTTCCTGGATGTAATAAATGACCTCTTCATGGAGCAATTGGTTCAGGAACCAACAAAAGAGGGAGCTATTTCAAATTTAATTCTTAGTGGAACGTAGGATTTGGTGAGAGAGGTAACAGTGGTGGGGCCACTTGGCAACAGTGATCATAACATGATCAAATTTAAACTAATAACTGGAAGGGGGACAATAAGTTAATCTGCAGCTCTAACACTAAACTTTCAAAAGAGAAACTTTGATAAAATGAGGAAAATAGAAAAAAACTGAAAGGTGCAGCTGCAAAGGTTAAAAGTGTTCAAAAGGCATGGACATTATTAAAAAATACAATCCTAGAGGCACAGTCCATATGTATTCCACACATTAAGAAAGGTGGAAGGAAGGCAAAATGATTACCGTCATGGTTAAAAGGTGAGGTGAAAGAGGCAATTTTAGAAAAAAAACATCCTTCAAAAATTGGAAGGAGGATCCATCTGAAGAAAATAGGATAAAACATAAGCATTGTCAAGTTAAGTGAATTTGAAATGAAGTTGGCCATAGAGGTAAAAACTCATAATAAAAACTTTTAAAAATATATCCGAAGCAAGAGACCTGTGAGGGAGTCGGTTGGACCATTGGATAACCGAGGGGTTAAAGGGGCTCTTAAGGAAGATAAGGGCATTGCAGAAAGACTAAATGAATTCTTTGCTTCAGTGTTTACTAATGAGGATGTTGGGGAGATACCAGTTCCAGAAATAGTTTTCAGGGGTGTTGAGTCAGATGAACTGAACAAAATCACTGTGAACCTGGAAGATGTAGTAGGCCAGATTGTCAAACTAAAGAGTAGCAAATCACCTGGACCGGATGGTATGCATCCTAGGGTACTGAAGGAACTCAAAAATGAAATTTCTGATCTATTAGTTAAAATTTGTAACCTATCATTAAAATCATCCATTGTACCTGAAGACTGGAGGGTGGCCAATGTAACCCTAATATTTAAAAAAGGATCCAGGGGCGATCCGGGTAACTATAGACCAGTGAGCCTAACTTCAGTGCTGGGAAAAATAGTGGAACTTATTCTCATGATCAAAATCGTAGAGCATATAGAAAGACATGATTTAATGGAACACAGTCAACATGGATTTACCCAAGGGAAGTCTTGCCTAGCAAATCTGCTTCATTTTTTTGAAAGGGTTAATAAACATGTGGATAAAGGTGAAGTGGTAGATGTAGTATATTTGGATTTTCAGAAGGCATTTGACAAAGTCCCTCATGAGAGGCTTCTAAGAAAACTAAAATGCCATGGGATAGGAGGCAATGCCATTTCGTGGATTACAAACTGGTTAAAAGACAGGAAACAGAGAGTAGGATTAAATGGTCAATTTTCTCAGTGGAAAAGGGTAAACAGTGGAGTGCCTCAGGGGTCTGTACTTGGACCAGTGCTTTTCAATATATATATAAATGATCTGGAAAGGAATACGATGAGTGAGGTTATCACATTTGCGGACGATACAAAATTATTCAGAGTAGTTAAATCACAAGTGGATTGTGATACATTATAGGAGGACCTTGCAAGACTGGAAGATTGGGCATCCAAATGGCAGATGAAATTTAATGTGGACAAGTGCAAGGTGTTGCATATAGGGAAAAATAACCCTTGCTGTAGTTACACGATGTTAGGTTCATATTAGGAGCTACCACCCAGGAAAAGATCTAGGCATCATAGTGGATAATACTTTAAAATCATCTGCTCAGTGTGCTGCAGCAGTCAAAAAAGCAAACAGAATGTTATGAATTATTAGGAAGGGAATTGTGAATAAAATGGATAATGTCATAATGCCTCTATATCGCTCCATGGTGAAACCTCACCTTGAATACTATGTACAATTCTGGTTGCCGCATCTCAAAAAAGGTATAGTTGCGATGGAGAAGGTACAGAGAAGGGCAACCAAAATGATAAAGGGGATGGAACAGCTCCCCTATGAGGAAAGGCTGAAGAGGTTAGGGCTGTTCAGCTTGGAGAAGAGACGGCTGAGGGGGGATATGATAGAGGTCTTTAAGATCATGAGAGGTCTTGAATGAGTAGATATGAATCTGTTATTTACACTTTCGAATAATAGAAGGACTAGGAGGCGTTCCATGAAGTTAGCAAGTAACACATTTAAGACTAATCGGAGAAAATTCTTTTTCACTCAACGCACAATGAAGCTCTGGAATTTGTTGCCAGAGGATGTGGTTAGTGCAGTTAGTGTAGCTGGGTTCAAAAAAGATTTCGATAAGTTCTTGGAGGAGAAGTCCATTAACGGCTATGAATCAAGTTTACTTAGGGAATAGCAACTGCTATTAATTGCATCAGTAGCATGGGATCGTCTTAGTGTTTGGGTAAATGCCAGGTTCTTGTGGCCTGGTTTGGCCTCTGTTGGAAACAGGATGCTGGGATTGATGGACCCTTGGTCTGACCCAGCATGGCAATTTCTTAGGTTCTTATGTTCTTACAAACAGCAATCCAATTTATACAAGCACCCATATGTACTGCTAAACAAAGTTTGTACAACAATAGAATCTTAGCCTCTGGAAACAACACACGTGATCTGTTTTACACAGTAAATAAGTAACAGGTTCAAATGATAACACCCATGTCTATCCTGCAGCTAATATTACTAAGGCACTATGTGAATCTTTTGCTGAAAGCAAAGAAGAGTCATGTGTGTTTCTGTGGTTGTTGCTGACCTTAGCTGTCATGTATCCAAATAACCACTGCACAGTTTTCTTTATTACCCTTTCTGGAGGCATCCATAGTGTGAGAGCAGAATCCTCGCTGTAACCAACCCTTGTGCATTTTTGTGCCCTGAGGTTCTCTTCTATGGGCGCATTGTAACCCAGTTGAACAACTTAGGGCACAGAGTGAAGCCTGCTTGCTGCTTATCACCTCCATCGAGTAGAGTGTCTTGCATTATGAGAGGGCTACAATAGTCGGTCGTCTTCTATAAAACATATTTATGTATGGTTTCTTCATACTCTGTCTTCCCAAGTGGATGATGGCAATTTCTTGTGCTGACATAGATGTTTTGTTTGTGTGTTGTCAAAAGTTATCTAAGGGAACTTCAGCAGAAACATACATTCTGCATACACAGAATACACCTCAACAATGGGTGCAGAGCAGAACTAGGGCATTACCCGTACAACTCACCATACAAAAACATTATTCTGGTTCTGGTGTCATCTCAGAAACACCAAAACAAACTCCCTCTACCACCAGGTGTAATAACCCTCCTTATGAAAATACAGTAGTTTACCACCAATGCATGTCCTATTGAGAAAGCACAGCAAATAAGACTGATACAGATGCTTACATGCTAATAAAATACCTCACCTCAGGGATACACACACCTAACAAAGGCCCAAGATCTGCAACAATACACACAAACTAATCCGCACAAAGTTACATCTGCGTTATGGAACACACTCAATCCAGTAACAACCCTATAAATATTTAAAAACAGCAAAATTGCCACAAAACAAATAATTTAAATGGCAGTCAATAAAGAAAAATAAACGTAAAAAGCCACCTTTACTTACCCTCTCCAGCAACTCTCCTACTCCTTTCCCTTGCAGGCCAACAGCATTCGCCAGATGCAGCAAAGGCTGCTGAAGCTCTGTCCTCACAGTCCTCTTCCTTAGGGCCCACAACCAGACACACACACACACATTAGACCCCACGAGCAGTTTTCTTTTCGCACACCAGTAACTTCCCCGACCAATGCCTCTCTCTCTCACACCAGTCACATCCTGATCAGTCTCTCTCTCACATACACACACACACCAGTCACCTCCCTGACTGGTCTCTCTCCCTAACACACAAACATATCACCTCCCTGACCAGTCTCTCTGTCACACACATGCTCTCAATCACACAATGCTCTTACACACACGCTCTCTCTCACACATGCTCTGTATCACACACATGCTCTCTCACTTAGACACATACTGTCAGCACACTTGCACAAACATATACATGCTCTCAATCTCACACATACATGCTCTATCCCCTCTGGCTCACACACACTCATGACCCCCCCACCCTCTCTCCAGCACAGATAGCAGGACCTTCTCCAGCCCGCACAACTCAAGAACGAAGAATCCCATCATCTGCGAGGGGCTAACGCTACTCTGTGGATAAAGGTGAACTGGTAGATGTAGTGTACTTGGATTTTAGGAAGGCATAAGTTCCTCCTGAGAGGCTTCTAGGAAAAGTAAAAAGTCATGGTATAGGTGGCGATGTCCTGTAGTGGATTATAAACTGGCTAAAAGACAGGAAACAGAGGGGTACATTTTAAAAAAGCGCACGCGCATACTTTTGTTTGCGCACCAGGCGCGAACAAAAATCAGGGGTCGGCGCGCACAAGGGGGTGCCCATTCCCTCCACCCCCCCCGCACCATTCCCTCCACCCCCCCCCCCCGCACCTTCCCCTCCCTTCCCCTACCTAACCCACCCCCCTGGCCCTATCTAAACTGCCCCTCTACCTTTATCACACAGGTTACGCCTGCTCGAAGCAGGCGTAACTCACGCGCGCCGATGGCCTGCTGCCGCGCCATCACCTGACCCAGGGGTTGGTCTATAGGCCTCAGTCACGCCCCCCGGAATGCCCCTGGGCCGGCACCATGCCCCCCCGGAATGCCCAGAACGTTGCGCCGCCCCCGACACGACCCCCCCCGACACGCCCCCTAGCAAAGCCCCTTAACTAGCATGTTTATCTGTGACACAAGAGTGCTCTTTTCTCAATCTATGGTCCTTCTTTCTGGAATTCCTTCCCTACTATATACACCTAATGAAAGATAATAAGGAATTCAAGACTCTCGCTTTCATTGGCATTGAATACGGGTGTTATTTCTCTCCTTCTTTCCGTCCCACAGATTTTTTGATGAGTCGCTCCATTTGTTGTTTTGTCTTTTACATGAGTGTTTTGTTATTTCTGTACTCTGCCCACATGATAATGGTGTAAGTTTTATTGTATCCCACCCCAAACATTTTGTAGGGCAGGTAATAAATTATTTGAAATAAAATAAATAAGTAAATGCACGGGGATTAGGTGGCCCAGATCAGAAGTCCTAGACCAGATACAATATTTTATTTATGGGGATTGGGAGCAGCTCTTGGCCAGCTAAAATATTTGTCTTTTTGATGTTCAGGGAGGGCACTAAGCTGCTAACATTTTTCATTTATTATGGAGTCAAGACAGGAGGATAACTGCTGCTCATCGTGTTTTGTTTTGTTTTTTACAGTTGTCCAGCTAATTTAGGCCTGTGATTTCTCTAACTAGAATCAGCTGAAAAATGGTACCCGCCCAGTGCTGATATTCAGTGCTAACCCCACCCTGGAACTCCTCTATCTTGACCCTTTTATATTTGACTAAATTTTAGGTGAGCAGTGACATGTCTGGCTAAAATATAGCTGTTCAGCAGGGAGGAATACTTAAAATTCAAGGTTTGATCAGCTTCGACCTGAACTTAGCCAAACTCTATTGAATATGCACCTCTAAGTTTTGATGACTAAGGGGGTCATTTTCCATGCGGATCACACGCGATAAGGGACGTTTCGCCCGCCAAAAGTCCCTTATTGCGTGCGATACCACCAAGTTCGGGGCGGAGTCGGGGCGGCATCAGCCCAGGAAGAGGAGGAGTCGGGGTGGCACCGGGGCCGAGGCCGTGAAGACTTCGTCGACAGTGAAAGGTACGCACCTTTATCGCTGCCAGGTTCACGCTGCAGAGGTGCGATCAGTGCCGGCTAGCACAGGATCGCCCCCCCCGCCCCCCGTTATCACGGGATTCAAAGAGCCTGGCAGTATTAGTAAATCCAGTCCTCAATGTAGGTGAATTTTCAGCTAAGAATAGGGAAGATAACTTTCAAAAATTGTATGCAGCAGCATGTATGTAAAGATATGGCCGTGATCAGATCTAAGCTAGTAATTTATAACCTATACATATGATGTATGCGTGTTTTATAACAGCCATGTATCTCTGTCCTGCAATGTGGATGTCTATGTACACTTACACACTAATACATGCAAATGCAGTGAAATCATATATATCAAGGTATTGAACTGTGTATTTTATGTACCTATTGTAAAAATGTACGAGTATATTTTATGCACAAATGTAAAGTTTGACTTTCTCATGTAAGTCGGCCAGTTTTAAAACATGGGTGTGAAAATGAAATTAATCAGTTCACTAATTAGTCCACCAGTTCATCCAGTCCTTCTCCAGGTCATCGGTACCTTTCTGGTTCTTCAACCTGAAATCCCCCCGGTTTCCCAAACCTCCCAACCAGTCTGTACTATAGAAAAAACATGCTTAATATAATTTATGCCAGATAATTAGCCAAGGTAAAAATACATGAGTAAGTTGGCAAATGTATGTGCATGTTTTTTAAAATAGCAAATTAAGCATGTAAGTGTTGGCCAGGCCCCGGAATGTCCTTTTTTTACTCACGTATATATGGACATGAAAGTGAAAAAAATATACACATTGGGGCGGATTTTCAGAGCCCTGCTCGCCTAACTCCGCCCAAAACCGGGCGGATTTAGGCGAGCAGGGCCCTGCGTGCCGGTGAGCCTATTTTACATAGGCCTACCGGCGCGCGCAGAGCCCCGGGACTCGTGTAAGTCCCGGGGTTCTCCGAGGGGGGCGTGTCGGGGGCGTGACGGGGGGCGGGCCCGGTCGTTGCGGCGTTTCGGGGGCGTGTCGGCAGCGTTTTGGGGGCGGGTATGGGGGCGTGGCTACGGCCCGGGGCGGTCCAGGGGCGTGGCCGCGCCCTCCGTACCCGCCCCCAGGTCGCGGCCCGGCGCGCAGGAGGCCCGCTGGCGCGCGGGGATTTACGCCTCCCTCCGGGAGGCGTAAATCCCCCGACAAAGGTAAGGTGGGGGCTTAGACAGGGCCGGGTAGGTGGGTTAGGTAGGGGAAGGGAGGGGAAGGTGAGGGGAGGGCAAAAGGAAGTTCCCTCCGAGGCCGCTCCGATTTCGGAGCGGCCTTGGAGGGAACGGGGGTAGGCTGCGCGGCTCGGCGCGCGCCGGCTATACAAAATTGATAGCCTTGCGCGCGCCGATCCAGGTTTTTAGCAGATACGCGCGGCTCCGCGCGTATCTACTAAAATCCAGCGTACTTTTGTTTGCGCCTGGAGCGCAAACAAAAGTAGGCCTATTCGCGGAGTATGAAAATCCGCCCCTCATTTTTTACTTTTTATGACATATGGAATATACGAGCAACTGCTACTCATGAGCATATTTGCTACTTTGTATGTATGCAACATTTTGAAAATTTATCTCTAAGGATCTTAAGTTCAGCTGAAAATATGTTCTTAATTTGACAGCTTAGTGTTTTTTGAATATCAGCCTCTTAAGATTTTATTTTAAAGCTCCTAGAATGTTTGACATTTTGTTCCCATATTTTATTTCATAATTATTAAAGTTTAAGTGCTCAGTAATATCGGCCAATTTTCTATATTACCCAGTTTTCAATGTAAAGGGTGTTATAGTCTGAGCTTGTTAAAGCAAATAATGCCAAAATAGTCTGCTTGACAGCATAAGACACAGAGGTCAAAATTACTAAAGAATTTACTGTCACAAAAAGGGGAAACTCTTTAGGGAAACTGATCCAAACACTGAATTCAGTACTTACGGTTTTACTTCAGTATGTTTATTTTTAATCTCTATTGTTACACAAATGGCATTTTTTTGTAGTTTAGAATTCACCTTTTGAGAATATTTTCAGCTCTTTAGGGATTTCTTCCACTGTCCTTTCCTGGTTCACTTCCTTTTTGGCTGATCAGTTTTTCAAGGTTTCATTTGAGATGATTCCTCTACTCTGTACCCTTTAGTCACAGGTGTTCCTCAAGGTTCTTCGCTTTCACCTGTCTTATTCAATATTTACTTTGCCCCTCTCTGTTCGGTCTTTGCTCATCTGGACATTAAATTTAAACTTTAGGCGGATGATATACAATTCTTTTTTCCGATCACCTCCACAATAGATCAAGTCTTTTCTAAGTTGTCTTCCTATCTCTCACAGATTAGAGGCTGGTTGTACGATAACAAGCTGTCCTTAAATTTCGGTAAAACTAAAATCATCCTGCTATCTAGAACAGCCCTGGCTAATGCCCTCCCAAGTTTTACCATTGAAGGGCAAATAATCCCTGTTGATCTTCAGGTAAGAGACTTGCGAGTCATAGAGGATTCTTCTTTCTCACTGAATTCTCATATCAGTACTTTGGTCCAGTCTTCTTATTTCAAACTTTGTCAGCTACTGTCCTTAAAACCCCTTCTCTGTGATTCGGCTTTTTGTATGGTCACCCGGTCACTTGTTCTTGACTCCTTAGATTATGGTAACGCATTGTTTCTAAGTCTTCCTCATTCTCCAATCGCTTCAGCTAATTCAAAATTCAGCTGATCGGTTTACCTCTGGGGTTTCATTAAGGGACCACATCTCCCCAACCCTGGCAAAGCTACATTGGCTGCCTGTTATTTGACGGGTTAAGTTTAACATTTTCACCCTGGTTTTCAAGGCCCGCTGCGGCCTTGCACCATCCTGCATCGCCTTCAATATTCAAAGATATCACCCAGTTAGCCCTCTTTGCTCAGCATCCAAAAATTTGTTCGAAATGCCCTCCCTTAAGCACTATTTGGTCGAACTTTGAGCGCATATTTTTAGTGTCGCAGGTCCCAGTCTCTGGAATTAGTTGCTGGACAAGATCAGAGCTGAATGTGATCTTTTCTGGTTCAGAAAGCTACTGGAAGGGCACCTTTGCCTTCCCAGAATAATGTTTGTATTGTTTGATTCAGCAATTAAAGGTGGTAACTGATCTGCTTATTCATCTGTACATTTTCAGTTATTATGCGTTTTGTACCTGTTGTTTTACTACTGCTAAATTTTGTGTATGTAACTGTATTTCTGTTGAGATTTTTAGATCAGGGGAATAAAAATTGTGCAAATCAAAAAATAGTTCTAATATTGAGATTATACGAAGTTTTCTTGATATTTAATTATTAAAAAAAGACAAAGGTCAACATTTTGAGCTGTTCTCAAACTATTGTGTTTGTATCAGGTACATCTTGAAAAGCATTGTTTCTTTAAAGGATCAAAGTGACCCCCTCCCGCCAGCCAGAATTGGAAAGGTTGCTGAGCCTACGAGCTTAATTCAAAATTCTCACTCCCTGTAAATAAACTTTGGTTAAGAGAAGCAGTACTGCAATTCTGCCCTTTAGCAAATGTCCCACATTAATCATGTCTATCATCTGAGGGTCTAATAATTAGCAAGCAACCTGCCATTCAAAACCGAATAACCTTTGCTCTACATTGTTGTCTTAATTAATCATTGCTGATTAGCTTGACTAGCTGCACATTGTTATCAATCATGATCAAAAGAGAATGCAGGATAACCAAATAATCTGGAAAACTAGATGTCAAATTAGTGAATTCCTATGTGCTGTTATTAAGATTATTCCCCTGTCTAATAAAGGCTCATCAAAGAAGAATGGTTTGAGTGCACCTCTGACAGGTCAATCCAAAGGTCATACAAAGTATATACGTTCTGTATCACAGCGCAGTGACCCTTTGTATAGAATTTATAATTCTGTCTGAGCTATAAATGTGTTCTTTCGTTAACTAGAAATGTGATGGCAGAAAAAGACCAGATGGCCTACCTAGTCTGCCCATTCCCTCAACTAATTTAGCTTTATAATTCCCATTACTCCATCAGATATCCCCTGTGTTTATCCCATGCTTTCTTGAATTCAGATACTGCTTTGTCTCCACCAACTCCACTGGAGGCTGTTCTAGGCATCTACTACCCTCTCGTAAAGAAATGTTTCCTAAGATTACTCCTGAGTCTACTCTCTTTCACTCTTATCCCATCCTTCTAGAACCTCCTTTCTGTTGAAACTGGCTCATCTCCTAATCATGGAAACCTTGGAGGTACTTAAATGTCTCGATCGTATCTCTCCTATTTTGCCCTTCCTCTAGGATATATATGTTTACAGGGCTGGTGCTAGCTTTTTTGCTGCTCTGTGTGAACAATTACTGTTCTGCCCCTCCCCCCCTCCCTGCATCATTTAGTCTCTATCCCATGCTCATCAAAAGAAGCCCAGCTCCCTCCAGCAATCAATATTTTTAAAAACTGACCTCCCCCCCCCCAAACAGAACCCATGGTTAAAGGAAATGTATTAGGTACCCTAAGCAAACCTTACAGCCTTGCACACACACGCACACACACACACACACACACACACACCCTCTACAGATGCGCATACAATTCAATTATGTATTTATAACAGAATTCTCATGGAAAAAGAACATTGAAAAGTACAGTCCTCTGAGGCAAAATTATTACTTACAACATGCATATGATATTTACTAGGGATGTGCATTCGTTTGGCCACCCCGAAAAACGAAGCGGATTTTCCCGAAATTTCGGGAAAATTCATTTTTTGGGGTTAGCGTGCACTAACAGACTGTACTTTTCAATGTTCTTTCTCCATGAAAATTCTGTTATAAATGCATAATTGAAATGTGTGTGTGTGCGCGTACTAACCCCGAAATTCGGGGCGGCCGAAAAAAATCAGCCCGAACTGCGGGAAAACAAAATTTCCCACGGCAGGCCGATAACAAAGGCTGAACCGAAAGATTCGGCTGAATCACATATCTAATATTTACATCCACTGCTGTGGTGCCAACCAGAACATCGTGCAAAAAAGACACTTGGAACTCATATGGAATTACATTTTTTTAATGTGTGCTGGGTATGGGCTTGGCCCTCAGAAAGCCATGAATAAACAGAATTATCATTACAATATAGTATACCTCGCATACCAAAACAACCCTAACTACCAGCACTCAAACAGTAACAATCATCTATGAAAAGGTAACACTGCACGTATTACACCAGGCTCTAGAACATCAATACACTTCTTTTTAGGAAAACAGAACAAATCAGACTGCTATAGATCACTACAAGAGAAGGACAACCAAAATGATAAAAGGGATGGAACAGCTCCTCCATGAGGAAAGGCTGAAGAGATTAGGGCTGTTCAGCTTAGAGAAGAGATGGCTGAAGGGGGATATGATAGAGGTCTTTAAGATCATGAGAAGTCTAGAACAGGTACCGGTAAATATGAATCGGTTATTTATTCTTTCGGATAATAGAAGGACTAGGGGGCACTGCATGAAGTTGGCAAATAGCACATTTAAAACTAACTGGAGAAAATTATTTTTCACTCAACGCACAATTAAGGTCTGGAATTTGTTGCCAGAGGATGTGGTTAGTGCGGTTAGTGTAGCTGGGTTTAAATAAGGTTTGGATAAGTTCATGAAGAAGCCCATTAACTGCTATTAATCAAGTTGTCTTAGAGAATAGCCACTGCTATTACTGGCATTAGCAGCATGGATATCTACTTAGTGTTTGGGTACTTGCCAGGTACTTGTAGCCTGGAGTGGCCTCTGTTGGAAACAGGATGCTGGGCTTGATGGACCCTTGGTCTGACCCAGTATGGCATGCTCTTATGTTCTTAATAAATCTTTATTGAATAAGTGTTAAACTTTACTGGGTCGGGGGGGCTTTAGATACGTTTGTGGGTGTCCCCTATCTGTGGTGGGTTTGGGTTACCTGAGCCATTATTTATTTAAGGAAGTGTGGACCTTTCCTTTATGGCTGGCAAAGGACAGCACTAGGGGGCTCTGGTAAGCTGTTGGTGTGATTTGGGGCAGTTGTAACACTCAGGTAGCAAAAATAAACATCTTGTAAAAAAACGGGAAAACCCAAAAGGAAGGAAGGAAGGAAGGGTGGCAAAGCTTCCTTCACCTAAACTTGAAAGGGCAAAAATAACATTCTTCCAAATGGGAAAAAGGCACCCTTTTCTCTAGTCCATACCCAGGCCTGAAGTATAGAAGCCCAAAGGCCCTTTCCCCGGTAACATAACCAAAAAGAGGATCAGGCAGAGACATCCTGCCTCCTGAAGGGCTAACTCAAAAGCTACACCCTAAAATGGCAGCACTGGGTTTTATACTCTGGGGACTCCACCATTTCAGTCTCCCACATGGGGGGGAGCTAAAACCCAACACTCTACTATTTCTATTACCCCTACTATAGTGGGCCTAACCTCTTAGTAGAGATCCTTTAGGTTTTCAACATATGTGAAAGAGGGTATGTGAGGAGAGTGTTAGACAGTCAGTCCTGGTTGCCCATGTTTTGGTTTTATTGAATTTTTACCTTTGAACGTTTCAATGTTTTTGTAGGTCTCTGAAAACGCAAACTAGATTTATAAAGAAAGCCCTGCTTTCAGGCATGGATCAAAGCAAATGTGCACCTCTTTTCTTTGTGACTGAAACATAGTGCCGAGCTCTCTCTAGCCCAGGGTTACCTCTGAGTCTCTCCTGTGTTGATAGACTGAGTGGGCTTTCTTGCTGACTTCAAAGCCATTTTCCCTTGACTCGGCTTTCATCTGAGAAATTTTGTATTCACTGTGTTTTTGAATAATGTCCCGTGGCAATACCTAAAAGAATCTATATAAAGGCTCATTCACAACAAGGTTTGTGGTAACAAAAAAAAAATACCGGTACGTCTTTCCCCATACCCACATGTATGCTCTGCTTTAATTGCCAGCCATATGCTGGTATTGTATTATTTCATTTCTTTTTCTAGTTTTCTTTCCAAATAAAGAACACACTGTATAGTTCATTGGCCTTTTAATAGCAAAGTGGTATCGATAGGTGAAAAAAGATCGATGTGGATATTCTTAGATTTTCCCATTGAGCCTGCACGTGGGAAGTGAGATGTGTGTGAGAGACAATCCATCCATATGGAAAACCTGCTAAACGCTGGCCAAGAAAGATTTAGGAATTACTGCATTTTACTGTTTTCAAGAACTTCTGGTTAAAGGAAAAGCTCTGTTGAAATATTTTTGTTTGATTTAAGTAACTCATTGTTGATTTAACTGGAATTGCTTTTTTATTACTCTGGCAGTTTTTATTCTTGAGCATAACATTCATTTTTTAAAACAGCTACACCAGAAGACCCAGCTTAACACTATCATCTAGAGATGAGAATCGGAACCGGAATCGGTTTGGATTCCGGTTCCGATTCACATGTGGTTATTTTTTTATCGGGCCCAATCACGGTTTTTTTTATCGGCTGCACCCAAGCCGATAAACAAAAACCCACCCCGACCCTTTAAAACTAATACCTTAGTTTCCCCCACCCTCCCAACCCTCCCAAAAACATTTTACAGGTACCTGGTGGTCCAGTGGGGGTCCCTGGAGTGATCTCCCACTCCTGGGCCATCGGCTGCCACTAATCAAAATGGCACCGATGGCCCTTTGCCCTTACCATGTGACAGGGTATCCGTGCCATTGGCTGGACCCTGTCACATGGTAGGAGCACTGGATGGCCCACGCCATCTTGTGCTCCTACCATGTGACAGAGGCTGACTAATGGCACCGGTAGCCCCTGTCTCATGGTAAGGGCAAAGGGCCATCGGCGCCATTTTGATTACTGGCAGCCGACGGCCCGGGAGCAGGAGATCGCTCCAGGGACCCCCACTGGACCACCAGGTACCTGTAAAAAGTTTTTTGGGGGGTCGGGAGAGTGGGGGAAGCTAAGGGATTAGTTTTAAAGGGTCAGGGTGGGTTTAGGGGTTATTTTTGTGTGCCGTTTTCCCCGCCCTCCCCCAAATCAATAAGAGAACCCCCACAATCAATATCATGGGGTTTTCCTATCGTTTTGGGGGAGCCCCCAATTTCTGACGATTTTGAAAATATCGTTTGATATTTTCAATCGTCCGAAGCCCGATTCACATCCCTACTATCATCTTTGTCACATTATCCTGTCTTCCTTTTTGAGACATTATTCACATCTTATCTCTTTTACACTAGCAGCCTACACACTATAAAGCTTAATGCAAACTCTCTCCTCCGTGTATTCACTTTCCAATCTCATTATCTCATTTATTCCATATATATCTATATGTTTCCTTTTCTTCCTGTAAACATCCACCTATTCACTAATTTTAACTAGCTTACTATATAAAAAGTTGCCTAACTCTTGAAAAAAACAATATAAAGTTGTTTGTCACTTACTACTGGCTAAGGGGGTCATTTTCTAACTGTATCACACGCGATAACTTGATAGGGGCGGAGTTGGGACCGGAGGAGGAGGAGTCGGGGTGGCGTTGGGGGGACGCAGCGGTAACATCACTGGTGGTGATAAAGAAAGACCCGTTATCGCCACCAGTAGCGCGCCCAATAGTACCAATTTTCATGGTGGCGCTATTGGGTGTGAAAGCCGGCAGCGATAACACCGTGGTGGTGCGATCGCTGCCGGCTTTTGCAGGCCCACCCCCCCTCCCCCCCCCCCCGCTTTGCCGCCCCCCGTTACCCGGGGATTCAGAAAGCCGTGCACCATTAGAAAATCCAGGCCTAAGTGAGGTAACATATTGCCTTCCATGGGAACTCTCCTCATTTCCCCTGGAGACTCATGAAATTTGCATCAATTGCCAGGTCTCAGGGGAAACACTAAGAAACCTAGGGCTTCTCAGTTTACTGTTCCAGCCATTCCCCTTCAGTAAGCTTGCAGGTAGGGGAGAAGTGAGCATGGAGCAGACACACGCACTGCAGGCAGCATGTGGGGAGAATCTGCAGCTGTGATTCCAGGACTTGGGACCTAACTGAAGGTGGAGTAAGGGTGCACAGGTTTTTGAACTGTGACTTATGAGAGGGGTGGGAGCAAAGAGAGTGCTGGGCTCGGAGAGAAAGGAAGGGAAAGAAAGTTGGGGTCATCCCTGGAGGGGAGGAAAATGGTGGTGGTGGTGGTGGAGAGAGATTGTGTGGATTAGCAGGGAAGGAGTAGAACAGAGAAAGTTGATGGGATAAGGGTGAAAGGGGATAGACTCAGGAATAATCCAAGGAAATATTTCTTTACAGAAAGGATGGTGGCTGCATGGAACAGCTTTCCCATGGAAGTGATGGAGACAAGAACAGTATCTGAATTCAAGAAAGCATGGGATAAGCACAGAGGGGCCAATGCAATGTTTTGGCAGAGAAAGCAGTCAGTGCCCACTTTCTTAACGCACCCCCAGGAGATCCCCTTGGGGGCGCCATGCAATATTTAAATTAGGGGGTTGCATTAGCAAGTAGGCACTAGAGGTGCTTGTGTGCCCCTACGCCTTCTTGCTAAGGAGAGCCCGAGTGTGTTGGCCCTCCACCGGTTAGGAAAACCGACGCCACGTTTATCGGCGTCGGTTTCCTAAACACCATACAGCAAGGGAGTTCAGGAAATGGACGCTTCCGAATTGAGCGTCTGTTTCCTGCACCCGATTGCCGGCGCTTTTTTAAAACTTTTTTTTGGTTAAATTAGTTTACTTTTTCCTTCTACTTAATATTACAATGATATTAAGTAGGAGGCAGTACAGAAAAGCATTTTTTTCTGCTTTTCTGTACTGGTTTAAGAAGGGCTCCTTTTAAAATCTGCCCCATAATATCATACAGTAGATAAGAAAATGACCAATTGGTCCATCCCATCTATCTGTTCTACTAACCTAATATCCCAAATTCCAATACAAAGAAGCTTGACAGCTTGTAGGAAATCATTCTTTATCCAAGCAAGTTTTTGATGTCTTCCTCATTGGATTTCTACTATCCAGGGTAGATGAGCATAGAAGAACTCATACTTAATTCATAGCCAGGCCTCTTCTCCTCACTTGAAAGCTTACTTCTAGACTTTGTAATAATCTAAACAATTTAAAAAACTAGTGAGGCTGTTGTTTGAATATCTGTCCAACTAGGTCCCATGGTCTTTGCTGGATGGTACCTGGCTATTACCAATTTACCCTACTAACCCAATTGGTTGCTGAGGAGTTGCAGGCTGCTGCTTCAGCCTGGCTTACCCATGGCCTGTAGTGATGCTAGATCATACTTCCTTTATCTGTGCCTTTCTTTCTCCTTTTTATCTTCTTAGACAGTACCCAATCACCACCAACCTGCTGGCATTGACTTGGTTGGCTTCTGGGGTGTTATAACCTTCTGATGGATTCCAGTGCTGTCAAATGTGTGGCCCAGTGATTTATTCAACTCATTTCAAAGGCAACACTTTTTTTTTTAATGTATGCACTTTTACAATAAATCATGAAGAAAAGAACAAAGGTTTCCAGGTTTTACATGTCATTACATCATTTGTTACTCATACTTCTTTAAAAAAAATATTTCAAGACATTACCTGTCTATACCTTATTCTCCTAATAACTATTAGTCAAAAGGTAGGTATATAAGATTCCAACCTTACTAGAACATAAATACCAAATAAATGGAAAAAGCAAAAAAGAAAAAACCCTATTCTAAATAATACTGAGCTGGCTGAGCTACGTTACTCCCAGTTCCATGGTTATCCAAAAAAATCTCAATTGGGATGGTTCGAAAAAAGATAGCGCACATTATTCAAGTATACCAAACATTTACAAGGATATCTAACTGAAAGTTTAGCCCCCAACTAACTTCTTGACCCATATCCAGGAACTTTCTCCTTCAGATCTGAGTAGCTCGAGTAAGATCCGGGAATACCCAAATTTTTTGTCCCAGGTACCTTTCACTTCTGTTACGAAAAAACAAATTCAATACTGAGTCTCTATCTGTTGATAATACAAATGTTACCAAAAGCGTCCCTCGGTATTCAATTTGTTCTTCTGCTGTTGTTTCAAGAAATGCAGTTAGATTTACTTCTGCACCCAATAAAGGTCCAACCATTGTCCTTTGTTCTTTCATTGTTAATGATACAAATATATATAAGATACTAATGGTAATGTTTCCTTTGAAAATTGAAGTTCAATAAGATATCTCTTGAACTGTTCTTTAGGAGAGATTAATTTTCCTTTAGGAAAATTTAATATCTGCAGATTCAGGTATCTGACAGAATTTTCTAAATTTTCAATCTTCTTCATAAATACATTCTCATCTTGAATTAACTTTTATTGAATATCCTGAATGGAAGAAGTTTTAACTTCTAGTTCTTTTATTTTCACCTCATGGGTAGCTAACTTTGGTTCAATTGCTTGGATTTTACACTGTGAACTATTAATAGCCTCAGTTAGTGAGGCTATCGAATTCTGGATCATCATTAAAGCTTCCCAAACCATTCTCAGTGTAACTTAATTTGGATTTACTAATTTTAAACTGGGAGTTACTCTTGCTCCTCCTTCCCGGCAAATTTCAGTGATCCTAACGGATTCATTTGCAGGTTCCTCTCCTCTTTCTAAGTTGACAAAAGAGGTGCTTATCCTTAAAATGTCAGGTTCTTCCATCAGACCACTCGACCCACTTAGTCTGTTCTCCACCTCTGCTGCGCCTCTATCAATAACACCCCCAGTTGGACTCGGTTCCAGCCTCTGCTACTGGTTTTGCACCCAAAGTTGTTTGGTGTGCAGACCAGTTCTATATCTGGATGTGGCTATTCATTAGAGGGGAGGGAGTTTCAGGAGCCCCAGGGCTTAGAGATGTATGAATGTCCAAAGGAGCCTGGGTGTGTTCTTCACCCATCTTCCTAGCAGACGCACCTGGGGTAGATACATGGGTTGGAGCAAAAAAGCCGTCAATAGTTGATTGGGAGGGTGTAGGCAGAGTATTTGCAGAGGAAACCAAGCACACCTTACCCTTCCTCTTCATGTGAGGTATGTGATTTAAGGAATTAGTTCAGCAAATGAGGGGCTTATCTAGCTCAACTTTTCTTTTATTTTCCAATCTAAGAATCTTATATACAGTGGAGGCGATAAGAGAAGAGATATTTATTGTTGTACTTTACTTACTTCTAAGTGAAGGAGAGCCTGGGAGATGATTCTAACAGTCCTTCATTTCAAAAGAAAGCTGCCCGCCCCTTAGGCGCGTACGGCTTCAGCAACGTGCTGGCAGTGGCTACGCGCCGCGGTATGGCCGGTTATGAAGGCCCTTCCCCAGACCCTTCCTGATGTCGTCAAGACCGGAACTAAGGTGCTGCAATGCCGTCGGGGCTAGGTTTCAGTCCTTACCCCCGGATTTCGCTGTAGTAGGCAGACAGGCAAAGATTTCCACTCCCTTCTCCTCAACCTCCGGCAACACTTATGAGGAATTGATATTCTTTTAATTTGAATTGCAAGCTGATGTCAGAAGGAGCTCTTTTTATTCTTGATATGAAAATTTAAATACCTTTATCCTAACATTGTAACATAAAGGTAAACATTCAAAAACCTGCTGAATTTAAAGATTACTGGAATTTTAGTCAGTTATTTTAAAGACAATTTTCAGTTGAACCTACCTGGCTAAGTTTTCTGTTGAATATTTGTCTAAATCTTTCCATTCAAAATTTAATTGGCAAGATAATACAAATTGAGCTACCTGGTGTGGAGAATCAGTGCTAGATAGTTAAGTTCAATCTTGCCTTCCCCAATTCAAACTGAAAGTGAAACTGAAAGTCCCTCTATATCCTCTTCCATTCCCCCAAAACTCTGGTATCCAAATTTAATACAGGACTGACAACCCCGTCTTCCTTCATCACAATGAGATTCCAGTTTGTTCTTTACTGTCCCTGCCTCCAGCATCAACTACTTCCAGTGCATCTGAAAGCATGCATGCTATCATCCACTATGCATAATTTTAGCCATATTCACAAGGGCAGATGTATCAAACCCATTTTTACATGGGTAAACTTGTTTTTCCAAATTAAATGTTTTGATTATTGACTCATTAATGTGTAATTCTTGACACATCAATGGCAATTTGGTGTAAAGCAGGCCCCTTACACCAGCAATGTTTCACAAATATGGTTGTCTCAAGGGGTACATCCATGTAAACCTCAGTCCACGCAAAGCATAGAAATGGCTATCTTCAGTCCATTATACTTAGGAAGGATGATTTTATAAGAACCTGCGGAGGGCTGAAGTCAGCTTAGAGGATAAATTTCAAACAACTCTGCGCAGCCCCATATACATGCACATAGAGGTCTGCACACATTTACTGTAGAATTTTATAATCTGCATAGATTCATCTGTGCAGATTATACAAATCGCATATTTATAGCTCCAGACCTATGCATGCACATTTTCTGTACGCGGAAATGTTTGCACATAAGTGAGCTCTCATGCTCATATATTTGGCCGTATATGAACTCATATATGTGAGTATGTTTTTATGCCCGAGCATGAACTTCCAGTTCTTCCAGGGTAGTCTCAGTCTGAGATGATCCACTGGGCAAGGCAGCCCAATTTCATCATTAGGGTCATGCCAAGGTTGGTGGATAATGAGGGAGAACTATTTCCAATAAGGGAAAAAAATAAATTGTTGGGCCTGGCCTGATGCAGCTTCCAGGCTACATATAATCATGGAGCCTCCTGTAAGCATGGGATAAGTACCAAGTGGGAAATATGGGGTAGGGTACAATTATGAGTAGTTAGTGGGGAGAAGTGAGGAGTAGAGGGTAGAGAATGTAGGCGTTAGCCAGTAAGTACGTTCAAACCCGTACTACATATATATAGATGGTAGATATCCCATAAAACAAGCAAAATGTATTTTTGGGAAATGATGCTATCTTTTAATTAGAACCTCACACAACAACCAACAGTAAATTAACAGCATTTTATTCTTACTTCTCCATTACCTGCTATTAATTAAGTTGACTTAGAAAATAGCCACTACTATTACTAGCAACAGTAGCATGGAATAGACTTAGTTTTTGGGTACTTGCCAGGTTCTTTTGGCCTGGAATGGTCACCGTTGGAAACAGGATGCTGGGCTTGATGGACCCATGGTCTGACCCAGTATGGCATGTTCTTATGTTCTCTATAAAGATTGAGGACCTTAAGAAGAATGTTAAGATCTTAGTTCTCTGTAAACTGAGTTGATTTGATTTGTATCAAGAAAGTCGGTATAAAAAAGCTCTAAATAAATAAATAAATAAATTAATGTTCCATTTCTGGTTTTAATCCCAGGCTCCACTATTGCCCTGCCACTGAATAAAATCCTGTCTCAGCCTTGATCAGCTAGATTCCCTCAAAAACATTGATATCTAGCCCTAAACATTCCTGGGTCATGGCCTTCCCTGTCATGAGCAAAATATAAAAAAACTACCTCCAGAATACAATAAATCTACGTATAAAAAATAAAATGAACAGTATAAAGCGTAAGTAGCAACTGGATAGACTATGTTTTTAATTATCTATAGCAGCATAATGCATACAGCATCTTAAATAAATCAAAATGAACAAAAATAACTCAAAACATACATATTTTTATTGTTGGAAATTCAAAATTTAAAATATATTTACTATAAAGTATGATAAGCGGGCATCAATTAGATAAAAACTAAATTAACGTGTGAAAAGACAATTACAATTAGTAATACATGTTTTTATTATACATCTCAGAATTTATTCATAACTGGTTTTGTAACCCGAGGAATAGTACCTTTAGGTAACTATGAGATTAGTTTGTTTTCTTTGACCTGAGTTAGAGTAAATGTATTGAACTGATGTTGAATATTATGAAAGAATGTGATTCTTTTGTGAATTTTCTTTGCGGATGTTGCTGACCTTAAGTAAATGTAAATAAAGGTGAGCATACTGTATAGTAGTATTTGTTTCTTTTTCCTTTATGTTTGATGTCTGTTTTTCTTTTCTCTCTCTGTGCTTGTGTGGAAGCCCCTGTCTAGCTAGACTTTCTTTGTATTTGTATTTCAGTCTGTGTGTGCAACTTAGCTGTTGTAAGATAGGTAATATATAGCTTGGGTTCCTAGCTGTGGGCTCGCTGTTTTGTCTCCCCATCATGTTAGAGGGTAAGGCTAGGGATCATTGCTAGTGTGCAGTGCTTGAATAGCTAGAGAGCACAAACAATTCTTCTCCTCTGTTCCATGAGTGTACATCTGATCCTGGTCCTTCTTTCTTGTTGGATCATGATGTCCTATTATACTAGGCTTTAAATAATCAAAAGGGGAAGAGATGCTGTTTACTCTTTTACTGAGAATCTTTCCACTCCTAAGAGTTCCCTTTATGTATGACCTGAGGTCTTGATGGAACTGAACAGCTAACTAAAGAGAAATCAATAAATAAGCAACTGTCCCTAATTTGAGAAAATTTGAAGGAACACAAGGTTTCTCAGAGAAACACTCTCTAATACTTTCTCTCCTCAAAGTACATTTATCTGTGATCTCTCATGATAATTTATCTTGGAAAGCTCATATATGCAGTGTTGTGCTCGGGGGGTGGACCCTTGGCCTGGGGCAAGGGTGGAATGGCTACTGAAAGGGAACAGGAGGTAACTGGCCCCAGGGGGACGGAGCACTGGAGGAGACAGAGGCTGTGAAAAGCTTCACCACTGGAAGTCCGAGGTCCCCCGGGAGGAGCCTGTAGGGACCCGGGCAGCTTGAACTTAGGTGGGCCTCGCAGGGTCTCCTGGGAGCATGAAAGTCCGGCGTGCCCACAGTCACAGAAGGAGCACGGTCAGGTTTGAGCTGCAGCAAGGAGAACCAGAACAGAGTTGGTGACGACAAGGCGAGGAACAGAGCCAGAATCTGGAAGCATGGTCAGGCAGGCGAAAGGTCAATGTCCATAGATCAGTCCGAGGAGTGGTCACCGAAGCAAGGGTCAAATACCGGAGGTCAGATGTAGTCTTTGAGGCAGGCGGCAGACAGGCGAGCAAGTCAGGAACCGGCTGAGGTCTTTGAGGCAGGCGGCAGACAGATGGATGAGTCAGGAACAGGCTGGGATCGTAGACAGGCGCCAGGCAGGCAGGCAGGTCAGGAATAAGCCGAGGTCAGTACCAGTAAGACAGTCCGAGGGTACTACCTGGGAAGGCAGACAGACGAACACAGGAACAGGCAGGACTCAGGAACGAGGATGCAGGAACAAGTCAGGAATGGAACTGGAACAGAAGGATGCCGCGGAACCCGGTCCTGCCCTTAGCCCTACAAGTCTTGGGGCAGGCCGCGCGCACGTATGGGCGTGGCTAGCATGGAGGAAGACGCCGAACCTCGGCATGAGGCCTGGCGTGCAGAGGAAGGCCCGGCAACCGCCGCCGCGGACTGCCGAGGCCTAGCTGGACTAGCCACCACCGCGAGGGAGGTCGTCCCGGGGCCCGCTGAGGAACTATGCAGGTGAGCGGTCCCGTGCTCGGGATGGCCGTGGGCGGGGCGTGTAACATGCAGTACATATTTTAATTATCTGGATATAGAAACTTTTTACATTTATTTATTTGTTTTATATTCTGTTTTTTGACACTTCGAGACAGATTACATTCAGGTAGTGTATTCAGGTATTTCCATATCTCCAAAGGGCTTACAATATAAAAGGTGAATTTTAAAAGCCTGAGGTAATTGTGTGTTCATTTAGGGGATGCACAAGTATGTTGGGCCATCCCATGCTGAGCGGATTTTAAAAGCCACAAAGGAAAAGTTCCAAACAATTGGTGTGGTGTAGACGTGGTCTGGGAGGGGAATGGACATTTTCTGGATTTCAACTTTAAAGTAGTGCATAATAAATACTTATGCGCTCAGGTGTGCGCCGGTTTCCCCTGCCACGTAACTTTACTTCTGCTATGGATGACACGCAAGTCATGAAATAAAGATAAATGGAAGGATCTGCGGAGTTGTAAGAGACAGGGCTAACAGGGGAGAAGAGCGGCTATTAAACTAGGGGGGTTTGGAAGTCCCATTCCTTGCCTAGGAATTGGAAAACTGGTGAAGGCATCAGCATGCGTGTCTTTTAAAATTCCCCCACTTCTGCGGTAGAAGCGGCATTTGCGTGCAGAGGTGCATGTCCACTTAAAATTGCCTACTCATGTGCACGCGGTCAGGCTATTTTATAACATGTGCACATATATGCACATATGTTATAAAATGGCCATGTCCCTGGGTGCGGGCTGACGAATGTGCTCACTTGTGTGCCTGTTTAATTAGTACCTGATTCACAAAGGAGTTTTCCCATAGACACAAAATGGGAGAAAAACCATAGTGAATCTGGCCCTTAGTTTGTACTTCAGGTAATGGAGGGTAGAGTGACCTGCCCAAGGTCACAAGGAGTGGTAGTGGGATTTGAACCCTGCTGCTCTAACTACTAGGCTAGTCCTCCTATATTTTTCCTGGTATAGCTGTGTATGTCTAGTGGCCAGCTTAATATTGGTGAGGTTCTCAGCACCACCCAGCTCCTTGTTTAAAAGGCACTCTAGTAAGCTGGCATTCAAGTGAACACCATCACCAGAACTAATCTTCCTGCACATTCCTGGAAAAATGCGTCTTTACATACTTTTGACAATTTACTGTTTTTTTCTAAAATAAATTATGTCTCTGAAATAAAAGCCCTGCTGGATCTGCTGAGGTAATTATCTGTGTGTTCAGCTATCTTAGCTCAGCTAACTTCCTTATAACTGGCTTTCATTCACTTCCACACTCCTAGAAAATGCTGGAAATTGTTATTCCTATGGCCCAGCTGCACTATTAACTTTGAACTATTCCTGATCTTAGCTTTGTGAAATATTTTCCAAAATATTAGCAAATAATGTTTCTCATTCACATACACCTATTCATTCATACAAATGTGTTTGCTCCTTTAATTATTTCTAGGTGTTTTTACAATGTTCTGCAGCACTTCTGACAAATACTATAACAACTGTCTGTCTCCCTGTGATTCTAAACTGTCACAAGCCTTTCTTTTACAGAGATATCCTTGCCTTAATGATGTCACTAGGAAAAGTAGGTACTTTAAAGTTCTAGTTATAGTGTTCACTTCTCACTAGCACTCCCTGCTATAAGTAGTATTGGACTATACAAATATTTAGTGTCATTAGTCAAAATACTTTCCAAAAAGCCAGGGGAGCAAATCACAGTGTTTCTCAGGTGTTACTTCTCTGGCCATCTCACCCTGGTGTTTTTCTAGCTTCTGTCACAAGGCACCTTGATTTCTATGGTAATGGTGTTTGAAACAGTTTTGATCACCTCTTAGCCCTGCTTTTAAGTGTGGAAAACCTGGACTGGGCTACCCATTTCCATCCAGAATGGAGTTAATGTATACAATTTTTTTTACTTTTTAAATTTCTTTTTCTCTAAAAATGCTACTTGAACATTTCTAAAGTGGCCTACCCATCTGATAGGATCATTCATCAAAATGTGTTATGGATTTAACACATGATAATGCATTAACGCATGCGTTAACACCATAATGCACACGATAAGAACAGTAATGCATGGCGTGAATGCAAATATTTTGGAGGGGTGGGATCAGGGAGGGGTTTAGGTGGGATTTAGTAAAATGAAGGGAAATATTGCACCATACGATAACATAACTCATGCTATTGCATGATTTTAATGCCAGAAATAACTACACCTTTTTTCCTGGCATTAGACTGTGTGATATGCCCGAATTGGCCATAATGCAATTTGTGATAAAATTTTTGAATTTCATGGGCTTAGGAAGGGGGGAGGAGTGGAGAGAGAGAAAGAGAGAACACCTCTGGGGAGGGCCTCACGTTATTTGGAGTAAAGAAAATCTCACAAAGATGACATTTTTTACTATGTTATTTCACCCTAGCTTGATGGTACCCTGTTACAGAGCCAATCAAGCTAGGGTGAGAGAACATTTATTTATTTATTTTATTTATTTAAAGTTTTTATATACCGGCAATCATGAAAACATATCTTGCTGGTTTACATAGAATGGGGGTGCAATAAAATACATAGAACTTAAGAACAAAGAACTAGAACTGTGGTGACAGAAGGTACAGTTACATTTAACAAGGTGGCCAAACTTGGAGTAGGAAAAATAGAAAAGAGGATAGAAAATGGTTAAACAATATACAATTTAAATGTAGTATACAAAATAGATAAATGTTATAAACAAACGGCAAGGTGATTTAGGAGTTATTGGATTGTGTCATTGAGTTGTGTCCGGAAAGGCTTGCTTGAATAACCAAGTCTTAAGTTTTTTCCTAAAATTTGGGAGGCAAGGCTCCTGTCTGAGGTCTGTAGGAATGGAATTCCACAGTAGAGGGCCAGCTGTGGAGGTGGCACGATCTCTTACGGTAATGTGTTTGGTCGTTTTCGCTGGGGGAACCAGGAGGGAACCTCTATATGCATCTCTGGTAGGTCTGGTGGAATTATGTACTTGGAGAGGGAATTGGAGATCGAGAGTGGTGAGTTGATGTATAGTTTTATAGGTGATAGTTAAGGCTTTATACATGATGCGGAAGTATACGGGTAACCAATGAAGCTCTTTCAGGATGGGTGAAATGTGGTCTCTTTTCCTTGCGCCTGTCAGAATACGGGCAGCTGAATTTTGAACCATCTGTAGTGGTTTGGAGTATGATGAAGGTAGACCTAGCAATAGGGAGTTGCAGTAGTCCAGTTTCGAAAATATGACTGCTTGGATGATCGTTCTGAAGTCTTGAGCGTGGAAAAGAGGTCTTATCCTTTTCAGGACCTGGAGTTTGTAGAAACAGTCTTTGGTTGTTTTGTTGATGTGTGCTTTGAAGTTTAGCCGGTTATCTATTAACACTCCTAGGTCTCTAGTTTGTGTGGTAGGGAGATTGGTGGGAAGAGTACTGTTGTTGGTGTTGTTTTCAGGTGAGATAAGAAGGATCTCAGTCTTGGAGGAATTTAAGATGAGGTGTAGACTGTTGAGTAGTTGTTTGATTTTTTGGTGGCATGATTCCCAGTAGTCAAGAGTATTAGAGTATGTGTCTTTGATGGGGATGATGATTTGGATATCGTCTGCGTATAGAAAAAACTTTAGATTGAGGTCGGTGAGAAGTTGGCATAGAGGAAGAAGGTAAATATTGAATAGAGTCGGAGATAATGAAGAACCTTGTGGGACTCCTATGGTAGAGTCAAATCTTGAGGATTCCTTGTTTTGGAGTTTGACTTTGTAACCTCTATTGTTGAGAAATTTCATCTTTGTGAGACTTTTCTCACTCCAAATGACATCAAATCTTCACCAAGGTGTACTGTGCTGTTCGTGTGTCTCACTCTACATGAGAAACTGGCCCCTAAACTACCACCAACACCTCACCTTGACCTATTAGATGGCCCTCCTATAGAAATATAAATACTTCACTACTATGAGGGTCTTATAGATCATCTCTCTCTCTCTCTCTCTCTCTCTATCTATCTAGTAATCCTAATTTGGATTACAAGTTGGACTTGTTTTGGCCCCTACCACAATTCTGGTGCCCCATGCCTTAATTTTATTTATTTTTGACTGTTTTATAGTACTCACTACTGGCACTGAAACTGCCAGTTTTCTGTAGCCTTTGAACCCTTTCAGGATATAATCATGTTCCCTTGACCTCATGTGTCCTCTTGCCTTATTTTTACTTACTTTTATACATTATAATTTATTTATTTTTAGATTGGCACTGCTGCAATCTCAGATATAATGTCATGATGACATCACTGAAAAATGCAGCCTGTGCTGGGAGCTTTCTCACTTCCTCCAGACACCCACCATAGCAGCCTCCCTTAACAGCGGCATCTCCATTGCTACTGCTGCCAAAATGAAACTAATTTGATGCAGTAAAGAAAGCATAGATTGGTGTGTGTAAATTAGCCATGGGGGCCATTCCACAGCTTCATCGCACCCTCTCTTCATAGCAGGATGCTTTCTTATTTCTTGTTGAGCTGCAAAAGGACGTGCATAGCCCTCCCCGCAGCATGCAAAGGCCTCTTTCCCTCTCTCCTATGCTGCAGGAGACAGCAGTACTCCAATGGCTGTAAGCAGCAGCACAGCACTACTCCTGTATGGTCCCCCCCTAACCTCTTTTGCAGCTCGATGCTGCAGGCATGGGCTTCCTCTCCATTTCCTAAGCATTAGTGCTGCCCTCCAACATGGGCCTCCTCCCTCAATACAGCCATTGCACCACTCCTGTCTTTAGCCAGCCATGACAGCTTCCTCAAACAAGGGCATTTATCCATGTAAGCAGCCTCTGTGTGGTAAACAAATATTCAGAAATTCAAGAATGCACACATGAGAAAATATGGGTGTACATGGATGGAGTTTCAAGGGCATTCTGGGGTGAGATTTGGAAGAATGCTCTCATTGATACATTTTGTAACTGGAGTACGTGCATACATCATCAAACGTGTGCATGCTTTAATGCTTGTAGATATTAAATTTTGATCAAGTGATGGAGGCTATGGGTGAACTGGTAGAGGGTGCAAGTGAACTGCTGAAGGTCTGGGTCAACTAGTGGAGGTCTCGGCAAATGGGTGAATTGAATTATGCACACAAATATTTTCATAAGTGAGATATATGCATAAATCAGCCAATTTTATAGAATATCTGCCTCTGTGCATACACTAAGGATTATTACTTGCACGTTACAATTATTTGACTCATAAAATATATACATGTACTTTGATAAAATAGGTGTATAAACTATGCATAGCCCTATATTAAAAGATGTGTGTGTACAGAAACATATGCACGCACTTTCGCAGTGGTGACACACGGCATTTTAGAAACTGTGTGACTCCTATTTCACAGTTTATTAAATAGAGGCGCAATTCTAGGGCCACCTATTTATACATGCATGTGCTGAGTTCTGCCCACTATTAAAAATTACTGTCCCTGCTGAGATAGCTGACCTTAGAACCTAGTATCAGCAACAATAATCTCTTAAAGTTAGCATGCATGCATGCTGGGAAATGGACATTATTTTCTTTGCATGATACAAAATATTTTCTTTTCAGCTGCATTTCAATTCATCTCTTTGGTGCCTAGGATGGCCTCTTTTGTGGAACGATGTCTTTTGCAGCCTCAGATCTTCCAGGCCACATGCCACGAGGCTTCAAACCTGTTTTGAATTTTGTGTTCTCACTCCTTTCGTTTGAAAACTCTGTCCAGTTTCAAAGAGATGCAGAAGTAATGGGTTTCTCCATGGTGATATATTGCATTTTCATACCCACCCACCTATATTACATAATGCAGCGAAGGGATTCAGCACATTCAGTGTTTACTGAAGAGGATGTTGGGGAGGTACCCGTAATGGAGAAGGTTTTCATGGGTAATGATTCAGATGGACTGAATCAAATCACGGTGAACCTAGAAGATGTGGTAGGCCTGATTGACAAACTGAAGAGTAGTAAATCACCTGGACCGGATGGTATACACCCCAGAGTTCTGAAGGAACTAAAAAATGAAATTTCAGACCTATTAGTAAAAATTTGTAACTTATCATTAAAATCATCCATTGTACCTGAAGACTGGAGGATAGCAAATGTAACCCCAATATTTAAAAAGGGCTCCAGGGGCGATCCGGGAAACTACAGACCGGTTAGCCTGACTTCAGTGCCAGGAAAAATAGTGGAAAGTGTTCTAAACATCAAAATCACAGAACATATAGAAAGACATGGTTTAATGGAACAAAGTCAGCATGGCTTTACCCAGGGCAAGTCTTGCCTCACAAATCTGCTTCACTTTTTTGAAGGAGTTAATAAACATGTGGATAAAGGTGAACCGATAGATATAGTATACTTGGATTTTCAGAAGGCGTTTGACAAAGTTCCTCATGAGAGGCTTCTAGGAAAAGTAAAAAGTCATGGGATAGGTGGCGATGTCCTTTCGTGGATTGCAAACTGGCTAAAAGACAGGAAACAGAGAGTAGGATTAAATGGGCAATTTTCTCAGTGGAAGGGAGTGGACAGTGGAGTGCCTCAGGGATCTGTATTGGGACCCTTACTGTTCAATATATTTATAAATGATCTGGAAAGAAATACGACGAGTGAGATAATCAAATTTGCAGATGACACAAAATTGTGCAGAGTAGTTAAATCACAAGCAGATTGTGATAAATTGCAGGAAGACCTTGTGAGACTGGAAAATTGGGCATCCAAATGGCAGATGAAATTTAATGTGGATAAGTGCAAGGTGATGCATATAGGGAAAAATAACCCTTGCTATAATTACACGATGTTGGGTTCCATATTAGGTGCTACAACCCAAGAAAGAGATCTAGGTGTCATAGTGGATAACACATTGAAATCGTCGGTTCAGTGTGCTGCGGCAGTCAAAAAAGCAAACAGAATGTTGGGAATTATTAGAAAAGGAATGATGAATAAAACGGAAAATGTCATAATGCCTCTGTATCGCTCCATGGTGAGACCGCACCTTGAATACTGTGTACAATTCTGGTCGCCGCATCTCAAAAAAGATATAATTGCGATGGAGAAGGTACAGAGAAGGGCTACCAAAATGATAAGGGGAATGGAACAACTCCCCTATGAGGAAAGACTAAAGAGGTTAGGACTTTTCAGCTTGGAGAAGAGACGACTGAGGGGGGATATGATAGAGGTGTTTAAAATCATGAGAGGTCTAGAACGGGTAGATGTGAATCGGTTATTTACTCTTTCGGATAGTAGAAGGACTAGGGGACACTCCATGAAGTTAGCATGGGGCACATTTAAAACTAATCGGAGAAAGTTCTTTTTTACTCAACGCACAATTAAACTCTGGAATTTGTTGCCAGAGAATGTGGTTTGTGCAGTTAGTATAGCTGTGTTTAAAAAAGGATTGGATAAGTTCTTGGAGGAGAAGTCCATTACCTGCTATTAAGTTCACTTAGAGAATAGCCACTGCCATTAGCAATGGTTACATGGAATAGACTTAGTTTTTGGGTACTTGCCAGGTTCTTATGGCCTGGATTGGCCACTGTTGGAAACAGGATGCTGGGCTTGATGGACCCTTGGTCTGACCCAGTATGGCATTTTCTTATGTTCTTATGTTCTTATGTTCTTAGAAGAAAAGCAGTACCGCATCTTGATTTATATTTCTTCATCCAATGGCACGAAATGCTCCAAGGGTATTAATGATTTACTGTAAATGTACAGGCTGTACCAGGGTCATATTGAATCTGTTTCTTATACAAGGATGTGCATATGTGTGAGCAAATTGTTGTAGTTTTCTTTCAGATGCAAGAAAACATTACAGCTGCAATAGAATACAAATTTGATTTGACACAGAGAAAGTCCATTTGGCCTTTATGATGAAAGCCTGTATTTTTAACAGAGGCTCTGGTTTAGTGTTTTTTCTTTTTTTCCCCCCCAGAAACAGAGAATGAGGAAAAGCTTTAATAAATCAGGTCCATAGTTTAGCCTATGCTTTGACCTTTTACCAATAACAAAGCACCATGTTGCTGAAAAACCGAAGCAAAGTGTTCAGCTGTGGGGCAGGCTTGCCAGATTTAATGCCTAGATTTATCAAAATGCTATAAATATAGCAGAAATAGTGGCTGTGATAAAAAAAAAAAAAGGGGGGAGGGGCAAGGTTGGGCTAATTTCCCTGCTCCTGTATCACATAGGCAATTTCCACAAGATGCAATACATTTATTACACCATACTGGGAAAAGGAGAGAGAGAGAGCTCTGTAGAGAACACCATGTCACTCTACTATTTCTGCTGTGTGACTTGATGAAAGATATAAGAGGAATTGATATGTACAATACACTGTCTACCTAGCTACATTTCATCAATTCACACGGCAGAAATTCTTCAGTAATGTCAACTTTTCTGTTTCTACCTCCTACTGTGTATGTAAAACTGCCCCCCAAACTACCACGATCCCCAAACCTCACTCCGAGTTAAAAGTGCCCCCCTCTTATAGTAGTATAAATAGTAGAACCAGTCCCATCCATGTCAGAAGCCACCGGTTCCCATGCCTTGAACTACTCTATCACAGACCCAGACATTCAACCCTTCGCAATAATTCCTTCTTCCTCTACCATTTTTAACTTGTCCTATCAAATATAATCTCAATCTGAACAGCAATTGCTACAACACAGTCTTTCTTTTGTCCCTACTGTACAATATGATTCTTTTAAGACACAAACCTTTTTTTCATCGATTTTTGAGGTTGTTGAAGATTAAATTGTTTTTTTCAACTGAGCTCATTGGACCAGATATTTCTTTACTGTCTCATAAGTCTCATTGGGTTCCTCCTGGTCCTCCTAACCCTCTATTCACCACCTTTGAAAAGCTGGTATTACATGACCTGTCTCTTTGGGAACAAGGTTTTGTCAACAAATTCTGTAATATGTCACATTCCGAAAGGGCCGCCATTATTTCTCTTGCATCTGACTCCTCTATCGTGATTAAACTGGCAGACAAAGGTGGGAGTATAGTAGTGCAGAATTGTATTGATTATGAAGCTGAAGTTTCCTGACAATTATCCGATAGAATGTATTATCTGCCACTTTTAGAGGATACTTCTCCACAACCGCATACAGTTATTACACATCTCATTCAGCATGGCCTTGATCACCACTTTCTCACTAACAAAGAGGCCGATTTCATGTGCGAGAAACACCCAGCTACTCCTGTATTTTATATTTTGCCAAAAATTCATAAGTCACTAACATTACTTCCAGGTTGCACAATTGTTTCGGGCATTGGATCTCTCTTAGAACCTCTTTCGAAGTTTGTGGTTCATTTTTTGCGTCCCTTCGTTCCGCTGTGTCCTTCTTATGTCCGTGATTCTGGTCATTTTATTTCCTTACTTAACAATTTTCCTGTTCCATCTGAACCTGTTTTGTTCATTACATTGGATATTGTTTCCCTTTATTCGAATATCCTGCAGGAGGAAGCCATTTCAGTTGTGGAGTCAATTTTATCTGTTCATAGCCCAAGTGAACATATTCCCACATCATTTCTAATCTCATTGACCCGTATAGTGATACAAAAAACTTTTTTCAATTTCTTGGTTGTTTTATTTCAACAAATTAAGGGTACTGCAATGGGGGCCACCATGGCCCCATCAATAGCCTGTCTATATGTAGCCCAGTTTGAATCTATTTTTATTCATAACTTACCTTTCAAACAGTTTTACCCTATTTGGCTAAGATACATAGACGTCGTTTTTCTAATTTGGGCCGGCACTGAGGTCCAATTTGATCTTTTCTTTGATTGGTTGAATGCCAGTAATCAGCACCTTAAATTTGATTTTTGTCTCCATCGAACCCAGGTTTCCTTTTTGGAAGTTTTAGTTAGCATTCAGGATGCTACCTTTATTACCTCCTTGTACCATAAACCCACTGATCGTAACACTTTGCTCCAGTATAGTAGTCATCATCCATGCCCGTTAAAAGACAATGGGGCCGATTTTAAATCCTATTCGCGTGGGGTACATTTGTGCGCACTACCAGGTGCGCACAAATATAATCCGATTTTATAATATGCATGCGCTGCCATGTGCATGTTATAAAATCTGGGGTCGGCACGCGCAAGGGGGTGCACCAAGCCCAAAGGGAGTCCCGATGGCTTTCCCCGTTCCCTGCAAGGCCGCTCCGATTTCGGAGCGGCCTTGCAGGGAACTTTTCTTTTGATCCCCTCACCTTCCCCCACCTTCCCCTATCTAACCCACCCCCCAGCCCTAACTAAATCCCCCCCTACCTTATTTTATATTTTACGCCTGCCTCTTGCAGGCATATCTTGCGCCTGCTGGCTGCTAGCGTGCAAACCTCCTGCACAGCCGCTATGCCGGAGGAGTCAGGACCGCCCTGGACCACCACTGGATCGGCGCCACACCCCCGGCAATGGCCCCAGACTGCCCCTTTTTCAAAGCCCCGGGACATACGGACATCCCGGGGCTTGCGCACGCTGCCGAGCCTATGCAAAATAGGCTCAGCGCACACAGGGGTAGGTTTTCAGGGGTTACACACGTATATTACGCACATAACCCTTTGAAAATCTACCCCAATATATACCAGTTGGTCAATTTCTCCAACTTCACAGAATCTGTTTTTCCCACCAACAGTTTCTCAGACAAGCAAGAATTATGTTCCTAAGTTTTCAAGAACGAGGTTATCCCATGTGCATCATTAAGCATGCCTACAAGAAAGCTCTTTACATTAATTGGGATCTGCTGTTTGTTCAGCACCATATTGAGCCTTCTTCTCAACTTATTTGTATCCTTCCTTTCTCCTCACATAGTCATGAGGTGATTAACATTATTAAAACTCGTTGGGACACACTTTGTCCGCACGCTGTTTTTCAGGAATTACCATGGTTCGCTTTCACCAGAGGTCGAAATTTAAGGGATAGCCTCGTTTTCTCTGAGCACAAATCGCCCCCCTCGGTTGACACTGACACTGCTAGAGGACATACCCCATGTGTGCACTGTTCCATCTGTACACATTCTATGAATATCCAAAGGTTTGTACACCCTGTTTCTTCAAAGCAATACACTCTCCAACATCGTACCACGTGGGCATCGAGTGGTGTAGTGTATGTCGTATTATGTCTATGCCCCTTGATTTATGTAGGCAAAACCACCCATCCACTTAGGGCAAGGATAATTGAACACCGCTCATGTTTAAAGCCAGGTTGCTGTGAGGCACTACTAGTTGACCATTGGTAGGCCAGTAACCACACCATTTCTGATTTAAGATTCTTTGCCCTCGAACAGCCACCAATACCCACACGTGGTGGTGATTGGTCATCTGCACTTATATGAAAGGAGCAGAGATGGATATATGAGTTAAATTCATTGACACCATTTGGTCTCAACCATGAGATTGAGTGGTCCATTTTCTTTTAAGTCTATAATGTTGTCTACAACATTGATTTCACAAGTTTCTTTGTCCTCTTTCTCCCTCTTTTTCTCTTTTATTTTCCCTTACTTCTTTTTCTCTCCCTTCCCTCCCCCCTCTTTTTTCCTCCTTCCTCCTTCCTCCTTCTCTTTCCCCTTCCCCCCTTTTTTCCTCCTCTTCTTTTCTTTCCTGGTGTTTTCCTTACCCCTCCCCTTCCTCCCTGCCTTCCTTTCCCCTTTTCCTTCTTCTTTCTCCCCTTCCCCCTTTCTCCCCCTTTCCCTTCCCCTCTTGTTTTCTCCCTTTCTTTTCTTTTCTTTTTCCTCCCCTTCCCCTTTGTTTTTTCTTTTTTCCCTTCCCCCCTTTCCCCCAACCCCCCCCTTTTTTCCATTTTCTTCTCATAAAAATAGGCCCCTATACACTTTACACTCTTCCATTCCCTTTATCTTACTTCAGTGTGATTTTCTCTTTTCCTACCACCTATCATGACATTGCCATTTATCATTGGTGGCTAGTTCCCTATTTAACTGTGTTGATCTGTTTTCTTTTTGGTCTCTACGCAGACTTACCCAGTTTAGATTGAAATCATTGCTGTCTGTTTCTGTGTTGTTTCTCATTTATTTATTTTATTTATTTATATTCTTTTTATATACCGACGAACGTTGGGAACATCTCATCGGTTCTCATACTCATTCGTTTATCATGCATCATGTTTTATATCTGCCTTGCTTCAAAAATATTATTTTTCCTTGCAATTACCTTTCAACTCCGTATAAAATATATCTTGTGATTGATACCAATCCCCACATAATATATACACACTATTGTCAGTCATGGTCACGTGACCCTCTTTTTGGTGTGATTTTTGTCCTTTCCTCCACCCATTTAAGCACTTGCATCTCAGGGCTCTCTTCTGTGACAACATTGTCGGAGTGCTCCTCTAACCCATTCTGGTGAGTCTGTTATTTCTTTTTCAATTCCTATTTAGCAGCTGGAACTACAAAATGAGACCTTCCCGGTCCGGATTCAACCAGTCACAGTCAGAACCTGTAAGGTTTTCCACACTCTTTGTTTGTAGTGCATCATGTATTCACTTTTTTGTCCCCTCATGCACTCAATTTTGTTTTTTGTGTTCCGTCTACTTCAGATACCAGTTAGCTATTTTTGAGGCAACTAAGTAATCTGTAATTCACATAAAAGGGAGTTCAGCTTCACTGTTCTATGGTTTCTCCGGATGACCTTGCTTGGTCTCTTTGATTTTTTTCTATATTTTCTATATTTTTTACATATTCTTTTCTATTTTTTCTTACTTTTAATCAGACTTCTCCGTTATGCACTCTTACCTGTATTTTGTTAGGTTCATATTTCCCGACATTGTGATATTCCCAAGCATAAATATTTACATTGTCCAATTCAGCAGACAGCTTTAACAAGAATTGTTCCCCAACTGAACCTTACTACCTAAACCCGGTTGTCAGTTGTTATGCCCAGGAGGGTTGTGAACCCTTGGACCGACAGGAGGTTGGTATGACCTTTAGGAGATGGCTCCTGAGGTTCCCCCGTCAGGTGGCGAGGCGGAAGAGAAGTTAGGACTGGCTGGATCTTTGCTGGTGGAGACTCAGATGGGCCCCTGAGAGGGCAAAGAGGCGTGGAAGCGGAGCAAGGACCAACTGGATCTTTGCCACTGGAAGCCCACGGCCCCCCCCCCCCCCGGGAGGAGCCTGTAGGTACCCGGGCCACTGGGACTTAGGTGGGCCCTTGAAGACGGATGGTCCGGAAGACGTCCGAGGTCGAGTACCAGAGGATCGTCGCTTGCCAGTCCGAGGTCACACACCGAGGGATCACCGCTTTCCAGTCCAAAGTCACACGCCGAGGAATCACCGCTTGCCAGTCCGAAGTCTCACGCCAAGGAATCACCGCTTGCCAGTCCGAAATCACACACCGAGGAATCGTCCGAGAAGAAGCAGGAACCAGGAATCAGGAAACCGAGGCACCAGGAGACTCACCGAAGCGAGCAGACTTGTTGCCAAGTCAAGGAGTGGCTGGAGGAAGGCTCCTTATATGCTTCCCCAAGCTTGGCCCATCAAGAGCAGGTGAGGGTAATTTAGGGGATGAGGCCCCTTTAAATCTTCTAAGGAGGTGTGGCCTCGCGCCTAAGAGCAGAGCGGCCATCTTGCCCTCGGGAATGCCTGCAGAGCGGCCTGATGCCACGCAGAGAGACGTGGGGACGCTTCCCCGCCGGCAGTCCCCGCGGAACCGCACCGAGGAGCGGGGACGGGTGGAGGCGATTCCTGGCATCTCCCTGATGCTGTCACGGCGGTGGCCGTGGCCCCTGATGCAGCAACTCTAGGTAGGGGGGCTCGGCCGCAGCCGCCCATGGCTGGGAGGCACGACAATCAGTTATTCCAAGGTATTGATACTCTTTATGGTTCTTGTTCTCGATTGTGTTTTTGGGACCGTCTGCTTGTGCTTTATCATCTTGTTTAAACTGATCCTTTACCCGTATCCTTTTTAGGTTTATTACCTGTCCTGTGCCACACTTTAGTTCTCCCACAGCACCCTGGGTTACAGGCTTAAAGTTGGCATATTCAATTTCATGCTGCTCGTTACGCATCAGATACTCTTTGATCCTTTGATCATTTCCCATATACCTTGTTTCTTTGGCAAGTTGTCCTGACCTTTCTCTCTCTAACTTCCTCATTTTTCTACTTTTCAGCATCGTCCTCCACGCTAGGTTTTTTACACAATCTTCAAGTAAGTGTTCTTGGTTTGGTGGTTCTAATGGTCCTTTGTTATGCCTTAGCCTTGTTCATCTTTCCTGAATTAAATCTCTTACATTAAATCTTTTTTAACACCTCTTCTCAGCCCTTAGATTTATTTACCTACTTTGTTGGTTAATTTTTTGTCTGTTGCTTTTTTGTTTGTGGTTTTGTTTTTTCCTTTTGGTCTTATTGTTATTTCCCTTTGTGCACTGTCCTGGTTACCTTCTCTTTTAGCCTTTTATACATAATTTCACTTATGTGCTCGCCGACCTGTGAGATACCTTAATGTTGTGCTTTGTTTCTATAGATTTTTGGAAGGTATGGTCCCCCTGAGGCAGCCCTGATGCGAAACACGGCCGTGTTGGGGTCCTTGCTTGTACACTACAGTTGAACTGTATGTCTAGAATTATGCACAACTGATGTGTGCAGACTTATAAATAAAATGCTTTTTGTTAATGGTTATTGTCTAGTACATTGCTCGCCACACATTACTTTTGCTGTATTTTCTCCATATGTGTGAGCTATGTACTCCGTGCATGCTCTGTGCTTTTGCTCTATAAATAGTAGAGTGACATGGTGCTCTCTACAGAGGTGCTTTTTCTCTCTCACTCAATAAAAACCTTTTTGGTAATGCACAGCTACCATGGGCATAATGCACAGAAAAAAGGTATAGTTATTTCTGGCGATAAAATCTGCATTGCTGCATGTTACTCTATTGCATTAGACGTTAGGAGCTGCTGATTACCATTAACTCCGCCCAAACTCCTCTCACTTGCATAGTAAATGTCTCATTTCCATACTAACATGTGCATTATCGCTAGAGTTAAGGCCATAACGTGAAATGAGAAATGTCCCAGTAAGTTTGTTAAGGACTGTTTTGAATACTAAAGGGTGCCTCGTTTGATCTGTGGGCTTTTATGATGACAACATATATATTTTAAGCTTATAAACTGACTAGAAAACAGCTATTGTCAGTAATAGATCTAAACATAGATATCTGATCTGTTATTTTATGTATTTTCATTTTTTTGAGGTTAATAAGACAGAGTTCTTTTTGCATTTACTAGAGAATGCTACATTATACTTAGGAAATGATTAAATTAGAATAGTTAAGTAATAGAAGCAATTGTATTTAGGAATATGTCATGTGCTTAGTCAGCAATCATTCATTTAAAAAGAATTGCAACCTCTGTTATTTCTTGTGAATAGTCATAAGAAGTGTATTTTTGGAAAGGAAAATAATACTCAGCATTTTCCTCATCAAGGGCAATTTCCTGAAATTTCAGACTACAGTAGAGATAAGATACACTGAGTGTATGGTTGGTATTTGATTTTTACATACTGCTTGGAAAGGGTGAAAATAATTTTCCCTAGCTCTTGTTCCATTTGTACTCATTTTTCAAATAAATAGACATGTAAAGAATTCACCAAGTTGAGATGAATAAAGTGAGTTACAGTGTTGAATGCAGGACTCATGCGACTTATGTGTCTACAGTTCAGCAAATGCTAAGAAGTGAATTTTAAAAGCCGGGGGCATGTCAAAATCAGGAGATGTGCATGCATGTATTACATGCATGTGCCCACCTGATTTTAAAAGCTGCCTACATGCACACACATCTGATACATGAATATCTCACTTTGAATAAAAAAGGGGCTTGGTATGGGCAGGTCATGGACATTTTGGGGTGGGAGTCGAGAGGTGTGCGGTTCAGCACCACATTACTTCTGCTATGGAGGAGGTGTAAGTTAAAAAAAAAATACAGGCACCCTTGAGGGGTTTAAGAGGTCTGAGGTAACTGGTGGGTGTGCAGGCTAAAGAACCAGGGGGGTTTGGAGGACCTAGCTCTAGACTGGGTGAACTGGTAGACAAACTTGTGAAACTAGTCATGGCATGGACGCACCTGTAATAAAATTCCACCACTTACATGGCTCAAACCTGTCTTTACGTAACTGTGTGTGACCACTTGCAAAATTGTGCACACACATACACGCACCAAGGCTATTTTATAACATATGCGCCTGCATGCCAGTTTGAAAGTTACCATCCCTGTTTTTCAATTTTACCATCCCTGATTTTAAATAGCAAGTTTTAAAAAAATGGATATGATAAAGTAAGGTGAAAAGGACATATGATTATATTAAGGGCAATACATAAGAATGCTAAAAACCTCAAAGCTTGAATTTGGTTGTTTGGGTGGTCTTGAAGATAAAATGTAAGCAATGAGGTCGATTTTATAAGCATTGTTCAAACAAAAATGCCCACATATGCAAGTATGTGGGCCATGCATGAGCAACATGGATCTGTGGGAGATCATCCTTAGCTAAGAGGTATCTACAGATCATAAGCCCAAGGCAGTGCAGGGATGAGAGCCAGTCTGGTGAAGTCTGCCTGGTCCCAAGTAACAGCAAGCCTCATCACTGTATGTTTTTGGGTAGTGGGGAATCTCTATTCTCCACATCTCCATGACTCCTCCGCAGTTGTCACACAGCAGTTGACACAGTGTTCTTACAGGTTGTAAGTAGATGACATATTTTTTTAACTGTCAGATCTAAATGTGTTTTTATTGAATGCCTTTTACGTGGAGTGAGGATTCAAGTAAGGGCCCACAGTAATCTCTTTTGAGGTGATTAATGTCACATCACCTAACACCAAACAAGATTTATATGTATACTATGTAGTCTCTGGGTCTAGGACTGCAGCTGCACATTTTTGCTCCCTATAGATGAACAAGACCTAGTGCTTCTGACCAGACTTATGTGTTGACAGATGTGCTAGATGTAGAGAGAAGGCCCATTGTTTGGTCAGAGGTGACAGATCTTCACAGTAGAATAGGCTAATGGTATGTTATGGCTGCTCTATAACATTGGTAAATTCAAAACAGCATCATATTTATAAAATAATGTTAAATAGCTATTCCCATGTAGTCTTATGTTTTGCCGTGCAGAGTTAACCTCATAAAGTTTTGGCGGGCTCTGCTTGATTAGCCTAAATTGCCATTCATATATTGGTGCTGTCACAGGTAAGTCACCGAATGGTTATAATCATTGGTTACTCTGCAAGGATTTTTAAAGTTATTTTTTTATTATATTTACGGTATCCAGGCAGTGCAATATGTGTTTTGTGGAGCAGGATTGGAGCAGCTCAGATGTCGAACTGGCTCTTGCCCGACACGGCTCGTGTTTCTGTTAAGCTTCCTCAGGGGCCGGGAGATGCCAGATCTAAATTTAAAGAAACAGAGTTTACTTAGGTAACGCCGAGAACTGACCTTGTTAAACTGCTAGCAACTATGTACATACGATTTCACCGTCTGCCCATAAATCTCTTCTGCTACCGGGATGCAGCTTTTGCCGGACAACAGGATCCGCCATTTGACTGGGGGTTTTAAACCTACTTGTTGCTTAGGAAGGAACCAATCAAGGAGTGAAGTTTGGTAGACTGGGAGCCAATAGCATGCTAGAATAGCGAAGACCATTCAACGGTGTCGTTTAATCCCTGGGGTGATTCAGAGGCTAGTGTGAATATCCACCATTGTTCCCGGTAATTTAATGAATAGTTATGGTCACCTCCACGAGGATGTATATTTATTTGTTCCAAAATTGCCCACTGTAATTGGTCAAAAGTGTGTCCGGCATTCATACAATGGCTCACCATGGGTGCCTCCATATTACCTGTGTTGAGGCAGCTCCTGTGTTCGTACAATGGTGTTTTTATTTTTCTACTAGTGCGACCTACATATAGAAAGGGGCAAGGACATTGGATTACATAGACTACCGAGGTTGAGTTGCATGTGGTGACAGATCTTTTCTTGTATCTGTATCCTGTTATGGGATGTTGCCATTCAGTCCCCTCTATAGTAGTGGCGCACATGTCGCACAGTCCACACTGGTTGTGACACCCTAATGCCTTGTATTGAATTTTGAGATTGGAATCTGCTCGCACTACCTGGTCTTTGAGATTTTTGCTCCGCTTATAAGCAAACATGGGATAATCGGAAAATATTGAGTGTAGTTGAAGAATGTGCCAGTGTTTTTTGATACTTTCCATAATGAGATAGGATTTGTCCATGTGGGTTAATACACAAATATCCTTAGTCATTGGGTCTTTTGCCTTGTATTGTAATAAAGCGTGCCGAGGAGAGTACCATGCTCTTTTATAGGCTCTGTATACTGCCGAGTAGGGATAGCCCTGAGAAAAAAACCTTGAGGCGAGAATGCCAGCTTGAGTTTTAAAATCCCTGTCGGATGAACATAGCCTTCTGATCCTAAAAAACTGGCTGACTGGGAGTCCGTTTTTGAAAGCCCTGGGGTGGAAACTATGATACATCAGGAGATTGTTTCTTTCAATTTCCTTACGGAAAACTGTAGTTGTAAGATGAGAATTTTGAATCACAATTAATATGTCTAGAAACGCTATTTGTTCAGAACTGTACTGCGATGTGAATTTTAAATCTTCATCAAGAGTGTTGATCCACTGTGTGAAAGCTAACAGAGATGTAAGATCTTCTGTCCAAAATATCAGAAGATCGTCAATGTATCTTATCCATAGAGAAATATGATTAAACCATGTTGACTCGTATATGTGTTGTCTTTCCAGTCTGTCCACGACTAAATTGGCTATAGATGGGGCTGCCGACGAGCCCATAGCAATCCCGTGGGTCTGAAGATAGAAAAGATCCAAAAAAGAAAAATAGTTTTTCTGTATGACTATTTTGGCTATCTCATACACAAAATTGAATGGAATCCTGGAACCCATCATGGAGTCTCTGAGGCATTCATCAATAGTGCGGAGGGCTGTCTCGTGGGACACATTAGTGTAGAGAGACACTACATCCATGGTCATAAGAAAAGTTGGTTTTGTGAGAGCCTTGTGATCTTCCAGTATTTTGAGAATGTGTGTTGTATCCTGGGAAAAGGATCGCATGTTGTTCACTCTTGGTTTGCTCTATAACATTAGCATAGCTATACAAACTATTGGAAACCAACAGAGTGAAGACATTGATATAACACCTGTAGTCAAGCATTTCTACATCTTTTCTACTGGATAGCATATAGAGGTGACCACTAGCTAGATAGTGCCCATCTCACATACATGCCCATGTACCCAAGAGTTAGCTAAGAGTATGCACTCTGTGGAAGGCAACACAAGCCACTTGTGAAGCTCCACAGTAAGGAGCTTCCTGTTTTGCTCTTGCTGTCTTCCTTGGAAACATATAATGAGCTTTCAGTTTTAGGGCCTAGGCCATATGGTCTTGCATATGAGAAATGTGTCTAGTTGCAATGGCTAATGACACTCTAGCATGCAAGGTCATGTGGGTCCCAAACCTTTTACCTATTGAATTTTTAAGACAAAAGCCATAGAATGAAAAGACACAACCAGAGAGTGAAATTTCAAAGCAGGTGACCACTTTATTAAACAAAAATTGTAGTCACCATATTCAAAGCAAGTCAATGTCTTTGGTAATCACATTCTGCAAGGACAAGATATAAAACAGCACTTGACATTGTAACTGAAATGACCAGCACATTTAGTTGAAATATGTACATACATTTTTATAAATGGCAACACGACATATACAGTATTATGATCTTATCTTTTTGAAAAATTATGATTACTGTAAAGAATCTATAAAGTGGAAGTGGCAATCCAAGAGTTCAGTACAGCTCTAATATTAGAGCCAATGCCAGCACAATTATGTGATGGCAAGTGAAGGCCCAGACAGTCCATGTTGAAAGAGTGCACACAAAGGGGGGACAGCCTAAGGGTCACAGCAGCAAAGTTCAAGAAGAAGGCCCAGACAGTTCATGTTGAAAGAGGGTACTTGAAGGAGGTCAGCCTAAGGGCCATGGCAGTAAAATTCAAGAAAAGAGGCCAGACAATTCATATTGAAAGAATGCACTCAAAGGGGGTCAGCATAAGGGCCATGGCAGAAAAGCTGAAGTAGTAGGCAGCAGGACCAGGACCGAAGAGCACAGCATTGAGGCAGTAGGACCAGGACCGAAGAGCATAGCATTGGGGCAGTAGGATCAGGACTGGAGAGTGCGGCATGGAGGCAGGAGCCCCAGCATGCAGGCAACAGCAGGATTAGATGAGACAACAGCATGCAGGCAGCAGCAGGATTAGATGAGACACCAGTATGGAGGCATGAGCAGCAGGATGAGATGAGATGAGACACCATCATGGAGGCAGGAGCAGAATGAGATGAGAGACACTAGCATGGAGCCAGCAGCAGGATGAGATGAGACACCTGCATGGAAGCAGTAGCAGGAAGAGATGAGATGAGACACCAGCAGCAGGACCAGAAGATGAGAAATAAAGAGAAGAGACAGCAGCAGGACCATGACTGGACACCTCATCAAAGAAGTAGAACTATGGGCAAAGCATAGAGGAGGGCATACCAAGTAAGCAGCAGGACAATGCAGGAAGAGAGTAGACCATCCCCATCAGCAAGCCAGCGTAGGAACTCTGTAGTCAGGACAGGCCCAGCAGTCTTCTTCCATCTAGCCAGCACAGGAACTCTGTTATCAGGAATGGACTCCCGGGAGGATGGGGGATGTTATGGGTGAAGAGTCTGGCAATCTGTCAAGGATTTGTGTTAGTGCAGTTGTCAGATTATAATGGAGGTAGAGACAAGGTTAGGCCCTGCTTCACGGCTGCTATCTGCACCTGCAGGGCCTGGGTGTGATGGATCTGAAACCTCCTCAACTGCACCAGTTCAACACATATGTGGTGGAGGTGGAGCCCAAGCCTCCTTTCAATGTGGATGAACGTGTCGTTTACTTTCCACTTCAGTTCTGCTGTGCTATGGTTGCTGGGGTTTGAGGCACTGTCTGTGGCTCCAAAACTGGCATGCCTGGGCTGGGGGGCTGATCTATCTGGGTGTCTGCTTCATCTTGCTGGAGACGTGGTATGCTGGAGCCAGGTAGGAACTGGCCAGCTTCCTCCCATTACAGGGATGTTCCCTCCATGAAGCAGGAGAGTGTAAGGCTTGTGTTGAGGTATAGGGGAGACAATATCTGGTGCTGTTCTGGTGGCCGTTGATGCTGCTCCTCCTCTTCTTCTCCACTCCACTCCACTGCATCTGTGCATCAGGTTGCAAGGCTGCAGTGATAGCTAGAGCTCTGTTCCTGGTCCCTGGGGCTGCAGTGCTGGTCCATGAGGCTTCATAGCTGGGACCAGCGGTTTCCTGGGTGAGAGCTATGGAAACAAAGAAGAAAACATAAATATGCATGCTAAGAAATACACATAAGAAGAACATAAGAAAATGCCATACTGGGTCAGACCAAGGGTCTATCAAGCCCAGCATCCTGTTTCCAACAGTGGCCAATCCAGGCCACAAGAACCTGGCAAGTACCCAAAAACTAAGTCTATTCCATGTTACCATTGCTAATGGCAGTGGCTATTCTCTAAGTGAACTTAATAGCAGGTAATGGACTTCTCCTCCAAGAACTTATCCAATCCTTTTTTAAACACCGCTATACTAACTGCACTAACCACATTCTCTGGCAACAAATTCCAGAGTTTAATTGTGCGTTGAGTAAAAAGAACCTTTCTCCGATTAGTTTTAAATGTGCCCCATGCTAACTTCATGGAGTGTCCCCTAGTCTTTCTACTATCCGAAAGAGTAAATAACCGATTCACATCTACCCGTTCTAGACCTCTCATGATTTTAAACACCTCTATCATATCCCCCCTCAGCCATCTCTTCTCCAAGCTGAAAAGTCCTAACCTCTTTAATCTTTCTTCATAGGGGAGCTGTTCCATTCCCCTTATCATTTTGGTAGCCCTTCTCTGTACCTTCTCCATCGCAATTATATCTTTTTTGAGATGTGGCGACCAGAATTGTACACAGTATTCAAGGTGCGGTCTCACCATGGAGCGACACAGAGGCATTATGACATTTTCCATTTTATTCACCATTCCTTTTCTAATAATTCCCAACATTCTGTTTGCTTTTTTGACTGCCGCAGCACACTGAACTGACGATTTCAATGTGTTATCCACTATGACGCCTAGATCTCTTTCTTGGGTTGTAGCACCTAATATGGAACCTAACATTGTATAATTATAGCATGTATTGTTTGGCATAAGATGTGCATTTTGTATCAATTAATGTGAGAATCTTATGCCAAAAGTAGGACATCTGTAGTGGACATCTGTAGCAGACTTGATATTTACAATTAAGGTGAACTTACCAGCTCAGCTCACATGGTTTCCAGATTCTCATCCATCCCCTTGAAGAAGTCCAGTTCTAGCTATTGAATCAGGCACTGTTCCATAGGTGTCAGAACTATGGGGCAAGAGGCACTTCCTTCCAACTTTTGCAGATACTTATTGCAGCTTGCCACCTTGGTCTTCAGCTGAGCCTTGATTTCACAGTAGCGATGGGTCACCTGACTGGACAGGTGACCCAGGATATCTCCTGGCCAATGGTGTACTATATCTTACCCTTGACTGCACTGGATGTCTTTGGGGTCTTGTCCAAGGCCCAGGCATTATCTCGTGCCTCTGCCAAGACCCTGGTGTCACACTCGAGCCTAGGCTACATCCCCTCAATTGGGCCAGCCTATGCCCTAGGTGAGGCCTTGGCTATGGGCTAAGACCTAAGCCCAAATCATTAGTTAAAAATAAAACAAATGAATAAGATTTGTTTAATTCAAGGGGGGGAGGGATTCAGTTCAGGGCCATCCCAAATGAATTAGCCTTATTTGTCACACTGAGGTGCCAACCAGAAAATACTGCGAAAAAGCAAGAGACACTTGGAGCTCATATGGTATTAGGCCTAATGTAATGCGTCTTGGGCATGGGCATGATCTTCATAGAGCCACAAGAAAACAGAATTACAATTAAATAAACTTTCTATAACAAAACAACACTAACTGCCAGCACTCAAACAGCAACAATTCTACTTATAAAAGTTAACACTGCAAAAATTACACCAGACCTAGAGCACCAATATAACCCCTATTAGGAAAACAGAACAAGCCATGCTGCTAAAGATCCTGATATAAAATCTACATATTATTGGAATACCTCACTTTAGTAACACATGCAAAATACATATAGACCCCCAAATACAGATGAAACAGACTATAAAGTATAAATAGAAATGTACAGACATAAACTGGAAACTGCAGTAAGTCAAATTCTATATGCACTGCAATAAAGGAAAAACAAAAGCATTACCATTCCTCATAAAACAATAAAATTAGTAAAACCATACCAATGAAAGAATAATTCAAAACTAATGAATAGAATAACATTTAATAATTGAGAACGCAATTAAAAATTTTCCAAATACTAATAAAATATTTCAAATAACACATCAAATAATTCCCAATAATTAAAACTAATAAGGATTTTAAAAAATTCTCCGTTATCCATACCTGGGAACTTTTGATGTCCAGATGCCCTAAAATTGCCGTGGATTAGCAGGCAGAGAGGAAGTATAGTCAGTCTCTCACACACTTGTGCTCATGCCCTGTCACCCACATACATGCTCTCTCTCTCACACATACATACTCTCTCTTCCACACACATACATACATGTTCTCTCTCTCCCACATACATACTCTCTCTTCCACACACACATACATACATGTTCTCTCTGTCTCCCACACACATGCTCTCTCTGTCTCCCATACTCATGCTCTCTCTCTCTCTCTCACTCTCCACTGAAGCAGCAGGCAGCAGCAGTCTCCTTTTTCAGCTTCCACACCCAATGGAACAAATTTCGGCCACAGGGGCTGAACTAGCTCTGACTTTGGGCTCCTTCCAGCAAGGCAAGGCAGGGCACACACCTCCTTCCCCTCTGAAGCAGCATGGCCCTGCTGAAATCGACAGCATGGGAGGCGGGGCCTTAGTAAGTGGTAATTCCACAGTCCCTTTCTCACATACAGACTCTCGTTCATACCCCCTGCCTCTCTCACACACATACACACACAGGCTCTGTTTCATACACATAACCTCTCTCTTCCTCACTCAGAGGCTTCTGGATTTCATACACACACACACACACGCACACTGGCTGCATTTGCATACACACAAGTACAGGCTCTCTGGCTCTCATACATCCATCCTCGGCAGTCTTGGTTATCAGCCCCCAGGAGATTTGTTCCCTAGCCCCTGCTCCCCTCCTAGACGTCCACTCCCCAGCACTCTTGGTCCCAAGCCCCCTCTCCCCTTTCAAACTCCACTCCCTAGATCTCTTGCTTCCAAGCCCTCTCTCCCCTTTGAGACCCCCATTCCCCAGCAGACTTGCTCCCCTGCCTTAGCACTATTGCTCCCAATCCCCCTATCCCCAGCAGTCTTCCTCCTCTTCCCCCCTTCCCCCCCCCAGCATTCTTAGTCCCAAACCCCTTTTTTCCCTCTCAGACCCACAACTCCTCATCAGCCTTTCTCCCCTCTCCTCTCCTCTCCCAGACACCTCACTCCCCAGGAGTCTTACTCCCCAGCCCCCTCTCCCCTTCCAGATCCCACACTCCCCAGCAATCTTGCTCTCTAGACCCCTCGCCCATCCCAGAAACTCCACCCTCCAGATGTCTTACTCCATAGCCCCCACTCCCCAGTAGTCTTGCTCAACAGTTCCCTCCCTTCCCGGTCTTCCACTTCCCAGCAGTTTTGCTCCAAAACCCCGTTTACCCTCCCAGCCCCCAGCAGTCTTGTTCCCCCTTCTACACTTTCTCACCCACAATCCCCTCATTCACCGCAGGTGGCCAGTGCATTATTTCAGTGTATGCTGCTCAGCCCTAAGGTGCTGCCATGATGCTCTCACTCACTCTCCTTGCTCTTGAACAATCGAAGGACCACTGCCTTGCAGCACGGGCTGCTTCTCCCCTCCCAGCTGCAGTGCCTGAATGACATCATCAGGTGCCAATAGCTGCAGAGGAAGAAGCAGCCCATGCCACAAGGGCACAATCCTTCAATTGTTCAGGAGTGGGGAGGGTAAATGAGGGGATCATGGCAGCACCACAGGGATGAGCAACATTAAGAAAATCATGCGTCATCCCAATGCCCCCAATGAGGCTTATCCCATTGTTGGCGGCCCTCCCCTGTTCCATCTCCTATGAGTGGAAAAAGCAGCGTGGCCCACCAGAATCATCAGTGTGGCCAGTGGGCCATGCTGCTTTTACAATTATGGAGGCCCCAAATGGCAGCACTATGGGCCTTTTGGTAGCAGCACTTTGGCCATGGCCATATTGGCCATAGGCACCTTACGGCTCTGCCTATGCCGATTTCTCCTCCTCCTTCCACTTCTTTCCAATTCTTTCCACCTCCTCCATCCTCCTCTCTCTCTTCTCCTCATGCCTTCCATACAACATCCTCTCCACCACTCCGCACTCCTCCTCATCAGTACTGCTCATCATCAACATACCTATGAGATATGGTAGAACAGACATTTCCCTACCTTAGCCGATGTTTGGAGAGCAGTTACCAAGATGGAGAAATCACTGTCCCAAGCAATATCTCAATGTGGTAATTTTTCTATGGAGGCTAGGAAAGCTCTTGAGATCATGGAAGCCGTTTGATGCAATTAGAATCTTCAATGTCTGGTTTTAGCTCTCAAGTTACAGCTAGCCAGTCATGTGGAACTTCCTTTAGGAAGGAGATTATAATTTGCTTTACTTTACTTATACATAAACATTTTGAAGGCTGGAAAATGCTATGAGGGGAAAAGATTTGCATTTCTTTAATTTTCCAATATCTAGATTGCTTTCAGCTAGTAAGCTATTTAAAAAATGTGTGCGGGAAATTTTGAGTATTCCTAGTAAAGATATATTAATTTCTAAAATGTATTATGTTCCTCGAGTTAAGAAAAGAAATCAAGGTGCTGGTGAAGGTATGGATGTTTTGCAGGTAGGCAGCCATAATTTAACATCATTTTTACAGGTATCCATAGATGATATACAAAGTAGGTTCACTTTGGAGCAAGATAAAAATTTAGTACGGCAAAAATATTTCAAAAATAAAGAATTCCTATTCTGAGGCCAAGTTCAAGTTTTTCCCGAAGTATCCAGGAATACTCAATTTAGGAGGAAGCAGCTTTTATAGTTGAGACAAAAGGTGGTTATCTTAGGTGCCACTTTTTTTTTCTCAAATTTCCCTATAAATGCTTGAAAACATTTCAGAGGAAGAATAAATTTATATTTTCTGATCCTGCTCATCTGGAAGGTTTTCTTGTTGATAAAGGTGGTTGATTGGGAAGCTGGTACTAGCCCGTTCTAGGAGACTTTGATACTGGTATAAACTTTGTTTCTCTTATACAGTGCTATAGGGATACACTGAATTTACCTTTTTTTGTGAGTTCTTTTCTCCTTTTTTCTTTATAGGCTTTCCATTTTTCAATGTGGACTGGAATTATTGGAATACTATGTAAATGTTATTCGCAGAATTTGCTTGTATAAATAGCCTATTAGGTTTTTCCTTTGTACTCCAAGTTGTTGTTTTTCTTTTCTGTTTTATGGCATATGAAGTTAAGTATTTAATAAAATAGAAATAAAATAAAATAAATGTCCCTAACCATACTCATTTTTTTTTTATCAAGCACAATGATGCACCATAGTTCTACATTATTTATAGCTTTTTGATTAAACTAACCTAAGTTATATTCCTAAATCATCTATTTTCAGCTGAAAATAGTTAGGCCCCTAAATTTAGTCCTGCTATTCATTCCCTAAATTAATCCCATAAATTAGGTGCCTAGCTCTGAAAATCAGTGCTAATCTCCTAGATTTGGGGGTAGTTTTCAAAAGGACTTACACACTTAAAACTGGGTTTTACAGGTAAAAGTGAACTTTTGAAAATTGCTATAATATATACCATTGAATTGTCAATAGGTCTTACACGCATAAGTACGTTTTAAGGGGGTAAGATTCAAAAGCATTTACATGTATAAAACTTGGTTTTACACATTTAAATGTATACTGTACCTGGGTAAGTAAAGTAGGCTTTTGAAAATTGCTATAATATATGCCATTAAATTGTCCACAGATTATACACGTGTAAGTGCACTTTATGAGGCAAATTTTAAGAGTCCTGTGTGTGCCAAAACTGGGAGATACATGCACAGGTTGGGCCGGTGCGCACTGGGCAGATTTTAAAACTGCCCATGGATGCGCATATCTCCAGCCTCACACATTAGTGAGAAGTTTCTAAAAGGGGCAGAGAGTGGGTCTGGTCTGGTCAGGGAATGGGCGAAGAAATGTGTGTGTAAAAACATACGTGTCCGTGTGCACGCCAGGGTCCCCTGCCATGCAAATTTACGTCTGCTCTAGATGGCATGTAAGTACTAAGACAAAAAAATATAGGCTAGTCAGTGGGGGGTAGATTTTCAAACGAGCGCGAACAGCCTACTTTTGTTTGCGCTCCAGGCGCAAACAAAAGTACGCTGGATTTTAGTAGATACGCGCATAGTCGCGCGTATCGGCTAAAATCCTGGATCGGCGCGCGCAAGGCTATCGATTTCGTATAGCCTGCGCGCGCCGAGCCGCGCAGCCTACCCCCGTTCCCTCCTAGGCCGCTCCGAAATCGGAGCGGCCTAGAAGGGAACTTTCCTTTGCCCTCCCCTCACCTTCCCCTCCCTTCCCCTACCTAACCCACCCGCCCGGCCCTGTCTAAACCCCGATCCTACCTTTGTCGGGGGATTTACGCCTCCCAGAGGGAGGCGTAAATCCCCGCGCGCGAGCGGGACCCCTGCGCGCCGGGCCGCGACCTGGGGGCGGGTACGGAGGGCGAGGCCACGCCCCCGGACCGCCCCGGGGCGTAGCCACGCCCCCGTACCCGCCCCCAAAACGCTGCCGGCACGCCCCCGAAACGCCGCGCAATCCGGCCCCGCCCCCCGACACGCCTCCCGACACGCCCACTCCGAAAACCCCGGGACTTACGCGAGTCCCGGGGTTGTGCGCGCGCCGGTGAGCCTATGTAAAATAGGCTCACCGGCGCGCAGGGCCCTGCTCGCGTAAATCCGCCCGGTTTTGGGCGGATTTAGGCGAGCAGGGCTCTGAAAATCTACCCCTGGGGTTTTAAGGGTCGGGGCTAACAGGGGAAAAGGAAGGCTATTAATCTAGGGGTGTTTGGAAGTCCTATCCCTTAACTGGGTGAACTGGGAATGAACTGGGAAAGGTAGCTAAGGCGCCAGAGCGTATCGCTTCTAAATTATCCCAATGAAAAATGTTCTGTCCATTCCCTACCAGATATTAAATTCCTTTCCCCTTTCTTAAGTTCCCATGCAAATGTCTTATAAAGTTCAAAGATTTAACCTACACAGTTAGAAAAATTTATAAACAATAGATCTATTGCCTTGCCAGGAGATAGCACAAGTACAGTTCCTGTATAAACCTCATTAAAGGATGAAATGTTCTATGTGATAAAACCTGTTCCTGTCTAATGCTTTCAGATTATTATTGAAGGTAAATTGTAATATTTAATTTCCTCTCAGTTAAGACGTCTCCTGTGAAAGATCTCCCGGAATTCAATTGTGGGCTATGGACTGTAAGACAGAATTATTGTTTTTTCTGTTAAAAGAAGTGATTATGTAGATTATACTGTTTCACTACCTTTTCTTTAAATGTATACAAATTTGTAACATTGAAAAATGTAATAAACAGAAAATTTTAAAAAAAATTCCTTTCTCCAAACTTTGCCATTAATGCCTTACTTTTTTGGTCCTTTTCTGCCATCATTGCTATGTTTCTATGTTTACTTTCTTTAGAATAAACCACCATACCACATAATGAGTGTCCTACCCTTCCCCACAAGCTGGCAAAATCTGAGCACAGCTAGAATAAAATCTGAAACAGGTACAATGAGATGTATCAAAAAGCATATCCTTTTGGCATAAAAATATTTATTTTATGAAGGAACAATGGAAAAGAGCTGTAGACTTCTAGATGAGCAATTTTAGCCCTTTTGAAAACCGGAAGTATATTTGCTTTCAAAAACAGAGCTGGCAAATATTTTATGCTCTCAATAAACAGCTCACAGGTAACACAGGATATAAACTATTTGATTTCTATTAAAACTTGAGTGCATGGGTCTTTAGCATCATAGCATATTTACACTGCTTTATAGGTGCAGGAGGTAATAGGAATGTTGATGTTTCCATTTGAAAAAGGCATTTGTTAAATATTGTCTTGACTTTTTACAGCAATAATATTTTCTTTGGCGACAGTCAATAAGCCTTACTTTTAAACAATGGTTTCCTACTATAAGCACGCCAGTATAAACTCTGACATGGGTATATTTTAGTTAAACAGATGTGCTAAATATTTGCCAAACTTCTGAATATGACTTCAGCTTCAAACTAATAAGATGAATATTTGTGGTATTTAATCCAAAGTTAACTAACAAGGACTTGTATACTAAAGGACATGAATGCATATTAAATGCAGCATTAATGTGTGTTACAATTTCTTGAAACCATGATAAAAGTAACTCCTGTGCTAGTATTACTGTTAAAACCATAAACCTACAGGAGATGTTTTAATGAGCTTCATCATATGCAAATACATGCAAAGCACCTAATTACTAGTAACTTGCTGGTACGGCGGTTACTACCCTTAGCAGAAGGCATGGAGATTACTACTTTGATGCTTTTAATGCAACTGCTTTCCGACGCGCACAAATGTACGCCCGATTTTATAACATGCACATGCAGCTGCGTGCATGTTATAAAATCTGGGGTTGGCGCATGGAAGGGGGTGCACACTAGTGCACCTTGCGTGCGCCGAGCCTTAGGGGAGCCCCAATGGCTTTCCCTGTTTCCTCTGAGGCCGCTATGAAATCGAAGCAGCCTCGGAGGGAACTTTCCTTCCACCCCCCCCCCCCCACCTTCCCCTCCCTTCTCCTCCCTAACCCGCCCCCCCCCCCAGCCCTATCTAACCCCCCAACCTTTGTTTAATAAGTTGCGCCTGCCTCCGCGCAGGCGTAGGTTGCGCGCGCCAGCCAAGTGCCGGCGTATGATCCCCCGGCATGGACGCTGTGCTGGAGACCTCGGTCCCCGCCCCGCCCCTTTCACAAAGCCCCGGGATATACGCGCGTCCCGGGGCTTGCGCGCGTCGCCGGGCCTTTGCAAAATAGGCTCGGAGCGCGTAACCCTTTGAAAATCTGGCACATTGTGTAGATAACTTCCGGGTTAAAGACTTCCAGAAAAAGTCCAAGGACCACCTTTAATTATAGGGGCTTCTGATGGTTCAAATTCTCCTTACTGGCATTTAGCCCATCTGAGTCCAAGATTCCGTGTTGGGGGGAGGGGAAGAATATCTCCAAGACCTTGAGGGCCAGATTTTATAACATGCACGGGGTCGTAGATTTGTTCGCGCAACCCGGTGCGAACAAATCTACGCCTGATTTTATAACATGCGCGCGCAGCCGTGCGCGCATGTTATAAAATCCAGGGTCGGCACGCGCAAGGGGGTGCACAATTGTGCAACTTGCGCGCGCCGAGCCGAGCAGCCTTCCTCCGTTCCCTCCGCCCCCCCTTGCACCTTCCCCTCCCTTCCCCCTATCTAACCCGCCCCCCAGCCCTAACTAACCCCCCCGACCTTTATTGAAGAAGTTATGCCTGCCTCCGGGCAGGCGTAACTTGGAAATATGGGAATAAAAGTGGTATAAATGGGGCAAAATGGAGAGCAAACTCACCCCTCGATTCAACAAAATGCATTATTTTGTTTATGCAATTTTACATATTATAGACAGCATATACACATGTCATTGAAAAGGCTATATATAATAAGTAATCAATCAAACTTAAATATCTTCATTTACTAATTCTAACAATTATATAAGCCATTTATAAGGAATCTAGAGGTCCTAGATACATAGAATTATCTGAAGCAATTATAAAAAAAGGAGTTATAAATTATTACCTGGGATATAAATGCTATTTGCTTTTTATTTATCTATGACCAATCTAGGCAGGTTTATTAGATGATTTAGCCTCCAGGAATTTTTTAAGCTCTGAGGGTTCTAGAAAAACATACCTTACACCTAGTAATTTTAACACACATTTGCAAGGAAAATAAACTGTCATCTGGGCTCCCAAGCTTTTAACTTCGGAGCCCATCTGCAGAAAACCTTTCCTCCTTAATTGAGTACATCGTGTGATGTCTGGGTACATCCACATTTTTTCTTTTAAGTACAATTTGTCTCGATTTTTCAAAAATAATTTCAAGATATTGTCCCTATCTTCCATTCTTGAAAACCTTACGCACAACGTTCCCCTTGAATCAATTTGTTCTCCCATAGTTTCCTCTAGAAAATTTGTTAGATTTTCTAAATGCATCGATGGACTAATAGAATTTGATTTTTCCTTCTTTTTACTTTCAATAAAAAAGATTTTTTCTATTGGTGGAATTTTTTCCTGGGAAAACTGTAGATTTTCTTTAAAAAATCTTTTAAATTGTTCCATAGGGGAAATACATTTTACAGAAGGAAAATTCAATATTCTAACATTATTATACCGGAGATTATTTTCTATTAATTCTATTCTTCTTGAATTAGCTGTTTCACCTTTTATTAATCCTATCTGTACTTGCTGTATCTGTTTTAATGTTGTTTCAGAATTTTCAATTCTCTCAGAATGTTTCTTTAATCTATCTTCAATTACTTTCCCTTGAGCTTGTACTTCAGACATTTTAATTTCTAAGTTGTTCATTGAAGCTTTCAAATCCATTAGTACTCCCATTATATTTTCTAACGTAACCGCATGTAAATCTTTCCCCTCAGAGCTTTCCTTCCTAGGTAAAACCTTGCCAGATTGCGGGCTGTTATCCATTCTCATGGATGGAATAACTGCCCCTCCTTTATCGCTAATCGGTGTTGATGTTGAGGGACTCTGGGGTAAAAAATCCCCCCCACTGCTCCTCCCTACTTCAACCAGTGGGGAGACCCCAAGATTTCCTCTTTGAACTCTAACATCATCCCCCAAGTCCTCCCCGAAGTTAGACGGCAGAACCACATCTTTGGTAGGATCTGTCGTCTCTGGATTTGAGTAGTGTGTCAGGTTAGGCGGATCTGGAGTCATAGGGGCTCCGGGGCTCAATGAGATCTGATTTTGATCCTGAGGTGATTGAACCTGCTCCTGGTCAACCACCAAAACGGAACTGCCTCCCGGTGTTACCGCATTTAATGTTTTGAGGAAGTTTTCAATCAATGGTTGAGATAAGGGAGAATTTAGACCAGTCGGGGTCTCTGGGCGAAGTCTGCCCTTTCTCTTGGTGTGCGGCATATTGGTTTAGGAAAATATTCAAATTCCCTCAAAACCCAGGTGGTACAACTAGGATCTCCAAAATGCATTATTAACAAATTGATAATGCCTGTGTTAAGAAAAAGGGGCATGTTTAGGGAAATTTTAGAATTACTGCATTATCTTACCACTTCACATTGGTAGTATGGTAAACTTATCACATGCTACAATGAGAGAGAGAGAGAGAGACTATGACTATCTGTAAGACCCTCATAGTAGTGAAGTATTTTTATCTCTATAGGAGGGCCATCTAATAGGTCAAGGTCAGGTGTGGCCTGGAAGATCTGAGGCTGCAAAAGACATCGTTCCACAAAAGAGGCCATCATAGGCACCAAAGAGATGAATTGAAATGCAGCTGAAAAGAAAATATTTTGTATCATGCAAAGAAAATAATGTCCATTTCCCAGCATGCATGCATGCTAACTTTAAGAGATTATTGTTGCTGATACTAGGTTCTAAGGTCAGCTATCCCAGCAGGGACAGTAATTTTCAATAGTGGGCAGAACTCAGCACATGCATGTATAAATAGGTGGCCCTAGAATTGCGCCTCTGTTTAATAAACTGTGAAATAGGAGCCACACAGTTTCTAAAATGCCGTGTGTCACCACTGCGAAAGTGCGTGCATATGTTTCTGTACACACACATTTTTTAATATAGGGCTATGCATAGTTTATACACCTATTTTATCAAAGTACATGTATATATTTTATGAGTCAAATAATTGTAACGTGCAAGTAATAATTGATTCCTTACTAGTGTATGCACAGAGGCAGATATTCTATAAAACTGGCTGATTTATGCACGTATCTCACTTATGAAAATATTTGTGTGCATAATTCAATTCACCCATTTGCCGAGACCTCCACTAGTTGACCCAGACCTTCAGCAGTTCACTTGCACCCTCTACCAGTTCACCCATACCCTCCACCACTTGATCCAAATTTAATATCTACAAGCATTAAAGCATGCACACGTTTGATGATGTATGCACGTACTCCAGTTACCAAATGTATCAATGAGAGCATTCTTCCAAATCTCACCCCAGAATGCTCTTGAAACTCCATCCATGTACACCCATATTTTCTCATGTGTGCATTCTTGAATTTCTGTATATTTGTTTACCACACAGAGGCTGCTTACATGCATAAATGCCCTTGTTTGTCATAGAGCGACACAGACATCCAGACATATTTACACAGTGAGACCCACACAATGATAGTCAATGAGAGACAAAGACACCCAACAACTAGATCCTCATGAACCATGGCAAGCCAGATAGCCCACAGGTAGACAGGTACAGTGACTAACACCACTCGTACATACCTTTGCAGAGATGTGCTGTTAACCCAAGGCATTAATAGAATAGGTCTTGAATTCTCATATTGTGATTGGATACTTTTCTCCTTCTTGTGCTTTTCATGTGGTTGGGCTTGTTTCAGCCCCTACCACAATTCTGGTGCCCCATGCCTTCATTTTATTTATTTTATTTATTTTTGACTTTATAAAAACAAAAAAGATTATATTCTAAGTTCTTCTTAGCATCCTACCATGTGAATTCTATGCCCATGAGGCCATTACATTTCACATTGTAACCCAATGAGCAGCGGTGGATACATACACATGCATTTAATGGGACACTTAGAAAGTCTGGGAGCAAGATGTAGTTTACTTTGGCAGCACAGCTATAAGGCCATTGATAACCTCCCAGACCAATACATTACCCACTCAGCTGCCTCATAAGTATGTAGGTCTCTGCCTGTATGGCACAGTGCCTAAGCTACATTGTGGGAGTTGTCAAGATGTTGCTACATAGGGGGAACTACAGCCAGATCTCAGCTCTATTTCATACTCCTCCAGCAAAGTGAAGCTGGATATCTGAGCTTTTACACTGCCAATGTTCTCAATCCCATCTCAGCTGAATGAATAAAGAGGGTCAGGCCAAGTTATAATCTTAGGTTACAATGTGTGAGGCCATTTTCTAACTGCCTGTAGCTTCTATCCTAAAGAGTGGAAGCCCAGGATTGTTTGTGGCTAAAACCTATGTGTACTCATTGGCTGCACACACTTTGCATGCTCTGGTGTGTGCATTGGTGTGGAAGGAAGAAAACAACGAGACCTATATCACCCCCAGACATAGACAAAGGCTTACCCAGCATATCAGTCACCCAGAAACACCCAGACACACACACACACACACACACAAATACATATGTTAGGAAATTGCTGTTTATAGACACCCTCTAGCACTTTGGTTACCTAAAGAGCTTATACATTGCTGTTCATGGCCTGTTCATAATCAAACATCAATGATGTCTGTGCCAAGCTTGTTCCTATCTGCTAATGAAGTAGTCAGAGTCTTTACTACTCACAGAAGATTGTCTATCCCAGGCAGCCTAAAAGATTTCTCTTGGAAGCAAATATGCTCACTGATTCTTCTTTGTAACAGACATGAGCATCTCCAGGCCTCAAGTGCCCCAAAATGCATGCATTTTAACAAAAAACAATGAAAGTGCAGAATATATCATGCTTTTCACATGATACCTCTGGGCATAGTTTGGCTATGCATTTTTCACTGTGGCAGTCTTCAGAAAAAAGGCTTGTTGTAGGCTCATGCAGAGCCATAGCCAGGCAATTTGGTGCCTATGGCCAAGTGAAAAATTGTGCCCTCACCCATTACAGAACACGTGACACCAGAGTTGGGAGACTGTTAAATGTTTATGCAGTAATGCCAAAGGCTGGTGCAAGGGTATTAGGTGCCTCAGGTAAACCTTACAGCCTTGCATCTGCCTTCCACCCTGTCACATCCCCCATATACACAATTAAAAATTACACATTTATAATAACAGATTTTACAAAAATTGTTCAGAGTAGTTAAATCACAAGCAGATTGTGATAAATTGCAGGAAGACCTTGTGAGACTGGAAAATTGGGCATCCAAATGGCAGATGAAATTTAATGTGGATAAGTGCAAGGTGATGCATATAGGGAAAAATAACCCATGCTATAATTACACAATGTTGGGTTCCATATTAGGTGCTACAACCCAAGAAAGAGATCTAGGCATCATAGTGGATAACACATTGAAATCGTCGGTTCAGTGTGCTGCGGCAGTCAAAAAAGCAAACAGAATGTTGGGAATTATTAGAAAGGGAATGGTGAATAAAACGGAAAATATCATAATGCCTCTGTATCGCTCCATGGTGAGACCACACCTTGAATACTGTGTACAATTCTGGTCGCTGCATCTCAAAAAAGATATAATTGTGATGGAGAAGGTACAGAGAAGGGCTACCAAAATGATAATGGGAATGGAACAGCTCCCCTATGAGGAAAGACTAAAGAGTTTAGGACTTTTCAGCTTGGAGAAGAGACGGCTGAGGGGGGATATGATAGAGGTGTTTAAAATCATGAGAGATCTAGAACGGGTAGATGTGAATCGGTTATTTACTCTTTCGGATAGTAGAAAGACTAGGGGGCACCCCATGAAGTTAGCGTGGGGCACATTTAAAACTAATCGGAGAAAGTTCTTTTTTACTCAACGCACAATTAAACTCTGGAATTTGTTGCCAGAGGATGTGGTTAGTGCAGTTAGTGTGGCTGAGTTTAAAAAAGGATTGGATAAGTTCTTGGAGGAGAAGTCCATTACCTGCTATTAAGTTCACTTAGAGAATAGCCACTGCCATTAGCAATGGTAACATGGAATAGACTTAGTTTTTGGGTACTTGCCAGGTTCTCATGGCCTGGATTGGCCACTGTTGGAAACAGGATGCTGGGCTTGATGGACCCTTGGTCTGACCCAGTATGGCATTTTCTTATGTTCTTATGTACACCAAAAATTATATTCCAAGTACAGTCTTTTGAGGTAAAATATCACTTACAATATGTATTTTATATTTGCAAGCACTGCTGTAGTGCCAACCAGAAAACTCTGCAAAAAAGCAAAACAGACCCTTGGAACCCATATGATATTAGTCATACTGTAAAATGCCATGGGCGTGGGCTTGGCCTTCAGAAAGCCAGGAGAAAATATAATTATAATAAAATAAACTTTCTATATTAAAAGAACACTGACTGCCAGCATTCAAACAGCAAGAACTCCCTATGAAAAGGTAGCACTGCATTATTATACCAGGCCCTAAAGCACCAATACACCCCATATGAGGAAAACAGAACAAGTCAAGCTATTATAGATCCCTACACAGAAACTACACTCTAGTAGAATACCTGACATCAGTCACACATGCAGAAGAAACCATAAAATATAAATAGACATGTGCAGGCAAAAATTGTATAGGGAAATACAAGAAGCCACATTCTGTAAGCAATGCAACAATAAAATCAAGAAATATAAATTTCATTAATACTAGTAAAACCACACCAATAATGACTATAATTCAAAACAGCTAACAAATACAATAATATCCAATAATTAAAAACACATATAAACATTTTTCAAACACCAATAAAATACTTCAAAATAGACACATCAAATAACACACAATAATTAAAACTACTAAGGATTTTTTTTAAATCCCTATTTTCCATACCTGGTAACTTTTGATTTTCAGATGCTCTGAGATTGTCATGCATAAGCAGGCAGATTGGAAGGGGGAGTTGTTGCATACAGACTTTCTCCACATACACAGATATGCGTTCTCGGTCTCTCTCAAACACACATACACACATGCACATTCACATGCACATACTCAGTCTCACACATACATACGATCTCTGTCACTCTCTCACTCACATACGCACACACATATTCTCTCTCTCTTTCATACACACATATATATATATATGTTCTATCACACATGCATACACATGCTTTTTCTCAATCTCTCACACACATAGGCTCTCAGCCTCACACACACAAATTCTCTCTCACACACACACACACACACACACATACACACACACATACATACATATGCATGCTTTCTTTCACTCACACACACATACATACTCTCTTTCACTTATACACACACACACACACATCACATATATATTCTCTCTCACTTTTCTCTTACTTACCTTGAAGCAGCAGCAGCAGCAGCAGTCTCCTTCTTCAACCCCTGTGGCCAACAGGATGGCTTCTTTTTGGGGCCAATCCAGCCCTGGCCTAGTGCTCTTCCTGTAGAGCAGGCCGCTCCATGCCCTCTAAAGGATCTGCCAGAATCACCAGCAAGGCCGTGGCGTTTCTCCTTGTAAGGTCCCTCTGACATTTCCAGTGGGGCCACAGCATTCGTCCTCCACCTCCTAAGACCCCGCTGGCGAGTCCAGCAAGGCTGCGGTGCTTCTCATCCTCAGGCCACACCAGTGATTTTTGGCAGTGCTTCTCTTCTGCCGCAAGCTGTGCCGACAGATCTGGTGAGGCCACAGTTTTCTTTCTCCTCCTCAGAGCAGCACCGCTATTGATTCTGGTGGGGCTGCACCATTCTGACAAAAGAGATAGGTGACATCACCAGTGGCACTAATGCGCTCTTTGGATAGCGGTGCCTATGGCGGAGGCTATATTGGCCATAGGCACATTACGGCTCTGGGCTCATGAGCTCATGAGCTAACAGTACCTTCTCTTGCCTTAATGCTATACACAGAGCTGATGATTGAATGTCTATTGGCACACCTGCCTTGGTCTCGGTATCCACAAAGTAAAAAATGCACTAACACCACAGAAGACACATCCTAAAGGACTGCAACTCTGCTATGTTGGCCATAGTTTATGGCAGAACATAACCTTTTCTAACCCCTGCATGTCAGCCACGTGGTAAAGCAAGGGCCTCAAACCTGTATACATCTTAAAGATGCACTCTGCTTGGAAGATGACAATTCTGCTAGCATGTCTCTCCTGGAGTCCTTAGCCTATGTGTTTTAAGGGTGGCCACATATAGGATAAGGACTGTAACTGATACTAGCAATCAGAATAAGCAAACTAGTCTGCAGATTTTCTATGTACCTATATAAAACCAGGGAATATGAATAGCCTAGAGCTGAACAGGCAAATGTCCTTGCTGGGCTATGATATCTCTATATTTCCCAATGGTTATCTATTACATGTCAGGATAGGTTTCTGGCTTCTAACACATCTTTGACTTTGGTTCAATGAAGTGAACCTTTTTTATGTCACATGTGGTTGCTGTTATTGTCATCACAAAATAAACTATGATCTATACATTTCAGAGGTTTCTATTTACACCATGTGAAGGCATGGCACTAGGGGTGTGCATTCGTTTGCAACGTATTGGCAATCCGCAACGTATAGGGCCATATTCGTTGTATTCGTTGCCTCGCAAAACGAATCGCGATTTCCCACGAATACAACAAATCTTCACCGAATTATTTGGCCGTCTAAAGGAGCGAATTTTAACAAAACCCTCACCCTCCTGACCCCCCCCAAGACTTGCCAAAACTTCCTGATGGTCCAGCGGGGTCCGGGAGCCATCTACTGCACTCATGCTGTCGGCTGCTGGTATTCAAAATGGCGCCGATAGCCTTTGCCCTTACTATGTCACAGGGGCTACCAGTGCCATTGGTCGGTCCCTGTCACATGGTAGTAGCAATGGATGGCCGGCGCCATCTTGTGCTCCTACCATGTGACAAGGGCAAGTCTTGTGGGGGGTCAGGAGGGTCCCCCAAGACTTGCCAAAAGTCCCTGGTGGTCCAGCGAGGGTCCGGGAGCGATCTCCTGCACTCGGGCCGTCGGCTGCCAGTAATCAATATAGTTTTTGGCATATTATAATTTCAGTAATGTGGGTTTTTCAGAAACTGGTGAGGCAGTGCTGACACCTGTGTATTTGCATGCCCATTTGAACTATGAATCCGATGAACAAATGGATACATTCAGATGCACACAGATGTCGTCTAGGGAATCTGGTTGTAACATATAGTGTCAGTGATTGATAATTGTAGCTGTCAACTTGTAGCTTCAGGCTGTACCTTTAAGCAGCTGGGATACTTGTTATTTATTGTACAAACAGAGCATCCGGCTCCATGTCCTAGGCCCTGATGGACTTCCATCATGCATATGCAATTACCTTGCCAACAGGGTCAAAGTTGTAGTTGAGGCTAGCATTAAGGCGCTAGTTATGCCATGCTATGCACACTGTTTTGGCTGTCCTACATGAATGCAATGGTGAGACATGACTCTTTTTGACTGATATTCAGTATGAATACATTAGAACAGCCACTTTTCTTTGTTTTAAGGTTTATTTTGTGTCAACTTTGTATGCTATTGTCCATTGCAGCTAGTGATCTATTTTCACAATGTTTTCTAATTAGGCCTAAGTGATTTCTGTTACATACTGACCCAGACAGAGTACAATAAAAATGCAGATGTGCTTCTGGGCTGTCTTCCAATGAATGAGAAGGATTAGATGAAGACATACAGGCAACGTAGTGTTGTATAACACTTTGCTGAAGCTAGCTGCCGGTTTGTGTGGTCTCCTCAGCTTGTGCAGGGGGACATGGGGAATCTCAGGTAGATCTGGAACAAGGTCAACTGGGATGCTAAAGCGTAGATCAAGATTATGAAATACACAGCAGACAAGCACTATCTCTGCTACTCTGACTGGGCCATACCTTAAAGCTCACCCTGTTTTGTCCAAACAGTGAAATCAACTTTAAGAACTCCAAAGGAGTGTTCAATGACTCAGCGGGAGAACATAAGGCCTCATTGTACTTTGTATCCGCCGGCGTGTTGGGAATAGCGACAGGTATGAGAAGCCAGGTCTTGCAACCATATCCTGAATCTCCTGTGACAAAAGAGAATCGCTGAATCACTAACACTACTGTAACTTTGTTAAATCATCTGACGCAAACATCCACATGAATCACCATATGTCAACCACGAGCAATTATGCCCTTTAAGCCATCACCTTAATAAAGTAACTTTATACGTCAAAAACATCCAAGCATGCTCAAACCTTAGAGTACCACCTAACGCCGCCTCCCGCGGCTGTTATCTTCAACGCTGGATAATCAACATGAGACTTATCTTAATCAAAGAAATCCCGGTGTATTTCTAATCTTTTAAGATTTTATTTGAGTACCTCACCGTCCTTGCGGCTGCTTACGGCCGAGAATTTAATTGGAGAGACCGTAAGAAGCCGCAAGGATGGCTTAAAGGGCATAATTGCTCGTAGTTGACATATGGTGATTCATGTGGATGTTTGCGTCAGATGATTTAAGAGGGTTACAGAACTGAAGTAACAGTGCATACCTGAATCCGGGAACATTTTTATTAAATCAAGGGGAACCATGTGGCCATAGTGATTCGGGGATGCTTTTTCTGACCCACTCCTTTTTGTTCAGTAATAACACAATTTTGAGGTGGGAGAGATAACTCTATGCTGGTGTCTGGTCTTTTCGAGTTAATTCCCCTGAAGAAGCCTGGCTGGCGAAACAAGGCCCTTGTTGGGATATAAGAAAACAGCATATAAGTGGGACACACCGCCGAGAGGATTTGAGAATCATCTATTTGAATATTTAAAAAGAGTCATTTGACACTAAGTTCAATGACTTAGTTTCTATTAGTTCTATTGTATTATAATATTCTAAAGTAATAGTAAGGATATACAATACATAGGTTTGAAAACAAAGTGGTGTTTCCCACTCAAGAAGACCAACAGTAATATTGGAAAAATTTATTTTTTGGTGTTATTCGGGTAATCGAGGGACAGATTGAGATTAGAGGTAGGATAGAGTTGAGGGCAAATACCAGTTGGGTCTAAAACTATAAGTTTGTGGATACTGTTATTAAGGTTGAAATTAAATATAAAAAACATTTTTTTAGATGTTGGCATGTTTTAAAAAAAGCAAAATTGATATTATGGTACACTTTCAATAAAGTATAATCATTTTAACTAAATTACGGAGTTTTTGAGATTAATTAAATTAGAAGTAATAGTGCTTTTTTCTCCCCAAATATTTTTGTTTAGGGGTTTTTTTTTGTGTATATATATATATATATATATATATATATATATATATATATATATTTGTGTGTATGTGTGTCTATATGTTGTATTGCGAACATTTAATGATTGTACTTTTTAAATCTGCACTATAATTATATTAGGAAGTAGTGGAATAGAAGAGATTTAAAATAAATAAATAAATACAGACTGCGAGCTCAGATGATATTTCTTAACTACATGCTTATCCAGCACCCCCATCAATATAGTGTGGGGATGAAAGATGCATAAGAAAGAACATAAGAAAATGCCATACTGGGTCAGACCAAGGGTCCATCAAGTCCCTGTACGATTCGCATGCCCTCCTGCATGGCAAGCCGCCATGTGAGTCGGATGACACTATATTGAAATACTTAAGAAAATCATATTTTCTCGGTACATTAACCATATACAGCCGCCTAGCCGCAAATGATGTGTAGACCGGACGGTTCATGTCCAAGAGATTGAACACGTCGACAGGCTTGCTGATGCAGCATTTATAACATTTATTTTGATACATTTTGATACATTTTTGATACATTTAAGAAACATTTGGTTTGAGCTGTGCTATGAATTAATTTTTAGGTGCCTTTTGTTTTTCATTTGTTTTTCATGTTCAAACATAATAGAGCTCTGGCTCCATTATGTTTGAACATCCTTTCCCTATTGTTGTTGTTATAACTGAGCAGCCTGAAGCATCTAGTATTAGGGATATGAATCGTTTTTCTGAGAATTAAAATATCGTATGATATTTTCTAATCCATCAAGTATTTTTTAAGATGGCACGGGCCATCCATTGCTCCTACCATGTGATAGGGGCTGGCGAATGGCACCGATAGCCCCTGTCACATGGTAAGGGCAAAGGGCCATCAGCACCATTTGGATTAGTGGCAGCCGATGGTCCGAGAGCGGGAGATTGCTCCCGGGACCCCCGCTGGACCACCAGGTACTTTAGGAAAGTTTTGGGGGTTTGGGAGGGTGGGGGATGCTAAATAATTTGATTTAAAGGGTCGGGTTGGTGTTTTTTTTCTTTTCAGCTTGGGACAGCCAAAAAAAAAAGGGGCGAGAACCATGAGAAATGATGATTTCCTGCGGTTCTATGAACATGATACCGGAAACGATTCCGGAAATGATTCACATCTCTATCTAGTATCCCACTACTAGTACACTTCCAGCTAACATTCAGGCTTTAGGAAGACAGGGAAGATAACAAAAGGTATTTTTATTGGCTCACCAGGGCTGTGTAGGTGTGTCAGAGGGAAGGCCTCAATTTATTGTGCATGCTAAGTGCTGCTATCCCATGAAAATGGCTGCTGTGTGCGATAAAAACTTTTTTGCCACCCTATCGCACTTAAAAGAGATGTTATTTGCCACAATAAATCTGATGTTGGTATGTGATATTTTACTGTGAAATGCAGTAAGAAACATTTATTTGCATAATTTTCTTGATTTTACATAATCATTATTATATTTAAATACTAACTTAAGTTGTGATAAGTATCACTTCATTGCGTGATAACCCCTATTCAGTAGATGATAATGCCCTAAGGCGGCTTGATGAATGACCCAATCAGATTATAAACCCTTGGGGATAGGGAAATATCTACAGTACCTAAATGTAATTTACTTTGAAGTGCCAAAAAGCAAAATATAAATAAATATTACTTTTCTGATAGAATTATCTTTAATGCCTATGAAGGCGTATACACAAGAAAACCCCAGAATACCTTAAAGGACTGCATCAAGACATCTGATCTGGTCTACCTTAAATAGAGATAAATAGGGAATCCTGGTCTGGGAGGAGGATTCTAGCCAGGCCCAGGAGGTCCCAGGGATTCAGTAGGAAACTTAGGAAGCCCAGACCAAGAGACTGTAGGCTGAGAATTTGCTACTTTTGTTTATAAGCTGCGGAGAGCTACAGAGTTGTTTCTTTTTCTGTTCTGAATTAATAAACATTCATGAATAACCAACCAGAGCCTAGTCTGTATCTATTCTATGGCCATTCTGACTGCACACAGTGCCACACATGGTGTGAGAAGTGGGATTTCTGAGCTAAGCTTGCACAGCGAGAAACCCATGCCAACAACAAAAAAAAAATGTTTTATTTCCCGGGCCCAGAGGCAGCTGCTGCCCAAGATACATTTTTAAATAGCCTAAGAATAATAGCTCTGGTTGCAAAGAGGGAATTAATAGTAAGGCAGGATTTGATTTAAAAAAAGAGAAAGACAAGAAAGACTTTATGGCATAGGTGTTTGGAAGCAGTGCAGAATCTTTCACAGATTCACGAGGCATCCCAGACACAAAAGCCAACATGGAATGGATGATACAAGCCCTGATGGAGTGCCAGCAGCACCTCCAGCAAACCCTGAGAGAGGGCCAGCAGCACCTACAGCAAACCCTGGGGGAGGGCCAAGAGCACTTTCAGAGAGCCATTCAAACTTTATGTGAAAAGCTCATCCAGCTGAATTCTGCTCCAACCCATGTGAATCCATCTTCTCCCATCTTGTTTAAGATGAAGGCAGGAGAGGCCCCAGAGATTTTCCTGAGAAACTTCGAAAGGACCACCCGGCGCCTAGATGATGAAAGATCATGAAAGAAAGAAAAAAATGTGAAGCTTGCTGGGCAGACTGGATGGGCCGTTTGGTCTTCTTCTGCCGTCATTTCTATGTTTCTATGTTTCTATGTTTCTATGATGGATTGGCCTAAAGCTAACTGAAACACGTACTTGGCAAATTTGCTTTCAGGCAAAAACCAAGTGGCTTTTCATGCGGCCAATCTAGAGGGAAGGGCCACCTATGCAGAAGTCAAGACCGCCATCCTAGAAAGGGCAGGGTATACTTCAGAAACCTTCTGACAGCAGTTCTGGAAGGGTGTGACAGCTCGGTGAAAGTCCCCGAAGCCTATTCTACTGACTAAAAAATGCCGGATGGAAATGGCTATAGCCCAAGACAAAGACCACTCTTGAGGTAGCCAACCACGTGCTTCTGAAGCAGTTCCTAGACGGGTTCAAATGGTCCATGCACTATTGGGTCTATCAACACCCCAGACTTGCATTGGAAAAAGCATTAGAAGTGGCAGAAGCCTTCCACCTGTCGCATTTAATGCCTGCATTGTCCGGAGGCTAGAAAGACAGCTGCAAAAGGTCCTGTGGCACAAAAACGAGAGTGGAGGACCCCAGCAATGTGCCTCAGGATTGGACAGCTGAGAGTGTGGATCTGGTTCACATGACATAGACTCTCCCACTTGCTTCAATTGTGGAAGGATAGGTTACTTGGCCAGAGACTGTCAATATGATTGAAGCAAAGTGATGGATGACAATATGATGACACAGCCAATACCAGAGACTAAAATCCATATAGACAAAGAAAATTCTTTGAACAAGGCCAATTCTCAAGCAAAAAAATCCCCAAAACAGAAACGGAGTCTCAGAGGGACTCATGCTACCTAGTAATAAGGGTACATTCTTCTTCAATGCCTTTTGTGAAGAGAATGGACATGTTGAAGATCTCTGCTCATATGGAAAAGCAGATGACGAAGAGCCCTTGGGAGGAATTGTTAAAATAAAAAGGGAACCAGCTGTATTGGCATGTTCCTATTGTAAGACAGAGGACCATATGGACTAAGAATGCACTGCCTATGGCTCGAGGGCATGGCATGTGAGTGCAAGCTAGCGGTATAGCACAAAAGGGAACAGGGGTCACAGGCAGGACCCCAGAATGAGAACAGAAAATGGGAACAAGAATGGGCAAACACTTTTGCAAAACTTCAAAGCTGTAATTTAGTGGATATTCCACATCGGGAACTTTAGGAATTTGTGGTCCAGGTGGAGTTGGATGAAGTTCCCACCCAAGTCTTGGTAGAATCAAGCTATAGTAAGACACTTGTTCATAAGGACTTGATTGAGAGCGAAAGAGAGAGAGAGAGAGAGAGTATCAGTGAGAAGAAGGATACGGTGATCTGTCTAAATGGTGGCAGACAGCAGTCAGATCCTATTGACAACGCCAGCAGAACAAATGTTTATGGAAGTGGGAGTACTCTTTGAACTCCCTTATCTTCTGGTTTTAGGGCTCAATTGTCTCCTGTTTAAAACCCTGGGGGCTAAGTTTATGGACAGTCGACCAATTTGGAATAGCTGGCACCCCAGGAATCCTGGAGTGGTTTCCCAAATGACCTGGGGAGGGGGAACCTTAACCAGGTTAAGCAGCTCCAACATAGGATGAGGAGTGAAGAGAGAAATAGGGGTTTTCTTAAGGGTGTACCCTTAGCAAGGGAAAGCACTCAACCTAATAAGGTTGAGCTGAGGGGAAGGATTATATGAAGGAGTATACATTAGAACAGTGGTTCTCAACCTTTTTTTGGCCGGGACACACCTGACAAATGGTTCTCATATGCGTGACACACTGAACATGTGACCATCACGGGGCTAAGTGTAAACATGCACTCTGCATCCACAGGACTCCCCTCAACCCTCAGCAATGAGTGCAGAGCAGATCTAGGGCATAACCCGTACAACTCACCATACAAAAAAAAGATATTCTGGTTCTGATGACATCTCAGTAAAAGCAAAACAAACTCCCTTTACTACCAGGCACAATAGCCTTCCTTATGAAAAGACAGTCATTTACCACTAATGCATATCCTATTGAGAAAACACATCAAATAAGATTGATACAAATGCCTACATGCTAGTAAAACACCTCACTTTGGTCACACACCCAGAACTGACCTTCACCAAGTACAGAAAAAACACAAATTATAAATATGGAGACAGAAACTGGAACGGAAAACCAAAAAAGCCACTCTGCATACAGTGCGAACCTGGAGAAATGGAAAGAGAAATATAGCACCTAACAGACTCAGGATTTGCAATAATGCACACAAACTAACCTGCACAAAGTTACACCTGTATTACGGAACACACGCAAACAGTAACAACCCTATCTAAGAAATACAACTATTAAACCAGGCCCTAAACACTAAAACATTTCCTATTGGGAAAACAGAATAAGCCAAGCTGCTACAGAGCCCCACACAGAAATCATTGTAAAGTTATAACAAAAATGTTACAAAGCAGCTGCTGAACAGAATAATATTCAATTAAATACTCATAAAAATTATTAAAACATGTCCAAATATCAATAAAATATTTCAAAACAGCAGACATCGCATAATACCCAATAATTAAAATGGCAGTCAATCAAGAAAAATAAATTTAAAAAGCCACCTTTACTTACCTTCTCCAGCAACTCTCCTACTCCTTTCCCTTCCAGGCCAATAGCACTAACCAGAAGCAGCAAGGGCTGCTGAAGCTCTGTCCTCAATCTTCTTCCTTAGCACCCACAACCAGTCACTCACAACACACACACCCCCAAATAGACCCCACGACCAGTCTCGGTCTCTTTCACACCAGTCATCTTCCTGACCAGTTTCTCTCTCTCACACAGAAACACATCACCTCCCTGACCAGTCTCGCTCTCTCAATCACACTCATGTTCTCTTATATACAAGCTCTCAATCACACACAAAAGCTCTTACACCCATTCACACCAGCTCTCACCCAGGCTTCCATTCATACCCCTACACACAAGCTCTCACCCAAGCACCCATTCACACCCAATGACACAAGCTCTCACCCAGGTACCCATTCACACCCACAGACACAAGCTCTCACCCAAGTACCCATTCACACCCTCCGACACAAGCTCTCCCCCAGGCACCCATTCACACCCTCCGACACAAGCTCTCCCCCAGGCACCCATTCACACCCTCAGACACAAGCTCTCACCCAGGCACCCATTCACACCCACAGACACAAGCTCTCACCCAGGCACCCATTCACACCCACAGACACAAGCTCTCACCCAGATATCCATTCACACCCACAGACACAAGCTCTCACCCAGGCACCCATTCACACCCTCAGACACAAGCTCTCACCCAGGCACCCATTCACACCCACAAACACAAGCTCTCACCCAGGCATCCATTCACACCCACAGACACAAGCTCTCACCAGACATCCATTCACACCCACAGACACAAGCTCTCACCCAGACATCCATTCACACCCACAGACACAAGCTTTCACCCAGGCATTCATTCACACCCTCAGATACAAGCTCTCACCCAGACATCCATTCACACCCACAGACACAAGCTTTCACCCAGGCATCCAATCACACCCATAGACACAAGCTCTCACCCAGACATCCATTCACACCCTCAGACACAAGCTCTCACCCAGACACCCATTCACACCCTCAGACACAAGCTCTCACCCAGGCACCCATTCACACCCACAGACACAAGCTCTCACCCAGGCATCCATTCACACCCACAGACACAAGCTCTCACCCAGACATTCATTCACACCCACAGACACAAGCTCTCACCCAGGCATTCATTCACACCCTCAGACACAAGCTCTCACCCAGACATCCATTCACACCCACAGACACAAGCTTTCACCCAGGCACCCATTCACACCCACAGACACAAGCTCTCACCCAGACATCCATTCACACCCTCAGACACAAGCTCTCACCCAGGCATCCATTCACACCCTCAGACACAAGCTTTCACCCAGGCATCCAATCACACCCATAGACACAAGCTCTCACCCAGGCATTCATTCACACCCTCAGACACAAGCTCTCACCCAGGCCCCCATTCACACACAAGCTCTCACCCAGACATCCATTCACACCCACAGACACAAGCTTTCACCCAGGCATTCATTCACACCCTCAGACACAAGCTCTCACCCAGACATCCATTCACACCCACAGACACAAGCTTTCACCCAGGCACCCATTCACACCCACAGACACAAGCTCTCACCCAGACATCCATTCACACCCACAGACACAAGCTCTCACCCAGACATCCATTCACACCCTCAGACACAAGCTCTCACCCAGGCATCCAATCACACCCATAGACACAAGCTCTCACCCAGACATCCATTCACACCCTCAGACACAAGCTCTCACCCAGGCACCCATTCACATCCTCAGACACAAGCTCTCACCCAGGCACCCATTCACACCCACAGACACAAGCTCTCACCCAGGCATCCATTCACACCCACAGACACAAGCTCTCACCCAGACATCCATTCACACCCTCAGACACAAGCTTTCACCCAGGCATCCAATCACACCCATAGACACAAGCTCTCACCCAGGCATTCATTCACACCCTCAGACACAAGCTCTCACCCAGGCATTCATTCACACCCTCAGACACAAGCTCTCACCCAGGCATTCATTCACACACAAGCTCTCACCCAGGCCCCCATTCACACACAGACACACCAGCTCTCACCAAAAATAACTTCTTCCTTCATTGCAGGGATAGGCTCCGGTTCTGCCGTGGCTTTAATCCGGCGGGCCTTCTTTTTTCGGCGCCACGGGGATGGGCGCCTCAGTCAGAGGTCGGGTTTCCTCTTCGTCGCTACGGGGCTGGGCTCCCGTAGCGGCCTTGCACCGTTGGGGTTGGGTTTTCTCTTCACCGCTACGGGGCTGGGCTCCCGTAGCGGCCTTGCACCGTCGGGGTTGGGTTTTCTCTTCACCGCTACGGGGCTGGGCTCCCGTAGTGGCCTTGCACCGTCGGGGTCGGGTTTTCTCTTCACCGCTACGGGGATGGCCTCCCGTAGCGGCCTTGCACCGTCGGGGTCGGGTTTTCACCGCTACGGGGATGGGCTCCCGTAGCGGCCTTGCTTCGTCGGGGTCCTACACTGCTATTCCTCCCACCCCACTCCCGGACAGTGCCATGCCTGCCTCACCGGCCAATCAAAGGCTTCCTCCCTTCTTCCTACTACCACTGGCAGGTGGCAGGGAGGAGGCTTCCGATTGGCCTGAGCGGGGGAAGGCAAAATGAAGGAGGCTTCCCATTGGGCAGTGGGGGTAGGAAGAAAGGAAGCTTTCAATTGGACCGCGGAGGCTGGAAAAAGGGAGAAGGAAAGTACAATGGGGCAGTGGGACACCGGGAGACGCGACACACCGGTTGAGAAGCGCTGCATTAGAATACCCCCAAATACCTTAAAAGACCAAATCCAGAGATCTGGTCCAGTCTACCATATGCACAGACAACAAGGTTTCTTGTTCCAGGAGGAGGATCCTGGGAGGAAGTATATCTAGCTAGGCCCTGGAGGGGTCATGGGGCCCCCAGGGATTCAGGAGGAACGTTAGGAAGCCCAGACCGAGATACTGTAAGTTGAGAATTTGCTACTTTTGTTTATAAGCTGTAGAGAGCTGCAGAGTTGTTTTTATTTTTTTTTTCTGTTCTGAATTAATAAAAGTTCATGAATAACCAGCCAGAGACTAGACTGCGTCTATTCTCCGGCCATTCTGACTGCACACAGTGACACAATGCCTTTAAGTCATACCAATGTAGTAATTTATCATTACAATAACAGACATCATTTTTCTGTATGGTTTTTATTGCCACTTAATATTAATGGCTGGTACCCTGGTGCACTTCTCATCCACCCACACAATCACACTGGCTTGACTTTCTTGAGCACTGCAAGCTTAGTTTCACATGCTTAAAAATGAAAGTTACCCTGGATTGTTCAAATCCATTTATTTCAGATCAATATTTTAAGAATTCCGAACCCATAAGAGGATACACAACAATTTGTGACTTTTTAAATTCAAATTCCAAATGTGAAAAAAGCTTTGCTGAATTCTTGTTTGGAACTATTCATTAGCATCTCCTGCAGAATGTGTGCAGGGACCCTTTAAGACAAACTTCTGCTTGTTCTATAGGGTGTCTCTGTTCCCAAATAAATATTTCCACTAGCAGATCCCCCATTTGTTTAGCCATCATTCACAGATTGGACTGCTTTTGGGAAGTTAATTGCCTTGCATAGAGCTCCTGTTTATCTTTTTTGACAGCACGCTTTTCGCATTGCCCCAGGTAGATGACATTTCGAAACACATTCCCAGATGAAAACAAAAGTTTTCAGTGTTTCACTGCATTTTTAAAAATAGATCCTGGTTTAACTCATAAAAAGGAAAAAAAAAAAAAAAGCAATCTACAATCCTCTCTAAGTTGGACAGAACTATTTTTTAATTGAATATGTGCGTGCTCAATTTTTGCAAGATCCAAGGCAGAGCAGCTGGTAAATATTTTTTTTGTAAATATTGGTAATTCTAACCCGCAGCATGTGCTGTATGTATATGCATGCAGTATTTCAAGTCATTTTAACATGGTTAAAATCCATCGTGTAAAAAGCCAATAAAAATCAGTTTAACCAAGAAAAACAATATTAGAATACATAACAACATCTGAAAATCCTGAAATGGGAGATCTGAGAAGGAAAAAAAAGTGAGATGGCCTTGATCTCTGAGTGAAATGCAGCAAAGCACTGGGAACCTTTTGTACTGAGAAAGTGGAAAAAGGGCATATTTCTGGCCAAATAGGAAGAACTTATATTTCTGATGAGAGACAATTCACATGGCATCTGCATTTGCTGAAATCAGAAACTGATGTTTAAAGTTTGTGTTGAAAGTATATCTATTTCCATTTTTGTTCTTTATTTCATTTATAAGCATTTAAAAAGTTATAAAGGCAAATTGACGACCTGGCTCACTATGGAGGTAATTTTCAAAAGGAATTATGCAAGTAAAGCTGAGTTTTACGTACATAAAATGGCTTTTGTAAATTGCCACGATATATCTTACTTTTTCGCCCATAACTCCTTTGGAAAACTCACTCCTGAGGTTTTCCTCTCTTTCTATACGTATGTGAAAAAAGCTTAGTGATTCAGACCTCAAGAGGTAAATATTCAAAGCCATTTAGTTATCCACCTAAATAGCAAGTTTTTGAATACTAAGCCATTTGATCAGCTAGATTTTAGCCGGATAAGTTATTATCCGGCTAAAATCCAGCCAAATAAAAAGGAGGCATTCCGGGAGTGTTTTGGAAAGGAGTTAAGTTATCCAGCAAACTTAGCTGATTTTTAACTATAATTGGCTGTCAGCTGGACAGCTTTAGACCTATTTTAAGATATCCAAGTATGTAGCAGTGTCAAATTTAAAAAAAAAAAAAGTTAAAGGGGCCTGCAGCCAATTGTCTTACTCCCCCCCCCCCCACCAAACTTAATATCTGACCCTGTTGGACTATACACCTCGCACCCTCTCATCCCCCTCCACCGCTACTAATTGAGATAAAAATGTGGTGGGTCCACAGGTCAGGCCTCTTCCCCCCACTCCCTTCCCAATTCCTATTTCATTGGGCTGCCTCATGGATCATCCCATCCACCCACAGTTTCAGTATGCTAGGCCACACCCCCAACCATCCAGACCACCCCCAAATACCTTGAAAAACATAACCTGCCAGGAGAAAGGTGTGAACTTACTCCCTCCCAGCGCTCTGGCAGAAGTAGCTCTGGAAATGTAAACTATCCACACACAGTTTATGCTTTCAGCACTGGAAGTGTAAACTGTGGCGGTTTACAGTTCCAGCACTATTTCTGACAGAAGCGGCGCCTAGAGAAGCAGGGTATTATTTTTTTAGGTATCAGGATGGACGGGGGACCCGGGATGGGGCAGGGGGGTGTGGCCCAGGATACTGAAATGTTGGGTGGGTGGGTGGGAGGCAGGGTCTGTGGGTCAGCCCGGCTTACTGAATATTGGCCTCTCTGTGTGTTTTCTCATGCTGCTGGTCTGGTGGCTCAGTGGTAATGCTGTGCACTGCAATGCCGAAGGTCCCAGTTTAATCCCTGAGTTGGGCCTTCAGTTTCTTGAGTTAGCAAAGGCTGTAGATCGCGTGAAGACATCTCAGTATACTGGGGCAAGGTCTGGGGATCATCCCCCAGGCCATGTAGCCTTGTTTGGATCCCTGGACTTTACCCCTATCACGTGGCAAGGTCAGGTCTGCGCCATTTTGAAAAATGGCTATGACTGGGCGAGGTGCTAGGGGGTGCTCCAGCCCTGAGGAAACAGATTCTTCCTTTTAAGATTTGGAAGGTGCTGGATGGGGGTCAGAAGGTGGGATGAGTGCCTGGAGGTGGCAGGGGTGGCCCTGAATCACTGTTTTACTTTCTCGTGCTTTGTGGGAGGGAGGGGGAGGGGTGCTGGGGAGGGGACTCTATAGCCAGATGAGTTGAGGCCTTTACTGGGGTGGGGGTGGGGACCCCAATGATTTTCATTTGAAATTTTGAAGGGAGGGGCCGTCACCACACATGATTTTTACAATCTTTGTTTACTTGAAGGGATCGAAGCTGCCTTGAGTTGCGGCCCTGGATTTATCTGGAGGTCATCACTGACCCCCGCTCAACTTTTTTTTTTTTTTTTTTTATAGCCACAGTCGTTTTATTTTTTGTAGGTTGCAGCCCTTTAAGGTAATGGCAGTCCCTTGAGGTTGGGCCCACCATTGCATTAAAGGGCCACTCGCCGCTTTAATTTCTCCTGCAGTGTTTTACTGCGACATAAAAGAACGTGCCATAGAGCCTTGATGTTTCTTCAGGGGAGGGGCCCCACTATTGCGGCAACCTTCCCGTCCTCCGCCATACTGGGACCCTCTCCTTTGAAAAATATTGCTGCTTAATATAGCTAGACCTAAGTTTACCATATAAGTTTAGGATTGTATGAAAGTAATCCTACAGTTAGCTAGATAAACTTATTCGGCTAACTTCACAAAAGTTAGGGATATTCAGTGGTGCGGGTGTGCTAATGAATATTCAGTATACGTTTGTCGGATATGGTTATCTGCTCCCTGCCTGGCTGAATATGGGCAATAGCTGGATGATACTATTTAATGGTTTGATGTGGTGTGAAGGCACTACGATTTAACTTAATGTATATTGGCATTTTATTTTGTATTAATAAATAATAGTTTTTGTACTTGTTTTTAATGTATATTTAAATACATTTTGTAAAAAGAAGTTAAAGAATAAAACAAACACATTCTGCCAGGGGTATGTAAACTTATGAGCACAGCTGTATGTATGTGTGTGTGTTGTTTATACAGGATATGATATCTATGATTATATCTATATCTATCTATATAAGGATTGTTAGATCAATTTATTTTTTACTTGAAGATGAAAGTACAGGGAAATATTCTTGTTTTGTTGGTGACTCTTATTCAATGAATAAAAGGTATTCATTTGAAATTTTAGAAAACTTACCATGGGCCTTGCAAAAATAAATGAGCTACGTATATCAAGACTTCTATAGACTTTCTGTAGATGCTCTGAACTCTGCTCTTTAGTTTTCCTGTTGTGTTCCGCGGCCGCGGCCATCCACGGCAGCGATCCCCTACCTGACCCACGATGACAGGGTCGCTGCGGCAGCTTTGGGGAGGCCGCGGAAGTCTGGTCCCAATCGTTCCCGCACACCGGCATGGACCTCCGCGGTGACTACCGGCTTGGGAGGTGTCCCTGCTCCTTCCTCACGGTGTCAGGCCGCTTTTCTCCGCGGCCGGGAATCCAAGATGGCCACCGTCCTCTTAGGCGCAAGGCCACGCCCCCTTACAGAATTTAAAGGGACCTCATCCCTTTAATTGCCTGCACCTGTTCCCAATGAATCAGACCAGGGGAAGTACATAAGGAGACTTCCTCTGCTCACTCCTTGACTTGGCAACTTCATTGTTCGAGTCTGCTTGCTTCGGTGAGTCTTCTGGTGCTTCGAATCCTTGATTCCTGGGTCCTGCTTCTTCTCGGTGATTCCTCAGTGTGTGACTTCGGACTGGCAAGTGGTGATCCCTCGGTGTGTGACCTTCTTCCGGACCATCATCTCCAAAGGCCCACCTAAGTCCCAGCGGCCCGGGTCCCTACGGGATCCTCCCGGGGGGACCGCGGGCTTCCAGTGGTGACGCTCCAGTTGGCCCTTGCACCGACCTCTCAATTCCTCGACCTCTCAAAGGTCCACCTAAGACCCAGCAGCCCGGGTCCCTACGGGCTCCTCCCGGGGGGACCACGGGCTTCCAGTGGCGAAGACACGTTTGGCTTCTCCGACGTCACGACTCTTCGCTTTCTCCACGGTCGCCTCAATCTTCAGTGCCGAGGGTCAGCCAGTCCCATCTTCTGTTCTGCCTCGCCACCCGACGGGGGGAACCTAAGGACCCACCTCCTAAGGTAATACCATCCTCCCGTCGGTCCAAGGGTTCACAAGCCTGATCATAACATTTCCAACTGAGAGTTAACTTCCCAAAATCTTTGGTTATATTTGTCCATCTCTACCTCTGAACCAAATCTGTAAACAAGCTTTCATATTTTTCTATGGGAATTGTGTTCTGTTTCCTAGTTCCTTTTCTTGATTTTTCCCACTATCTCATACACATACCATGCCATTTCTTTTACTATGTTTAAAGAACATCTGGAATTTTATCATCTTTCATTAATTAGGTGTTTTCATTTAAGCAAATAGACAGAAACTTTTAAACAACCGTGCAGGCGTATATTTACAAGTGTATGTCAGCTCACGCAAATGCACATGGCCATTTTATACCATACGCATGTATATGCATGTATGATATTAAAATTGGCTGTCTGCATGTACATGTGTGCACAATCCTTTATGGATGTGTGCTTGTGCACGTAAATGCCGGCTCTACCACGTAAGGGGGGGGGGGATTTTATTACATTTCATGCACCAACACAACTACCAGTTTCCCCAGTCTGTTCTCAATTTGCCCATTTAAAGGCTAGGACTTTCTAACCCCCCTAATTACCCCATTAGCCCAGACCCTTCAAGCCCTGCTGATTAGCCCTAATATTTTTATTTTAAAACTTACATGACATCCATAGCAGAAATAAAGTTATTCAGTAGGGGACACCGGTGCACGCTTACGTGCATACATATTTATGCACATACTTCAGGTTACAGACCTGGCATACCCACGTCCCACCCATTCCCTGCCCAGACTTTTCCACACCTTCCCCTTTTTTGACTTCCTGATTTGTGCACTGAGAGATACAAGAATACTCAGGTGCCTCATATATTCCAGATACTCTTGTATCTCCCGGCATTGGTGCACATAGGTGCATGGAGAGCAGTGGAGAGAAGTAGAGGAGAGTGGAGTAGAGAGAGAGAGAGTCTCTAAGGTGGCACACATAGTAGTCAACAATTTATACTGCTATAGGAGGGCCAGCTAGTAACTTGAGGTGAGGTTTTGGTAGTGGTGTAGGGTTTTGGGGCCAGTTTTACATGCAGAGTGAGACATACAAACAGCACAGTACAGCTCAGTGAAGATTTGACGTCATTTGGAGGGAGGAAAGTCACACAAAGATGAGATTCTATACAAGGGTACTATCAAGCTAGGGCAAGAGAACATTGTAGAAATCTGAATCTCATCTTTGTGAGACTTTCCTCACTCCAAATGACATCAAATCTTCAATGAGATGTACTATGCTGTTTGTATGACTCACTCTAAATGTAAAACTGGCCCCCAAACCCTAACCACCACCAAAACCTCACCTAGCATTATTAGCTGGCCCTCCTATAGTGATATCAATAGTTGAATAATATAAACCTTATAAAGAGATTCTTTCTTTCTCTCTCTCTCTCCTATGCAAAGCACTGGCATGTGCAGTAATTCAAAAATTATCATAGACACACCCCTTTTTCTTATCATGGGCCTAATCCATGCGAAATTATAGCATTTTGATAAATCTGGGGGTTAGATTGTAAGCCGTCTGGGGATAGGGAAATACCTACAGTACCTGAATGTAATCTGCTTTGAAGTGTCGAAAGCAGAATATAAAAATAAAAAATAAATAAAGATATCTATTTTGCAATACCATTCTGTCAGCCACCAATCATCTGGGTATTTCCTGATGGTCCTGAAATTCATACATGTTTGTGGCTGTTGCTAATAACTTGTGGTCTATACAGTGCTCAAAATGTAGAACACCCCTCGATGTCTGCATGTTATAAACAAATAAGGAACTTCTCAACATCTCAAGAAATATTCTCTAGATTTTTACTATAGACTTTTGAAAATGAATCTGAATAATGAAACAATATACAAAAGAATGAACAGACTACAATACACACATAGCTATTCTTCTGAAATTCCTTCAAGTCAAACACCAATTTTGGCTTCAGAACATTGCAAAAGTGCCAGAATCTACATTGCGTTAATGAAGGAGAAAATGTGTATGCTAGGTTATGATTTCTTCCTGTAATGGGGAAACAATACTTCAGTTATGTGGCTCATGGCATTTTTAAATGTTGAAAATGAAAGACCTTCTGGAAAACAGTAAGCCTGCCATAACCAATATTCTTCCTGGGAGCCATCCTTTGCTGAGTTAGTGTTCTAAGTTGATGTGGAAAAATGTATTTAAATTTCATCTATTAAAAACATTTATTAAGCAGTAGAAGAAAAGGTACACTTACTTAGTAGAACCACTGGTTTCTTGTGGCAGAAGTTTCAAGATTTTGTGGTTAGAGCAGAAAATTCTGTTGCAGATTTTTTAAAAATTCATATGGAAATTTTGCAGCAAATTTGTATAAAGTTTCACATCTCCCATGATCCAAAAAACTTTATTTTTTGTTGAAAACCTTTAAATGCTGTTTAAGAACAATGGAGGAGTAGCCTAGTGGTTAGACAAGTGGACTCCAAACCAGAAAAACCAGGGTCCAAATGCCTGTGCTGCTTCTTTTGATCTTCAGACATTCACTTTACTCTTGTTGCATCAGGCACAAGCTTATCCCTCCCTCAAAAGCACATCGCAGCTATATGGCACATTTTTTTGTGTCACAGCCAAACACCACAGCACAAAAGAATGTGGCGAGCAGCCCTATAATGCAATGGCGGCCTCAATCTCACAGGACTGCTATCAACATAAAGGGCCGCTGGCCCCAAAAAAAAAGATGCAATAAACGGGGAGCTTAAGCACCATCATAACCCGGGGCTGCCTCAACAGCAGCCCTGACTCCTCCCAAATGAGAAAAAGCGATAGCTTCGGTCCCCCATTACTCATCCCCAAAGCACACAATAAAATGTGGCCTCAGACCCTGATACCAAATACCCTCCACTCCGCAAGACAACTTCAAACCTCCCAACTCCCAAAGTACCAACATCAAACCCCATCCCCCTGAAATCCCTCAATAAAACCTCCAACTTCTCCCCAAAAAATAAAAGGTGCAGAGCCCTCACCCACCTCCCTCGCATCCTCCCACCATCTCTGACCTCCCTCCAGAACTCCCCTGTCCTTTAAATTGGATCCTGCATCAGGGCCAGGTGCACCCTTGCACTCTTGCTCCCAACTCTTGCACCCCTGCACCCTTACACCCAGCCCAGTTGGTGTCATTTTCCAAAAAGATGCTGACCTGACCTTGCCCCAGCCATGTGACTGGGTTAAGGTCTGGGCGAATTGGGGCAGGCAGGGTAGAACAGACAGAACAAGACCAGGTGGACTGGACAAGGTGGGGAGGCCTGGATGAGAAAAGGAAGAGGCAAGGCAGGCTAGGTGAGATGAGGCAAGGCAAAGCATAGGAACACAGCAGGATCAGGGTAATAGCAACATGCACCTCTAACACACAGGGGGGCCTTTTGCTGAGGCAGCATCTGGATGTGCGGCTGAAATTTAAATCCCCAGCTGGTGCTGATGTAACTTCCTGCAGCTGGGTCCTTTTCCTGCCATGGGGCCTTTAAGTGTTGGTACATGCCTAGAGCAGTGTTCCCCAACCCTCTCCTGTCAGGTTTTCAGGATATAAGTAATGAATATGCATGACATAGATGCATATATTGGAGACCCAGGGTATGCAAATTCATCTCCTGCATATTTATTGTGGCAATCTTGAAGACCTGACTGGTTAGGTGTGCCTCCAGGAGAGGGTTGGAAAGCACTGGCCTAAAGAAGCCAGCAGGGACGACATGATGGCAGCATCTGTGGCAGTTGGGAGGTAAGTGTAGATGGTCAAGGGGCTGTCCTGTGACTGGCCAAATGTTACAGTACCCCCTTCCTAAGTTGCTCTCTAGGCTTCTAGACTTTGATCCTGGGGAAAACAGTGATGGAAGTCCCTTATCATCTGGAGGGCTTGGAGATTGCATGTGGACTCCCACCAGTTATCTTCAGGACTGAAACCTTTCCAAGAAATAAGGTATTTGAGATGATATTAGTGTCTACTGAATTCCAGAATTTCCTGTTGCGGTCCTGGCCGCGAGCACCACGGCCAGGCCTTTACCTCCATGCTACCAGACCTGCTCCCGCTTCCGGAGGCCTGGTTTGCGGCCTGTTTGGCGGTGTCCCTGCTGGGGCTGCGCCGCCACAAAGACTCCCGCGGACGCCCTGCTTCTAGGCGCGCGCCACTTGGGCGCTTTTCTAGGCCATTTCCCGCCAGTGGTGACGCCGCCCAACTCCTGACGTCAGACGCCACGGCCTTGATAAGCTGGCCGCGGCTATTCAGTCTTTGCCTTGCAACGGGTTTGCCTCCCGGTTCCCTGTTGCGCTGTACCCTGGAGTGACCTGCCTTGTTTCGTCGCTCCATTCCTGCTACAGTACCTGCTTGGTTCCTGCTTGCCTGCTACAGTGCCTGCTTGGTTTCTGCCTGCCTGCTACGGTTCCTGCCTGGTTCCAGTACCTGAGTCTTGCTACAGTATCTGCCTGGTTCCTGCCTGCCTGCTACAGTACCTGCTCAGTTCCAGCCTGCCTGCTACTGTTCCTGCCTGGTTCCAGTACCCAAATCCTGCTACAGTTCCTGCCTGGTTCCAGTACCCGATCCCTGCTACAGTTCCTGCCTGGCTCCAGAACCCGATCCCAGTTACAGTATTGCTACTGTCCTAGTCTGGTTCCAGTTACCTGTCCTGATCCACAACCCGCCTAAGAACCAGCGGCCAGGTCCCTATGGGCTCCTCCTGGGGGGGGGGGGGGCTTCGGCTTCCAAGGGTGAAGCCACCTAAGTCCCAGCGGTTGGGCTCCTACGGGCTCCTCCCGGGGGAGTACCAGCTTCCAAGGTGAAGAGCATCTACATCCTGCCTGAACATCTGCCTCCCGGCCTGCTATTCATTAGAGACATTGACCATCTTTCCCAGTCTTTAGCAGGTCGGCCCAAGGGTCCACTAAACCGAGACTCCAACAACAGATTGCAAGGCCATGGACTCGGTGGCTGCGCCTGTTCCCTTGGACCTGCCAGGGTTGGCACAGCAGCTGCAGTATCAACAACAATACCTCAAGGCCCTTACTGGTTCGGTAGGGGAGTTGTCAGCCCGACTGGATGCCAGGGCCTCGTCTGCCTCAGAACCAGCACCCGAGGGCCAAGACTCAGTGACCCAGCTGCCTGCACCCTCTCGTTACGCTGTTGATTTAAGGACCTGCCGCGGCTTTTTGAACCAATGTTTTATACAGTTCTCCTTGTTGCCCCAGCAGTTCCCCTCGGATGCGGTGAAAGTGGCATATATCCTGTCCTTGCTTGATGGGAAAGCCTTAATATGGGCTTCTCCCCTTTGGGAAAACAATGATTCTTCACTAACGGACTTACAACAGTTCATCGTGAACTTTCGCCAGGCCTTTGATGAGCCCGCCCGAGTAGCCACTGCTATGTCTGATCTGCTGCAACTTCGTCATGGGGCTCGTTCCTTGGCAGATTATGCAATGGAGTTTCGGACTTTAGCCCTGGAAGTAGGTTGGCAAGATGGTAGTCTTAAGGCCATCTTCCTGGAAGGCCATTCCGGACGCATAAAGTATGAAATTGCGGCTCGAGACCTGCCGGAGGACCTCAACGCCCTGATTGAGATGGCTGCCTGCATTGACCGCCGCCTACAACAACGGGCCAAGGAGCAATGCTCCTCTCTCCATAGTCCTGCTCGTGGGCTGAGACCTGTGCCCTCTCCCAAGATTTCACGTCCAGAAGCTCCAACCTGCGAACCCATGCAGCTGGGATGGGCCCCACTTTCTGTTGAAGAAAGGCAACGCCGCCATTCGTTGAAGTTGTGTTTATGTGCCAGAAGGGCTACTTCTTGGCACGCTGCCAGGAGCGTGCAGAAAATGCCAAAGCCTAGGAGGTCGGGAGGAGCTCCTCCTAGGCTGTGCTACAGCTCCTCAGTGTACTGTCCCTGTTACTCTGGAATATCCCGGAGGCTCCTTTGAGATGATGGCATTCCTGGATTCTGGAGCCAGAGGTAATTTCATCCTGCACGACTTAGTCTCCCAGTTGAGAATCCCTACGCATAGATGGGAGGTCCCATTACAAATTACCTCTATCCAGGGGACGCTCCTTCCTGGACCTGTCCAGATGTCCACGGCACCCATTACGGTCCGCACCGGGGTGATCCATTTGGAGGAGATAGCTTTCCTAGTGTTGGATAAGGCTGTCCACCCTGTGGTGCTAGGGTTGCCGTGGTTACAGAAACACTCGCCCACGATTCAGTGGGATATGCTACAAATTGTCAAATGGAGTCCTTTTTGCCTAGCTAATTGTATGAAAGTGGCTAAGATTCCCGCACTTCCATTGATGCACTCTGCCGTAGGTCCTCCTGCACCTTATGAGGACTTTACGGATGTATTCTCCAAGACCAAGGCGGAGATTCTTCCGCAGCATCGTCGTATGACTGTTCTATAGACTTGCTACCTGGTACTATGCCCCCCCGAGGAAGGATATATTCCTTATCCTTACCTGAGACCCGGGTCATGTCCGAGTACATTGTAGAGAATTTGGCCAAGGGATTTATCTGCCCGTCCAAGTCGCCTGCAGGGGCAGGCTTCTTTTTTGTCAGCAAGAAATACGGCTCACTGAGGCCGTGCATAGACTATCGAGGCCTAAATGCTATTACCAAGCGAGACCGTTACCCGCTACCGTTAATCCTGGAGCTCCTTGATTGGCTTCAGGGAGTGAAGATTTTCACAAAGTTGGACTTATGAGGAGCGTACAATTTAGTCAGAATCCGTCCCGGAGATGAGTGGAAAACCGCGTTTAATACCCGAGACAGGCATTACGAGTACCTCGTGACGCCTTTTGGTGTATGTAATGCCCCGGCAGTGTTCCAGCACATGAATGAGGTGTTGCGGGACCTTCTGAACACCTGCGTAATTGTTTACCTCGACGACGTGTTAGTCTACTCCCAGGACCTGCTGTCACACTGTCAGCTTGTCCGTCAAATGCTCCAGATACTTAGGGAACATGGTCTGTACGCAAAACTGGAAAAGTGTAGTTTTGAGAAGACGTCCCTGCCGTTCCTAGGCTACATAGTCTCTGCAGCAGGCTTTCAGATGGATCCTGAGAAAGTGGCGGTTATTAAGAATTGGCCCCGGCCGAGGGGTCTTAAAGCATTGCAATGCTTCCTCGGCTTTTCCAATTTCTACTGTCACTTTATTCCTAACTACTCTCGTATTGTGGCCCCGTTGACTGCCCTCACCAGAAAGGGGGCTAACGCGGTGGATTGGCCTGCTACTGCCTGCCAAGCTTTTGAGGCCCTTAAGGAAGCCTTCTTGTTAGACACCTGCCTTTGTCAGCCGGATCCCAGCCGGCCCTTTGTGGTGGAAGTTGATGCCTCTAATGTGGCCGGTGGGGGGGGGGGGGGGGGGGGCTGTGCTGAGCCAGTACTCTGATTCTGGACAGTTGTTGCCCTGTTCATATTTTTTGAAGAAATTCTCCCCGGCAGAGAGCATCTACTGTGTTGGTGACAAAGAGTTGCTAGCCATGAAACTTGCCCTGGAGGAATGGAGACAGTGGTTGGAAGGAGCTAACCATCCGGTTACGATTTACACCGATCACAAAACCCTGGCATTCTTGAAGCAAGCCCAATGCCTGAATCCAAGACAAGCCCGGTGGTCGCTGTTTTTTGATTGATTTGACTACCTTACGCTATCGACCCGGCTCTAAGAACGTTCGAGCAGACGCGCTTTTGCGCTCCTCTGAGGTCGAAGAGACTCCTGACACACCTCAGTATATCTTGGATCCTGAGAAAGTAAGTCTTGCAGCAACCTTGGTGTCCTCTCAAGGGAAGACAGTCGTTCCACGTTGCACCGGGAGAGCAGTTCTCACTTGGGCCCATGACTCCCTCACTGGGGGCCATGCTGGTTGGAAAGGGACTTTAGATTTGCTAAACCGATTTTACTGGTGGCCAATGGTGAGACAGGACGTCCAAGCTTTTGTGGGCTCACGCCCTACCTGTTCTGTTCAGAAGCTGCTCATCGGGAAGCCCAGGGGCCTGTTGCAACCATTGCCCATCCTGGTGGAGCCTTGGACACACATCTCCACCGATTTCGTTGTGCACCTTCCTGCCTCAGGAGGTAATTCGGTCATCTGGGTAACCGTGGACCGATTTTCCAAGATGGCACACTTTGTTCCCTTGCCAAAGCTACCTTCTGCACCCGACCTGGCTGGCCTGTTCGCTCAGCATATCTTTAGACTTCACGGTCTCCCACAGGATATAGTCTCCGATCAAGGACCACAGTTTACAGCTTGTTATTGGAAAGCCCTATGCAAATGCTTCAGTGTGCAACTTAGTCTTTCGTCTGTGTTCCATCCTCAAAGTAATGGGCAAATGGAACGAACCAATCGAACCTTGAAGACTTTTCTCCATGCCTTCGTGAACGAATGACAAGATAATTGGGCCAAACAACTCCCATGGGCGGAGTTCTCGTATAATAATCACACGCACACTGCTACTGGAAGTTCGCCGTTCCTCGTTGTTTATGGGAAGCAACTTCGACCGCCCCTACCTTCGTCTGAACCTAGTGCACTCCCGGCAGTGCAACTCTCAGTTCGCCAGCTTCGTTCCTTGTGGATCTCTACCCAGGAAAAGATCCGTAAAGCTGCCCTGTCCGCCAAGAAGTGGGCAGATAGGCATTGTCAGCCAGCACTCATCTTCCTCCCAGGAGACCGTGTCTGGCTTAGCACCAGAAATCTACAGCTACGTATTCCATCTAGAAGACTAGCTCTGAAATTCTGTGAGCCTTTTCGAGTCGCCGAACGAGTGGGAGCAGTCTCATACCATCTACGCCTACCTTCCTCCATGCGCATACATGACGTATTCCATGTATCATTGCTGAAGCCTCTTGTGTTATCCAGGTACCACTCCCGGGCTCCTGAACCATCGGATCCTTCAGTACCGGATAAGGTCACGTATCAAGTGCGTGAAGTTTTGGATGCCCGGTTTCATCAATGCTGATGGGAATACTTGCTTGCCTGGGGGGGTTGCGGACCCGAGGATAATTCTTGGGAACCGGCCCTTAACATCCTCGACAAGGATTTGTTATGGCAGTTCCATCTGGACCACCCAAGTAAACCCGGACCGGCTAAGAGGGGCGTAAGAGGGGAGGTACTGTTGCGGTCCTGGCCGCATGCACCGCGGCCAGGCCCTTACTTCCACGCTCCCAGACCTGCTCCCGCTTCCTGAGGCCTGGTTTGCGCCCTGTTTGGTGGCGTCCCCGCTGGGGCTGCACCCCCACGAAGTCTCCCGCGGACGCCCTGCTTCTAGGCGCGTGTGTGCACCACTTGGGCGCTTTTCTAGGCCATTTCCCACCAGTGGTGACTCCGCCCAACTCCTGACGTTAGATGCCGTGGCCTTGATAAGCTGGCCGCGGCCATCCAGTCTTTGCCTTGCAACGGGTTTGCCTCCTGGTTCCCTGTTGCGCTGTGCCCCGGAGTGACCTGCCTTGTTTCGTCGCTCCATTCCTGCTATAGTACCTGCTTGGTTCCTGCCCGCCTGCTACAGTACCTGCTACGGTTCCTGCCTGGTTCCAGTATTCTGTAGGGATGTGCATTCGGATTGACCGCATATGGAAAACGCAACTCAATATTTTTTTTTAACTTAAAAAAAAGATGGGGCCTATACGAGCAGATTTCCGACATAAATGAACATAGATATGTCGGATACGGCGAATCGCCATGCGCGCGCTTTCTCGCCGCCATTACCTGCGACTCGAGCTCGGAGCCCCGGATTACCTGAAAATGGCGGCGCCCCTGCGGTAACCATGCCAACCTGTCTGACCCTGTCCTGTGAGTCTCAGTGACTCACAGGAAAGGGTGGGACAGGTCGGCATGGATACCGGAACGCAGCGAATCTGCGTTCACCTTTTCAGAGAAGCACTGAATGCAGCGAATCGCGCTGTCATTCCGTGCTTCTCTGAGGATTTCCTGACGAGCCAGCAGCACTATAAAAGCAGCAGCAGCACGAGGACTGACGGACATTGTCAGCGATTCAGTGGGGAGGTGGGGTCGGGATCGGGATCGTGCAGGGTGGGCTTAGGCAGGCTGAGGCAGAGAAGATAGCAGAACCCGATTTGATAGACAACACAGAACAGAACCAGATTTGATAGACAACACAGAACAGATTCTTTGTTAGGGAAAAAAAAAAAAGAACATTCTTATTGAGTGAGTCTGTACATTTTATCCTGGGCAGTGCCAGGCAGGGCTGGCAGTACTCTGCCTCATATTTGCTATTTTTAAACAGACTTAAAAGCATTCTCCTTGAGTGGTTCAGTGCTGGCTGGGCAGCAGTTCCAGGGCTGGGAGTACTCTGCCTCATATCTACTTTAGTTCTATGTGCACTGCAGTGCACACAGACAGACACATTCCGTGCATTGCCAGGCAGGCAGTGAGGCAGTGGGCATTGTAAACAGAGTGAACATTGCCCTTCAGCGAGTCTGTTACATTTGCTATTTTTAAACAGACTTAAAAGCATTCTCCTTGAGTGGTTCAGTGCTGGGTGGGCACTGGGCAGCAGTTCCAGGGCTGGGAATACCCTGCCTCATATCTACTTTAGTTCTATGTGCACTGCAGTGCACACAGACAGACACATTCCGTGCATTGCCAGGCAGACAGTGAGGCAGTGGGCATTGTAAACAGAGTGAACATTGCCCTTCAGCGAGTCTGTTACATTTGCTATTTTTAAACAGACTTAAAAGCATTCTCCTTGAGTGGTTCAGTGCTGGGTGGGCACTGGGCAGCAGTTCCAGGGCTGGGAGTACCCTGCCTCATATCTACTTTAGTTCTATGTGCACTGCAGTGCACACAGACAGACACATTCCGTGCATTGCCAGGCAGGCAGTGAGGCAGTGGGCATTGTAAACAGAGTGAACATTGCCCTTCAGCGAGGCTGTTACATTTGCTATTTTTAAACAGACTTAAAAGCATTCTCCTTGAGTGGTTCAGTGCTGGGTGGGCAGCAGTTCCAGGGCTGGGAGTACTCTGCCTCATATCTACTTTAGTTCTATGTGCACTGCAGTGCACACAGACAGACACATTCCGTGCATTGCCAGGCAGGCAGTGAGGCAGTGGGCATTGTAAACAGAGTGAACACATTCTCCTTCAGTGGTTCAGTGCTGGGTGGGCAGCAGTTCCAGTGCTGGGAGTACCCTGCCTCATATCTACTTTAGTTCTATGTGCACTGCAGTGCACACAGACAGACACATTCCGTGCATTGCCAGGCAGGCAGTGAGGCAGTGGGCATTGTAAACAGAGTGAACATTGCCCTTCAGCGAGTCTGTTACATTTGCTATTTTTAAACAGACTTAAAAGCATTCTCCTTGAGTGGTTCAGTGCTGGGTGGGCAGTGCCAGGGCTGGCACTGGCAGTTCTCTGCCTCATATCTACTGAAAAGGAAGCTTGTTCTCTGTGCACTCACTGCACACACACAGACAGACACATTCCGTGCATTGCCAGGCAGGCAGTGAGGCAGTGGGCATTGTAAACAGAGTGAACATTGCCCTTCAGCGAGTCTGTTACATTTGCTATTTTTAAACAGACTTAAAAGCATTCTCCTTGAGTGGTTCAGTGCTGGGTGGGCAGCAGTTCCAGGGCTGGGAGTACTCTGCCTCATATCTACTTTAGTTCTATGTGCACTGCAGTGCACACAGACAGACACATTCCGTGCATTGCCAGGCAGGCAGTGAGGCAGTGGGCATTGTAAACAGAGTGAACATTGCCCTTCAGCGAGTCTGTTACATTTGCTATTTTTAAACAGACTTAAAAGCATTCTCCTTGAGTGGTTCAGTGCTGGGTGGGCAGTGCCAGGGCTGGCACTGGCAGTACTCTGCCTCATATCTACTGAAAAGGAAGCTTGTTCTCTGTGCACTCACTGCACACACACAGACAGACACATTCCGTGCATTGCCAGGCAGGCAGTGGGCATAAACAGAGTGAAGATTGGCCTTAAGCGAGTCTGTTCAATTTGTTATTTTTAAACAGACTTAACCGCATTGTCCTTGAGTGGTTCAGTGCTGGGTGGGCAGCAGTTCCAGGGCTGGGAGTACCCTGCCTCATATCTACTGAAAAGGAAGCTTGTTCTCTGTGCACTCACTGCACACACACAGACAGACACATTCCGTGCATTGCCAGGCAGGCAGTGAGGCAGTGGGCATTGTAAACAGAGTGAACATTGCCCTTCAGCGAGTCTGTTACATTTGCTATTTTTAAACAGACTTAAAAGCATTCTCCTTGAGTGGTTCAGTGCTGGGTGGGCAGTGCCAGGGCTGGCACTGGCAGTTCTCTGCCTCATATCTACTGAAAAGGAAGCTTGTTCTCAGTGCACTCACTGCACACACACAGACAGACACATTCTGTGCATTGCCAGGCAGGCAGTGAGGCAGTGGGCATTGTAAACAGAGTGAACACATTCTCCTTCAGTGGTTCAGTGCTGGGTGGGCAGCAGTTCCAGTGCTGGGAGTACCCTGCCTCATATCTACTTTAGTTCTATGTGCACTGCAGTGCACACAGACAGACACATTCCGTGCATTGCCAGGCAGGCAGTGAGGCAGTGGGCATTGTAAACAGAGTGAACATTGCCCTTCAGCGAGTCTGTTACATTTGCTATTTTTAAACAGACTTATAAGCATTCTCCTTGAGTGGTTCAGTGCTGGGTGGGCAGCAGTTCCAGGGCTGGGAGTACCCTGCCTCATATCTACTGAAAAGGAAGCTGGTTCTCTGTGCACTCACTGCACTCACACAGACAGACACATTCCGTGCATTGCCAGGCAGGCAGTGAGGCAGTGGGCATTGTAAACAGAGTGAAGATTGGCCTTCAGCGAGTCTGTTCAATCTGCTATTTTTAAACAGACTTAACCGCATTGTCCTTGACTGGTTCAGTGCTGGGTGGGCAGTGCCAGGGCTGGCACTGGCAGTACTCTGCCTCATATCTACTGAAAAGGAAGCTGGTTCTCTGTGCACTCACTGCACACACACAGACAGACACATTCCGTGCATTGCCAGGCAGGCAGTGGGCATTGTAAACAGAGTGAAGATTGGCCTTCAGCGAGTCTGTTCAATCTGCTATTTTTAAACAGACTTAACCGCATTGTCCTTGACTTGGTCCGTTCATTTTGTTATTTTAAACAGACTGAGCATTCTTCTTGAGTGGGTCTGTTAATTTAGTTATTTTAAACTGACCGAACATTATTATTGTGGGACAGTGGGCAGTGTTACCACTAGTACTCATTGACATTAAATCCATAATGTCAGGGAAAGGGAGATGCAAGCGACTTAGTGGGAATGGCAGCGGAGGCACCGCAAAAGACACCAGCGCAACACCACCAGTACAGGTAAAAAGGCAACTGTCGCAATCAAACGTCTTTGTAGGGGATGGCAGTTCCATGGCAAAAAAAAAGAAATCAGACCATGAAACTTTGCAATCGCCAGCACGTGTTTCTGGCACTGTAGTTTTGGAGGAGAGTGAAGAGGAGGCAGAGTCTAGCCAGACAAAAGTTACACACCCAAGAGCAGCCAGGGGACAGAAGTGTCCTGCAAAACTTCGCGGTGACAAGGTAGCGCTGGCACTGTTAGCTTCTGATTCAGAAGAAGAATCTTCTTGGATGGGATTCTCATCAGAAACGGAAGATGTAATTCCTGAGCAATCTTCGGTAGAATTGTCAGTTAGTCCTGTTTTAGCCTCCACCTCCAGAAATCTGCGGCAGGGGAGACATTCCACTGATATCGAGGAGGAGGAAGAGCTGTCAGAAGGGAGACAGAGGGTGACTGTTGCCCCCGCTGGCATTGCTTCGCCGGGTGCAGTGGGTGCACCACCCACACCCAGTAGTACCTCAACTCCAGTGCCACCATCCACCCCCAGGGCGGGAAAGAGAGGAGGATCACAAAAGAAATCTGCGATCTGGGCACATTTTAAAGTGACAGAAGACCCGCGTTATGCTCGGTGTAATTACTGTGCCAGGGATATTAGCAGAGGCAAGCAACTGGGACATCTGTCAAATTTTGGCATGGAGTATCATATTAAGAGGCAACACCCAACAAGATTACTGCCATCTGGGGATGGTAGCATTTTCCGTCAGGGGACCCCTTCCCCTTCCAACCAGGGTGCAGTGGTAGGAAAGCAGCAGAGTCAGCCCACGCCCTCATACCCTTCTAGCAGTCAGGCGGCAGGCCAGAAACCCACTGACATGTGGGAGAAGCGACAATGCACCATGGAGGAAATGGGGGTGGAGTGCGGTAACGCTATCCCGGGGTAGGAGGCAGGCAGCCGCAAAAGTAGTAACCAGGAGCATTGGGGAAATGATTGCCCTTGATGACCAGCCCCTGCAGTTAGTGGAGAATGTGGGTTTCAAACGTTTCTTGAAGGTCGTACTTCCAAATTACAAAGTCCCCTCCAGAACCACATTTAGTAGAAAGGTCATCCCCAGCCTGTACAAGCACTGTGTCAGTCGCGTGCAAGCACTGCTAGGAAAGGCAGACGGAAGAGTGCATTTCACCTGCGATATCTGGACCGCCATGAATGCTGCACACTCTTACCTCTCTCTGACAGCACACTGGTGGGACATGGCAGAGGCAGGGGCAGCCAGCAGCTCTATTACTGAACAAGCATCAGGGTGGAGGTGGGCTTTACTGAACACCCACCTGACGGACCATTCCCATACCGCTGCCAATATTCTAGCATGCATCAGAAAGATGCTGGCGAGCTGGAAAGTACACCAGCGAGACAGTAAAACGCGGGCAGGCTTTTTTGTCACAGACAACGGTGCAAACATGGTTAAGGCAATAAGCGATGGGCGGTTTAAGAACATCCGATGTTTTGCACACACTCTGCATCTGGTAGTGAAGTCAGGTTTGGGCTTGGAGTCCAAGGACAAGGAGACTGAATACCTGCGTCGGTTAATACACAAGTGCAGGAACATAGCAGCACACTTCCACAGAAGTGTCAGGGCGGGGCAGGTTCTCCGAGAAAAGCAGACTGATTTGGATATGCCTCAGAAGCGTCTCATTCAAGACGTTGCCACCCGGTGGAATTCAACCTTTATGATGCTGGAGAGGTTACTGGAGCTGCAGACACCCCTTCATGAACTTTCTGGTACAATAGACATAGGTGTGCAGAATCCCCTAGGGCATCACGATTGGTTAGTCATGAGTCAGCTGGTAAAAATCCTGCAGCCCTTCAAGGACATCACGGAGGAGCTGAGTTCCAGAAGTTCCACCTTGGCTGACATCATCCCTATAGTGAAATTCCTGGATGACCATTTGGAAGGCATTAAACGGCAAGAGGGAATGACTGCTGAGGTGCTGCAGTGTGTGGACGTTTTGCAGCAGCAGGTGAAAGACAGATTAAGGCCTTTAACAGAGGACAGCACATACATGCTCGCCTCTGTCTGTGATCCCCGTGTGAAAGGTAAACTCGCCCTACAGACCAATTGTCTGTCATTTGTGAAGGAGCTGTTGTTAGCACAGGTCCGTGAACAGGAGCACCATAGGTGGAGACAGATTAGGCTTGAAGCACAGGTGGAAACAGCAGGCACGTCACAGAGTTGTGCTGCTGCTAGCCCTGGCAGGAGAAGGACTGTGTCAGTGACAGATACTATTATTAGTGCGTCCACCTCAACGTCAGAACGCCCAAGGCATGTTGGCCATAAAGATACATCAGTTGTGCAACGGGCGAGAGAGAAAGTAACTGGATTGAGTGACTCTCAGCCCTCCCAAGCACAAGAGGAGACAGCAGCAGAGCTGTCAGTGACACGGTATCTCTCAGAGCCGATAGAGAACACGCAGACAGATCCGCTGGCATATTGGGCACACAAGTCCACTGTCTGGCCACACCTAGCCAAAGTGGCTGAAGGATATCTGTCATGTCCACCAACCAGTGTGCCCAGTGAACGTGTTTTTTCAATGACAGGGGATATCATGAGCCCTCACCGCTCAAGGCTGTCACCGGTCTTGATGGAAATGCTAGTGTTTTTGAAAGTAAACCTGCCATTGCTTGGCTTTCCCGATTTTCCTTGTGAATGGCAAGATGAATAAAAGCTATTGAAAGGAGCCTTGCAGCAGTTCCAATTGCCTCCTATGCTCAAGATAATGTAAGCACTGCAGCACATGTTCTTGACATGAATCGCTGTGCCTGACCGGCATCTACTGTGCAGCCCTTGTGTTCCCACAAGTGTTTTAACTCCGTTGCTGTTCCTGCCTGTACCTCCAGGCATTGTGTTCCTACTGGTGTTTTAACTCCATTGCTGTGCTTGCCTGTCCCTCCAGGCCTTGTGTCCCTAGCCGGGATTGACCTCTGTCCTCCAATGATGTGCCTGTTCCTCCAGGCCTTGTGTCCCTAGCTGGGCAGTTCCGTTTTGTTATTTTAAACAGACTGAGCATTGTCCTTCAGAGTGGGTCTGTTGATATTGCTATTTTAAACAGACTGAGAATTGACCTTCAGAGTGGGTCCGTTAATTTTGTTCTTTTAAACAGACTGAGCATAGTCCTTGAGTGGGTCCGTTAATTTTGTTCTTTTAAACAGACTGAGCATGGTCCTTCAGAGTGGGTCCGTTCATTTTCTTATTTTAAACAGACTGAGCATTCTTCTTCAAGGCCGAAGTGGAGAAGGGTTCCATGTGAACAACAGTTCAACATGGGTCAGTCGGTCCTAAGAGATAGGCGAGAGCCGTTCCGAAGGGACGGGCGAAGGCCTCCGTCGCCCTGGGCCAATCGAAAGGGAGTCGGGTTCAGATCCCCGAACCCGGAGTGGCGGAGATTCGGCGCTGGGCTCTTCCCTCTTCACTCGCCGTTACTGAGGGAATCCTGGTTAGTTTCTTTTCCTACGCGGCTTGTGTCCCTAGCTGGGATTGACCTCTGTCCTCCAATGATGTGCCTGTTCATCCAGACCTTGTGTTCCCACGCGTATTCTTATTTCTGAGAGATTTTCCGATTCCTTTGTCATCAGCTAAAGTGCATAAGATGCGTTGATGAATAGTTTTGAAGATGACACATCTGGCTTTATAGATGATACGGAAGTGGACGGGTAGCCAATGTAACTCTTTCAGAATGGGAGATATGTGGTCTCTCTTTCTTGCGCCTGTTAGTAATCGGGCTGCTGAATTTTGAACCATCTGTAGTGGTTTGGAATAGGATGAGGGCAGACCTAGCAATAGGGAACTGCAGTAGTCTAATTTCGCAAAAATGACTGCTTCGATGATCGTTCTGAAGTCTTGAGCATGGAAAAGAGGTCTTATCCTCTTCCGAACCTGGAGTTTATAGAAGCAGTCTTTGGTTGTTTTGTTGATATGTGCCTTGAAGTTTAGCCGGTTGTCTATTATCACTCCTAACTCTCTAACTTGTGTGGTAGGTAGGTTGGTGGGAAGAGTAGTGTTGGAGATATTGTTTTCAGGAGAGATGAGTAGGATTTCTGTCTTGGATGAGTTTAAGATGAGGTGTAGGTTGTTTACTACTTGTTTGATTTTCTGGTGGCATGTTTCCCAGTACTCAAGAGTTTTACAGTATGTGTCTTTGATAGGGATGATGATTTCAATATCATCTGCGTAAAGGAAGTACTTTAGATTGAGGTCGGTAAAAAGTTGGCAGAGAGGAAGAAGATAGATATTAAATAGGGTCGGAGACAATGAAGAACCTTGAGGGACTCCTATGACAGAGTCAAATCTTGAGGATTCCTTGTTTTGGAGTTTAACTTTGTAACCTCTGTAATTGAGAAACGTTTTGAACCAGGATAGGACGGTGCCGCTGATTCCTATGGACGAAAGCTGGTTTAGGAGGATGGCGTGGTTGACCGTGTCGAACGCTGCGGAAAGGTCTAACAAGATCAATAGGAAAGAGTTTCCTTTGTCGAGGCCCATTAAGATATAATATTATATCTTATAGTTGTGGTTTGGATCATATTCTTTAGGTGAAGACGGTTGTCTATAATTACTCCCAGGTCTCTCACATGGTTGTGGGTGAGAAGGTGTTTGTGATGGATCTGAGATGGGAGGTTTTCTTGCTTGTAGGAAATGAAGAGGAGTTTAGTTTTAGAGGCATTGAGGACCAGGTTTACACTGTTGAGGAGATTAGTGGTGGCTTGTAAGCTGTTGTTCCAAAGTGCGATGGCTTTGTTAATAGATTCTGTTATGGGAATAAGAATCTGAACATCGTCTGCATAGATGTAGTGAATGAGGTTAAGACTACTTAACAGTTGGCAAAGGGGAAGGAGGAAACGGCGGGAGAAACGGCAAAGCTGCTGCCAGGGGGGGCTATAACACGCGCCGCCGGAGCGGCGGGCCACCTGCCCCCCCTGGGCCTTCCCAGCTGACACGGAGCCGGTTGTGGCGCTCCGCCGCGGAGGAAATGCGCCCTGCGGCCGTCCGGGAGGCGTTCCCCGCCCCCCCGCGAAAGGGGTGGGGGATCCGCCGAAACCCCGGTCCCACCGAACCCGCCGGGTTCAATCCTCCAGGCGGACTGCACGCACCCCACCCGTTTAACTCTTAACGGTTTCCCGCCCTTTTGAACTCGCTCTTGAAAGTTTTTTTCCACTTTCCCTTACGTACTTATTGATTTTATTTATTTATACCGGCATTGCATCCTCTGTAGGCTTCCCTGGTGGGTCTTGTGCATTTGAATAAACGAAGAGGAATTTGTAGGTCGATTATGGTGTGTTGGTGAATGATTTCTTATATCAAGGTGATGGATTTGTAAATGACTCTGAACTGAATTGGTAACCAGTGGAGGTCTTTTAGGACTGGGGAAATGTGGCCTCCTTTCCTAGTGTTTGTTAGTAGACGGGCTGCTGCTTTTTCAACCATTTGGAGTGGTTTTGTGTATGAGGAAGGGAGTCCAAGAAATGTAGAGTTGCAGTAGTAGAAAATGAGGGCTTGGAGGATGGTTCTGAAGTCTTTGGCGTGGAAGAGTGGTCTTATCCTTTTTTAAACTTGCAGTTTATAGAAGCAGTCTTTGGTGGTTTTATTGATATGGGATTTCAAGTTTAGTTAATTGTCGATTAGCACACCTAGATCCCTCACATGAGTAGTTTGTAGGTTGGTTGGGAGACAAGCTGTGAGATTGTTGTCAGGAGTTATGAGTAATACTTCAGTTTTAGAGGAGTTTAGTACCAGATTTAGGTTTTTGAGGAGGCTTTTGATTTCTAGGTGACAGGAATCCCAGTATTCGAGGGTTTTTGTGTATGATTCTTTGATGGGGATCAGGATCTGGATGTCGTCAGCATAGAGAAAGTGTATTAAATTGAGGTTGGTAAGGAGTCGGCAGAGTGGTAGGAGGTAAATATTATAGAGTTTAGGGGATAAAGAGGAACCTTGTGGGACTCCGATGGCCGAGTCGTGGCGTGGTGATTCTTTGTTCTGGATTTTTACCTTATAACCTCTGTTGGTTAGCAACAATTTGAACCAGGCGAGCGCCAATCCAGAGATTCCGATTGCTACTAGCTGTTTCATCGGTCTCGTGCCAGTATTCAGCCTTACACGGAGTTTACCACCCGCTTTGGGCTGATTTCCCAAAGAACCCGACTCAGAGAAGACCCGGTCCCGGCGCGCCGGGGGCCACTACCGGCCTAACACCGTCCGCGGGCTGATCCTCCATCAGAAGGACTTGGGCCCCCGAGCGGCGCTGGGGAGGCGGTCTTCCGTATGCCACATTTCCCGCGCCCGCCGGACAGGCTGGGATTCGGCGCTGGGCTCTTCCCTCTTCACTCGCCGTTACTGAGGGAATCCTGGTTAGTTTCTTTTCCTCCACAGCTTGTGTCCCTAGGTGGTCCCTGCGGGTCGGTACGGCAAGAGCGGTATTCAAACAGCAAGCACTGGGGTATGAAAATACAGACCCCTGTGTACTTACTTGGTAGAGGTTTTGCTAGGAGTAAGAATTTGTTGAGGATAATGTCAGTTTCTTAATAAGATCTCATGCTTTGACTGTTGAGGAGATTAGTGATGGCTTGTAAGCTGTTGTTCCAAAGTGCGATGGCTTTGTTAATAGATTCTGTTATGGGAATAAGAATCTGAACATCGTCTGCATAGATGTAGTGAATGAGGTTAAGACTAGTTAACAGTTGGCAAAGGGGAAGGAGGAAACGGCGGGGGAAACGGCGAAGCTGCTGCCAGGGGGGGCTATAACACGCGCCGCCGGAGCGGCGGGCCACCTGTATATACAATATATACAGCTTCTGAGCAGAGAATTTATTGATGGTGCATGTTAGGTGGAGTTCGGGAAGGCTTGCCTGAAAAGCCATGTCTTGAGTCTTTCCAGAAAGGTTAGGAGGCGAGGTTCATTTCTGAGATCTCCCCATGTACAACATTTTGAATTAAACATGCCACTTTTTATTGTATGCGATATTGGATGGACATGCACAGCATTCCAGGTCAAACCCTTTTAGAGACGTCAAGCCTCGACAGACAAAGTAAAGAGTAAGACATTGTTGAACTTGGAGGTGGACCCTTGTCCGGGGGAAACGGCGAAGCTGCTGCTGGGGGGGGGGGGGGGGCAATAACATGCGCCGGAGCCGGTATTTACCCTTAGATGGAGTTTACCACCCACTTTGGCCTGCATTCCCAAACAAACAGACTACGAGAAAACCCGGTCCCGGAGCACCGGGGGTCGCTACCGGCCTAACACCGTCCGCGGGCTGAGGCTTGATGAGAAGGACTTGGGCCCCCGAGCGGCGCCAGAGAGGCGATCTTCCGTACGCCACATTTCCCGCGCCCGCCGGACGAGCGGGGATTCGGCGCTGGGCTCTTCCCTCTTCACTCGCCGTTACGGAGGGAATCCTGGTTAGTTTCTTTTCCTCCGCGGCTTGTGTCCATAGGTGGGATTGACCTCTGTCCTAGAATGATGTGCCTCTTCATCCAGGCCTAGTGTTCCTACTGGTGTTTTAAGTCCATTGCTGTGCCTGCCTGTTCATCCAGACCTTGTGTTCCCACACGTATTATTATTTCTGAGAGATCTTCCAATTCCTTTGTCATTTTCTGAAGTGCATAAGTAGGGTAGGCTAAATGAGGAGAATATTGGAGGGGCGAAGTTCCATATTCAAAGCTGAGTAGCTGTACTTATCTAGTGAAAGTTTGAAGGATCAGGGAAGGCTTGTAAGAATAGCCAAGTTTGTTAATAGATTCTGTTATGGGAATAAGAATCTGAACATCGTCTGCATAGATGTAGTGAATGAGGTTAAGACAAGTTAACAGTTGCCAAAGGGGAAGGAGGAAACGCCGGGAGGGGGGGCTATAACACGCGCCGCCGGAGCAGCGGGCCACCTGCCCCCCCTGGGCCTTCCCAGCCGACCCGTTGCCGGTCGCGGCGCACCGCCAAGGAGGAAATGCGCCCTGCGGGGGCCGGGGCCGTCCGGGAGGCGTTCCCCGCCCCTCCCCCACCCCCCGCGAAAGGGGTGGGGGTGGGGGATCTGCCGAAACCCCGGTCCGACCGAACCCGCCGGGTTGAATCCTGCGGGCAGACTGCACGGACCCCACCCATTTACCTCTTTACAATTTCACGCCCTCTTGAACTCCCTCTTCAAAGTTGTTTTCAACTTTCCCTTGCGGTACTTACTTATTTATTTTATTTATTTAAGGTTTTTTTATACCGGCATTCATGAAATCGTTCACATGATGTCGCTTTACAGAAAACAGGGGTGCAAAGAAAACAACCTATAACATAAATACACGTGGTGAAGAGATGCAGTTACAATTAACTGGGGCTATGAACTGGGAGTGTAAGAAATAAAGAGGGATAGAGGAGGTTAATTATATACATGTGTAGAATATAAAAATATACAAGAGTACATTACAAATATGGCGTCCAATATATACAGCTTCTGAGCTGAGAATTTATTGATGGTGTGTGTTAGGTGCAGTTCGGGAAGGCTTGCCTGAAAAGCCATGTCTTGAGTCTTTTCCGAAAGGTTAGGAGGCAAGGTTCATTTCTGAGATCTGGGGGGATGGAGTTCCATAACGGTGGACCTGCTGTGGAAAGGGCTCAATCTCTAAAGGTGCTGTGATAAGTGGTTTTGGAGGGTGGAACAAGGAGGCATCCTCTGTAGGCTTCCCTGGTCGGTCTTGTGCATTTGTATAAACGGAGAGGAATTTGTAGGTCGATTATGGTGTGTTGGTGAAAGATTTTGTATATCAAGGTGATGGATTTGTAAATGACTCTGAACTGAATTGGTAACCAGTGGAGGTCTTTTAGGACTGGGGAAATGTGGTCTCTTTTCCTAGTGTTTGTTAGTAGACGGGCTGCTGCGTTTTGAACCATTTGGAGTGGTTTTGTGTATGAGGAAGGGAGTCCAAGAAATGTAGAGTTGCAGTAGTCTAATTTGGAGAAAATGAGGGCTTGGAGGATCCTGGTTAGTGTCTTTTCCTCCGCGGCTTGTGTTCCTAGCTGTGATTGAACTCTGTCCTCGAATGATGTGCCTCTTCATCCAGGCCTTGTGTCCCTAGCTGGGATCGACCTCTGTGCTCGACTGCTGCGCCTCTTCATCCCGGCCTTGTGTTCCCACAAGTGTTTTAACTCCGTTGCTGTGCCCGTTCCTGCAGGCCTTGTGTTCCTCTGGGGATAGGGAAATACATACAGTAACTGAGTGTAAGCAAGTATGATTTGCATTGAATACAAGAATGTCAGTATATAAAAATGACAAATAAATATAAAAATAAATGAAGTGCTATAAACTTTTTAAAAAAAGAATATAAATCCATAAAAAAAAATTGTACTATCCGAGTATCAGTGTTCATCCATGTTCCTACTGGTGTTTTAACTCCATTGCTGTGCCTGCCTGTTCATCCAGGCCTTGTGTTCCCACAGGTGTTTTAACTCAGTGGCGGTGCCTGTTCATCCAGGCCTTGTGTTCCTCTGGGGATAGGGAAATACCTACAGTACCTGAGTGTAATCAAGTATGACGTGCTAGAAACGTTTTCGAATAAGAATATAAATACATTAAAAAAACACATAATTACTATCCGAGTATCCGTGTTCATCCAGGCCTTGTGTTCCCACAGGTGTTTTAACTCAGTGGCTGTGCCTGTTCATCCAGGCCTTGTGTTCCCACAAGTGTTTTAACCTGGTTGCTGTGCCTGTTCATGCAGGCCTTGTGTCCCTAGCTGGAATTGACCTCTGTCCTCGAATGATGTACCTGTTCATCCAGGCCTTGTGTTCCCACACGTATTCTTATTTATTTATTTATTTATTTATTTAATGTCTTTTTTATACCGATAACCGTTCACACATCATATCGGTTTACAGTTAAACAGGAACCATTGGGCAGAACCCTTACATATAACATTATTTGTGAGAGATCCTAGGCTCCAATTCGTTTGTCATCAGCTGAAGTGCGTAAGTACAGTCTGAATTCACTAGACGCCAACGGAATTCACTAGACGCCAACGATATTCACTGGACGCCAATGTAAACACCGGGTACACACAACTCTAGGGGTGGACCCGTTCCAGGGAGTCCTTCCCTGAACAAGCATGAGGGTGGAGGTGGGCTTTACTGCACACCCACCTGACGGACCATGCCCATACCGCTGCCAATATTCTAGCATGCATCAGAAAGATGCTGGCGAGCTACCAGTGTTTTAACCTAGTTCCTGTGCCTGTTCATGCAGGCCTTGTGTCCCTAGCTGGGATTGACCTCTGTCCTCGAAGGAAGTGCCTGTTCATCCAGGCCTTGTGTTCCTACTGCTGTTTTAACTCCATTGCTGTGCCTGCCTGTTCATCCAGACCTTGTGTTCCCACACGTATTCTTATTTCTGAGAGATCCTCCAATTCCTTTGTCATCTGCTGAAGTGCGTAAGTACCGTCTGAATTCACTAGACGCCAACGGAATTCACTAGACGCCAACGATATTCACTGGACGCCAATGTAAACACCGGGTACACACAACTCTAGGGGTGGACCCTTTCCAGGGAGTACTTCCCTGCACAAAGGAAAGGGAACTCTCTCCTGGGCCAATTGATAAGAAAACCACAATGTATAATGGGCGACATATGTACATATACCCAACTCATTAGATTTTTTTTATGTCCATATTGGCCGCAAGTGGGACCCCCTTTCGGACATAAGAAATATGAACATAAAATTTTGCTCTGCACATCCCTAGTATTCTGAGTCTTGCTACAGTTCCTGCCTGGTTCCAGTACCCGAGTCTTGCTACAGATCCTGCCTGGCTCCAGAACCCGATCCCAGTTACAGTATTGCTACTGTCCTAGTCTGGTTCCAGTTACCTGTCCTGATCCACAACCCGTCTAAGTCCCAGCGGCCGGGTCCCTACGGGCTCCTCCCGAGGGGGCTTCGGCTTCCACAGGTGAAGCCACCTAAGTCCCAGCGGTTGGGCTCCTATGGACTCCTCCCGGGGGAGTACCAGATTCTAGGGTGAAGAGCATCTACATCCTGCCTGAACATCTGCCTCCTGGCCTGCTATTCATTAGAGACATTGACCATCTTTCCCAGTCTCCAGCAGGTCGGCCCAAGGGTCCACTAAACCGAGACGCCCACAACATTTCCTGTACCTCTAACTTGGTATCGGTCTCAGATATAGCTTCTGTGGGGCTGGGAGGTTTCTGCAAGGGCCAGGAGAAAATCAGAGGCTTCAGGAGTGAGACATGGAAGATGTTGTGGATTTTCAGATTGGGTGGAAGTTTTCATGGACAGGCAACAACTCCTACTTGTCACAGAAAAGGGACTGGTCTGATAAATATTGGTAAAAACTTGATTGACAGCATCTTAAGGCACAGATTAGTGGTATTCAACCATACTAGTTCTTCAGGCTTGAATTGTGGTGCCAGCTGTAGCTTCCTGTCTGCCTGTTTCTTGAAGCATTTTGCCACTGTGGTGAATAGCTGAGATCATGACTATAGGCTATAGATCATGGCTATAGGGAAAAAGACTGAAAGTGGGACCGGGAGGGGTAGTCCAAAGTGTCTGCTATAGACTATTTGAAATGGTGATGAACCAGTGGAGCTCCCTACATGGTTATTGTGGAACATTTCTGCCCATGGGAGGTGCTGCCATTTTTCCAATGCAAGCTTTACTACTAGGAGCTCACAGTCCCTGATTGTATAGGTTTTTTTGGTGGGAGTAAAGCTTTTGGAGAAGTATAAGCATGGCAATATGGAGCCCTTGGTCATTGTGTTGGATGAGGATAATCCCTATCCCAAGGGCAGAGACATCCATCCCCAAGATGAAAGAGTTTGCTAGGTCAGGATGTCATAAGTAAAGTTCTTGCAATAATTCTTCTTTGAGGCATTGGAAGGCTTGGATAGCCTCCTTTGGCCAGTGTATAGAATCCGCTTTCTTCTTGGTAAAGGCAGTTAGCAGAGCTGCAAGTGAGAAATACCTGAGTATAAACTGCCTGTAGTAATTCGCAAAGCCCAGGAAGCATTGTAACACCTTGAGTTTGATGGGTTTGGGCCAGTCCAAGATGGCCTTTACTTTTGCAGAGTCCACTCAAAACCCGACCAGATAATGATATAACCCAGGAAGGGTAGCTCTTCCTGTTCAAAAGTGAATTTTTCTAGCTTCACATATAGGTGGTGTACCTGCAGTTTCTGTAACACCTGCTTCACGTGCTCTCGATTTTGATCCAATGATCATAAGATGAGAATGTGGGAATACAGAAAGTCTGGAAAAATCTCATTGACTATATGTTGGAACATGGCAGGGGCATTACACAGACCAAATGGCATTATGCAGTACTTGTAATGACCATCCCTTGTATTAAAGGCCATCTTCTACTTGTTGCCTTCTCGTATACATATAAGGATATAAGCCCCCCTTCCCCGGAGATCAAGTTTGGTGAAAATCTGTACACCCTGAAGGCAATCAAAGAGCTCCATGATAAGGGACAAGGGATAGCGGTAATCTATACAGGTCCTAAGGGATCTGTCCTTTTTTCCCAACAAAGAAAAAGCCTGCTCCTGCCAGAGACAAGGAAGGCCAGATGAAGCCGCTTTCCAAGTTTTCTTGAATAAACTATGACATAACAGCAGACTCAGGCACTGATAAGGGGTAGATTCGACCTCAAGGTGGCATCATTCCTCGAAGAAGTGATCTATAGGGCAATTGTAAGATTTGTGCAGGAGTAAGGCCTCCACCTGTTCCTTACTGAATGTCAACATATGTGGTGTACTCTGGCGGTAAGCCTGGCAAGGTGGTAGTGGCCTGAGCCATGGTAAAAGGTGGCAAGACTGGGGTTAGACATGTCTCAGCACACATACAGCCCCATTGGGCAAGCTACAGTGTGCCTCAGTCTATGGGGGGATTGGTGTGGCTGAAGCCAGGTTAAACCCAAAATAATGGGGTTGACTGCATTAGGTAGCACATAGAAGGTGATAACCTCTTTATGGAGAATGTCCATCTGCATGGTAAGAGGTAGATAATCTTGACTAGCCAATCTGGGAGAGATGGATGAGATAGTAATAGCATAGCTTTCTCCAAGGTGGATTTGGGTAGACTGAACTGACAGACCACAACTCCTCAATAAAGTTCCCACCTGCCCCAGAGTCCACAAAAGCCTTAATGTGGATCATAGATTCCCCTGTGGCAAGGTAGACAAGCACCAGCATCTATGAAGAGGAATGTATCTGGCCTAGGGTTGCCTCCCCAAGCAACCCTAGGTGCGAGAGTTTCCCGACTTTTCAGGGCAGTGACTGGAAAAGTACCCTTGACCAGAGTAATACAGGCAGAGCCCAAGCTATTTCCATCTCAGTTTTTCCTTTTTGGAAAGCCTCGAGCAACCCGATTGCATGGGCTTCTCTGTGTGTGTGTGGGGTGTCATCTCTAGGTTAAGCGAGAGACCAGGGGTTTTGGAATTGAGGATCCTGATGGATGGCCTGCAAGGAAATCTTGGAGTCTTGAGCCTGCTGTTGAAACCTCAGGTCTACCCAAATGGCCAGGGCAATCAAACCATTTAAGGTAGGAGGAATATCATGGATGGCCTTAATCCTTAATGGCTGTCTGGCTATCCTTTCCCTATCAGAGTTCCGAAGCCAGGGTATGGAATTGTATCGCATATTCTCTGACCTTGCGCGCATCCTGGTGGATTCCTAATAGTTCAGCAGCTGTGGACAAGACATAGCCCAGCTCATCAAAAACAAAAGAATATGTTGGAGGAAGTCATCCAGATGGAGTGGGTCATCATGCTCCCATAACAGGAAAACTCAGGCAAGAGCAGTGCCATCCATCAAATAGATCATTACATCACCTTGGCACTGTCAGAAGGAAATAAGACTGTCTGGAGCTCAACATGCATCTTGCACTGATTTATAAAGCCCCAGCATTCTTTAGGATCCCCATGATACCTGGCGGTGGTGGAAGGTATGGTATGGGTCCCAGGAGACTGACTGTTTCAGGTGGAGGTAGGCCATCAAGAACTGGAACAGGTACTGGAGCTGAGCCTGCATGGCATCCATCTTTATGACCAATACCTCGAGCAGCCCTGTCACTTGGTCTAGGATCCTGTGTTGCTGCTGAATGTGCTATACCAACCCTGGAATGGCCAGAAGAGCAGCCGAGTCTGACGAGTCAATGACCTCAGCAAACTGGTAAGGGTTGTGAACCCCTGTGCTGTGTCATGGTTGATGCAGCTTTATGATAGATCCTGTTAGGCCCACGCTGACGGCTGGTGAACATGCCCTGGGCTGGGACAAAGCTGGAGATTCACCTAAACGAACCTCATTCCCTGCAGGTTGAGCCCTTGGGTTCTGGGGTCCAGAAGGACTTAATCGATGGCCCTACAAGGCAAAGAAGGTAAGAGAGTTCATGCCAAGCTGAGGTCAGGGCAGGCAGCAATCAGTTTATCACTGGTTATAGGCCGAGGGTTGGGGAAGGCAACAAGCAAGGTATAGTTGAGGTCCATAGCAATGGTCAGTGGCAGATGGCAGATGGCACGCAAGAGAGTAGTTGAAGTCTGAAACAGTAGTCATAGGCAGGCAACAGGCAAGAAAGTAGTCTGAGTCTGAAGTAATTAATGGTCAGTGGCAGGCAGTGGGTAAGAGGGTAGAGCAATGGTGAAATCCAAGAAGGCAAGCTGAGGCAAGATAAAACAAACTGGAGCAAGCAGGGAAGGATGGGCAGGATGAGACAAGGTGGACTGGATGAGGCAGGGCAGGCTAGATGAGATGAGGAAGAGGCAAGGCAAGGCACAGGAATACAGCAGGATCAGGATCACAGCAACATGCACTGCTAACACGTCGGTGGACCTGTTGCTGAGGCGGCACCTGGATACACTGCTGAGGTTTAAACCCCCAGCCATCACTTATGTCAACTCCTGATACCTGGGTCCTTTTCCCACCTCTGGGCCATTAAGTATTGGTGCATGCAGAGTGCATACATCTAGACATGCCAGCAGGGACGGTATGATGGTGGCATCTGAGCCACAGTGCAGGACAGGGTGGTGTCTATGGTAGTCGGGGGTAATTGTGGCCAGTCACGGGGCCATCCTGCAACCAGCCAAACATGATATTCTTTATTCCTCCCATTGCTATAAACCCACCTTTTTGGGGGATAGGCTTTTTGAGATATAAAGACCTTTGGAGACTAGTTCTTCAGAGGTTTGGTGGGTTAGAGGGTAATGAGCAAGATTGGTGAGAGGAAGAGTGAGGAGCTAAAACCCTCCCTGGGTTTCAAGAGAGAGAAAAATGGAGAGCTTAAGATTTCCATAAGATTTCAAGCAAGATGGTTGGATAGCTGGAGATTCCCCTGGGATCTCACAGATGGCAATTCAAGCCTTTGAATATAAGAACATAAGATATGCCTTACTGGGTCAGACCAAGGGTCCATCAAGCCCAGTATCCTGTTTCCAACAGTGGCCAATCCAAGTCACAAGTACCTGGCAAGTACCCAAACATTAGATAGATCACAAGCTACTATTACTTATTAATTACCGTCATAGCAGTTTATGATTTATCCTCTAGGAACTTTTCCAAACCTTTTTTAAACCCAGTTACACTAACTGCTGTAACCACATCCTCTGACAATGAATTCCAGAGCTTAACTATGCGCTGAGTGAAAAATAATTTTCTTTGATTTGTTTTAAATGAGCTACTTGCTAACTTCATGGAGAGCCCCCTGGTCATTCTATTATCTAAGAGAGTAAATAACTGATTTACATAAACTTGTTCAAGTCCTTTCATGATTTTGTAGACTTCTATCATATCCCCCCTCAGTCATCTCTTCTCCAAACTGAACAGCCCTAACTTCTTTGGTCTTTCCTCACAGGGCAGCCTTTTCATGCCCCTTATCATTTTGGTCACCCTTTTCTGCACTTTCTTCAGTGCAGCTATATCCTTTTTGAGATGTGGTGACCAGAACTGCACATGGTATTTAAGGTGCGGTCTCACCATGGAGCGATACAGAGGCATTATGACATCCTCTGTTTTATTTTCCATTTCCTTCTTAATAATTCCTAACATTTTGTTTGTTTTTTTGATCGTTACTGCACACTGGGTCGATGATTTCAATGTATTATCAACTATGACACCTGGATCTCTTTCCTGGGTGGTAACTCCTAAGATAGAACCTAACATTGTGTAACTACAGCAAGGGTTATTTTTCCTTTTATGCATCACTTTGCATTTGTCCACGTTAAATTTCATCTGCCATTTGGAAGCCCAATTTTCCAGTCTTACAAGGTCCTTCTGCAATTCATCACAATCTGCTTGAGATTTAACTACTCTGCATAATTTTGTGTCATCTGCAAATTTGATCACTTCACTTGTTGTACCCCTTTCAAGATCATTTATAAATATATTAAAAAGCACTGGTCCAAGTACAGATCCCTGAGGCACTCCACTCTTTACCTTTTTCCACTGTGAAAACTGACCATTTAATCCTACACTTTGTTTCCTATCTTTTAACCAACTAGCAATCCACAAAAGGAGAAAGGACATCGCCTCCTATCTCATGACTTTTTAGTTTTCTCAGAAGCCTCTCATGTGGGACTTTGTCGAACGCCTTCTGAAAATCCAAATACACCACATCTACCAGTCCACCTTTGTCCACATGTTTATTCACCCCCTTCAAAAAAATGTAGGAGATTTGTGAGACAACACTTCCCTTGGGTAAATCCATTCTGGTTGTGTCCCATATTTTTGAGGAAAATATTTGTTGTGAAGACTTTATTTTGGATTATGATTAACCAGTGCTTGACGGAAAGGCATATCCCCAAAGGGCTGGGACAAAGACCTTTTCACTGATTTGCTGAGGTATCAGATTGAATGAAGAGAAGAATGTAAACTTTTGGGCCACTAACTCAAAAGACTAGTATTTTTGATAGCTGAATTACAGTTGATGAGTTTGACTTTTTTGAACTCTTTTTCTTGGATATTTTTGCTTGGGGATATTTGTCCCTGTTCAGTTCATGTCAGATCTTGAACTGCACTCTAATTATCCAAATCTCACTGGTGAGGATATTTTAAATCAGCGTGAAGGTGCAAGATCAAGAAGGGAAATGAACAGAGTAAGGAAGGACAAAGAAACCATTTGTTTTTTTATTGATCATTGGATATATGCCGATTTTTATTTTTGTAATCCTGATTTGGATCTTCTTTTTTAAGATACATAAGAACATGCCAGTTAAGACTACTAATAACAGTCATGCCAGTTAAGACTACTAATAACAGAGTCATTAGAAACAGAATACAAATGTTTCAAATAAATAAATAAATAAATAAATAAATAGATAGATAGATATTAAGGACTACATTGAGACTACTTTGAGAATTTCTCGTATGGATGGATCCTTTTGTGATTCCTGGTTTGTCTTTCTTTTCTTAATTTTGTCTTCCCTACTCTTATTTTTCATTATCAGGCACCTTCTGGAAATATTTGATCTAGAATGGGAAATGGTCACTGAGATTGTGATTGACAACATTAAGGGCCCCAGAATAGAAATCTTCTTTGTCTGGACCTCAACCCAGACTTGTAGCACCCCTAGTCTAGGATAAAGCCCTGACCTAGACAGACTACATGAGTTTGCAGGGGCTATTCTACTCCTCCTGGCCTCATGCTAATGACCAACTATTATGTACTCTTGAACTCCCCTCTCCTCCTTATTAAGATGCTTTTTTTTCCTGTTGGTGGGAGTCATGCTATGGTGCTCCTCCCTAACCATTGGGAACATTCTATCTCCTACTCCTAGTAGTACATAATACAATTATTTGTCTTTGTAGATGTTAAATGATTGCAAGTGTAAATGTTCTATACAATAGTATTATAGATAACTTGTGATATCCCTATACCCTATGATTACACTGTGCTAGGGTTGTTCAATTGTTGATGCTTTAATATGTCAAAAATGGATTAGAATGCATGCAGAATATTTGTAGAGTGTGAGTATATGAGGTAGGAATGAATGAGTGTGGGAGAGGATGTAAAGCTGTGAAAAGAAGATTTAAACTGGGATAAGAGAGATGATATGTATATTCCAGATAGTATCCTAGATGTTAGGTAGGTTAGAGCACATCTTAAAAAGTGAACCTCAGAATCCCTGTCTCAAAAAGCATTACTAATAATGACTTTTGAAAGTGAAACCATAAATTGTCTTTAAAAATTGGAGAAGGTTGTAAACATTTTCTGATAATATCATCTGTTGTATTATGGTGATGAATCAGTGGTTTCACACAGGCAGATGCATCCCAGAGAGACACCACAGTTAGATTTTCCAGAAGACAGAGGAAGATCTACAGGGAGTTCTAGGGGGAACACTGCTTTAAGGCAGAAAGAAAAAGTAAACAAGAGTTCACTAGGAAAATGTAAATCCAGATGGAACATGAAGCACAAAGCTGCTGGGAAATATAGTTTAGAGATCCTTAACAGAGAACCTGTTAAGATGAAGATAGCAGCACAGAAAGGTATGTTACTAATTGAGAGACACAGCTGAAGCTAATTATAGCTGTGCAGAGAATCAGTGTGTCTCCTAAGGGAGAGACCACTACCTTTAAGGCAAAGAAGGAGAACCAGGTGGGGGATCCAGGAGAGAGGCCTCATCAAGACCCAGAAGCAGAGATTCCTGCAGCCATCAGTTAGGGATTTTGAATCTGAAAAGATACAGTTGGGGAAGCAGGTTCCATATAGCCCTGGGTATTTGGGTTGACCTGTGGGGAACTACCAATATATCCTGATACAGAGATGCTCACATACATTGGTTATAGATTTTTAAGTCTGTGTGGTTGGAAAGTATGTTCTTTATAGCCCTGGGGAATTGGGCTGGCCTACAGGGGATCACCAAAGTATCTTACTGAGGTGGTTCTGGTCTCTAGGGACAGGAACTGAAAGCTATGAGTGTGATGTGAACACTGATACATGGAATAAATTTATTTTTTACTGCAAGTGTCTGTGAGAACTGTCAGTGGATCATGAAGGGCCTAGGTGGCATCCAGTGGCAAATTAGATAGTCTAATATTGGACAGCTTGATAGAGAACAAAAGATAGAAAAAAGCAGAGAGCAAAATGGGGCGACAATCTTAAAAAATGATCAAGATCTAGAAACAAAGAAGAAAGCTGAATGCAGAGAGAACTGGCACATCATATCAGAAAAGATACTTGGTGAGGATGATGCTGATGATTTAAAGAAAAGGATTTGTTTCTAGAGATGTGAATCGTGTCCTCGATCGTCTTAACGATCGATTTCGGCTGGGAGGGGGAGGGAATCGTATTGTTGCCGTTTGGGGGGGGTAAAATATCGTGAAAAAATCGTAAAATCGCAAAACCGGCACATTAAAACCCCCTAAAACCCACCCCCGACCCTTTAAATTAAATCCCCCACCCCCAATGACTTAAATAACCTGGGGGTCCAGCGGCGGTCCGGAACGGCAGCGGTCCGGAATGGGCTCCTGCTACTGAATCTTGTTGTCTTCAGCCGGCGCCATTTTCCAAAATGGCGCCGAAAAATGGCGGCGGCCATAGACGAACACGATTGGACGGCAGGAGGTCCTTCCGGACCCCCGCTGGACTTTTGGCAAGTCTTGTGGGGGTCAGGAGGCCCCCCCCAAGCTGGCCAAAAGTTCCTGGAGGTCCAGTGGGGGTCAGGGAGCGATTTCCCGCCGCAAATCGTTTTCCGTACCGAAAATGGCGCCGGCAGGAGATCGACTGCAGGAGGTCGTTCAGCGAGGCGCCGGAACCCTCGCTGAACGACCTCCTGCAGTCGATCTCCTGCCGGCACCATTTTCCGTACGGAAAACGATTCGCGGCGGGAAATCGCTCCCTGACCCCCGCTGGACCTCCAGGAACTTTTGGCCAGCTTGGGGGGGGCCTCCTGACCCCCACAAGACTTGCCAAAAGTCCAGCGGGGGTCCGGAAGGACCTCCTGCCGTCCAATCGTGTTCGTCTATGGCCGCCGCCATTTTTCGGCGCCATTTTGGAAAATGGCGCCGGCTGAAGACAACAAGATTCAGTAGCAGGAGCCCGTTCCGGACCGCTGCCGTTCCGGACCGCCGCTGGACCCCCAGGTTATTTAAGTCATTTGGGGGGGGGGTTCGGGAGGGTGGGGGATTTAATTTAAAGGGTCGGGGGTGGGTTTTAGGGGGTTTTAGTGTGCCGGCTCACGATTCTAACGATTTATAACGATAAATCGTTAGAATCTCTATTGTATTGTGTTCCATAACGGTTTAAGACGATATTAAAATTATCGGACGATAATTTTAATTGTCCTAAAACGATTCACATCCCTATTTGTTTCTGCTTATGTTTTCTATTTTGCTCAAACTAAAAAAAGTAATTGGAACTGTATAGCAGCAGCTGTGAATAAAAGGCACATATTCAATTCATTTTAGTGATTCGGTGTTTGTACGCAGGTCTGTGGGCAGTGAAGAAGGGAGAATGTTAGTGGATCACCTCTGATGGCTTATCCCATTGAGCATTTCAAATATAATTTTCAGATCATACTGAATCTCTCTCTTTTTTTTTTTTTTATAAATTAGTCCCAAGTATCAGTTTTTACAACAGTTATTATTCAGGGTTTTGGCTCTTTCAAACCTCTCGAGGCCAAAAAGGTTTTCAGTGAATGGAACATGCTGTTCTTAAACTGGAATGAACAGAAATTTCAAAGATTAGATTCAATGTAGCTGGTCAAACTGCAATAGGAAAAGACTTGCTTAATCAATCCAAATACGATAAACAGATGGGGGAACTCATGATGCCTGCAGAGCAAATGGCAGCAGTTTGGAATCGCTCCCATTTCTAGACATAAAGGAGCTAATTCCCCTCCCCTGCAGGAAAATACGGTTAAAGAGTTCCCAGAATGAGGCCTGCTGATGATGTGGGCAGATCAGAGTGTAAGATCGAAGAGGTCCAGCAAGAAGTCGCTGTTAGACAAGATGGCACAGCAGGACGAGGCCCCACCAGGGGATGAGCCAGTAAGTGATACAGGCCTACCTTTGGATGTGGTGGAGCTGATCCGAAAGGTCATGAAGAGAATTGGAGTGCAGCTACAGAATAGTTTGGAAACCAAGCTGGAATGTGAGTGAATAAGGTCACCCAGCTCGTAGAAACTGAAGGAGAGATCACTGTGTACCTAGATAATCTGCAGAAGCAGGTTGATGAAATGGAACTGTTGTTTACAGGGGTCAGACAACATATAGATAGGCTTGAACCATAGGCATTGGAACGAGGGGAGGTGGCTCAGGGGCCATGACCCCCCCTAAATTTGGGCTGCTGCTGGCGACTCCTCCCCACGTTCTCACGGTTCTAAAATTTCAGTTGGGTTCCCTACTTACAGAATATATCTGGAAGCTGAAAAATGCTAGAAAGTGAGACCTCCTTTGGCTAGAGTGCCATGATTGTCGGTCTTCCCCCTTCCCTCCACAGAACAGGCTTTGCTGATTCAGTCTCTCCCCTCTCCTCCTCCCTCCCTTGGAGAATCCAATGATGTCATTGCTGCGGCTTGAAGGAGAACAAATCACAGCTAATAAAAAAAAATAAATAAGCAAGAACTACAACTTTATTATCACCTCATGAGAGACTGATAGCAGCAGTAGAGCAGAAGAAAAGGCAAGGGCTGTGTTTTATCATCATCGGTAATCTTTTTTATGTTGCTGTACTGCTGGGACTCAGGGAAAGATTTCTGCCCTGCTAATCAGGCCTTTGTCTGAGCTGCCTGAGTCGATATCAGAGAAGGGCACTGCAGTAGGCCATTTACAGAGCAAATGAAAAAATAAATGCTGTGAAGAGGGGGAAGAGGGAGGAGGAAGTGTAAAGGTGGCTGCTGCAGGCTGGGTAAGGGCTAGCTACATGATGATGCAATAGTACCTTTGGTTAGCCAGTCCATGGGAGGTGATACTCACTTAGTGAGCACATAAGCAGCAGTAGAACCATGTGTGTGTGTGTGTGTGTGTGTGTGTGTGTGTGTGAGCATATCTAAAAAGGTTTGTGTGCCTGAGAGAATGATAGTGTGTGTGTGTGTGTGTGTGTGTGTGTAGTCAATTTCTGAGAGAGCAAGACAGTGTGTGTGTGAGTATGAGCCACCCTCTTTCCCCACCCCTCCAATCTGCACCAATCTTAGGCTCATCAGCTATGCTGATGCCATTGTGCAACACATGGTTTTAGCTATTTACCCAATCTGGAGACTTTTTACACTGGATCTAGTGGCTTTCTTCAAGCAGGAGTGGGCAACATTATATGGGTGTTGGAACAGAGTGGGCCACCCAGGCCCTGGGTCATCCAACTTTATCTCAAGGGCAGGCCCCTCCCTACGTGCATACAGAAAGAAGCCCTTAGCTGCTGTGACAGCGGCACCTCCAAATAATCACCCGCCTGTGGAGTAGAAGAAGCTCCAGTGTATGGGTGGGGGTGTGAGGGTAAAGAAGGAAAGGAGTGAGAGAGAATGAGAATATATGTTTGTGTGTGTGTGTGTGTGTGTGTGTGTTTGTGTGTGGCGAGGGGATGGGATTAGAGGGGGTCAGTGAGTGAGTGAGAGTGGAGGTGAGAAAGGTGAGTTGATGGGATGGAGTGGAGGGGTGGGTGAATGAGAAGGATGGAAAAAGCAAAGGGGGTTCTGGGAATCAGGGGGAGGTGTGATTTTTAAGGAAAGGGGAGGGACTTGGAAAAATGGATAGGGTTGTCGCTGTGCAAATTTAAAATCATTTTTTGACTTTTGCCCTGCCAGGCCACATTTAGAGGCAGTGGGGATCTTTCTGGGACCCCGGGAGGATTTTTTCACTTTGGGGGTAATTTTTGGGCAGCTTGGCCCTTTAACATGATGGTGGCTCTGGGCTAAGTGGGCCACCATTGCACATTTTTCCCCATTTTGCAGTGATATCTTTTATCGGAGGGTTTTTCCATGATAAAAAAGGTCGCTGTTAAACTGCCATGATATTTTACCGGGGAAGGGCAATATATTGCCGGAAGTCTCCCCCCCCCCCCCCCCACTGTGATATTTCACCCCTCCTGCAGAAAAATTATCATGGCTTGTAAATGACCCCCTTAGTTGGTTAAAGGAGCTAAACAGTTCAGTGGTTAGATATGCTTGGCTAAAGCCTGATTTTAACAAGTTAAATCATTTGAATATCGACTCCTATGTGGCTAAATGTGCACTTGTGCCCTTACATATTTCAAAACAATGACATAAATCTTGCTAGTGGCATCCCTACAATGTGCATACATTTTTAGACATTCAGGGGGGAAATTTTAAACTTACGCGAGGGCGCAGATTTGTTCGCGCAACCCAGCGCAAACATGTGCGTGCATGTTATAAAATCCAGGATCGGCGTGCGCAGGGGGATGCACAATTGTGCAACCTGCGCACACCGAGCTGAGCAGCTTGCCTCCGTTCCCTCTGATTTCGGAGCGGCCTTGGAGGGAACCTTTTTTTTGTTCCCCCCACCTTTCCCTCCCTTCCCCTCCCTCCCCCTATCTAACCCACCCCCCAGCCCTGACTAAATCCCCCCCCACCTTATTTCATGGCGTAACTTGCGTGTACCGCTGGCTCCCTGCCCCAGCACAGGCCGTTGTGCTGGAGCACTCGGCCCCGCCCCCGGACCACCGTCACGCCTCTGGCCCCGCCCACGGACTGCCGCCACGCCCCCGGCCACGTCCCTGACCTGCCGCCATGCCCCTGACACGCCCCTGGCCGCCGCCATGCCCCCGGGCACGCCCCTGGCCAGCCCCTTATTCGAAGCCCCGTGACTTACGCGCTTCTCGGGGCTTGCGTGCATCGCCGAGCCTATGCAAGATAGGCTCGGCGCACGAAGCGGGAGGCAGTGGTAGGTTTTTGGGGGTTGCATGCGTATCTTATGCGCGCAACCCTTTGAAAATCTACCCCAGTGCGAGCATGCCTCCAAAATGTCCCATAATGTCTCTTTTCAACTTTGCAACTATGTAGGCTTTTATTTATTTATTAAATTTCCTAGACCGCTAATGCAAACGGCTTAAGGAGGTGAATAAAAGAAATTCCTAAAAATTGTTAGAAATAAGGACAAATTGCCCCCACAATGCACGAAACATACAAAAACTGAACTTTAGTTGTCTTCTTTTCACTAAACTGCACCCATGAAAATATATATATGCTTCCTTAAATAAGTAAGGACCTATGCAGGCAGAGATTTAGGCACAGGCAACATAGGCATTTGCCTAAGAACATAAGAACATAAGAGATGCCATACTGGGTCAGACTAAAGATCCATCGAGCCCAGCATCCTGTTTCCAACAGTGGCCAATCCAGGCCATAAGAACCTGGCCTAGGGTGCCAAATTTGGAAGGCATCTAATATCCCGGCTAAAGAGAAGCCAGTGTCTGCTTGCTATAGTGCTATGTGCCAGCACAGCTTCAAAAGGGGCTCCCACTGCCTGGCAGTGCCTATGGGCACCACAATCTTAAATCTGGCCCTGGACACCTCCCTCCCCCAGGTAGGCTCCCATTCACTCATCCTGACAAGGATTTGTTTTGCTTTCTATTCATGCAGGTCTCCTTATGCTCCTGCCCAAGTTTTGAGGATAGCAATACCAAGTTGACATGGGTCAGAGGTTCAAGCTTTACACACTCCCCCCCCCCCCCCCCACACACACACACATTCAATATTCACACACAGGTACACTGAGGAAATAATAAAGCAACTACACTGTCTGAAAGAGCCAGGCACTAATAAATGGGTTTAGTTCAATCTCAAGGCTCGGTCTTGACTTCTGAAACACACTGGGACACTGCACTATGTATTAAAACTCACACCAACATTTTTTAACATGCACTTAGTAAAAATGCAACGTGTATGCTAAAATGTCACTTAATGTGCGATTTACTAAATGAATGCATCCATAACTGAACCATACCTTTAATAGTGAATATGCTCTAAAAGCATGAACATTAAATTTAAAAAAATGTTAGTTTGTACAGGAGAGAAATCTCTTGTATTAACCAGCCCAAAATTACTGGGCCGATTAGCATGGGGAAGTTAAATTCTCCCTGGAAAGGTAAATCACTCTTTCCCCCCATCTCAGCAAATAAATGAAGAGGCCTCTATGCCCTGATCCTGCCCAACCCTCCCAGGCAAAATGTGCAGGAGCCTCTGAGTCACCCTACCCTCTACCTCCAGCAGAAAAATCCCAGTGCCTGTGAGCCCACCCCTTCCCTCCCAAGCAGAAATATTCAGTGGTCTCCAAGCCCCCCCCCCCTTCTTTCCTACAATAGTTTTCTCCAGTCCCCGTCTACCCCTTCCCAAGTTCTTGGGCTTAAGATGAGGGCAGGCGAGGATCACACTACCTTCTGGCCCAATACTGGTAACAACCAGAGCTTCATGTGCCCATGTTCTATGCCAACTTGAATTTTCATAGGAGAACTCTGCTGGGAGTCTCTGAAAATGAGTCTGCAGCAGATACCCTGGGGAGTTTAAAAGTTACCCTCAAGGGAAATTCAGTAGTTTAGCATCTTCAAATTATCAGTTTGCCTGTTTCCTCCACATTTAGCACTAATCATAAGTCTCTTTTCTTCTTTGGCCTAATATTTGAGAATATAAGTACCGGTATGTGCATATTATTATTATGGTTTCCTCCCTGTTTTTAAAAATCTCCTTCCCTGAGTCCACTCTGCTGTTTTTGTTTCGGTGTTGACGTATTATACTAGGCTGGTGGCCGAATCGGAATCCTTACAGAGATAAATACAGCAGCATTAGCTTTAATTTCTTTATGTTTGTAACCATGAGAATTACTACGTAGGAGGAGCTTACAAAAATGTCAGACACTATTATCTCCTTAGGTGGGGCTGGGAGGGGGAAAGGTCTATCAGAAAAGATTTGAATGGTTTTGTTTGTTCACAGTACTAACTGAATTATCTCTGTCTTTTGCTAGTACAGCTGCAATGAATCTTTAAAATGATGTAATAATGTAAAAAGTCAAAGTTCTGCAGACAACCAGCAAAAGATAACAACTAGTATTAAGAGCTGATAGCAAAACTGATTTATTGTTTAACTCTGATGGGCAATAGCGAGGTCACAACTGCTGAAGCCAGTCTTGCAAGTTGAATAAATAAAAAGAGTAGAGGGCCTATGCATTGAAGGAGTAACTTTAAGAGGTTTCTAGCGGGCAAAGCAAGGACTTGTTGGCCAGATCCCATGGGGCTAAAACTTCACCCCAGGGCATCCCTTCTGTGATGTCCAGACTTGTAGTCTCAGCAGTCTCTCTGCCCAGCCACTGCCCTCCCTCCTCTGAAGCCCCAACCCTCTGCATGCGCTGCTGCCAGTGGCGTAGCCAGAAATCCATTTTTTTTTTTTGGGGGGGGCCCAAGTTTAACATGGGTGTGCAGTTGACATACAAGCCTAAGCCCTACTATTTGTATTCTTATCAATAAATAATGCCTTAGAGTGCATCTGACAATGGATTTTTAAGTACTTTCATCATGAGTGTTGCTTTAAAATATTTTAATTCTATTATTTCAAGCACTTACCAGCATTAAAAATACCTTAATAATCATCATAAGAACGTAAGATTTGCAACAGGTGCAGAACAGAACTAGGACATGCAAAAAATATATATATTCGATTGCTGGTGCCACCTCAGTGACAGCAAAACAAACTCCCACCAATGCCAAACACTTTGTGAAGTAAAAACGAAAACATCTAGAACCTTCCCATGCCATACCATAACAGCAGTAACGCTCAGGACTCAAACAGCAGCAACCTTATCTACAAAAAGACAGCAAGGCAAACATTATACCGAGCCCTAGAACACTAATACAATATGTAGTGGGCAAACAGAACAAACAGGACTGCTACAAATTCCTACAGAGAAACTACACGCTAGCCAAAATACTGGTATCACAGAAAAATTCATACACATACAGAGGGAAATTTTGTATCTGTGCTTGGTAGGGTATATCTGTTTGCGACTTTTATACATAAACGTTACATATACGAACGTTATACATATACGAACTTATATGCATGTAAAATTTGCATGTAAGTGCCTGCCTGAGCATGCTCCCAAACCCACACCTACAAAGTTATACCTGTTGTATCGAGGTGAAGTAACATTAGCATTTTTTTTAAATCAAAATGTATAAGACACAACCCTTCCCCAATTCTGCCCCCTCTCCCAAACCCAGTGTTGTGGACTAGCTAGACAGTGGACCCTTAGGCCGGCCTGCGGGAGACCTGGGGTAGTTGGACTATTGTCTCGGGGCAGCAGGCCGGTAGGCAGACCAGGCTGATGTAGACAGTAGGCTTCACCCGGATGCTGGTACTCCCCTGGGAGGAGCCCTTGGGAGCCCAGCCGCTTGGGACTCAGGATGTTCACCCTGGAAGCCGGTGTCCCCCCGGGGGGGAGCCCGTAGGAACCCGGCCGCTGGGACTTAGGTGATCTCTGGTCCGGATCTTGAGTAGGCTGGAGCTGAAGCGGATGAAGGAGGCCTGGCAGGAACTGCGGCGGGCCGGAATCAGGCAGCGTAAAACCAGGCAGGAACTGTAGCAAGCTGAAGGCAGGCAGAGCAGGACCAGGCAGGAACTATAGCGAGCTGCAGGCAGGCAGAGCAAAACCAGGCTGGAACTGCAGCGAGCTGAAGGCAGGCAGGGAGAAACCAGGCAGGAACTGTAGCAAACTGAAGGCAGGCAGAGCGAAACCAGGCAAGCTGAAGGCAGGCAGAGCGGGGCCAGGCAGGAACCTGGACAGGTGCTGAAGCAGGCAAGAACTAAGAGGTTAGAAGTGCGAGCAGGTCACATAGTAGACCAAGCAGGCAGGCAGGCAGGAACAGTGTGCGAGGGAGTCACACACCGGAACTCAGGGCAACTGGGCACCGCAAGGGACCCGGTTGCAAGGCGTCGTAGTGGGGTCCGCGGGGAGTTTAAGTAGGACTGGGCGTCTGACGTCAGAAGCGGGGGCGGAGCGCGCTCTGGCGGGAAACGGGCTATATCAGCGCCGTGACAGCACGCGTGTGCGCCTAAGGAGCCCAGGGTAATGGCGTCTCCCCTGCGGAGACGCTCACGGAGCTGGTTCAGGCATCGAGTGGCCCAGCTGGAACTTTGAGGTAAGGGCCGGGATGCGAGGGTCGCGGAGTGGACCGCAACACCCAGAATGTCTCTTCACAGTGTGAATAACATAACTTGTCTCAATGGTGGCACTCAGGCTGTAAGCCTAGGAGTGCTGTTGTGGTATCCACAATGGCAGGCGATATTTTTTTCTCAGCCCAGGGGTTCACTTTCCTCTGGCATTTCCTGAACTCCATGAGCACAGCTTTCTGGTTTGTTTCTCTTTGTTAGAGAATCAGCCTGTATCTAACCCCGCGTGTGCAGAAGGAGTGGCGGCAGTGGCCTCAGAGATGATGGAGGGGTGAAAGTATCCATGATTTTAATATTTGCTGACATGGTAAAAGTTGCTCCAGGTGTGTGTATGTGTGTGTGTGTGAGTGTGAGAGGACCAATGTAGGTGGCCGCTGGAGTGGGGGTGCTGAATCATGTGCTAGAACTATTGTGGTCAGATGGAGTACAGACGTAGGACAATGGAGAAGCAACTTGGAGCCCATCCCGGCCATTCCTTCAGAAGAAGAATGGAAGGCAAAGAGCCTGTGTCCTTTTGAGTCCAATATATGTCTTTGTCTGTGAAAGATCTCTGACTCAGTTTCAAAAGTTTTAATGCCTAGCTTTGGAAGTAAGCTTGTTAAACCTCTCTTTTTAAGAATTTCCCCCTCCCTCTCCCAAATTCACAGACTAAATTTAACCATCTAAATTCACAAGGCAAAAAAGCAGCAACTCAAGTGGCATTCCTGGTGCAGGCTAAACGACTTAACCAGTTAGTGCTGATTTTCTCTCCGCTATCTGGCAAAGTTAGAACCTTTTTCCATTTAAGTGACTGTGAAATTACATGATGCCTAGGTCTTCCTCATTGTATCTATATGAGCCTACCTTACAGAGAACTTGTCTTAGTTTTGCTTATGTTGTGTGTGTGTGTGTGTGTGTGTGTGTATACAGTGTATATACCCAGAAATAGAGAAAGACAGACAAAAAAAGCAACATAAAAACAATGCAGCAGAATTTTGCCATTGGGATGTGACCCGTTTTGAAATGACAACTCGTCCTGCATCACTATCTCTTTGGAGTACTTGGAGGGCTTGTTCTGCCACTTTGAAAGAGAACATTGTTTGAAACTAAGCCAAGCCCTGACCTGGCTTATGCAGTGACCTGACATAAATCAACCAGTAATAACTAGCAGGGCTGTAGAAGAAAAAAAAAAAAAAAGGACCTTTACAAGGAATAAGAGTGCCCTGGCAGGCAGGAAGAAAGAGGCCATTTGTCTGTGCCTCCTTAAAGTCCATATTGCTTAAATAAATGCCAGCAGCTTGTCCTTGTTTGTTTTATAAACAACACTGATTCACTCTTTATTTGAAACAATGCCTTGTACTGATCCCTTGCTTTCTCACAGATGCAGGCTTCTATGGATAAGAAGGCAATCTTGTGTACTTTGTGTACAGGCTATATTTGATTTCCTTCATGCCTGATCACTTAAGTGCCTGTGGCTACAACAAAGCAATGAGAGTGCAATAAAGGAGTCCGTAAGACTCACTGGGCTGTATTCAATAAAAATGTTTTCCCATACACATGGGAGGGAGAGTGGGGGGTGCTATTCCCATTAAGCCCATGCAGCTCTAAGGTACGGGGGTGCTCTTAGGACATTTAACTTTACTCTGACTTACACAGCGAAACTACCCGGGTGGTTTGTGTCTGAAAACCAGCCGCAAGCATGAGCATTCAGGGGACGGTTTTGAAAACCATTTACGCACGTAAATGGGCTTTTATGAAAACGACCGTGGGGGGAGGGGGAGTTGTAAAATGTAAAAGTAAGCCTGGAAGCGATGATGTGTGTGTGAAACCGTATTCAGGCTTATGTCTGTTATTTCTATGTCCTTGTGATTGTTTGGATTTTCTGTTATGTTGAATTGCCCGCCACCCTGAACCCTGCAGGGCGTGGGAATATAAATCTTTTACATTATTTTGACTTTCCAAAGGAAGGCTGCAAATTTATGCCTGCACGCTGACACCTGCTCCCCAAGCAGGCATAAAAGTGGGCACGAATGCTGGCACGCGCCTATCTGCAAATTTCCAAAGGGGGCTTAGATGCTTACGTCCACTTTGATACCTGAGGCTAAAGTTCACATGTGTTTTCTACCCTCCCTCCCCCCCCCCCCAAGATTTCAGCCCAGTAGGGGCTGTTATAAAATTACCCTCTAAAAGCACCCATGTATCTTGCTTCTGCTATTCTGTACAGGAAGCTGGGAGGCATCAAGTAGTGGGCGCAGTTTCGAAAATTTATGGGTGGGCATTATTTCCTTCCACAACCCTAAGCACACCTCCCAGCACCGCCTTCTTGCAATCTGGGCTATAAGTACATCCGCTATGGAGGCCTGAGTGTTATTTTAGGCAAGCAGAGAAGGCAGTTTTCAGTGAAAGCCTGGGAGTTTGTGTGGGAATGAGAACCTGTGTGTGTGAGAGAATGTAAGAGTGAGAGTTGTGTGTGTCATGGGGGGGGGGGGGGTGAATGGGAGCCTGCATGTGAGAGCGAGAGCCTGTGTATATGTGTGGGATTGGGAACCTGGGAGTGAGAGCCTGCATGTGAGAGAGAGCATATGAGAGAGGGAGACTGAGTGGGAACCTGTGTATGTGAGAGAGAGCAGGCAAGAGTAGGAGCCTGTGTGAGAGAAAGCTTGTGCTTGAGAGAGTGCATATCAGAGAGAATCTGTGTGTATATGGAGGAGGAAGGAAAGAAGACAAGAGGAGAGAGAAGAAACAAAGAATAAAAGAGATCTTGAAAAAGGAATTAGGAAAAGATAGACAAGGGGGAAAAAGAGACTAGGACCAACTGATTAGAAAAATAAAATCAGACAACAAAGGGTTAAAAAAATATTTTAACTTTCAGCAATTGGAATATGCCATCTTTGGGAATGTGTATGTCTTATAAATTTGTATTTTTCTGTTTCTTCAGTATTTCCGTGTTCACAAAGGCTGAGGCTGGTTTCTCAGGCTTTCCATTTCAGTTTTGTCTATAAGTTTGTTTCTAATTTGTAGTCCCTTATTCTGTATTAGGTAAGGCTCTGTCTGTGATGCGCATGTGTGACATAAGGGCATAAGATAAGTGACCTCCTGAATGAGCCTGGTAATTAAAGAATGGGCAAGTATTCTTATTGAATGTATTTATTTATTTAAATGTGCTTATATTGCACTTATATTGAATGATCCATTCTAAGCAGATTCCAGCTAAGCATACATAAAATTGATTCATAAAAACAAAATTACAAGGCCATATAATCAGAGAGACATGAAGGACATGACACAAACACCAAAAATCTAAAAATCTACCATGTAAAGTAAAATAAACACTATGAACGTTAACCATAACCTTGGAGAACTAGGTACACCTTCAGTTTATTTTTGGAAAACAAATCATTGCATAAAGAAAGCCCCACCATAGAAAAGGCATGCTGATTAACCGAGAGATGAGCCTCATTTATAGAAGGCTAACTCAGAAGGGGCCATTCACAGAGCCTAGTAACCGGGAGGGTTTATACGTGACAAGAAGGTCAGCAAATTATGCAGGACATTCCCCATTACAAGACTTAAAATCTAAAAGAATCAGCTTAAACTTACCCCTCTGGCCTATAGGTAGCTAGTGAAGTTGCTTCAAAACAAGCAAAGTATGATACCGTAACATTCTGCAGTAGTTGTAAAACTCTAAGATTACAATGAGGAAGCCCTACATATTGAGCATTACAGTAATCTGTGGTAGACAAAATAAAAGAGTGAATGACTGTATGAAAGTCATCACTCATCAATGTATACCTTAGAGGCTTTTTTCCTATTCAGTGTCTATGGGAAAAATGCTCTGAAAAGTCAGTCAACTGGGTTAAAACTATCCTATCCAAAATTTTACCCATGGTTGGCAGGTTAGAAATTGACTTATAGCTCACTAACTTCTTGCTCTTAGCTCCAACTGACATCTCAGAGGAAGCATGTTTGTTGTGCTTCTGTAGTCCAATTCTAGATGTTAGGAAAATGGCTCTACATATTAGAAAGGGATAATGAGGAACAAAATATGGTAAGGAAGCTGATAATGTTTTAACAGACCTGGATTTCTGTACAGCCTAATAATAATTACTGGAGAGCTAATAGTTTGTTGATGATTATTAATTGTGTTCTTGTTTTTAATATGTTGTAAACCAGCTCCAAAGAAATTCTATTTTTATATGCTACAGTATAAAAATAACCCTCCCTTCCAACTCTTCATGGATTTATGATGACTAATTTTGTCCTCATAGTGCTGCAACAAGTAAGAACTCACTGAGCAGCTATTGGCCCAGCCTGAGGAAGGAAAGGGGTGGGCTGAGCAGAAGGATGCACTAATTAACCTGAAAGTAGCACTGCCTTCCACAGGCAGATCCATAAGACAATACTACATCAAGACACATTTATAAGGACCTTCCCGCAATACAGAGGAGCTGTGCCTAGGGCAGAAAAACTCTGGGGCAGAAAAGTTCCAAGGGACACAAACTGTTGTGGTGAATCCAGATGGTAGCACCCCTTCACCTTCTCTGTTAGAAGGCAAAGTTACATCTTCTTGAGGGGAAACAGAGCTTTGCAGCTGAAGCGACTTGCCTGGGGACAGGCTCTTGGTGCTATCTGCCTCCCTGCTACCTCTGCAGATTTCACTGTGTGACAGAGGCTGTAACATAAGGGATGGGCCACAAGACAGCACCATGGACTCCTGTACCAGACCATGTCCAAGCTTCCAAGAAAAGAAAAGGGGTGGAGGTGTCATGCAGTACCAACTGTACCTAGAGATGGGAAAAAGTGAATGTTGCCACTGTGTATTATGGAGTTTAGTGTTGGCAGCAAGGGCAGATTTAAAAACCCACATAAACAGGGTTTATTTTGTTTATGTACACAGTGCTCATGAAGTCCATCTTTTAAGAAAGATAGAATCTAAATAATTTTTATATTCTGCTGGAGATGTTTCTACCTCTCATAAGAATGTGCCATGCAGGGTCAGAACATAGGTCCAACAAGCCCAGCATCCTGTCTCCAACAACAATAACCAATCTGGCAGATTGCAAAGAGTAGATCCATTGCTTGTTGCTCACTCCCAGGGATAGCGATGGCTTTCCAAAGTCTACCTGGCAAATAATTATTTAGAGACTTTTCCTCCAGGAACTTGTCGAAACATCTTTGAAATCCAGCTAAGCCATATGCCTTGATCAAATCCTCCAGCAACAAACAGTGCCTACAGTACATGAATGTAATCTGCTTCTCTGATATAGTTGCACTGGAGAAAGTGCAAAGAAGGGTGTACATGGAAAGGCTCCTCTATGAGGAAAGGCTAAAGAAGTTAGGGCTGTTCAGCTTGGAGAAGAGACAACTGAGGGGGGATATGATAGAGGTCTATAAAATCATGAAAGGACTTGTACAGGTTAATGTAAATCAGTTATTTACTCTCCCAGATAATAGAAGGACTAGGGGGCACTCCATGAAGTTAGCAAGTAGCTCATTTAAAACAAATCAAAGAAAATTCATTTTCACTCAGCGTATAGTTAAGCTCTGGAATTCATTGCCAGAGGATGTGGTTACAGAAGTTAGTGTAACTGGGTTTAAAATAGGTTTGGATAAGTTACTAGAGGAAAAATCTATAAACTGCTATTAATTAATAAGCAATAGTAGTTTGAAATCTATGTAATATTTTGGTCCTTGCCAGGTACTTGTGACTTGGATTGGGCACTGTCAGAAACAGGATACTGGGCTTGATGGACCCTTGGTCTGACCCAGAATGGCAATTTCTTATGTTCTTATGTTTTTATGCTTTGAAGTGCCAAAAGACAGAAATAAATACATTCTGTAGCTTGATTGTGCATTGAGTGGAAAAATATTTTCTTCAATTTGTTTTAAATCTGCTACTTGTTAGTTTCCTGGAGCGTCCCCTAGTGGAAAGGGTAAAGAAGAGTTCCCTATTTACCTGTTCCACGTCACTCATGATTTTGTAAATCTCTGTCATATCCACCCCTCAGTCATCTTTTTTTCCAAGTGAAGAGTCCACACCTGCTCAGCCTCTCCTCGCAGGGGAGCCGCTCTATCCCTTTCTCATTTTTTGTTGCCCTCTCTGTACCTTTCCTACTTTCTGTCTTTCTTGAGATGGGGGTGACCAGAAATTGGTTGAATGTATCCCTTTGTTCCTTTAATATGTTCATGACTTACTTCAAATATATAATGATGGATTTACATGGTTAATGAAAGCGAACAATATTATTGTTCACAGACAAATGTCTTTATTATCTTTTGGCTTGCTGAAGATTATTGGTATGTCTTTTATTTGTAATGTACGTTATCAAATCATTGTGTATGATTTTATTGTGAATCGCCTAGACCTTTTTTCTGTGATAGGCGATTAATAAATTTTAATAAAATGAAAATGAAATAAAATAAAATAAGGGTGGTTTCATAACTTACACTTTAGGGAAAATAATTCTTCATTAATAGAATCAAATTAATCAGAACAATAATAAATGCCCAATTTCCTATTCTAGGTTTAAAATGAAAAGCTGTACCTGTACCTTTAATTTTTCCATGTTAAATATATATTTAGAATATTCTTTCAATTCATGCACATGGCCATTTGTGTTCACTTCAGCTCTATCTTCCATCTCCCTCCCTGCCCCCCACATAATTGCTAACTATGAAGAAATCCAAGTATTCTAGGGTTAAAGGTCAAACTACACCTGTTCTAGCAGCAACTTGTCTCCCCCTCCCTCTCCACACATACTATTCAAACAATAGAAAATGATAAGCCATAGATTAAAGTAATCTTTTTAATTAAGGCAATTAAAAACAGCTATTATTGCACTTTTATCAGAATGACAAAATATTTGCTTTGCAAAGCTGCAAAGCACTAAAACTGCTCAGGTTTTAAGTAACTGTCTGTCTTGCTTCTAGATTAGAGGTTAAAAAAAAATAACCAAGTACATTAGCAGGAGTGCAGTTAAATGTTAATGTTTTGGAAGTCCAATTTTCTACCTATTGAAACTGGATGTTATTTTCATGCTTTGCAAATCCGAATAATGATCGCAGCCCTTTTAAAGATACAAGAAATATTTTAACATTGACTTCTTCATTCTCATTCCTGGGGAGCTAATAGTTTGTTGATGCATCTTATTCATTGTGTTGCTGTTTTAAATGTGTTATAAACCACCTCAGTGACTCGGAGTGATATTGTATTAATTCTATAAAATAAATAAAGGGAGGTCAGATGAATCCCTGAATATGAGGGATATTAGTATGGTGTGGACCACAGCAAAAATAGGCATTTACAGAAATTCTGGTGTAAAGATCAAAGAGGGTCATACAGTAGCAATTGTTTACAGTTTGTTTATAAAACTGATTTATTAAACACACTTCCCAGTCTCCTCACATTATCTCCTTCATTTATTATTTATTTATTTATTTATTTATTATTTTTGTTATACCGAGTTTCATGACAGATATCACATCAACCCGGTTTACAATTAACAATGTGTGTAAAGCATGGCGTAACGTAATAAACAATATTCCCAATAAACTGTGAAACTTTAAATACAGTGAATCAATACAGTGTGTGAGGAAGTTACAATAAAACAGGGAAAATTAACTTGGAGCTGGAAGAGGGGGAAAATTGAACAATGCAATATATACATTTCTTCCAATTAATAAAATAGTATAGTAGAGTAAATAAATAAGCCTATGTGGATACATGTGATGGTACATAAATAAGAGACGGTAAAATAAGTGATCAAGGGAATAAATAAGACACAGTAGTGCATGAAAAGATATGATAAAAATGGAACGGTAGTATGTAACCAAGAGAATAAATAAATAAGACACAGTAGTGCAAGGTAATGGTATGATAATACTCAGCAGGTAAAGATGATAATACTCAGCAGGTAAAGATGAGTATAAGTTTATGGTAGGTGGATTCTTGATTAGATCCAGTTATTGCAAACGAGTTTATGAAGATGAGTAAGGGTTTTATTCAAGGCTTGGAAATGCTTTTTTAAAAAGCCAAGTTTTAAGTCTTTTCTTAAATGTTAGAGCGCATGGCTCCTGTCTCAAATCAGGAGGGATGGAGTTCCACAACGCTGGACCTGCTGACGAGAAGGCTCTGAGACTCAAGGCTTTATGTTGGAAGGTTTTGGCTTTTGGAATCTGGAGTGACTCTTTGTAGTATTCCCTGATGGGTCTGGTGGAAGTGTATTTTTTAAATGGTATTTGTAGATCGAGATGCGTGTGTTGGTTAATGGTCTTGAATATGATGTTGATGGATTTACAAGATTTACAAGATTTACAAAATTTACAAGATTTATGTTTTCTAGAATAAAGAGAAAAACCACATTTTTCTTTCATTCAATCAAAATGTTGTCACTTGATGGTCCCAATGGCCAGGTGGTTCATGTTCCCCCACAGATGTGTGGGAGACCAGTTTTATTTCCGGGTGCAGGCACCATGTGTTGCTTGATCTTTTAAGGAGGCTGGCAGAGGGAAGGAGAGTCAGAGAATCCTGTATTACTTCAGGCATAATTCCTTTTGATGCTTGCGTTATAAAAAAATGGCACTAGCCATGGAGTGGTTTCTTACTCTTCTGTTTGCAAGATAATCCAAATAACTACAGTACCTGAATGTAATCTGCTTTGAAGTGCAGTGAATATAAAAAAAAGTGGAATATATATATATATAAAAAGAATGATGCCATGTTGTACTCATAGGGATGAATAAGGGAGCTGAATAATACTGTAGAACTTGAGTGTCACTTCGATGTTGGGAATTAGATGGAGAACATGTAAGAAGAAAAACTGAATAGGAGAATACCAAAACAGGAAAACAATTCATATATTCTCTTTGGTAGCCTTGCACCTCACATAGCCATGGATTTAGGACTATATCCCTCCAAAGGACTATATCCCTCCAAAGGTACATAGCCTATTTATGTTGTGACTGATAATGCCCCAAAGAGAAAGAATTAAAACTTATTGACTGGGATAGTTACTGTAGGCACAGACTTGTGGCAGTGAAATATGTAAACCAGTTTGCATCTATCCTATTCCTTACAGCAATCTTGGGTTAAACTTTCATAGAGAATGATTAGATTAGGAGTGTGTAGATTAGCAGTGGAGCAGGAGAACAGGATGAAGCCTGAGCAATTTATCTTTTAGATTGCTAGTTTAAACATGCATAAATCTGTTTTCAGCTGCAGTTTTATTCCAGTTGAAATCTGACTTGAATGCTGTAGACAAATGTTTTGCAATTGCCTTTTCTCAAAGTAACAAGATTATAAATATATCTTTATATATTGTTTTACTATTTTTTGTAGCTAAACCAAGTTTGAAAGTTATCAAGTGTTGATCTCCAACCTGCTTTTACAATGCAATGTGTCAATATGAGAGAGGACTGAGCAGATTCAAGGCTCTGAACTGATCTCCAGTAACCCATTGAGTCACATTGAGAAAAATCCCCAGAGAAAAAGAACAATAAAAGCTATCAGCTGATCTGCAGGGAAATGTATGCTTTGGTGGTGACAATTAACTTGTTTGTAAATTATAAACCAATAGACCTGAACCATACCATTCCCCGCCCCACTGAAGACAGACAAGAGATCTCTCAATTAAACTTGACTCATTGGTTACTGTTTAACACCTAGTTCAAGGTCCTGTCTGGGTGGTCCAGAAAGTTCAACAAAAACTGTGATTTGTACAATGATTTCTTTATGCTGTGCAAAACTACTGAAGAATGTAAAGCCTCTTCTAATCCCATTTTCATAATACGGCTGTAATTCCTTAAGTCACAAAATAAAAAAAAAAAAATTGTGGAAAACATGTTCTAGAGTTAAAAGAATCCTGCAGCTTGCTGAATAAGCTTGGATTCTATTTCACAACATGGTTAATTTTTATCTTTAGGTCTGATCACCAGACAGTAAAAAAAAGTGATTTGTACTGTTTTGACATTACTTACACAAAACAGTGCAGGTGAAGGGCACTTTTTGCATCTTGTGAGGGTTTTCTGCTCTCATACATACGAGCAGAAGAGTGCCCTTGATGCATACGAAATTAAGAAAATGCCAGGCTGGGTCCATCGAGTACTGACCCCCCCCCCCCCCCCCCGCGCACACATCCGCATCCTATCTCTGACAACGGCAGCCCAGGCCATTTGGAAGTATACATTTTTATTTTAAAACTATGCATGTAAATTTGCTCTGCAAATCTACTTGCACCAGATAGCAGGTGTGATTGTGTGTGCATAGTTTTGCTGCTGGTTTAACTTCTGCACATATTTGCCAGCTAACTTATGTGCAATGTTATAAAATTACCCCCATGAAGGCAAGTCATTTCCATGGGTAAAATGCTGTTTGACTTGCGCAAACAGGCTGCTCAATTATTGCCTATCCTCTACATGGATAAAAGTTAAACAATGCATGTATTTTTATCTGTGGCTTTTTGTAAGCATTTCTGGGAGTTATTATGCCAGGGAAGACAACTAAGTATGTTGTTTTTCATAAAACAAGTACTTGCACAAAGTAGGCGCAATTTGTGTAGGTGCTTTTGAGTTGGAGGGGGAGGAATCTGAGCAAAATACTTACATAATTGTGATCTGAATATTGCAGCAACCACCCCCCATGTAAAAACTAGTGAAGGGACTTGCCAGACCAGAGGTAGTTTATCAACCCCTTTGAGGGCAATTTTCAAACTGACCGCATTGGAACAAAGTCTGTGGATACTTTTAACCCATGGACTTTGTATATGCTGGTGACATAATAAGTAGATGAGTTTTTCAGCTTGCTTTTTAGATCCCTACTTGTCTGAGCTAATAAGATCTGCCAGAGGGGGTTTTGTTGGCACATCTCAAACTTATAGTTAATACGTCCTTATCTGAGATTAGTATGTTAGACTCATCCATTGATTGTTAAAGAAAGCTAAGCTGGACCCTAAGGGTCTGATTTTCAAAAGCATTTACATGCTTTAAAACTGGATTTTACACATGTAGATGCACTTTACCTCTGTAAGTGGGCTTTTGAAAATTGCTACAATATATGCCATTGACGATGGCCTGATGTTCCACAATATAGACATAGGCCTGATTGCCTCCACCAGAGGCGCTCTTCTGGGGACAGCCGCCCACGGCCCAACTGCATGGGTTCTTCTGCTTTAGCCAAAGAGAGAGTCCTGTCGGTGGCAGGACTTGTGGGAGGTGGTGAGTGGAAGCGTTCCAAGGTGGACCTCTTGGGCATCCAATTCTCCCACTGCTGCTCTTGGAGGCGATGGTCGATTCGGCTAGTCAAGTCAATAAGGTCCTCAAGGGAGGATGGGAGCTCACAAGTGGCTAGTTCATCTTTTAGTTGAGGAGATAGTCCATACAGGTAGATGGAAGGCAGTCTTCTTGCCAAGAAAGCTCTGTAGCTAATGTCCGAAATTCTATAGTGTAATCAAACAGGCTTCATTGACCTTGCTGTAAATGCAGAAGGTTAGCACTTGCCACAGTGTGCCGCCCTGGGACATCAAAAGTACGACGGAAGACAGTCACAAAATGAGATAGTTCTTGTAGGAACAAATCCGAGCGCTCCCATAGGGGCGAGGCCCAGGCCAATGCTTTCCCCTCCAATCGAGACAGGATAAAGGTGACCTTCGTGAGTTCATCTTGGAAGATGGATGGCTGCAGAGCAAACTGCATATAGCATTGGTTAATAAACCCTCTGCAGAGTTTGGAGTCACTATTGAAGCAAGGCGGAGCTGGTAGGGCCAGGAAGGCCCTGCAGGTGGAGGGATACAGCTGTTGGTTGGTGGAAACTGGTACTGGAACCGAGTGACCGGATTGGGTATCAAACCGGTCGTTCAGACGCTCGAGGGAGGAGGCCAATGCCTCAAGGAATCATTGCTGTCCTTGTACTTTTGAAGCCAGGCCAGGGATGGCACACGGCTCCGCTGAGTCCATGGACTTTCCAACCTGTTGTGTAGGAGGTGGACCCTTGGGCCGAGGTGGGGTTGACGCTACCCAAAGGGGAGGCCCTATGGGTCCCCACCATTGGTAGGTGGAGCTGGCTGACTGACGAAGGCCGGCTAAAGCTTTGCCAATACCATCTCTTGTTCTCCGCAGGTTGAGCCCTTGGGTGCCGAGGCCGGCTGGAGTTAGGTGGGCCTCCATCCGAGGTCTTCTGGTAGATGAGGAGGAGGTCAGTCAGGGGCCAGCAACGGTAGAGATGGAGATTCAGTACTGGATGAGGCTGAGTCCCGGAGACCCGGGCATCAAAAGGAACAAGAGTCACACAGGGGGCGCCCGAGTAAAAGCAGGCAGAAGTCTGAAAGGCCAAGTCCAGAGCAGAGACTGTAGAGGCATTGTAGAACAGGCTGAAGTCAGGGCAGGTGGCAAGCAAGAAGCAGTGGCAAGGCAATGTCAGATCTAGGAAATGATCAATAGCGTGGTTGGGCAAAGCAGAGATCTGGTCCAGGAGATGATCAATAGCATGGTCCAGCAAAGCAGAGGTCTGGTCCAGGAGATGATCAATAGCATGGTCCAGCAAAGCAGAAGTCTGGTCCAGGAGATGATCAATAGCGTGGTCAGGCAAAGCAGAGGTCTGGTCCAGGAGATGATCAATAGAGTGGTCGAGAAAAGCAGAGGTCTGGCCCAGGAGATGATCAATAGCATAGTCGGGCAAAGCAAAGGTTGGGTCCAGGAGAAGATCAGTAGCATAGTCGGACAAAGCAGAGGTTGGGTCCAAGAGAAGATCAAGACGTCACCAGGCAAAGCAAAGGTCGAGTCCAAAGAAGTCAGTCCGTAACTCAAGAAGAGTAAACACAAGGCACCGGAACTAGAAGAAGTAACGAAACCAGGGTCAGGAACACGGAAGGAACAGGAACCAGGAACACGAGGAAATCACCAGAGGAGGCAATGAAGTACACATCCAGCATGGAGACCTGTTGCAAAGGCAACTAACTGAGGTTGGGTCCGGCCTTATATACTGGAGCCCAGTGATGTCATCATCTGGGGCCATGGGTTGGTTTCCCGCCGCGGCCCCTTTAAAAGGAAAAGAGATGCGCGGTGCGGACCGGCGGCGTCTCTCTGTGGACCACGCAGGGAGGCCTGCCATGGAGCACAGGCATCCACCATGGAGACAGGAGCAGCAGGGGTGGCCCGAGGATGAAGGCGGCGGCCCACAGCCTCAAGGGAAGTGGAGCCAGATGCTGGAACAAGCAGAAGAGGGTAAGAGGGCCTGGCCGCGGGCCTGCCGAGGCCGGCACATGCAACACTGTTTGCACATACATGGGCTTTTGAAAATTGCTATGATAGTATGTTACATTTACTCTTGAAACTACTTTGAAAATTACCTCCTTTGGCTGTTAAGTCTCATTCCATTGGTCTTCCAATGCAGACTCTGCACTATTGTAGCAGCCCTTTTCTGAATTGTCCATATACTGTCTACATCCCAGTGGAGGTACAGCCTCCAGAATTGGACACTCCAAATGAAGTCTCATTAACAACCTTCAGAATTTTAATTATTGGGTGTTATTTGTTGTGTCTGCTGTTTTGAAATATTTTATTGGTGTTTGGGAAATTTAAAAAAATGTACATGACTTTAATAGATGTTATTCTATTCTTCAGTAGTTTTGAAATATTTATTGTTTTATTAGTATGATTTTACTATTATAATTGATGATTTATGTTTCTTGATTTTATTGTTTGTTTTATGAGGAATGATGATTCTGTTTTTCTATCGTTACACTGTAGAAAGAGTCTGGATTCTTTGGGTTTCCATTTCAGTTTTTGTCTACATAGTGCTGGTTCTAATTTGTTATCCTTTATTCTGTATTTGGTGAGGGTCTGTCTCTGCTATTAATTAAGTTGACTTAGAAAATAGCCACTGCTATTACTAGCAACGGTAACATGAAATAGATTTAGTTTTTTGGTACTTGCCTGGTTCTTATGGCCTGGATTGGCCACTGTTGGAAACAGGATGCTGGACTTGATGGACCCTTGGTTTGACCCAGTATGGCACGTTCTTATGTTCTTATGCTCTGCGCGTGTGACCTGTGTAGTGATCTATAGCAATCGGGTTTGTTTCGTTTCCTCAGTAGGTGGTATATTGGTATTCTGGGACCCAGTGTAATATTTATGTGTGCTTTTTCACAGGTAGGGTTCTTGTTGTTTGAGTCCTTGGCTTTACTACTGTTATATTATGATATGTATTGTTTACTGTATAGATCTTGGCGAATTTTTTGTAAGGTTTTGTGTTAGTTCAAAATGTGTCTGACAAATGAAGGTGTTTGTGCTGCTATTACTGAGAGATAAGGATGTAAATCGTTTATCTGATGATTGAAAATATCGTCTGATATTTTCAATATCGTCAGATATCGTGGGTCCCCGATAGCGATAGGAAACCCCACGATTAATTTAGTGGGTTTTCTTATTGTTATGGGGGGGGGGGGGGGGAAGAAAGGACACAACCTAAAAACACAACCTGACCCTTTAAAATGAGTTTGTTAGTATCCCCCCCACCCTCTGGACCCCCCCAAATTTTTTTAAATAACTGGTGGTCCAGCAGGTTCCCGGGAGCATTCTACCACACTCGGGCTTTCGGCTGCCACTAATCAAAATGGCGCCGATCGCCCTTTGCTCTTACCATGTGACAGGGGCTATCGGTGCCATTGGTCGGCCCCTGTCACATGGTAGGTGCACTGGATGGCCCACGCCATTTTTAAAGATGGTGCCGGCAGTCCATTGCTCCTACCATGTGACAGGGACCGGCCAATGGCACGGATACCCTGTCACATGCTAAGGGCAAAGGGCCATCAGCACCATTTTGTTTACTGGCAGCCGACGGCCTGAGCACGGGAGAATGCTCCCGGGACCCCCGCTGGACCACCAGGTATTTAAACATTTTTTTGGGGGGGGTCTGGAGGGTGGGGGGATACTAACAAACTAATTTTAAAGAGTTGGCTGTATTTTTTGGTTATCGGCTCGGGCGCAGCCGATAAAAAAAACCCAATCGGACTGCAAGATAAAAATTTCACGATGTGAATCGGAACCAGAATCCGAATCGATACCAGTTCCGACTCACATCTCTACTGTGAGATGACACCAGAATTTGAAAATATTTTTTTATGTGATGAGTTGAAAGGGAAACATCCAAGCTCCATTGGTGGGGGAATTTCAGTGGATGCAAAGTGAATTACAGATTGGAGGTGCAGGATTTATTTTGACATTCTGTCCCTTCTTGTATAGATTCCAGACTCTTCTTTTATAGCCATATAGAATTAGTTGAATGAGGCTATCAAATAATCTTAATAGCAGTTTTACTTGATGGGTGAAACCGGCCAGCTTTTTAAAAATTACGCAGAAGACCTTTGGGACTTTCTTATTGAGACTTTTTTTTAAGCCAATTTTAAAGCAGGGGGCCAGCTAAGGAGGTGGGTGTGATGTATATAAAGTCACTTTGGCTTGCCTCACCTCATCCTCCCTAAATTCTTCTGTTTAGTGTCGCTACTGATTTTCTGTGACCTTAAGCATTAGTACAAGAAGGATGGGGGGAGGGGGGCACTGAAGAGGCACACAAATGCATTAGGCCCCAGGCAACAGAGACCCTCGGTTTGCCCCTGTCTGGAGGCTAACTTTAAAGATTTATCAGACGTCCCACAGTGTTTCGTCAACAAGATTTTGCTTGTGTAATTTTTTTCTGTGGAATTGTTTCCCTTCCAAAAGTTGCAGGTGAAGATGGGGCAGAAGGAGAAGAATATGTCAAGAAGAAAGTGACACACCAGAATTTTCAGTGGGCGCCTAAGATTTAACATCTAATTTGCTTGCCTGCTGTAAAAATATTCTTAGCTTGACGATATGTATTATTATGGAAGCTTCTAAACTGTATTGTCAACTATCCCTTTTATTTAAATTCTTTTGAGCCCTGATTACAAAATGACCTTTAGTGGGTGATTTTCAAAGGGACTTGTGTAGTAAAGAATTGTGTTACCTGTAGAAATGGCCTTTTAGAAAATGGTGCAACTGATATGCATGTAAAATTACGTGTGCACACAGTGATGGTAACGTTTAAAAAGCCATGCTGGTGTACATGTACATGCTTATACAGGATTACGCCAATGGATGCAGTCATTTTATACCATATGCGCATATATGTGCGTATGATATAAAGTCGGCTATACACAAATACATGTGCATGCAATTTTGTATGGATGCATACTTGTGTGCGCAAATGCCAGCTCTACCGTGTAAGTAGGGGGATTTTATTAGATACGTTCGCCGACGTAATTACCAGTTTCCCAGTCCATTCCCAGTTCACCCTAATTAACCTTCCTCCCTTTTACCCTATTAGCCCGACCCTTCAAATCCTGCTGACTAGCCTGCATTTTTTTATTTTAAAACTTACACGCCATCCATAGCAGAAGTAAAGTTATGCAGCAGGGGATCCCAGCGTGCGCTTTGTGCATGTAAATACTTACGTGCACATTTCAAATGACCTTCCTGGAATGCCCATGTCCCTCCCACGCTCCACCCAGACCACACCCAGACCCCACCCCTTTTTAAACTTTGGGATTTGTGCGCATACCAGGAGATACATGCATACTTGTGTGCATCTTAAAATCTGCGCAGTGCGAGCCAGCCAAAGACATTAATATATCTTCTTCCTTTGGCACACATAGGGCTTTTAAAATCTGACTATGTGTGCATATGCTTTTATGTACATGTGGGAGAGGAGTTCCAGTGTACACAGTCTGGGTGAGGTTGGGACATATGTGTATAATATAATTTTTGATTTTAAAAAGTATGGAGGTAACTTTTGAAGAGTTACATGCATAACAATTAGCATATATGCACATAAGTAGCCTGTTCTCATGTAATTGGAATTTTATAAAAGTCGAAGGTAAGCAGAAACTATACCTTTTGCATGCACATAAGAAAAGGATCAGTTTAGGGGAATTCTCGGGTAATGCCAACAGTTACATGCATAAGTTGCTATTTGTTATGACTTTTGCATGTACATTTGGCAACTTACTTGCACAATTTTACTTCTGATGTAATTGATATTAAACTTATTCACTGTGTATTATTGACTGCTTTTGAGGTCTGGGTGAACTGGAAGGAGTTCAGGATGAAGAACCAGCAGGGTCTTGATGATCTGGGGAAGGAACTGGTGGAGTGATTGGAAAACTGGTTAATTTCAATTATGCAAATAAATCCTACTTTATTTTCACACATAAAATATATGCAAACATATTTTTAAAATAAGTAGAAAAGCTATGCGCATTCAATGCCTTGAAATACTTTCAATGGATTGCATTTATTTGCAAGTAAGCATACATGATATACACAGATTATAAAATACTATCAGAAATCTATGCATGACCATATATATGTGTATATGTAATTGTTTTAAAGTTATCCTCTCTGCAATTATAATCTCTCAGCAAAACTACATGTACCAAATAGCGGGTGGAAGTTTATGTGCATAGTTTTGTCAGGATAATTATCAAAGCAGGTTTATGCAGGTAAGTCTGCTTTGAAAACTGGTTTAACTTGTACATATATTTGTCAGTTAACATATGCCATGTTACAAAATTATCCCCTTAAAGATTAAGTTATGAAATTGCATTCTGTGGGCTATAACCCATAATGAGTGTTTCTATTAGTGGATATAATGAGATATATGAAAATTGTTGACATTATGTCAGTATAGTAGTAATCTCAGGAAAAGCCTTGATTAATTCAGGAATATGATATGATAGCCTGAATCTATGAACAGAAAAATGTATATAGTTTTGCTGGCAATCAAAGCAATAGTGAAAACATATTTGCAAGTGAGAAGCTGGCAGAGATTTAGCTGAAGGTTACATTGTGCGTTGCCGGGTAATATTTTTTTCTGTATTATATAGGATACCCTTTTAATGACCCCCAAATAATTTTTTATATTTTATCAAACAGTACAAGGCTAATACAGTCCATGGACAAATGTGTATTTCTGTCCTTAGAACAAACTGTGCTGTCCAAGGATACCACCAAACATTTCTTAGCTCAACATATCAATGCTCTTGATGTCTAGCAAATTAAGCATGGATGTACAATTAGTATTTTGAATACAGAATAGCACGGAAAAAGAAATTAATTCGTGAAAGTGAACTTCATTACTAACATTAGTCAGACATATGCTACTTTGTAAAAACTTGAAACTGCACCCTCGGTTTTCAATCTTTTGGAGTTAATATATGAAAAATCAAACAGTGATAGTTTAATTCACAAAACTGTGATATTGATACTTGACTTTTATTTTGATAATTTTTTTTTATATTCCAAGAAAAAAGTCTGTTATTATGGATGGAAACAGATTACGATCAGGGAGCTAAACAAATTTCACTAATCTATGATTTCCAATTACCACAATTTAAAATTAAATTTGCTTTTTTCATGACCTAATTGCACTGAAGGATTTGGCAGATTAAGACAAGGATATAAAGCAACAAGGAACAATTTACTAAAGCATAAATAAAAATGAGACATTTTGCTTGATTCATGAAGATAATGATGCAGCCGGGGATGGGATATGGTGTTCATTATTTATTTTCACCTATCTCCTTGCACCCTTCCTCATGAATTCTGTTCATACAGCAAAATGCTCTTTAGGGGTATGCAGAGGAAACATTTTCATTTTGATTGATTCATTCATTCCATTAATTCATTCTGTTAGTTTTAAACAAAAATACATTTTCGTTCATTTTAATCATTTATTTATTTGTTTAGTTAGAGGAGGAAGCAATGCAGCCTATTTTGGACTCCCAAATTAGTATATTCTAATCATTTCTAATGAAACTGGTGGGGAGACATCATCAGAAGAGTGAAGGTAGCCAACACATCGAGACTATGTCAATTTGGCACCAAAAGAAGCATGAAGAGGACCAAGAATCACCAAGTACCATAAGGACCTGTAATAGGCAAAATGATTCCAGCAGTAGAAGGAGGTTTCCAAGGCTCTATCAGAGGAGTGAAACTGCAGGAAGATTGTCCAGATCACTCCAATACTTCAAAAGTAGAGCAAAGGCCACCAATATCAGAAGCATAAACCCCCAAGGCTGTATGAGGGGGCAAAGTGGCATGAATAGTTCAAGACACCATGAAGGGGGAACAAAGCATTACAAGAGGCAGAAAATCCTCCAAAGCAGTGATAGAGGGTAAAAGCAAGTGAAAGAGTTACATGAAACCCCTTATACATCATGAGGGATGCAAAGCAGTTGCCCAGAGTGGCTGGCAAGAACACTCCAAGGTTCCAAATGAAGGGCATAACCAATCAAATTGATACAAAGCCCTAGGCAGCCTGGAGGAAGCCTGATGTCATTTCTGAAGATGCGGTCTGTTCGGGTTTAGAGTTGGTCTTCACTGGAGGCTAAGATGCTAGAGTTAAGGCACCAAATGCTTTTTAGCCACTAGCTGTTTAATATCCTGTGATTCAAGGATTCCAAGGCATGATTTGCCATTTGAATCAGTTTTTGAAAATACTGCCTCAGTTAATGGTTACCTCAGAAGAAGTAATCATGGAGGAGTGCAGTCCTAGTAGTTCTGGGTACTACTGCACTACTGCAGCCCATACCTTTTGCTGTTATTTAATGCATTGATGGCTAAATACCAGATGAGACCAATAATTTCAAGAACTGTAAGGGAATGGAGTTTGAAGAAAATGTTTAAAAGAGCATGAAACCATTAAACATAACTGGATGGTTAAGGACTGTTTAAAGCATTGAATGACCAGGGCAAGAGCAAGAGTCGGTAAGTACTGTAGGGAAAGGGGATTTGGAAGGAACCTCATAGACAGCTGGAGCAGTGGAGAAAGCACCACTTGGAGTGGTGGTAGCATCAGTGGCACTAGTGATTAAAACAAGCACGGTAGAAGCAGAGCAACACAACAAAAAGTGCAGATGAAAATCCCCCAAGGTGTACATGAGGGTTGAGGCAGGAAGAGGAAGAATGATATCAAAAGCCCGAGGAATGGTGCAGCAGGCATGCAAAGCAATGGATGGCCAGTGCAAGATCAAGAGTTGGAATGTGCTGTAAGGGAAGAAGATTTGAAAGGAAACTCATAAACAGCTGGAGCAGCAGAGGAAGCATCGTAAGTTACCAAGACTGGCTTGGAGTGGTGGCTACAGCAGTGGTGCTGGTGATTATTAATAACTGAAATGATAGGAACAGAGAAATGCAGCAAGAAGAATAGCAGTAAAACCCCAAGATATACCTTGGGGGCTGAGGTGGGGAAAGAATGCTATCAAAAGCAAGTATGCAAAGCAATGGGTGTTCATAACAAGACCAAGAATCAGCAAGTACCGTAAGTGAAAGAGATTTGGACAGAAGCTCAAAAACAGTCGGAGTGGGGAATGCCTGACTCAGTAGAAGGAATATGGTTGATATTACCAGTGGACTAGCATATGCTTCTGTCAAATGTGAAGACTGAGACATGTATGTTTTATATAGACATGGCCTGTACAGTAAAACTTTGAATAGCACATTAAATCAGTTATGGTTCCATCTGTTTCTTGTATAGCTGTGTTGATTATAAGGCTGATATATGCCAACAAGCACTACCCCCCCCAAGACATTGTGAGAATTACAAAGAGTTTAAAGGCATTGAAGCCCCCAAGGAGTACACTGAGGGGAATTGCAAAGATGCAAACAGCACAGAGGTGCTTATATCCCCAGGCATAAAGTGCAGGGAATCACCAACTGCACAAAGTTCTCTAAACCACAAAGGCTTAGGCCTACAGCTTAGCAACTAGTACCTGGCCTTGGGCCTTGGTCTTGGCTACTGGGACCCAGTCTCAGGTTCCCTTTATATGCCTCTCCTTCCTGACTGAGCCTCATAGAATCCTTTCTCACTCTATCCATGGAGGTCCCTCTTCCAGTATCCCATTGGATGTTTCAATCCTGGTCCTCACAGATAGATGAAAAAATCGATTCCTCCCTCTCCTCAGCTCTGGGGAATATCCATCACTTAAGGGAATGTGAACTGTCTCTGGGGATGACACATGCCATTTCCCGTCCTCAACATGCTTCCTGTTCAAGGTTGACGAGACTGCTTCAGCACAATATAACCAAACAGGGACAGATAAAGAAAGGCCAGTCCAGCACAAATACTTGCACACAGCCACCCATGCAAAGAAGAAAAAGGGACAAGAACTTTCAAATGGGTGTGTGGGTGCACATATACGCATGTGCATCGACACGCATCCAGGTATGCAGTTATTTTATAACATGCATGCACATATGCATGTATGTTATAAAATAGGGTGCGCATATGTATGCGCCCAGTTTTGCAAGTATGCACAGCTACATAAAGTCAGGTTTGAGCTGCATAAGTGGGGGAATTTTATAACAGGCGCACATCCATGCCATCACCAGTTTCACCAGTTTGCCCACCAATTTCCCAGTGTAAAGCTAAGTCCTCTTAACCTTCCAGGTTCATTAGCCTATATCCCCCCAGTAAATCCATAGCTCTCAAGCAGGTAATAGATGCCTGGAAACCATTTTATTTAGACTTACACCTCCTTAATAGCAGAAGTACATTTTTGCAGCACTAGACATGGGCACACACCCAAGCGCATACCTACTTAATGCGCACATCTCTTAGCCCTGTCCACACCACACCCAAACCATACTCCTTTTTGGTTTGACCTACCAGATTCATGCATTGGCATTTACGTGCATAGGTGGGCACCTTTTAAAATCAGGTATACATGCACATATGCTATATGCGCGTATACCTTTTCATTTTGGTGTGTGCACGCGTTTTAAAATTCACCTCACTGAGTACATTGTTACACTTTTTAGGCTATACACTTTCCTGTTCCAATTCCTTTATATTCCAACCTCAGTTAGTCCTTAAAGGAAAATTAAGCAAAACAGAAAACATCTCCCTAACTGTGAGGTTGGAATATAAAGGAATTGGAACAGGAAAAGTGTAGAGAAAATAATACTTAGGAGCAGAGAAAAGTGGGAAAATTCAGAAGAAAGTACTGAGAGAAAAGATCAGCAAAGAGTACTTCAAAAGACTGAAACTACTACTGAAAAGTATTTTATCTTCATAGCATAATATACAAACTATTAACCAGCTTGCAGAATGTGCAAAACAAGAGAAATTTATTTTTTAAAGAATCAAACCGGCAATCAAGGAGAGATAACTGGCAAAAGCACAAATATAGTGGGATGTACAAAAAGTTATTTCAACAAACCCACATAAATCAAAATTTGACACAGCAGGCAAAGGAGAGGTGAACTTAAACCTAGAGATGAAATATTGATAATTGCAGCACAGGGTAGAGAACTATGGCCAAGATAGTTCTTAGCCAGCATCCCTGAATGAAATGGGCTAATGTCAGACGACCTGTGTTGTGCTCAGCAGTGCATGGAGCAAGTCAGTGAACCACTGCACTTACTTGTACTCCTGACACCGTGGCAGATCCCCCAGACAGTGATGCGACTGACTGTTGCGCTCATGCAGGCCCAAAGTGGCCTTTGGCAGGACGCCGCTGACTGCACTCTAGCACTTTCCTAGGTGTGCGCATGCCTCACTGAAACTTAAAGGGTCCATGGCAGGAAATTCCAGCCATGGAGCCCACAGTCTTGAGCCCTTAAAAGAGCCTTCCTCCCAGTCCTCCACACCTCGGCAATAGGTCGACTACCTGTCTGGTAGAGCAAGTTGCCTCTGCATGTCCCTGCATTCCTGGTTGCTCCTTTGTTCCTGGTTATTCCTACATTTCTGGTCCTTGTCTTGTCAGTACTGGTTCATGCTCCTGAGTTCTAGGGATGTGCAGAGGGACGCCATACGTTGCATTCGTGATTCGGATTCGTCGGGGAGCAGATACGTTGCATTTGGCCGAATGGCGCCCCAATGCGTTAATACGGTGATTTCTATTCGTGTCCTAGCTAAAATTAAAATTAACTACAACCCCCACCCTCCTGACCCCCCAAGACTTACCAAAACTCCCTGGTGGTCCAGCGGGAAGTCCGGGAACCATCCCCTGCACTCTCATACCCTCGGTGCCGGTTTCATCATGGCGCCGATAGCCTTTGTCACAGGGGCTACCGGTGCCATTGGTCAGCCCCGTCACATGGTCATCGGCACCATCTTGTGCTCCTACCATGTGACAGGGGCTGACCAATGGCACTGGTAGCCCCTGTGACATAGTATGGGCAAAGGCTATCGGCGCCATTTTGAGTACTGGCATCGGACGGACGGCGTGCAGGAGGTCACTCCGGGACCCCGTTGGCACCACAGGGACTTTTGGCTAGCTTAGGGGGGCCTCCTGACCCCCACAAGACTTGCCAAAAGTCCAGCGGGGGTCCGGGAGTGACCTCCTGCATGCCGGCCGTCCAATGCCAGTACTCAAAATGGCACCGATCGCCTTTGCCCTCACTATGTTACAGGTACCGACGGTCGGCCCCTGTGACATAGTGAGGGCAATGGCAATCTGCTGCCAGTATTCAAAATGACGCTGATCATCTTTGCCCTCACTATGTCACAGGGGCCAACATAGTGAGGGCAAAGGTGATCAGCGCCATTTTGAGTACTGGCATCAGACGGCCGGCATGCAGGAGGTCATCCCGGACCCCCGCTGGACTTTTGGCAAGTCTTGTGGGGTCAGGAGGCCCCCCAAGCTGGCCAAAAGTCCCTGTGGGTCCAACGGGGGTCCCGAAGTGACCTCCTGCTTGCCGGCCATCCGATGCCAGTACTCAAAATGGCGCCGATAGCTTTTGCCCATACTATGTCACAGGGGCTACCGGTGCTATTGGTCAGTTCCTGTCACATGGTAGGAGCACAAGATGGCGCCGATGGCCAAGTGACAGGGGCTGACCAATGGCACCGGTAGCCCCTGTGACAAAGGCTATTGGCGCCATGATGAAACCAAAACCGAGGGTGTGAGTGCAGGGGATGGCTCCTGGACCCCCCGCTGGACCACCAGGGAGTTTTGGTAAGTCTTGGGGGGGTTCAGGAGGGTGGGGGCCTTGTTTAAATTTGTATTTAGGTTTGCCGTATAATTCAGCAAAGATTCATGTATTCGTGGGGAATCGCGATACATTTCGCTTCCCCACGAATACTACGAATAGTGCAATATACGTTGCGGATCGCCAATACGGCGAAAACGAATGCACACCCCTACTTAGTTCTTTGTTTTCAGTTCTTCTTCATCTCCTCGTGGTCAGTCTACAGTTCTTCAGTGTCTTCTTGTGGTCTGTCTTCAGTTCTTTCTCTTCATGTCATCAGCCTTCAGTGTGTTCCTCTGCCCACCCTGCCTGCTTCTTCACCCTGGGTTCCCCTAGGACAGATCTCTGGTTTCGACTTGTTTGCTGCTTTACTCTGATTAAACTTTGCCTGCTACTAACCACTGCCTGGACCCTGACTCTGACTGAACTCTGCCTGCCACTAAACATTGCTTGGACCCCAACTGATTGAACTCTACCTGCCACTGACCACTGCTTGGACTTTGACTCTGATTGAATGCCACCTGCCCTGACCGCTGCCCGACTCCGACTCCGCCTATATTCAGCCAGCCCCAGACCCTGGCCTGTGACTCATCTTCCTTGACGGATCTTCACCTTTACAACAGAGGACCATGCCTAAATTCTGCCAGCCCTGGCACCTAAAGGCTCAATCTAAGGGGAATGAGCACTGGTATAGGTAAAGCTCCATTTGGGCCTCTGCCACAGCCAATTCTGCCAACTGATGGTGGGGACCTGCAGGACTCCTTCCTGCAGGTTGCACCAATTCCATCTCAGTCCAAGTGTCCATGCCCACCACAACCTGTATACAGAAAGGCACAACATGGTTGGAAACTGAGTAAACATTATAATATTAATGTACCAAAAAAAACATTGAGTGCACAAACCTAACAGAATAGAAGAGATCAAAGAAGTTGTGATCACTTGGGACATTCTCATTCCAACTGATAGGAAAATTGATGCTAGAAAACCAGATATTGTGGTGAAGGAGAAAAAACGCAAGAATGGCATTGCTGATAGAGATGTCAGTCCTCAGTGACTATTCGGTGGATTGTATGAAGAAAGTGAAAATCCTTAAATACCAAGAGATGCAATCAGAGACCATGAAAATGTGGCAGAAAAATACTGAAATATCCCAATTATTTTGGGTGCCACTAACCTGATTAAGAATAATTTCCAAGCTCACCTTGATATGTTGCCTAAACATATTATACCCTATGATCTCCAGAAGGAGGCTCTCTTTGGCACAAGGCAAGTACTAAGAAGAGTATTAGCAGTAAGTATGAGAGATTGAGATCTCTCCTATCATCCCCTGGCTAACGGATGAGGTTCATTCCCTTCAAGGTATGCATAAAATAAACCCATTTGGAGACATTACCCCAAGGAACACCAGGAAAGGTAATGCAAATAATAAAAAGGTACATAAAATAAATCACTCCAAAATAAAATCTACCTAAAATCTCTCCTAACTTTAGCACAACGCTTCCAGTTTTTGGTTCAGCTACATGTAGCCCCTCCTCTTCTCTGCCTCAACCTTAATGCATGTGAAACACAGAGTATTTCTGGTAGGGGCAGAGGCCCTATAATGTACAGAATGTGTCATTGCACCCATGCATGTAATGCCACCTGTGATAAATACACAAGGTTCCACATGCATTTGGGGCCAGGTGCACAGATCCTAAGTTCATTTGCACAAGATTTAAGTGATTGTTAATTAAAGTTGGATTTTTACATCTGTATAAGAGAAATACAAATAAACAAGGGCTGTTTTTTGACAATTACTTTACATGTTAAAGAAAAAAGTGCAAGTAACCCTTCAGTTTATACATTTGGTCTCACAAACATCCACTTCTCAATGACCCTTAAAAACCAATGCAGGATTCACATCTACATTTACCTTGTGGGCAGCTAGCATGTAGAGACCCACGAAATTATGAGTGCTTCTATGTAAAAAGGCTAATAATCTCATCCAGGCCATTGTAGCAAAACATTTATTATAATTACACCCACCAAGAAAAATGGATCTGATTAATAAAAAGGTCTGTCACATACGTACAAAACGGGATAAGACGTTATCAATCAGCTGAGGCACATAACTCACTAAAATAACACTGAAATGAAAGCAAATTTTGACTCTAACGACTTCAGGACTTTTGGTCAGTCTTGAATTCCTAAGAAGCCCCTTGACAAGCAGCCTAGCTGGAAATGTGTTTCCCATTATGAACCTCTTCTTGAGCACGTTGACTCTCGGTTTACCCATTAACCTGAGCCAGGAGTAGGCTTACTCAGCCTGTGCTGGGGTTGCTAAATAAGAGTGAGTTAACTATGGCAACAGTTGCAGCTGGCTGTGGTTCTGGGTGTGTGGCCTTTCTAATTGTCTATTAAGAAATCTTTCATTTGATACTTTTGCTACGGTTAAACATTAATCCAAAAACTAAACAAAAGGGTATGTTCTCTCTCTGGGAAATGCTCTCAAAAGAGACATGAGCAAAAGGGCAGGGTGTGCACTCGCAATAAAAAAGGATCAGTTTAGTGAAGCTGTCGGTTAAGTCAGTTTACGGTCCTTATTCATAAAGGGACTTTCCCCCCTTTCTATGCCTATGGAAAAAAAAAATCTTTATTGAATAAGACCCTTAATGAGAGCTTTGTTTTGATGTAGAGACAAATATTTATCCAGCAGATCTCACAATGCCACTGTCCCCAGGACTGGTGCAAGCATATTTGGTGCCTTAGGTGAACCTTTGGTTAATCGCCTGCTGACAGTGGCTCCAGCACAGCACTCCCGTCGATGGTATTGGCTGTGGTACCGCACCCTTCTAGACTTCACACTAAGCAGAGTTTTGCTGCCCCCCCCCCCCCCCCCCCCAAATCTTGGCGCTCTAGGCAACTGCCCAGTTTGCCTAATGTAAGCACTGGCCCTGACTGTCCCATGCCAGTTTCCCGGACCAATTGTAAATGGAAGCACTGGCAAGGAGAGGTCAAGAGGAAAAATATGTAATAAAAAGAAAAAAACTGGAACATATTACAGTGCTCCTGGTCCCTTTCCTGTCCACCCTATCTTAGAAGAGAAAAGGGGAGACCTCAATTACAAGAGGGGCAAGTTCTAGTGTCTCTTGAAGGAATTCCTTTGAAGGAATTGTTATCCTGCCACTAAATCTTTCCAATTTATGTCCTTCTACATAGAGAGGTAAGAAAAGCAAACAATGAAATATATTTTATAAATAAATGCATATGTACCTATTGTATCAAATTCAAATGGATATCACTTGAAGACAAGACTATTTCTACCTTTATGCTCAGATTATCCAACTGAACTATGCAAACATTTGATAAGCAATGAAAGCAATCACGGTCATGCAAAGGCAGGTAATATGTTACCCAATCTTTTTTTATATGCAAATAACCCCCTTTGGCAACAAATGAAATCCCATAAAGCTTATATGTTACTGCATAAGTGCAGTATAAATTTTATAACTGCTGACACAGTCACTGGATATCTACAACGTTTATGTCCAAAGAGAGGAAGCCTTTGATCTTTTACATCAATAGAACATGTTTGAGCAGGTGAAGTTCTCCATTGTAAAGTTAAGTGTTAGCTAGCAAACTGAAAAGGAAGATTTTGAATGCCAGGAATGTAGAGAGATGGCTGTACTGTAGTGAGGCACTAACACATGAAAAATATTGTTGGAATTCACTCCCCAGATATGATATTTTTACTTTGTTTTTTCCTTTATCCCACTTACAATTTTGTTTATACACATTTGGTAGCCCTAGTATCACAGACGCACAAGGTCTCTTGGCCAATCATGCAAAAGTAAACTGTCAGACTTATGCATAGAAAAATAGAAGAGGGTCACACTATTGTCAGAATCATCTCGGAATAATTATACTCAATAACAACTTATTTTATTGATTTATATACACTTTAAAGTAAATTACATTCAGGTACTGTAGGCATTTCCCTGTCCCTAGTGGGCTCACAATCTAGGGGAGTCATTTACTAACCCACAATATTTTATCATGGAAGAGGCAAAATATCAAAGGGGGCATTCCTGTGATATTCTGCCCCCTCCCTGGAAAAATATTATGGTGGAATCACAGTGTTAATTTTTCTCACAGAAAAACTCCACAAGAAAAATAAAGCCACAGGGCCATGATCGGTTTAAAGGGCCCCATGGCCCAAAAATCTCTCCCCTCTTACAAAGTGTAGAAATTCCCTCTGGAATAAAATATATATATATACATACATATACATGTATAGATAGATAGACAGATACACACACAAGGGATGACTGCTTTTGAATATCATAATTTTATATAAAAATCAAGCCCATGTTTTATAGACCCTAAAGAGTGGAGTGGAGTGGAGTGGAGTGGTGTGGTGTGGTGTGGTGTGAAGGAGTAGCCTAGTGGTTAGAGCAGTGGGTTATGAACCAGGAGACCAGGGTTTGAGTCCTGCTGTTGCTCCTTGTGACCTTGGGTATGTCACTTTACCCTCTATTGCCTCAGGTACAAACTTAGGGGGTCATTTATCAAAATGTGATGATGTGTTTTTGCATGCGTTAAGGGCTTATCGCACATGAAAAACCCTGTTAATGCATGTGATAGGCCCTTACTGCATGCAAAAATGTGTTTAATGCATGCGATAGCACTATATCGTATGGTGCGATGCAAATTTAGAAAATAGGAGGAGTTAGGGCTGGGTTAGCCTGTCTGCAAAGAGCTATTGCACAGCTGAAATGCCAATTTTAACTACACCTCTTTGTGGTAGGCTGTGTGATAGCTGCTGTGACATAAGGTTTCATTGCCTTTTGCAATGTCTCCCGTAAGGCCTATTTGAGGAGAATTGAAGGGGAAGGGAGGGAGAGAGAGAGAGACTGGTCATGATGTCATCCCCAGAGGCAGGTATTTGTATCCCTGACAGCTCTATCAGATCTTCACAAGAGACCACTGTTCTGTTCGTACGTGTCACATAGAATGTCAAAGTGGCCCCTAACCCCCTACACTCATACCTAAACCCCACCTCGAGTTACAAGGTGGGCCTACCATAGGGATACAAATACCTACCTCTGGGGATGATATTACGGCCAATCTCTCTCTCTCTCTCTCTCTCTCTCTCTTCATATGCAGGAAATACATCAGGTCTGACACCTATTGCAAATTCAGATAATGCTATCACAATGTGCACTAACTTAGCTCATTGCAATAAACTGAATTTTTTTTTAAATAAATTATAGTCATTCTTGCCTACTGTAACCTTTCAATATTGTTTACCTGAAGAATGGCACAGACTAGGTTTTGTATTTTTTATAAACCAAAAAATGCTCTAATAGGGGCAAAGGCTACTTCTTAGTGCCATTTTGGAAAATGGCATTGAGCAGGCCCAGAACTAGGAGGTATTCTGGGCTGTTACTGCAACACCAATGGTTCTCCTAAAGGTATGGGAGGTCCAAGGGCTCACATAGATGACCAGGACCTATTTTAGTTGCAAGGACAGGTTGTGGAAGGGTATGGGGAGCCCAGCTAGACCTCAGGGATTATGTTGTATTTTGAGAGGGGGACCAGTGATCAGGGGGAATGTCTGCTGTTGAGGGGTTTCAGTGGGGGTTATTTGGTTGGAGTGAGAGTTTTATACAAAGTGGAATGGTTTCGGAAGTGGGTGAGATGTCACTGCATGACTTTTAGTTATATTTTTAAAAACTTTTTGGGTGGCTAGAACTCTGAGGGGAATTTCTACACATTGCAGGGGTGGGGTTTTTTGGCCCTCAGGGCCCTTTAAGTAGCATCCCGATTTCCCTGGGATATTTTATCCATACCTTCTCCAAATGCATTAAATTAATATGGCTGAATTTCTTTCAAAATCAACTGTGTTATTTTATTTGTATTAGATTAATTATATATTAGCTGCTTTTATGTATTAGTTAATTTTATGCATTCAAAGCAGCTAATTTTAATATGGATGGAATTTTTTAACAGGTGCATGATATGCAGTGATAAATGCTGTTTAATGAGAAAGATATAAAGCAGATACACATCAGCACAAAGTCCAATAGCGGAAGAAGCAGCACCAAAAAGTACAAGATTCAATAATAGGTGATATAGGAGAATTAGATGCAGTGTCCAAATTCAAAAGAGCAAACTCTAATTATTTTAAGGAAATCAGTTCCAGAATTGCAATAAAGCAAAAGAAATGCCCCCCGCCCCTGACATGGGCCGTGTTTTGCTGAAGCTGCATTGGGAGGGACACACTGATCTATAAAGGAACATAAGTGACTTAGAGACAACTGTGAAAAGCCAAGCAACAAAACAGAGAGGTAAAAAACATACAAATACAGAGTATGAAAGCTTACCAAATATGATTTAGCAGATAGATTTAAGAGCTGTCAGAATCAACTAGCAGCACTGAAATAACAGAGCAAATGTAAAGATATTTAAAGCTCTAAGAATGGTGCCTAAAGGTCATGTGTCAGAAGCATCCAATCAATTCAGACCTGCAAAAAGGAGACATACCAGCAATCAGGAGGGAATCACTGAAGGTAAAAGAAATATAAATAAGCAGTAGTAAGATCACTTCAGAATAAGATGAAATACAGTATTAAATAATACATTAAATGAGAAATTCCCATTTCAGAAGTGATATTTATTTATTTAAAAAATACTTTTATTCTGCCACTCATGGTAATATTGCAGTGGTTTCCAAATATAGAATCACATCCATGAAATATGAGACATAATACACTGTATTTAAAGATGATGATTCAGAGGAACTGAACCTGGAAGGTGTAATAGGGCAAATTGACAAACTAGAGAGAACCAAATCATGTGGACCAGATAGAAAAATCCCAAAATAAAGAGTAGCAAATCATATGGACCAGATATTATACGAGGGTCAGTAAGTAAGTTACAAATCTCTCTACTAAGGTAATAAAACATATATCTGTAATGTTGTCATATTCCATAGATGGCAGCACCTTAGATGTGCTTATGTACATAAATAGTTATTTAAACTGTGCATGCGCAAGGGCTGTGTACACAAGGAAAATGGCTGCCTTGTTGACAGATTGTACGGTCGAAGAACAACGTGCTGTTGTCCGATTTTTATGGGCTAAGAGCTTAGTGGCAAAAGACATCCATAAAGAAATGTATCCAGTATATGGAGAGAAATGTCTCTCGCGTAAAGCAATTTACAACTGGACTGATAAATTTGCACAAGGACGTGCCAACGTGAATGACGAAACCAGACCTGGTTGACCTGTAGAGATTGCAACAGAGGCAACTGTGAAGCAGGTTGAAGAGATGGTTCGCGCTAACTGGAGGGTAACAATTGACGAAGTTGCCAAAGAAATTGGGTGTTCTCCCGGATTAGCATATTCCTTAGTGCACGATGCATTGAACTTTCGCAAAGTCTGTGCAAGATGGGCTCCCAAACAGCTGACCAAAGACAATAAGAACAACCGGATGTGTGTCTGTTTGGAAAATCTCTGCCATTATGCAAACGAAGGTGAATCAATGATGGCACATATTGTTACTGGTGACAAGTCGTGGGTGCACCACTATCAACCAGAAGTGAAACGCGATTCCATGCAGTGGAAGCATCCACTATCACCAACACCGAGAAAGTTCAAGCTTGTGCCTTCTGCAGGAAAGGTGATGTTGACTGTGTTTTGGGACCGAGATGGGATACTCTTAACCAGTTTTCAGAAGCGTGGTGAATCTGTTAATTTGGCTTCCTACTCTGCTACTCTATTAAAGCTTAAAGGAGCTATTTGTAGAAAACGCCCAGATCTGGAAAAAAGAGGAGTGCTGATTCTTCACGATAATGCGAGACCACACACTTCGAATGAGACTCGTCAGACAATTGCGAACCTGCACTGGGAAGTTCTTGAACATCCACCATACAGTCCGGATTTGGCACCCAGCGATTTTCACTTGTTTGGCAAACTGAAAAGCTATCTCGGTGGTAAACATTTCAGCAGCGATGAAGACGTGGAACAAGAGGTGAAGAGCTGGTTATGATGCCAGCCAAAAGACTTTTACGCAGAAGGTTTTGACGGACTTTTCAAACGCTGGGACAAATGTATAAATGTTCGCGGCGATTACGTTGAAAAGTAGTTGTTTTTTCCAGAAAAACTGTTTGTGACTATATTCTGTATATTTCACAGTAAATAATTCATCTTTTGCATTTAAATACATTTTATGAATATTAATCCCATGTATGTTTGTGACTTACTTACTGACTTACCCTCGTATATCCCAGAGTGCTAAAAGAACTGAAAAATCAAATTGCATACCTTTTGAGACTGGATCTTGTGAAACTGGAAGATTGGGCATCTATATGGCAGATGAAATTTAATGTAGGCATGGTGATGCATATAGGGAAAAATAACCCATGCTGTAGCTACATGATGTTAGGTTCCATTTTAGCAGTTATCACCTAGGAAAAAATCAGGGGTTAGTAGTTGATATTACAATATATCTTTGACTCAGTGTGTTGTGGTGATTAAAAAACAAACAGGAATTATTAGGAAGTGCATGACAAATAAAATGAAGGATGTCATAATGCCTCTATATTGCTCAATGATTAGCCACACCTTGAATACTGTGTGCAATTCTGGTTGCCACATCGCAAAAAATATATAGTTGCACTGGATAAAGTACAGAGAAGTGCGACCAAAATGATAAAGAGCATTGAACAGCTCCCCTATGAGGACAGGCTAAAGAGGTTAGGGCTGTTCAGTTTGGAGAAGAGATATCTGAGGTGGGATATGGTAGAGGTCTAAAAAAGCATAGAAGGACTTGAATGGGTACATGTGAAACAGTTATTTACTCTTTCACATGAAGTTAGCAAGTAGCAAATTTACATGAAGCAAGTAGCAAATAGCAAATTTACATGAAGTTAGCAAGTAGCAAATTTACTCTTTCACATGAAGTTAGCAAGAAGCAAATTTAAAATGAATTGGAGAAAACTCTTTTTCACTCAACACATAATTAAGCTCTGGAATGTGTTACTAGAGGAAGTTGTTAAGGCACCTGGTGTAGCTGGTTTTAAGAAAGGTTTGGGCAAGTTCCTGGAAGAGAAGCCCGTAAACTGCTATTAATCATTAGGGGAAATCGCCACTGCTTTTTGTCAGCATTAGCAGCATGGGATCTATTTAATGTTTGGGTACTTGTCAGGTACTTGTGATTTGGATTGGCCACTGTTGGAAGCAGGATACTCGGCTTGATGGACCTTTGGTCTGAACCAGTATGGCATATCTTATGTTCTTACGTTCCTGATTTGCAATCTAGTGCTCTGGGCACTACATGCCCTTTTTTATTCAGCAAGCGCAATGGTGGACCCTGGGATTTTGTAGTTCAATGCAATCAATGCAGGTCAGATTGGCCTGATCAGATTAACATATTTTGTAGTCTTCATTTAATCAATCCATTGATCAACTTCTCTTGAAGCTAAGTAAGGGACAGGTGCTATCTTTCTTGAGGTAATTTACTGTTCCAAACGGAATGAATTCTCATCCAAATAGCAAAGCTGGCAATGGTACCAACATCAATCAAATTGAAAAACTCTTATCATTGGCACCAGTTTGTTTTGGATTTGCAAGGAGTCATATATCCTGAATGGTCCAGATGTTCACCTCATCTATAAGGTACATTTTAAAAGCTCAGCACGGGCTAAAACTGGGAGATATGTGCCCAAGTCCGAACGCACGCATGAAGTGGATTTTAAAAGGCGCCCGCATACGCATGTATCGCCCGCTACATGCACACATGAAAAGTTCAGGAAAAGGGGTGAGGTGTGGGCGAAGTCTGGGCGGGGTATGAGCATTTCTGGATTTCAAATTCAAACTTGCGCATAAATACTTATGTGCCCAGGAGCACTTCGGTGTCCCCTGCTGTGTAACTTTACTTCTTCTACGAAGGATGCGTAAATATTAAAATATAGAAAAATAGATCAGTGGGCTTTTAAAGGTAGGGGTTAAGAGGAGAAATGTGAGGCTAGTAAACTAGGGGGATTTGAAAGTCCTATCCCTTACCTGGGCGAAATGGGAACAAACCGGGAAAACTGGAAATGGCATAGAAGTGACCTTTGTGTGCATTGGTGCATGCTCACTTAAAATTATGCACACATGGGCACATGGTCAGTCTATTTTATAACATGCGTGCATATCCATGCGAATGTTATAAAATGGTCATGTCCTGAATGTGGGCCGATGAATGCCGTGTGAGCCCAAGTGCCTGTTAAAAAGTTGCTATCCCTGGTTTTGTAGCCCTGGGGGTTTCTGCAAGCCTGTCATGAAGTACATAGTCAGTCCACTGCTGTCACATGAGAGAGAAGAGCCCAAACTACAGGAGACCAGCAGTTGCAACTGCCCAGGAAAAAAAAAACAATCTCTTTGATCTCAGGGGATCCCTTGCCAGTTCCAATCTACACTCCTTACTGCCTTCTCAATCATCTGCAGCAACTCCTAGTTTCACAGCAGCTAGGAAGCAGCAGGAGAGGAGCAGGATATGCTGTAAAATGTGGAACTAAAGCAGAGGAATAAAGCACCACAGGAGACAGTGGTTAGAAATGAAGCCTGCACAGGGGTAGGAGGAAGAGGAGACAGCTTTGGGAACAGAGAGTATAATATTTCCCACCACCATCAATCGTCTTTGCCTAGCTGCAGCTTTTTTTTTCTCCATGTAGCTTTAAACTGGTGCCCGCCAGCTCCTTCTGCAGCACTGTGACTTTTCCTCTGGCTAGACTTGCTTTGAATTAAGCAGTGTCAGCATTTGTTGCATCTGTGCTGCTTGTTCAGCAGTTAAATGAAAATTGAAAAAACAGGTCCAAACATCACACTGAAATATAAATATAGTATTTGCTGTGAACTTTGAATCTTTTTGATGCTGAATATACACAGGAGATCTCAAACTCTGGTAAGGGGTACAGAGATCATGGAAGGTTAAGAATCACTGTTGTAGTCTATAATGATGTGGGTTTTCCATCTAGGTATTGTCATTTTTATTTATTTAATTTATTTATTTAGATTTATATTCCACTTTTTGCACTTTTTTTTATTGTCATGTCATAATGCATTGTTGATAACATTATTGTTTGACTTCCATGGCACATATTTATTTATTTATTTATTTATTTTTAATTTTTCTATACCGATGTTCCTGTAAGAATACAAATCACACCAGTTTACATTTTAACAACAAAATTCGCTTAGGAGCGTTACATAGAACAATGAAGGCATATAAATATGAAATGAATTATAACTTAACATATCATAAACTGTAACTTATCCTTATCCATATGAAACTACCATATGTAACTTATCCACATGAAACTATCCATATGAAACTTATCCTTATCCATATGAAACTAAGGTGAGATCAACATCAAAGGCAAAGATGAATGAGCATTATTCTGTTTTGGGATCAGGCTGCATTCTATTTGGCATGTCAGCCTTGTTTCTCTTGATGGTGCCCAGGTAACAGGGATGTACATTCCTTTATAACAAAAGTGCAAACTGTGATGAATAAGGCCAATTTGGTTCATTTGGGGACCCCAAGCTGAATTGGGGTCTCCCAAATGAAGCAAACCTTATTCATTCCTTTCATTTTAAACCAAACCATCAGGCTCTCACCTAGGAAAAGGCCAAGACCCAACTCAGGAATCTCGGCATAGGCCCGAATTCTGAGCCTTGCCCAGGGCATAGGCCAAGGCCCAAAGCAAGGGGCCACAGCCTAGGCCTGAGTGTGAAGCCTGGGTTGTGGCGGAGACATGGGCCGATGACGGAGCATTGGCTGAGACCCCCAAAATTTAAAAAAGAAAAAAAAAAACGATCTGATAAAAAATGGGTCCCAATGTCAGGGCCTTGGCCTAGGCCAGGTCTCGGACCAGGCCTGATGCTGTGATTTGACCCAAAGGCTGAACACCGATACTGGAGCCTCAGCCTGGAACCAGGCCAAATGCCTCAACCCACCCAGAAGCCGGGGTACTGATGCCTGGGCCTCCGCCTAGACCAGAGCCTGAGCCAGGCCTGATGCTGCAACCCAACCCATAGGCTGTGCCCCGATGCCATGACCCAACCCAAGAGGCTGGGTTCCAACACCGGGCCTTAGCTTAGGCCTGAGTCCAAGCCCAGGCACAATGCTGCAACCAGACCCAGAGGCTGGGTCTAGATGCCAGGGTCTCAACCTCGTTCCAGGCCTGATGCCATGACCTGACCCAGAGGCCAGGTCATGACACTTGGCAGGAGCCTAGTTTGGGGGCCTGAGCCCAGGCCCAACTCTGCAACCTGACCCAGAGGCCAGTTCCCAACACCGGGCCTAGGTCCAGACACAGGCCCGACACTGTGGCCCGACACTGTGGCCTTGACACAGGGTCAGGCCAGATCTCGGAGCCCAGGCCTGGGAGCTCCTCTTCTTGGTCCTCTTCTTTCTTTGGTTCTTCAATGTCAAATAGCGGTGTTTACTGGGGTTTTACTGGGTCAGATTTTGGCATCAGACTAGGTCTGGGCTGAAGCTCTGGCATGGGACCCAGGCTCCAGGTTGGATCGTGGCATTGAGCCTGGCTTGGACTCCAGCCTAAGCCGAAGCCCTGGCCTAGAGTGAGGCCCCGAACATCAGAACCTGATGGCCTCTGGGGTGGGTCACGGCTTTGGGCCTGGGCTTGAGTTCTGGCCTAGGCTGAGGCTCTGGCATCAGGACCTGGCCTCCAGGTTGGTTTATGGAATCAAGCCTAGGTTTGGGTCGTGATCCCGGCATTGGAATTTGGCATTGGGACCCGGTGTCTGGCCTAGATCAGGGCTCCAGCTTAGGCCGAGGTGTTGACCTTGATTAGGCCAAAGCTGTGGTGACCTACTGCAGCCTTGGCCTACGAAAGTCCGAGTCTTTGGCCTAGTCATAGCCGGAGGTTCCCCAACAGACTGGGTAAGTGGGTGCCGGGGTTTTTCTGGCCCCAATATTTTTCCAGGAGGGTGGGAGGGAGGGCTAGTTTTTGATTTTGGCCATTTTGGGGGTTTATTTTATTGTTTGATTCATTTTTTTCACATGAATGAAATGAATCAAGCAATCCATGAACTGAAATTCATGGGGAAAATACCTCCTGAAAGCAAACCCAAAATAAAAACACATTTTTTTCCCCTGCCCAACCCTACCAGGAAGGTCAAATTTTCACTTAGTAGTTTTTCTGTTAGATCTGTGCTGGTGAGAAAGTTATAAGCTATAACATTCTTTCTTTATATGTATATGACCAACCACATTTTTGAACCACTTAACGGCCTATTTGTTCTGTTCTTCTCAATATCACCATTCAGGGGGTTCAATGTTACAACATCATAAACTTGTTTTTGTTTTTTTTTTATAAATGTAGTTCTTGAGTAAACAATATACCATATAGTGGAATGCAAACATTAATATGGAGAAGATCAGAATAATACAGTGTAACATATCATCGGATACATTGCTCACAGTTTTACATTTTCTCCCCTGTAACTCAACCAACATATCATTCAAACCACACTCATCCCTTTTTTATTCCTTGACTGAAAAACTAACAATACCTAGTATATTCTTGATTCAAACTAAAACACAGTTGTTAAATGTTCCCATGTATCTCTTATGTGTCAATAGTGATTTTTGGCCATATAGATCTTCTTGCCTTATGCTTTCCATAATAGCAAATAGCAAAATTGACAACTTCCCCGCTTTAAAAAGCAAGTAATTCATCATTATGCTAAACCTGGTTGTTCAATCAGTCCTTTGCTTAAATCAGATGTTCTGCAGAATTAAATCAGTTCGCTCACTAGTAGTCCTTTGACTTTCTCCAGCCTTCTCGCGATATAGACGAACACTATTTGTCCATCTTAAGTTCCAGTCCCAAGATCTTTTGCCAATACCACGGTCTCAAACCTAATCATAGCCCTACTAGCCTTTTTAATATATTTTTGAGTTATTCCCGTGGTTTTTTTCTTCAGTTTCATGATCCTAGAAGACCAAGCGGACCTAGTGTCCGCAAGGTCGACGTAATGTGGGCCCAGGCCCGCTCTAGGAGCAGGGCTCGGCAAAAGGCGGAGGGGGGGGGGGGGGGGGGGGGGGTTACGGGCGCAGGGAGTTAGAGGACTCGGCTAGGGGAAGCAGTGTAGGAGGGGGAGGGGTAGCGTTCAAAGCCCGCGCGTAGATCGTGGCGGCATGAGATTGGTTGGGAGAATGGTTGTGGGTATAGAAGGTTGTGGGTGATAGGCTAAGAAAATTTGAATTGGGATTTAGGCTGGGTGGGATGACGCGGTGAGGCAGTCGGCGGTTCGCGCGGCGGCGAGGCAAGTCGGACGAAAACTTGCTTTGTACTTGCATTTGTGGGTCCGGGCTCGGGGGTTCCCGATTTTGACATGGCCAGGTCGTGGGAGCAGTCGGAGGTGGAGCGCGTTGGAGAGATGGCAGCGGTGCTGGACTCCGAGGAGGCGGCGTGGGTGCCGGGTGAGGGAGCGGCGGTTGAGTCGGACTGGGAGGCAGGCCCGGAGCGGGTGAGTGGCGTCGTTGGCCTTGGTTGGGGCGGGACTGGGGGGGAAGGGGGAGCGGGTGCCGGGGGAGTGATTCCCGACGTCAGTAGAGGGATTGCTGAGGTGCCGTTCCCGACGGCTCCATCTGATTTGCTTAGGGCTGGCAGGGGGAGGTCCACAAGAGCAAGCAGGCCTTGTGGAAAAGGGCGGGGTGTGCAGCGGAGCGGCTAACTCCGAATATCTGTATGTGGATGATAGTCAACTTTATACTAGTATGGTGTCAGATCAGGTTCAAGTAATCTTGATTTTATGCTTGTTTAGTTAAGGTAACCACTTGGTTAAAAAGGCACAGTTTAAAATTAAATTTAAAAAAATCTGTGATTTTATGGGTTAGTTGGATAGGTAAAGTACATATGAATGAGCAGATGAATCTCTAATCTTTCCTCTTAAAAATGCAAACTGATTCCTAAAAAAGATGTGGTTTCTATATTGCATATTAGAGTTGATTTTAACCTTAATATGAATAAACAAGTTACTGTCTTTGCTTGAAAATGTTTTTATTATTTACACTTCATTCGACATTTAAGACCCTTCCTGGATAAATCTGATCTTTTAAAGTTGATACATGCTTTATGCTCAGTTGCACTGATTACTGCAATACACATTACCTGGGTCTTCCTATAATTTTGCTTAAAAGACTCAAAATGTTACAAAATACTGAGGATAAAATGACCTATGGTCTTAAGAAATTTTAATTAAACTCCATTGGTTTTCTGATTTTGTCTAGGATTAAATTTAAGATTCTTAGTCTGGAATTCAAGGCTGTTCATAGAGGTCAGCAAATCTATTATTTCCTTATAGTCCTAGAATAACCTTAAATTCTTCACATTTAGATCTATTAAGAGTCATATCTCCCAGGGAGATTAGACTCAAAATGACTTAACATCTGGCTTTTAACTACCAGGCTCTATGCTGTGGAATTTATTCCCAGTTGAGAAATATTAAAAGTCAAAGTATTTCAAATTTAGGTAGGGAGCAAAAAGCTTGCTGTTCCAACTGGCATTTAATGCTTGAAATCTAGTCACTACTGGTGCAGGAGATATTGTAATGACAGAACAGTTGTTCTTTCATAGGAGTAAGTCCCCATTTTCATTTCATTTTATTAAATTTAACATACTGCATGCAACTAGGCAAAACCAATTGGTTTACAAGGATAAAACATTCATAATAGAGGTAAAAACCCATATACACCATAAAAATAAATTTAAAAAAACATGCATAATAAACAAGACAACAAAATAAATTGGTTAAACAATAAAAAACAAGTATCGTATGAGGTTTTTGCCTGACAATGTAATAAAGCTGCAGTTCAGCTAACTTTTTGCAGTTATAGGCCTGACAAAAGAGCCAGGATTTCACTGCTTTCCTAAAATTTAGTTAGATTCTGCTCTGATATCAAGAGGAAGGATGTTCCACAGAGCGGGAGCTTGGTAACTGAAAGAGGTGTCTCTAGCGATATCAAGTCTGATAACTGTGGGAGGTGGAAGATGAAGAAAACATTTCTGGAAAGATAATGTATGAGCTGGAGAATAGGGAATTAAATAATTGGATAAATAGGAAGAATTTTAGAATGACGAATACAAAAAGTGACACACAAATCTTTAAAGTTAATGCGACAGTGGATAGGTAGCCAATGCAATAAATGCTAGATTTTAAAAGGCCCGCGTGTGCATTCATGTGTGCCCAGATCCCAGTGCACGCATATGGATGCAGCTATTTTATAAAATGTGCATGTATCTGTGGGCAGGTGGCATGCAGGGGGGAGATTTTAAAAGAATCGCACAGCAATGTGATCAAGCCTTTGCCCAGTTCCCTTTCAGTCTGCTCCAATAAAGGAAGGAACTGGGAGGGAACTTCCCTAACCTTAACCCCATTTTTCTTCCCTCTTCCCCTCTCCTCCTCGACCCCTAAACCTACCCTAACTAGTGTTTGTTTTTATTTGTTGTTGTTGAGAACTTATCTGCTACTCTTAGCAGGAGTAAGTTCTGAGCGCAGGCTGGCTGCTGGTCCATGCTTCCCCAGGACAGGGCCTAATGGCCACTGTCCCAGCCAGGCTCTGCCCCTCCCCTTCCAATCCAGACCCTGCCCCCAGCCCGCCCCTTTCTTCAGGCCCCGCATTTGTGCGCATATAGGTACATATGCATGTGGCCAGGCCTTTTTTAAAATACGCTTAGCATGCGCAAGGCCCGGCCATGTGTGTATCTCCCTGATTTTACCTGCACGGACTTTTTAAAATCTACTTGTAATTGATGACATGTGGTCAAATTTTTTAAACTGAAGATTAACTTAGAAGCATTGTTCTATATTCTGTAAAAATTGTAGGGATTTCAAGTGGGGGAGGGGAAGGCCCAGAAGGAGAGAGTTACAGTAGTCAATTCGTGATATGATGAAAGTATGAATTAGTAGTGTGAGATCATGGGATTCGAGTAGTGGGCAGAACTGGCAAATATACCTGGGGAAAAAGTATAAAATTAAAATATGGTGAATCATGGAGAGCCTGGAATCAGAGAAATGTCTTGGAGGGGAATTAAAGTCCTGCAAATAATAGGGGCCTGATTTGGAGTAGTTGATTTATGGGAGAGACACACTGCTTCAGATTTAGCGGAATTTAATTTGAGTTTATATTCCTGAAGCCAAGCCACAAAATTAGAAAGGCAATAATCCAAATTAGGAAGCGAAAATTAGAACTTCGTATTCTAAAAAGCTGTGATCTGTACATCAGAAATGTTATTTATGTATTTTTATATTGTTTTCATATGTTTATGATTTTAGTAATCTGTTTTTTTAATAATTTGTTTCTATTTTATAATATTTGCTGACGTGTAATATTACACAGTATTATGTATTGTGGTGTGGTTTATGTATTATTATTGTATACTACCTCGATTGTATGTTGAAAGGCAGGATATCAAGTAAACTAAATAACTAAGGGCCTCATTTTCTAAGCGGCTCGCACGCGGTAAGGGACCTTTCGCACTCGAAAAGTCCCTTATCGCGTGCAATACCAGGATGGGGGCGGAGTCAGCCCCGGAAGAGGAAGATTTGGGGCGTCACCGGGGCCGACTCTGCACCGACGCCACGGACAGCGAAAAGGTAAGGCCCTTTTCGCTCCCAATAGCTACACCTCCTATGGTGGCGCTATTGGGTGCGAAACCGGCAGCGATTGCACCGCGATGGTGCGATCGCTGCTGGCTAGCGCAGGCCTGCCCCCCGTTTTGTCCCCTCGCCCCTCATTTCCTAAAGTATCGCAGGCCTGCGATACTTTAGGAAATAAGGCCCTAAATTAGCCATCTAGAAGTTGAAGGGGTACAGTTATTGCTGAAGAAGCTAGTATGTACTTTTTGGGAACTATTAGATGATAAGTTTTCTATGGAAGTTTAATCTGTAGTTTAGGACACTGTTTGTAATTTGCAGAATATTAGGCAATTACACATATATCTTCTTAAGACAAAACTGGCAACAGATATTTATGAGGTAATAACTAGTAGACTTTGCTACTATAACTCTTTGTCAAAGTTTACCCCAAAGATTGACTATTACAATGATTACATATCCTGTAATATATTGCATGTAGCATTCTTATAGATACCCAACTAGGGATCACATAATTCCCTTATTAACAGAATTGCATGGCTCAAGAGTCAAGTTTAAGATCCTTCAGTTTGAAGTAGTCAGGTCTTTTGTACCTTCAGTATTTGTTGTCTTTTCATAAAGAGTAGCAAATCATCTGGACCGGATGGTATGCACCCCAAGGTTTTGAAGGAACTAAAAAATGAAATTTCAGATCTATTAGTTAAAATTTGTAACTTATCATTAAAATCATTGATTGTACCTGAAGACTGGAGGGTGGTCAATATAACCCCAATATTTAAAAAGGGCTCCAGGGGCAATCTGGAAACTATAGACCAGTGAACTTGTCTGGTAAAAATAGTGGGAACTATTCTAAAAATCAAAATCACAGAACATATAGAAAGTCATAGGGCTAGATTTTAAAAGCCCTGCGTGCATAAATCCTCCTGGATTTACACATGCAGGGCACTCACGTGCCGGCGCGCCTATTTTGCATAGGCCGCCAGCGCGCATCAAGCCCCGGGACGCGCGTAAGTCCCAGGGCTTCGTAAAAGGGGTGTGAGGGGGCGTGTCCGGGGGGCATGTCCACCAGGGTCAGGGGGGCGGTCCGGGGCAGGTCCGGGGGCATGGTGACAGTTCGGGGGCAGGCCGGGAGGGCAGTCCCAAGTCCTCCGGCACTGCGGCCTGTGCCGGGGGATGCGAGGCGGCGCGCGCAAGTTACGCCTGCTTCAAGGAGGCGTAACTTGCCCAACAAAGGTAGGGGGGGATTTAGGTAGGGCCGGGGGGTGGGTTAGGTAGGGGAAGGGAGGGGAAGGTGGGGGCTGCCGATTTTGCGCAGCCTTGCGCGTGCCGACCATGGATTTTATAAGATAAGCGTGGCTACGCGCGTATCTTATAAAATCCGGCGTACTTTTTAAAGATCTACCTCATAGTTTAATGGAACACAGTCAGAATGGATATATCCAAGGGAAGTCTTCCTCACAAATCTGCTTCATTTTTTTGAAGGGATTAATAAACATGTGGATAAAGGTGAATCGGTAGATGTAGTGTAATTGGACTTTCAGAAGGTGTTTGACAAAGTCCCTTATGAAAGGCTTCTAAGAAAACTAAGAAGTCATGGGATAGGAGGCGATTTCCTTTCATGGATTATAAACTGGGTAAAAGACAGGAAACAGAGTAGGATTAAATGGTCAATTTTCTCAGTGGAAAGGGGTAAACTGGTGCGTTGGAGGTGGACCCTTGGGCCGAGGTGGGGTTGACGCAAGGATCTACGGGTCCCCACTATCAGGAGGTGGAGTGGGCTGAAGCTAGAGGCCGCTGGAGATTCACCTATACCAGCCCTCATTCCCCTCGGGTTGAGCCTGTGGGTGCCAGGGCCTGCAGGACTTTGGTGGGCCTCAAGGTTGGTTAGAGATAAGAAGTGATTCAGTCCAGAGACAGCAGCCGGTAGATGGCATAGTCCTACCCTGGACTGGATTCGGTACTGGAACTCAGGTGCCAAAGGAACAATGAGTAACTGGAGGCGCTCAAGCAAAGAAAGGCCTAGTAATTTCACGTCCAGAGGATAGGCGAGAGGAGGCATCACTGACAGGCTAGGATCAGAGCCGGCGGCAAGTGGAAGTCATGGCAAACTAAGTAGAACTCTGGACTCAGAGAGGTCTGTAGGTTAGTCATTCAAGCAATAGGGCACAGAGAAGGCAAGCGTAGTCAATCAAGGCAATGGTCAGAGCATGGAGAAGGCAGATGTAGTCAATCAAGGAAGTGGTCAGGGCACGGAGAAGGCAGGTGAAGTCAATCAAGGCAATAGTCAGGGCACGGAGAAGTAGATGAGTGGTCAGGCGTAGCGGAGGTCCGGCGCTGGAGAGAAGATGAAGAGTAGTCGGACATAGCGGAGGTCCAGAGCTGGAGAGAAGCTGAAGAGTAGTAAGGCGTAGCGGAGGTCCAGGGCTGGAGAGAAGCTGAAGAGTAGTCAGGCATAGCAGAGGTCCGGGGCTGGAGAGAAGCAGAAGAGTAGTCAGGAGTAGCGGTGGTCTGGGGCTGGAGAGAAGCTGAAGAGTATTCAGGCTTAGCAGTGGACAAATCCAAAGAGCCAGTCCAACACATAGGTGAAACGGGAACAAGGAAGACAGGAACTGGGAACCACAGGAATCAGGAATACAACGAAGAGACGATTCTAAGATCAGCAATGAGTACTCGGAGTACAAGGTGACCTGTTGCAAGGGCAACGCTATGGAGCAAGGCCTGAGCTTTTATATGCTGAAGAGTCTGATGTCAGCATCCGGGTCCGCGGCCACGTTCCCGCTGCAAGAATATCCATCGCGGGTCCTAAATTGTGGAATACATTACCAGCTACTTTAAGACAGCAGACAGACACTAAGAAATTTAAAGCAGAATTAAAGACATGGCTCTTTACGTGTGCATACACTGAAGCATGAGATCCAAAAAGTATGCGACTATTATATCCGTGATACAATAATATTTTAAGATTTATTATTGTTTTATACCGATGTTTTATTTCATAGTTAAGTTAAGTTTAGTATATTATTTAATTTTATTGTTCTTTGACAGTATAGTAGCTAAGTTTTAAGTTTTATTATTTTTAAGGCTTTTTAAGATTTTAAGTTGTCATAGAGTTTAGGAAACTAACTAAAATGACGTATTTAATTTATTATATAGTTAACTGTATGTATTAAATTATGTCAAAGTACACCATTGTGATGGTCAAACGACTGATGTAACGGTATATAAAACCAAATAAACTATAAACTATAAACTATAAGAACTAATAATGCGCGCGCACGCACCTAGGAAGGGGCACGGCGTCAATGGTGGCATCTCTCCGTGGGCCATGCGGAGAGGCCCGACAAACAGGGACATCTTGGTTGATAACACTGGGTAGCGTGGCAAGGCCGGAGGCACTGGAGGGAACCCATGGTCAGAGCTGGTGGTCCACCGCCGCCAGTGAAGAGGAACCAGGAGCTGGAGTCTGTGTGAAAAGGTGAGAGGGCTGTGCCGCGGGGCCGCCACAGGTGGCACGTATAACATAAACAGTGGAGTGACTCAGGGATCTGTACTTGGACCAGTACTTTTTAATATATTTATAAATGATATGGAACGGAATTAGTGAGGTATGAAACTTGCAGCTGATACAAAATTATTCAGAGTAGTTAAATCACAAGCGGATTGGGATAAATTGCAGGAGGACCTTGCGAGACTGGAAGATTGGGCATCAAAATGGCAGATTAAATTTAATGTGGACAAGTACAAGGTGATGCATACAGGGAAAAATAACTGATGCTATAGTTACACAATATTAGGTTCCATATTAGTAGCTACCACCAAGGAAAAAGATCTACGTGTTATAGTGGATACTACATTTAAATTGTCAGCTCAGTGTGCTGTGGAAATCAAAAAAGCAAACAGAATATTAGGAATTCTTAGGAATGGAATGGTGAATAAAATGTAAAATGTCATAATGCCTCTGTATCACTCGATGGTAAGACCGCACCTTGATTACTGTGTACAATTCTGGTCACGGCATCTCAAAAAAGTTAGAGATGCACTGGAGAAGGTACAGAAAAGGGCGACCAAAATGATAAAGGGGATGGAATGGCTACCTATGAAGAAAGGCTAAAGAGATTAGGGCTGTTCAGCTTGGAGAAGAGACGGCTGAGGGGGATATGATAGAAGTCTATAAAATCATGAAAAGTCTAGAACGAGTAGATGTGAATCAGTTATTTAGTCTTTCCGATAATAGAAGGACTAGGGGGCACTCCATGAAGTTTGCAAATAGTAGGGATGTGAATCGGGCTTCGGACGATTGAAAATATTGTCGATATTTAAAACCCACATGTGAATCGGAACCGGAATCCGAACCGATTCCGGTTCCGATTCACATTTCTAGCAAATAGTATATTAAAAACAAATCGGAGAAAATTCTTTTTCACTCAATGCACAATTAAGCTCTGAAATTTGTTGCCAGAGGTTGTGGTTAGGGCAGTTAGTGTAGCTGGGTTTAAAAAAGGTTTGGAGAAGTTCTTGGAGAAGTCCATTAACTGCTATTAATCATGTTGACTTAGGGAATAGCCACTGCTATTACTGGCATTAGTAGCATGGGATCTAATTAATGTCTGGGTACTTTCCAGGTACTTGTAACCTGTGACGGCCACTGTTGGACACAGGATACTGGGCTTGATGGACCTTTGGTCTGACCCAGTATGGCAACTTCTTATTTTCTTATGTTCTTAAACATTCCCAAAACAAAAATAATCCTTCTCGACAGAAGTTCTAAGACCTCAAAAACACTACTGTTTGAACTTGATGGGCACAATATAAAAATTTAATCTCTTGTGCATAATCTCGGTATGCTATTGGACTCAAATCTATCTATGATGTCACACATTAACAGGTGAATTTTAAAAGCCTGGCATGTGCATCAATTAGGGGATGTATGACTATGTTGGGCTGCTGTGCGCCGAGCGGATTTTAAAGCCGCCCATGTGCACATGTATCTCCCGCTGTATGCACAAATGAGAAATTCCAAAACTTGAGTGGGGAATGGGTGTGGTCTGGGCGGGGCATGGCTGTTCCTGGATTTCAACTTAAAATTAGCACGTAAATACTTACATGCACAGGTGTGCGCTGGGATCCCCTACCAAGTAACTTTACTTCTGCTATGGATGACATGTAAATTATAAAATAAAAATAAAAAGACAGAACAGCAGGGTTTTAAGGGATGGGGCTAACAGGGGAGAAGAGAGACTATTAAACTAGGGCGGTTTGGATGTCTTATTCCTTACCTGGATGAACTGGTAATGAACTGGTAAAACTGGTAATGGCGTCAGCGCGTGTGCCTTTTAAAATCCCCCCACTTATGTGATAGAAGTGGCATTTGCATGCATAGGTATGTGCCCACTTAAAATTGCACACACATGTGCATGTGGTCAGGCTATTTTATAGCATGTGCACATATATGCACATATGTTATAATATGGCTACATCCCTGTGCGTGGGCTGTTGAACACACGCACATGTGCACCTGCATGTTTATTTAAATGTTACCGTTCCTGAATCTGCTGAAAGTGGGATATTTCAAACTGCAGATGCTTAGATGTCTGAAGCCATTATTGGATCCAAATGATTTTTGGAGAGTGCTCTAAACCCTAATTTTCTCCAGTACAGACTCCTATAATTCCCCATTTCTTGGACTCTCGAAGAGTACACTCAGATCTCTTCAATTACTACAAAACTCTGCTGACTGGTCATTCCCAAAATGAGCATATTACCCCAGTTTTAGCATAGCTTCACTGGTTGCCCATAAACTTCAGAATTCAATGCAAGATCATGTAATTCATAAAATTTATTATACTGGGACACCCTGGCTTGTAGCAACATTGCGATCTATACTCCCTCATGTGCACAGGCTGATAAAGGCGTCTTGGAGGTTCCTCCTATCCACTGTGCACAATTAGGAAAGGTTAGAGGAAGTGCTTTTTCTGTTGCTGGACCAGCATGATGGAATACTATGCCTGAACAACTGAGATTAATATCAGATGTAAATATGTTAAAAAAATTACTAAAGTCATGGCTTTATAAGCAAGCCTTCAATGTCAGCAGTTAGGAAAATGATATGATCTCTTCAGTGGAAAACATAAGGAAATGAAATCCTTTAGGATCAGACATTCTCAATATTATGCTTTGGTCTTTGTATGTTGATTTGATATGTACATTTTATTTAATTTGTCTCATTCTTGATTTTGTTTTATGATAATACTATGTATGTTTTAATATTGTAATCCAGTTCAACTCTCCCAGAGAATGTGGTATATAAGACATTTTAAATAAATTATAAAAAAAAAATATATATAAGAATTTTACATTCATCAGCAAGCTTTACTTCACATTATTCTACCTTTTCACCCTCTGTTCAACTATGGTCAGGCATAAGGAGAAAACCCAAACTTCCTTCAGAATTTGGTTGATCCCACTTGGCACACCTAGGCAATGCTGGATGACTTCGTGGTTGATTGCTGGAGGCTTTGCTTTGGAAGTGGAATGTGGTGTTAGAGGGCCTGCCATGAGTAACCATGAAATACCTAAGGTACCTGAATGTAATCCATTGTGAAGTGACTGAAAAATGGAACAGAAATCCAAATAAATAAATAAATAAATAAATAAATAGTTGAGGCATCACTAAGCCAGGAGTAGCATGAATCATCTCTGTGTCCAAGAGACAAACTCATTGCTGTCCCATTGTTAGCTGTTGTGGATGTGGAACACATGGGTGCAGCACCTCATGGTAGAAAGACGGAAATGGTGGGCATGCCCCCTTCAGTGTGACAGGAGAGAGTCAACATTGGGTGAGTGAAGGCACTGTAAACTCAGTAGCAGTTACATCCTTGGAGTTCCATGATCATGAGGTTGGTGGATCAAGTTCAGGATATGAGGAAAGTTGAACCAGTTGTAGTGACTTTGGATTCTCTCCGGAGTGCCATTGCTTCCATGGAACAATCATTGTCATGCCAAGTGAATGATATTTTGTGTGGTTTTTCATTGTTACAAACCCATGCTAATGCCCATCATTATGAGAGGCTGAGTCATTGGAACAACAGATATGAACATATTACCCCTGTTTTAGCACAACTTCATTGGCTGTCCATAAATTTCAGAATTCAATACAAAATCATGCAATTCATAAAATTATTAATACTAGGACACCCTGGCTTGTAGCAAGATTGCTTATATCAATATCTCTACAGATAGCTTGGATTTGACTCACTTTTTAGGGAGCTCACAAGTGGCTGTAACATCTAAGGCCACTCATCTCGCCACTTTTGACCTTCAGCCGAATCATAAATGAATTTTAAAAATTTACTTCAAATTTAAAAAGGTGCTCTTTATGAAACCTAAATTTTCAATATTAGCTGTTTTTCTAAAACTACACAATTAGAAGTAAAATTTAAGACCCCTGTGCCTGCGCACGTGTGTGCGATTGCCAGCACGCACACATGGACATGCTGATTTTATAACATCTTGCGTGTTTATGCGCATTTATACACGATCATAAAATCAGCTATCCACGCATACGTGTATGCATGATTTTATATTGACATGTGCATGTGCGCACAAATGTCGTTTTGAGCATGCAAATGGTGGAATTTTTGGTTAGGTACGGGTGGTAACGTAATAGGCCTTTTTCCCAGTTCACTCCCAGTTCGCCCCAGTAAAGGAGAGGACTTTCTAAACTCCCTAGCTAACTTGTCTCCCTTTCACCTTATTACCCCTGACCCTTAAAACCCCGCTAATTAGCATTTTTTTGTTACATGTCCATAGCAGAAGCAAAGTTATGCGGTAGAGGGCCCTGGCGCATGCTGGATTCCTGCCACAGACCCGGCTCACCTATGTCTAACCCATGCTCTGCTGAGACCACGCCCATGAGGACATTTTTTATTCACGTACCGGGAGACATGTGCATACCTGCGCTGATTTTAAAATCCGTGCAGTGTGTGCCAGGCCGAGTCACGCACGTATCTCCTGGCTTTGGGCGGGTAGGGCTTTTAAAATTGGCCAATTAAGGTATAAGGCCTTTCTTGCTAAATGTCAAGAAGATACTGACCTTGGGCCAAGCTTTTTGTTTTCCCATTCTCTTGTAAATGTTGTATTAGATATGAGGATAAAGATTCTGCCTTTTATGACCAAATTCAGTGAACAATTTTCTGGATGCAAGGGCTTGCTCTGACACTATGGGGCAGATTTTTAAAGGAGCGCGCGGGGTACATTTGTGTGCACTACCCAGCGCGCACAAATGTACACACGATTTTATAACATGCGTGCGTTGCCGCGCACATGTTATTAAATCCAGGGTCGATGCGCACAAGGGGGTGCACACTTGTGCACCTTGCACGCGCCGAGCCTTAGGGGAGGCCCGATGGCTTTCCCCGTTCTCTCCGAGGCCGCTCTGAAATCGGAGCAGCCTCGGAGGGAACTTTCCTTTTGCTCCCCCCCCCCCACCTTCCCCTCCCTTCCCCTATGTAACCCACCCCCCAGCTCTACCTAATTACCCGCTACCTTTGTTCTCTAAGTTACGCCTGCCTGAGGCAGGCGTAACTTGCGCGCCAGCCAGTTGCTGCCGTGCGAACCTCTGGCACGGCCGCTGTGCCGGAGGACTCGGGACCGTCCCCGGACTGCCCCCGGATCGACGCCATGCCCACTACCCCTCTCCTTCCCGCCCCCTTTTCAAAGCCCCGGGACATACGCGCGTCCTGGGGCTTGCACCTATGCAAAATAGGCTCGGCGTGCGCAGGGGCAGGTTTTCAGGGTTACGAGCGAAACCCTTTGAAAATCTACCCCTATTGTTCTTACTGTCAACTCCCCTTAATGCCAACTCTCCATATCATAAAAGTTGACAAAAGATCATTATATCGATTTGCCTTCTAACTGGTTTGTTTTTTACTTTTGATATATTTTTGAAAGATGAGGATGCTATACTCCAACGTCTCCTTTTTCTTTGGCCTCTCCCTATTAAAAGGGTTATTGCAGTGCACTTATTTTTTTATTTTTTTTCTCTTTATGCATTTTAAACAAATTACAAGATATCAATCTTGAAAGAAAATACAGAAATAATCATAGAAATAATAGCAAAGCAAGAAACCACAATACAAACTTCATTACTCTGATATAAAGTCCTCAAAAATTGAGAGGGTAGGATTACTCAACTTAAGATAATATTTACATACAATTTAACAAAGAAAAAGAATGCTCAACAGAGTATAGAGACAATCACTTATCATAAAGGACTTGCTATTCTGGTTCTGGTAACTGCTGCGTCTGAAGGAGTCTTTCCCACTAAAAATTGTGTTAGTTGTGGAGCATCATAGAAAATATAGGTATTATTTGCATGTTTGACCATGCATTTGCATGGGAACATTAGAAAGAAAACCCCTCCAATTAGTAACACTTGTGGTCAAGAGAAGGAAAGCTTTCCTTCTCTTCTGGGTCTCTCGTGAGACATCTGGAAAAGTTCTAACATTTAAACCCAGAAATGAATTATTTCTATGTCTCAAACATAGGGCCTCATTTTCTAAAGTATCGCAGACCTGCGATACTTTAGAAGATGAGGGGCGAAGGGCTGAAACGGGGGGCGGGCCTGCGCTAGCCGGCAGCGATCGCACCATCGCGGTGCGAGCGCTGCCGGTTTCGCACCCAATAGCACCACCATAGGAGGTGAAGCTATTGGGAGCGAAATAGGCAGCGAAAAGACACCTACCTTTTCGCTGTCTGTGGCGTTGGCGCAGAGTCGGCCCCGGTGACGCCCCAACTCTTCCGGGGCCGACTCCGCCCCGACTCCGCCCCCATCCTGGTATCGCACGTGATAAGGGACTTGAGTGAGAGTCACTATCAAGGTAGCAGGAACAGCTAATTCTGTATCGGAAATTTCCAAAGGTTCCGAAACATTCAAGGGTTGCTCTGGAATAGATGTTAAAGGTGTAATTCCTTCATTTTGCTCTGTAGATCTCTTTTGTTTTGGAAGATAATATATCTTAGAAATTGGAGGTATTGCATTCTCTTCTATATGCAAAATTTCCAACAGGAATCTTTTAAAGATTTCTCTTGGTGGATTTAACATAACTTGTGGGAAATTTATAAACCTCAAATTATGACATTTAGCCGCATTTTCCAAGTTTTACAATTTCATGGAAATAATCTTCCTTTCCTTTATAGTGGCAGATTGTATTTGCTTTAATTCATGGATTTGAACTCTGTCTGCATTTGCTGTTCCAAATCAGAATTAGCATTGCCTATTACTTTAACTTTTTCTTCCAGCTCCTTAATTTTGACATTCATAGGCTGCAACTGCGATAGTATAGAATACTTCATCTCCATTATAGAGTCCCATATAATTTCAAGGGTAAAATTCCGGGTCTTACCCACATTGATAATCCTCTTTCAGGAAAGAGTCCTTCAACTCCAGCAGCCTCCTCTAGCCGTATTTCACCTCCAACACCGGCTTGCCCTGGTGTCCCATCTAAGCTCTCGGTCGCGGTTGCAACCCCGTCGACCCCTGCTGGGCTCCGCCTCTCGACACTTTGGTCTCAGGGCATCTCCCTTGACACGGGAGTGTTCCTCATCGCGGCCGGATTAACTGGTAGGGATCCCTCAGCAGGGCTAAATGGTGATAAAGAACCAGGGAGAGAGGGGAGCTCCTCTTCTCCTTCCCTGCTCTCCAGCAGTTGTCGTCCTGCTCCCAACTCTCCTCTCACAATATGAGCATCCATTGGTCCGGTAACGATCGCAGTCGGGGGGGGGGGGGGGGCACAGGGCATGGTTCCCCCCTCGGCTTGCATTTCCTACCCATAACAGGTAAATAGCAGCAAGAAATTCAAAAGGAAACTCCTCTCAAAGGAGTTCAAACTCCGAGCGATGCTACCAAGTGGCCATCTAAGGGATGACTACCACAGTGCATGTATGTTTTTTTCCTTGAGGTATTGTATTTTCCTGATGATTTTGGTGCTGTTAAGTGCTGTATTTCTCAATTCAAGGTAACTTGTGCATGTATTCTTTAAAATTATTTTAAAAATGAAATCATTCACAAGACATTCATTTACACTGGTCCTACTCTATAGAATGTGGTTCCTTATGATATCTGAATGGAATCTTCTTATTTTCGTTATGAGAAAAAAAAATCAAATCTTGGTTATTTGATCAAGCTTTTCTAGTTGGCTAAATAACTAGATGCTCCTGTTTATTTATTCAAAATAGTTGTATTTCCTGTTTCTCTGAATTGTGTTAGTGTTTGTATGCAATTGGGAAGGTTTGTTGAGGCTGCTGCTAGTAGGTTGGGTTTGGACGGATGGATATGGGGCAAGGATGGGATCAGAATTTTTGATTGTACAATTATTTTATTGTAACTGCGCTGATTTGTTTTTTTTATAAAGCAGATAATCAAGTCAAAATGAATGAATAAACGAATAAATAAGCTACCAACTGCATGTTCGTAGTCAGGTACTGTATATCACTGGCACCATTTTTTATGTTCCTACACACACACATTGTCAATAAATCCCAGAAAGAAGCAAATTTGTCCACAGCTCTCCTTTCCTCTTATTATCAAAGCACTGCTATTGGAATCTTTCCAGGGTCATTGTGACATGAATTAAGGGACTTCTTATGCATGGAGACCACAAGTCTTTTAGGCTTTCATGGCCTCCTTAGACCAAGTCACTCAAAATGAGGAGGCTTATGTATGTGCGTGCTCATTAATATTTTCTGCATTAAACTCAATATTTTGCCTTATCAGTAATGCTTAAGTAGGTGCTACTGATAACATGTATTTATATGTTTTTAATGTGTGATAAGTGCCAAATTTGGCATTAATGTACCTTAGTAAATAGACCCATTAAAGTATTGCTAGTCAAATAATCAGGCCTTGCATCAGGCTTCTGATTTGAATTCTTTTGTGTTCTAAGATCACATTTCCCTACCAGTTTGAAATGAAACTTAAGGAGTCGATACTCACAATTCTTACTTTTCAATATTTCCCCTACTTATCCTGCTAAAGTTTAGCTGAATAATTCAAGGCTAATTTATAGCTGGATTACATAGGGGCATTTTGGGAGTTTTCTGGGGCAGAGTTAAGTTAGATGGATAACTTATTCGGCTAACTCTAGTCATGCTATAGATTAGTTCTAAAGGCAGCCGGTTAAAGTTATCGAGGTATCTTTAAAATAGCCAGCTGAACCACTGAATATCCTTCCAAAGTTAGCTGGATAAATTTATACTGTGAATGTGGCAATCGGGCCAGTGACTGAATATTATCCCCTAAAATATTTTGAGGTGTTCAAATTGTGGTGCGTGATAGAATCAATAGCCCGCAGTCTACTCCATTGCTTTGGAATGTGCCAGATAAATTTGGTTGCTATTTTTTTTTAGAAGTGATTGATTACCTGACAGTACTTGTGTAAGGTGAAGAATAGATGTGCTTGTATAAGGTGAAAAATAGATATACTTGTATAAGTTGACGTGTTATATATTTTGGGAGTAAAGGAAGCAGACCCTCTCCTCCCAGCTGGTGAAAAGAAGCATGCGAGCTTGGAAACAGTATCATGTTCTAGAGCAGAGCTTTCCAAACTTTTCATGTTGGTGACACACTTTTTAGACAAATATAATTTCGGGACACAGTAATTCAGTCTACTAGCAAACCAGAGGTTAAAGGTTAAACGAACGAAATGTATTTTGACAATTTATGTATGTTTCCTTAAATATATACATAATAAAATGTTTCACGACACAACCTATCTTGTCAAAACTTTCATTTATATTAAAAATATATAATATTCCAAGATTAATATTATTGTTATAATTTATGAATAACAATAATAAAACATAGTTATTGTGTTATTCAATTTACCTCTTTAATGAGATATATGAGCTTGATGGGATGAACACAGCTTATGAATATTTGGTGTTAATAAAGTCCAAAGGGTCTTCTGCGTAATTTTAAAAAGCTGGCCAGTTTCACACTATAAAATTATTTGATAGCCTCATTCAACTAATTCTGTGTGGCTATGAGAGTGAAGCCTGGAATTTATAGGAAGGGACAGAATGTCAATATAAATCCTGCACCTCCAGTTTTGTAACTCTGTGCATCCACTGAAATTCCCCCAAACAATGGAGCTTGGATGTTTCCCTTATAGATCATCATACTAAAAGATATTTTCAAATGCTGGTGTCACCTCACAGTAACAGCAGCACAAACACCTTCCACTGCCAGGCACATTGTGAACTAACACAAAACCTTGCAAAAAAGACACTCAAAATCTATACTGCAATCCCATTGTAACACAACAGTAATAACACCAAGGACCCAAACAACAATAACCCTACCTGTGAAAAAGCAAGGGTAAATATTACACTGGGTCCTAGAATACCAATACACCACCTACTGAAGAAACAAAACAAACCAGATTGCTATAGATCCCTATGCTAGCAGAATCTCTCATCATGGTCACACACACAGAGCAGAGACAGACCCTCACCAAATACAGAATACAAAATAAAGGAGCACAAATTAGACAAAAACTGAAATGGAAACCCCAAGAAGCCAGACTGTGTATTAACAATGGAAAAACAGAACCACCAAACAAATAAAATCAAGAAACATAAAGCATCAGTTATAATAGTAAAACCATACTAATAAAATAATATTTTAAAACTACTGATAAATATAATTTCTATTAATTAAAATCATATACATTTTTTACAATTTCCCAAAAACCAATAAAATATTTCAAAACAGCACATATATCAAATAACACCAAATAATTAAAACTAATAAGGATTTTAAAAAGCCCCTGCTGTCCATACATGGGAGCTCTTGATTTCCAGTCACCCTGATATTGTCCAGGATTAGGAGGCTATCCTCTCTCACACAGACTCACATGTCCATTCTCTCTCACACATACACTGTCACATACATACACATTCATGCTCTTATACCCACCATAACCTCTCGCTCTCACAGACACTGACACACTCTCAGGCTCTAAGACACTCTCTCCCCCTCCACACACCCCCCCCCCCCACACACAAACTCTTACTCCCCTGGATTTTCTCATACACACTCTCTCTGGCTCCCTCACATACACACAAACACACACACCCAGGCAAGTTCCCAATCATTCTCACACAAACACACACACACCCAGGCAAGTTCCCAATCATTCTCACACAAACACACACACCCAGGCAAGCTTCCAGTCATTCTCACACACTGAAACTGACCCCCAGGCAGGCTCCCATTCATTTTCACACCACTCCCTCACCATCCCCCAGGCATGCACACATTCATTCTCACACACACAGACCCCCTGGCAGGCACCAATTCATTCTCACACACACACATATACTACACACAGGCCGGCACCTATTCTCACACATACAAACCCCAGGAAGACACCCATACATTCTCATACACAGACACACCCTCAGCAGACACCCATGCATTCACACACATACACCCCCAGGCAGACTCCCATTCATACACATGCACACACTAAAGGCAGACCCCCTTTCTTTCTTTTGCCAGCAACCTCGGAGCCTCTCTCATTCCTCTGCTGCCACTTTCACTGATGCCGCATGGCTATTGGGGAGGCACTGATTGCTGCTATTGGCACTGAAGCCCATTCTGCCGCCTCCTCTGTGCAGGCCCCGTGGGTTTCCACTTCCTCCATGTTGATCTCGTACATTGTGAGATCCGCACATTACCAAAGATTACATGTGCCAATCAGTAAAAAGTAATTTATTTCTTTTTTTTTCCTTTGCTGTCTGATCTTAGTTTTCTAATCGGTTGGTCACAGGCTTTTTTGTTCCACCTCCCCATTCTTATTTTTTTGCCAATTCCTTTCATATTGTCTTTTTTTCTATTTCTTTTCTCTCCATCTATCTATTTCTTTTCTCTCCATCTATCTTCTTCCCTCATTCAGTCAGGTTCTCATTCTCACATGCTTTCTCTCACACACACACACACACACACACACACACACACACACAGGCTCTCACTCTCACATGCTCTCTCTCTCATACAATCATTCATACAGTCTCTCACTGTCACATGCTCTCTCTCTCATACATTCATACACAGTCTCTCTCTTGCACATGCTGTCTGATTCTCACACACCCAGGCTCTCTCTCACTCCCACATGCTGTCTTGCTCAAGCACAGGCTTTCACTGTCACATGCTCTCTCTCATACAATCATTCATACACAGTCTCTCTCTTGCACATGCTGTCTGATTCTCACACACCCAGGCTCTCTCTCACTCCCACATGCTGTCTTGCTCAAGCACAGGCTCTCACTGTCACATGCTCTCTCTCATACAATCATTCATACACAGTCTCTCTCTTGCACATGCTGTCTGACTCTCACACACCCAGGCTCTCTTTCACTCCCACATGCTGTCTTGCTCAAGCACAGACTCTCACTGCTGTCTCTCTCACACACATACAGGTTCTCACATGCTGTCTCTGCAAACATTCAGGTCCTCACTCCCATACCCAATCTCTCAATGCACCTCATACACGCACCCAATCTCTCAACGCACCTCATACACGCACCCAATCTCTCAACACACCTCATACACGCACCCAATCTCTCAACGCACCTCATACACGCACACAATCTCTCAACTCACCTCATACACGCACTCTACGGGCCCTCAGCCTCTCTCTTACCTCTGGGCCTCCTCTTCACGGGTCGCTGCAGGACGGGCTCTGCAGCAGTCCTGATCTTCTTGGGCTGATCGCGGTGGCGGCCCTGATCTTTTCGGACCGATCCGCGGTGGGGGCCCTGCTACCGGGCCTCCTCCTCCTATTCTCGCACGCTGTAACAACGCTGCTCCTCTTCTGCACGCGGCTGATGCTCCTCCCCCTTTCTGCCCGTGCGGCTCTGGCAACATTTTCCTTCTGGGGCCGCGTGGGCAGGAAGGAGGTGGAGCACCTGCACGTTTCATCGTGACCTTGTTCTTCGGGCCGTGGTGAGGTGAGCTCCACCACGATCCTGCCGATCTTCCAGCTGTGTCTCCGGCACACAGTACAGCGATTCTTTACTGCTCAGCCGCCAGTGGGATGAGGTCCACCGGCGGCAGCATTGGCTCCCACTTGCCGGTGTGTCACGTGCACCGGGCTTGCGCGACACACCAGCACACTGCAGGCGACACACTAAAGTGTAGCGACACACACTTTGGAAAGCTCTGCTCTAGGTATTCCGAAAGCTGTTTGTTAACTATCTTCTCCATAAGTTTGGCGACAAACGGTAGGTTAGCGATGGGGCAAAAGTTGGCCGGGTCCGCAGGTTTCAGGTTGGGTTTCTTGAATAGAGGTTTGAGGGTGGCTAATTTCAGCGGGTCCGGTACTAATTCTTGAGTTAGCGAGCAATTGATGATCTCAGCTAATGGCTTCGCGATGGTACTTGGGATGGTGAGCAGTAGTTTAGACAGAATGGAGTCCAACGGATGTGTGGAGGGTTTCATCTTTTTGAGGATTGATTCAATTTCGAGTGAAGATGTGGGTTCGAAGGATTCTAGGTTTGCTTTCTGTCTAAAGGGGGGAGTGTAGAGAGGTGAGGGTGCTATATTTGAGGCAGCCAGAGGAGCTATTAGGTTAAGGATTTTGTTTTTGAAAAATTGTGCCAGTTCTGTGCATCTTGATTGGGCTTGAACGCCAGGGATAACTTATGTCTCAGAGCTCTGAGACATAAGAGAACAGCGCTTTGGCATTGAAGGAGAAATTGTGAATTTTGTGGGCATAGAAATCTCTTTTTGTGCAAAGGATGATGTTTCTGTAACTGTGCATGAAGGTTTTGTACTCAGTTAATGTAGCATTGGAGGGTCTCTTTTGCCATGCGTGTTCTTTGTGTCTCAATTCTTGTTTGAGGTTTTTTAGCTCTTGTGTAAACCAGGGTTTTTTGTTTTAGCTGGTAGGATTTAGCTCTTTAGTTTTTAAGGGGCAAATGTTTTCTGCCACCTTGCTTGTGATGTTATTTCACAAAGTGAGGGCTGCCTCTGCGTCAGAAAGGTCAAGGTTAGTAAGATCCGTTGAAAGATGAGAGGTAAGGTCGTCCATGGAGCAGGAGTTCCTGTAATGGATTGTGGTTTTGGTGACTGGTGAAACTGGGTTGTCCTTGATACAGAGGTCAGTTGTGATCATTAGATGGTCTGACCATGGGATAGGGGAGCAATGTGGCGGGGAGGTTTGGGTGAGGCCTGAATTTATGAATATAAGGTCCAGAGTGTGCCCAGCTTTGTGTGTGGGACTCTTAACGATTTGTGAGAAGCCCATGGCATTGAATGAGGATAGTAACATTTCACAGTTGGGGGAGAGGGGGGTCATGTCGATGTGGAGACTGAAGTCTCCCATGATGACCGCTGGGGTGTCATTTTTGATATGTTTGGCAATGAGCTCAATGAGCGGAGATGGATATGAGTCTAGGAGGCCAGGTGGATTGTAAAGTAAGCAGATTTGGAGCTGTTTGGAGCTGAAAAGTGCAAATTCAAGACGGGAGGTATGTATTGTGTTCTGTAGGGATAGCCTTAACTAATTTTTTGTAGCTAAGCAAAGTCCCCCCCCCCTCTTTATTTGGGTCTGGGTATAGAATAGATATCGTAGAGATGAAGGGGTAGTTGATTAATGACAGCGATGTCTGTGATTTTCAACCAGGTTTCGGTGATGGCACAGATGTCCGGTTGTGAGTCCAGTAGATAGTCATTGACTATATGTGTTTTTTTAGAGATGGATTGGGCGTTGAATAATGTTAATGAAAATAAGGAAAGCCCAAGGAATTGAGTGAAAGGGGAGGTCATGGGTATCAGACGCTTATGCTGGAGAAATGTAGGGTCGGCGCGTTTTTTGCGGTAGTTGTAGAAGTTTTTGATGGTAGGGATAGGGTAAAAGAGCATGTTTAAAGGCCAAAAGTATTAAGGTTGTAGGTGAGTTACGAAGAATGGGTGCTGGCTGTGAGGGAAGAAGCACTTAGTGGCTGCACGAAGGGGCACACAAACGGGTCTGCCCCTTTGTTGCGTGGCGCCGCTGCAGAGCACCCAGATTTAAATGGCTGCGAGGGCCCACCTCCCCGGCGTCAGGGGGACGCGGCTCCAGAGCCCAGAGGGTGGCTCGGGGGCGCAGGGAGGGTCGAGGGGCGGTGCAGGGTGTTGGTAAGTCTTACTTTTTTTCTTTGCCGGTCGGGTTGGTGGTTTATTTATTTATTTTCTTGAGGTTCCAGGTGTTCTTTTCTTTTCACTTCACTTCTCAAATTTGAAATTAGATTTTTCGTGCTGGCGTGCTCTCCTCTCTTCTCTTCCGGGCTTCTGGGCTTCTTCACTTCCGGTGGAGGAGAAGCAGGGAGGCCCCGGGATGGTTTTCGGCGCTGGCCACTGCGTGGGTCCGATGGTGGTGGTCGGCGCGAGGTCCCTGGTCGGCGGGTCGGGTCAGTGTTCGGCGCACCCAAAAGGGCTGGCCTGCAGCAGAGGGCCCAGATTTAAATGGCCGCGAGGGCCCGCCTCCCCGGCGTCAGGGGGATGCGGCTCTGGAGCCCAGAGGGTGGCTCGGGGGCACAGGGAGGGTCAAGGGGCAGCGCAGGGCATTGGTACGTCTTACTTTTTTTCTTTGCCGGTCGGGTTGGTGGTTTATTTATTTATTTTCTTGAGGTTCCGGGGCAGTTTAAGTGAGTTTTAATGATTGATGTGATTTTGAATTCTATATGCACCGAGTAATATGTTTCTTAAGAAATGTTAGGGTATAGGAGCCTTAACCAGCTCTTATGAGAATATTATGGGATTAAGTATTTTGGAGTAGGGTTAGTTGAAATGGGTATTGATTAACGTTGGTTATATTATAGATGGGGGTTTTGCGATGTGGACCGTATCAGAGATTAGAATACGGGGTGTTAACCTAGAGTGGAACAACGCATTGAATCTCCCTGAGGAAGCTTTGTGTTGCAAGGCGAAACGAGGCTCTGGTAGGAGGAAGTGAATCTTTTTGTATAAATAATATGAAACAGTATATTGTGTGGGAAACACCGTGTTTTAATTTTTGTATGTTTTAATTATGTGGGGATGTGTGTATATGGTGGGGGTTGTATGCATGAAGTGTGCTGTGAATGGGGGTTAAGCCTGACTTGATGTGTTGGGGTATGGTATTTAAACTTCAGATGTGAACATTTTTGAAAGTGTTAAACTATTGTGAAATTGATATACACATGGTCCCCTCGCAATAAAGGTGGTTAATGTGAAAAGATGTGACAAAATAAAGATTAATCATGAGAATGTATTTTTTATGACCTCTGATTTATATGAAGTCGGTACAGCATGCATACTGTTATCAATCTCCAGTGAATCGACCCCAAAGTGTTGTATTTGTGACACCACTCAAAGCTGAATCCTTTAGTAATCTAAAGGACAGGTAAAAATATGGAAGGACAAAATGAAAAATTCCTTATAGAGACATGCCAGAATTAAGTCTGTCCTACAAAAGCCACTTCTAGACATTATACAGCTTAGCTTTTCTAGCTCTGATGTACACTCAGTTTTCATCCTAACTGCTGGGGCTACCAATTATTTATTTTTATTTATTTTATTTAGGCATGTTATATACCCTTGTTCCATATAATTAGAATTCTACTGTGCGTTGCCAACTATGATGGCAGTTTTAGTGATCCTGACATCTATCTACTGGGACCTAAAATAGAACAACTAACTTAATTTTGTGCTCTATTCTGCAGTATACCAAGAATGCATGTTCAAGCGACAGATAATCTTACCTCTAGATCACCATAAAAATAAAAAATAAAAAAACCTCTGGAAATTTAACACAGTCTACCAGTAAAATGGCATATTGTATTTTCAACCCATGACCAGAAAATTATGCTATACTTACTTATATGCTATGTGTCAGATTTTTGGCATAAATTGCACAAACCAAGTAAAGGCTTCTAAATGAGTCCCATAACTCGAGACTGTTCTTATTTATACAGATGTTTAAAGATATGCTGCCATTTGGAAGGAAGTGGAGATATAATGATAGCTGGGGATGTGCTTCAATAAAAGGGCAAATGCTGTAAAACTTCATGTCCAGATTGTCATCGTAAACTGATTAAACACCACTTAAGAGACAAAACAGCTGCATTTATTTTGTCTGTCCTATTATACTACATGAGGTAGAATTTCAGCCAATTGAAATGAATTCAGGTAAATGTGTGAATGGCTTGAGCATGAAGAGAGCAGGCATTTCCATGGGTAAAGAGTGCTTTACCTGCATTTAGCAAATTAAGTGCCTGATATGTTGGTAAACTTACGTGCGCACTTGCCTGTTCACACATAGGTTGACTCAGACTGAGCGGAGGTGTTCCTGGGGGTGGAGCTGGGGAGGGGTTTGGATTTATACATAAGAACATAAGAACATAAGAAATGCCATACTGGATCAGACCAAGGGTCCATCAAGCCCAGTATCCTGATTCCAACAGTGGCCAATCCAAGAGCCGCATTTTCTAAAGTATCGCAGGCCTGCGATACTTTAGAAAATTGCATTAATGGGGGGCGGGGGGGCGACCCGGGGGGGTGGTCCTGCGCTAGCCGGCAGCGATCGCACCGCCGTGGTGCGATCGCTGTCTGTTTCGCACCCAATAGCGCCACCATAGAAGGTGTAGCTATTGGGTGCGAAATAGGACGCGACAAGGCCTTTACCTTTTTGCTGGCGGCGCCATCTTCGCGGAGTCGGCCCTGGTGACACCCCGACTCCTCCTCTTCCGAGGCCGACTCCACCCCGATTTAGGTAGCGCAGGCGTGCGCTACCTTCACAGGCTATCGCAGGCTTGTAAGTCCCGGGGCTTTACAAAAGGGGCGGTCCGGGGACAGGGGTGCGGCCAGAGGCCTCTGACAGAGCAGTCACTGCCACTGTGTCGGAAGATCGCATGCCGGCAGCCTGCTGGCGCATGCAACTTGCGCCTGCCCAGAGGCAGGCGCAAAATGTAAGACAAAGGATGGGGGGGGGTTAGAGTAGGGCTAGGGGGGAAAAGGTTAGGGGAAGAGGTGAGAAGGTCAGGTTAGGGGGAAGGGAACAGGGGAAGGCAGCGCGGCTCAGTGCGTGCAAAGTGCATAATCGTGCACCCCCTTGCGTGCGCCGACCCCCGGGTAGCACGCGCGCATGTAGGCCGCATATTTACCGCATACATTGTAAAATAAAATATATTAAAATTAACAAAATATATAATAAAACAAAATACATAAAATACAAACTTCATCATATAAAATAAGCAAGTAAGCAGGATTACATTCAAAATAACATACAGCAACAGTGAACTTCAACCTGAATAAAGCGTGAAACTAGCTTTAATTTTTTTTCCAAAAGAAAGTCCGTTTTGAAAATTGGTACAACTTACACATATATATCCTGTCTAATTTAGGGAGGGCTGTTAGAAAGTTACCCCCTGATTGGCTAATTTTAAAAAGAACACATGTGCACCCATAAACATGCAAGCAGAGATACACTGCAATTTTATATCATGTGCATCATTTAAAATACCCCACTGCGGGTATGTGATATTAAGAGGTTGTTCAAGTAAATGTCCCTCACATATTACCAGGGCTTTACCATGTATATGCCCGGGGGGGGGGGGGGGGGGGCGGAGGAGGGACAATATGACAGTCTTTATATCTACCACTGTAAGAGGGGCACTTTCAACTCAGGGTGGGTTTGGCGGGGGCAGATTAGATTTAGATTTAGATTTATTAAGTTTTATATACTGTCACTAGGGATCCATCGTAACGGTTCACAACAAAATAAAACATGCAGCTGAATATACCATACAAAATTAATAAACCTAAAATACATTTTAAAATACATTATTACACCTAAAATACATTAAAATACATTATTAAACCTAAAATACATTATTAAACCTAAAAAACATTTTAAAATCTAAAATACATTTAAATACATTATTAACCTAAAATACACTATTACGGCTAAAATACATCATAACAAACTAAAACACGTCCTAAATGATCCTAAAAGTATTTCCTGGAGTAGTACTTAAAATCTAACAGTAATTAAATCAAATCAAAACGGGAAGAAGAATAAAACTAGCTAAGACAGTTCGCAACATCATCGCTCTACTCTCCTGGTAGGGGTGCTGTCATCAAGTGATAAGAACTATAAGTAAAACATTAGTCATTGTTCAGATTTGCTTGAATAAGCCTCATTAAAAAACCAGGTTTTAAGGTCTTTCTTAAACTGTTTATAGATTACAGTGTTACATTGGCGCACTACAGATCCTTGCCACTTGGCCATGGGGGATAGAATGAAGAACTTGATCAGGTAAATGTAAGTTGGTTATTTACTCTTTCCGACAATAGAAGGACTAAGGGGCACTCCATGAAGTTAGCAAGTAGCTCATTTAAAGCAAATCAGAAAAAAAATCTTTTTCACCCAACACATAATTAAGCTCTGGAATTCATTGCCAGAGGATGTTGTTACAGCAGTTAGTGTAACTGGGTTTTAAAAAGGGTTGGATAAGGTTCTTATGATTCAAACCCACCCTGAGCTGAAAGTGCCCCTCCTACAGTGGTAGATATATATATAGTGCCTCCTTATATATGGTAGTTCAGCATTCTTGAATATCCCTAAAACTTGAGATCTCTCAACTTGCTCCTCATCAGGACTAGCAGTAAATTTACGTGGATAACAAAATGATTTGCACTATGGTGAGCTTTTCTAAAACTTGGAGTTACGTGGGTAACTCTTGGCCCAATCCCTTTTCTACCAGTTGTTCTTAATGCACACAAGGGTATGGTGCGTGCGTACTTTGCAGCTTCTTAAAATTTGCGTTGCTCACACGCGGCCCTCATACACTTGTATGGGGCCATTTTTGTGCGAGCAATGCTTCTAAAATCTTCCTATTAGGGACCAATTGTCAAGTAGCCTGAGTAGTTGCAAACCATGCTAGCACCTTTGATGTGCATATGTTCTGTAAAGTTTCAAAGAATTTTTATTTTCCCTTGAAAATTAGCAGCTGCAAATTACGCACATTCATTGAGCCTGCATACTTTGCGCTTGTTAGTTGTGTGGGTGATCAAGCAGGGACACAAAAGCATGTGTACAGTGGAGGATCAAATGTACATGCATATTTTACTCCTCTGAGTGAATGAGGCCCACAGGAATGCCCCATTTTAATGCCTCTAAAAGTATTTGTGCTATGGAATCTGCTTCCTTTTAGCTGCATTCGAGGAGGGCACTTTTGAGTCAGGTATTTTCCTCTGGTAAAAGGGCCCATTTACTCATGGTAAATGTCTTTGAAATTTCTTTTTAAAGGGAGTGTGCAGTGCTGGCCAAAAACTTTTGTTTCATTTTGGAAAGTTTTCTGGATGAATTTCATTTTTTTTGGGAGCACTTTCTTTCCATATTTTTTCCAGTTTGGGAAATCGTGCATGCTATTTCACGAAATGAAAGAAATGGAAAAAAAATTTGAATTTCAGCAAGTTCTTTTTTTTGTTTCATTTGCAAATGAAACAAGGGTATTTCATGGAATTTTTCATTTCATTTGTAAACAAATGCACATCCTTAACCTCTAACTGTAGCATACAATACCCTGTAGTTAACACACCAAGAAGCAACATGGTCCAGCTACGTAAAGTCATTTTTCAGATGAGGTATTCTTATAAACAACTTTTGCAACTTGTAAGTACAGTGTGAGGGATGATTACCACAATTAGAGGCCACTACAAATATTTCATGAAACCAGAGACAATTCTCCACAATGGTTTAGTGGGATCTTTAGACTGTGAAATTCAGAGGCATTGAAAACATCCAGGCACAGGTATAAAATTCCATGGCACAAAACTGAATAGCTACCTAGCTAGTCCAAATGTCTTTTTTAAAGCAGGAGGAAAACTGGCATGTGTTAAATAGTTCCTGATATTTGACCCAATGTGTGATTCTTTATCATGACTGAGACAGACATTCTCTTTTAAAATGAAAGCTTTTCACTATATCTCTGTTTACAGTAACCTGGAACAGGTATTTTGTTTTAGTTTTATCAACTTAGAGGCTGGTGGTACCTTATATAGGGTTGTCAACTGGATCCAGATGTTCAGGACAGACTGATCCAGTTCTGATTTTACCCTACTGCCTACATGGACTTTTCTCAGGGGAATCAATAGGAGCACCAGAGTTACTAGTCTGTCAGGAAATGCAGTAAAATCAGGACCGTATCATCCTGTCCTGAACATCTGGAGTCAGTTGGCAACTCTAACCTTATAGTATTGCAGGTTTTTTGAGGCATAAGCTGTTGAGGACCAAAATCTGTTCATCCACTTGCATCTGATGGACTGCAGTCCTCGACAACTCATTGAGTCTTAAAAGTTCCACCAGCATCTGTCATTTTTGCCCAACCCTCTGGTTACTAGTTATATGCATCTGAAAGAAATATTGCAGATTTTCAGCTTCAAAAGAAAATCTGGGGTTTTAATGAGGTTCATTTGTACCATTTAAAATAGTTACTACTTATCCTTTCTTCAGGTCTCATCCTCTCCATACTCATCCCTTGCCGGGCACATAGCCAGAAATTCCAGAAGAAAAATTAAAGATCCAATGCCAGAAAACCTTAATGAGGGTCATTTTCAAACACCCTGCATAGTGGTAAAGTCCACACATTGTAAAGAGCTCCTAGCCCTCAGAGAATAAGTCCAATCTCTGAAGGGTAGAGTGGCAGACCTGGAGGAGCTAAGGGTGTATATAACATAGACCTTCGGGGACATAGTAGAGCAGTCCCACATCTAACCTGGCAGCCCCTGTGCTGCCTTAAAGGAGAAGGGTCACCTGGAAGGAGAGCATCACTTTGGTGAGATAGGAAGCTATCCTGTAGCTAGGACTCACCCTCAAGGTGATATAGTATCCCCTCGCACTGAGGATATGTCTCCAGGAGCATATACCCAGGCGCATTTGTGCTATGGAATCTGCTTCCTTTTAGCTGCATTCGAGGAGGGCACTTTTGAGTCAGGTATTTTCCTCTGGTAAAAGGGCCCATTTACTCATGGTAAATGTCTTTGAAATTTCTTTTTAAAGGGAGTGTGCAGGCCAAAAACGTTTGTTTCATTTTGGAAAGTTTTCTGGATGAATTTCATTTTTTTTGAGAGCACTTTCCATATTTTTTTCAGTTTGGGAAATCGTGCATGCTGTTTCACAAAATGAAAGAAATGGAAAACATTTGATTTTCAGCAAGTTCTTTTTTTGTTTCATTTGCAAATGAAACAAGGGTATTTCATTGAATTTTTCATTTCATTTGTAAACATTTTGTTGTAGTTGGTGATTCAATCATTAGGAATGCAGATAGCTGTGTGGCTGGTGGATGTGAGGATCACTTGGTAACTTACCTGCCTGGTGAGAAGGTGGTGGACCTCTCACGTCACATATATAAGATTTTAGACAGTGCTGGAGAGGAGCCGGCTGTCTTGGTATATGTGGGTACTAATGACATAGGAAGGAACAGGAGGGAGGTTTTGGAAACTAAATTTAGGATTTTAGGTAGAAAGCTGAAATCCAAAGCCTCTTGGATAGAAATGCTCCCCATTTGTGCAGGACCCTAGAGGCAGGCAGAGCTTCAGATTCCAAATACGAGGATGAAAGGTGTAGGTAAGAGGGTTTTAGGTTTATTAGGAACTGGGAATATTCTGGGGAAGGGGGACTGCCTGTTCCAAAAGGATGGAATCAGGCTGCTGACACTAGCCTTTAAAAAGGAGATAGCACAGCTTTTAAATTAGATGATAGGGGAAAGCCAATAGTCACTTAGAAATGCATGGTTTAGAATGATGTATCATTGAAGGATTCTAACAGAACAGGGAAATTAGGGCATCCCAGTAGATAGGTTTGCATTAAATACTAAAGTGGGCCAAGTGCCTTTAAGTAAAGAGCAGACCGAGCAGAAAGATTCCAAATTACCCTTGTCAATTGATATGTGGGTTGTTAATACAAACCAAATACATACTTTGAAATGCCTGTATATAAATGCTAGGAGCCTAAAAAATAAGATGGGAAACTTAGAGTGTATATCATTGAATGAAAATGTATATATAATTGCCATCTCAGAGACCTGGTGGAAGGAGGATAACCAATGGGACACTATGATACTAGGGTACAAATTATATCAAAATGATATGATGGATCAAATTGATGGAGGGGTGGCTTAATATGGTAAAGAGAGCATTGAGTCAAACAGGATAAAAGGTCTGCAGGAAACAAATTTAAGTGTTGAATCTTTATGAATAGAAATTCCAGGTAAAAAGGGGAATAAAATAGCAGTGTGTGTGGGGGGGGTGGGGGGGAGGGTAGTACCATCCACCTGGCCAGAATGAACAAACAGAATGAAATAGTAACAGAAATTAGGGAAGCTAACAAAATCAGCAGCACATTAGTAATGGGTAATTCCAATTACACTATTACTGAATGAGTGATGTTACATCAGGACATGCTAGAAAGGTAAGGTTCCTAGATTAAATAAATGATTGCTTCATGGAGCAGGCTGGTACAAGAACCAATAAGAGGGGAAACTATTTTAGACATAGTCCTTAGTGGAACACAGGATTTGGTGTGAGAAGTAACACTGTTGGAGCCACTTGACAATAGTGATCAGAACTTGATCGAATTTGAATTAATAACTGCAAGGAAGACACTGTGCCAGAATTTAACTGCAAGGAAGACTACTGTGCCAGAATTTAACTTTCAAAAGGGTGACTATGATAAAAAGAGGAAAATGATTTGGAAAAAACTAAAAAGAGCAGCTACAAAGGAGCAGCTACAAAGGAGCAGCTAAAGAGGAGCAAAAATACACTTAATTTTATATCATGAGTATCATTTAAAATATCCCTGCCGCGTGCAACCTTTACACGAATATTTTAATAACATGCTTGAGAGATGGAGAGAGAGAGAGAAAGCTACTGTAAGTGGGGCACTTTCAATTCAGGTAGGGTTTTGGGGGGTGGTGTTGCAAGAATCTACAGATCCTTGCATCCTAGGCAGACCAATGTAACATCTCCCCCCCCCCCCCCCCCAAACCCACCCTGAGTTGAAAGTGCTCCTCTTACAGTGGGAGACATATAGAGTATCATATTGTCTTTCTTTCTCTCTGACTGTCTCTCTTTCTTTTGTTCTGCCTCCACCCCCCAGTGTACAGGACCACTCTGGCTCAAAATCTCCAAATTTGCACTTCATCAGGATCAGCAGTAAAATTACATAGATAACATGGCAATGCACGCCATGATCAGCCTTTGCAAAGGTTGGGGTTATGCCCTGCCCCAAAGGTTGGCCCTGCCCTTTTACTACCTCCTTATTCTTGACACACGCACAGATATATACGCACGTATGGGGCCATTTTTGTGCGAGCAACACTTTTAAAATCTTCTGTTAAGAGTTCACATCAGGCATGGACTTTGTTTAAAAATACCATCTTGGAAGCCCAGACCAGATGTGTTCCACGAATTAGAAAATGTAGAAGGAAGGCAAACAACTACTAGCATGGTTAAAAGGTGAGGTGAGCGAGGCTATAATAGCTAAAAGAACAGCTTTCAAGAAAAAGAAAAGGGATCCGAATAAAGAAAACAGGAAACAGTATAAGCACTGGCAAGTTAGATGCAAAGGGTTGATAAGGAAGGCAAATAGAGACTTTGAAAAGAAGCTTGCCATGGAAGCAAACATTCATAATAAAAACATATTCAGACATATTTGAAGTAAAAAGCCTTCAAGGGAGCCAATTGAACTTCAAGGCCATGGCAGAGAGACTATTTCCTTTGGTCTTCACTGAGGAAGATGTAAGAGATATACCCATGCTTAAACTTCGCACAGCTCTAAAAAATGGGTGGAGGTAGGAAGTCAGTAATCAAGAGCCATAGGAATAACCACTAGAGATGTGAATCGGGTCCTCGATCGTCTTAACGATCAATTTCGGCTGGGAGGGGGAGGGAATCGTATTGTTGCCGTTTGGGGGGGTAAAATATCGTGAAAAATCGTGAAAAATCGAAAAAACGTAAAATCGCAAAACCGGCACATTAAAACCCCCTAAAACCCACCCCCGACCCTTTAAATTAAATCCCCCACCCAAATGACTTAAATAACCTGCGGGTCCAGTGGCGGTCCGGAACGGCAGCGGTCCGGAACGGGCTCCTGCTACTGAATCTTGTTGTCTTCAGCCGGCGCCATTTTCCAAAATGGCGCCGAAAAATGGCGGCGGCCATAGACGAACACGATTGGACAGCAGGAGGTCCTTCCGGACCCCCGCTGGACTTTTGGCAAGTCTTGTGGGGGTCAGGAGGCCCCCCCAAGCTGGCCAAAAGTTCCTGGAGGTCCAGCGGGGGTCAGGGAGCGATTTCCCGCCGCGAATCGTTTTCGTACGGAAAATGGCACCGGCAGGAGATCGACTGCAGGAGGTCGTTCAGCGAGGGTTCCGGCGCCTCGCTGAACGACCTCCTGCAGTCGATCTCCTGCCGGCACCATTTTCCGTACGAAAACGATTCGCGGCGGGAAATCGCTCCCTGACCCCCGCTGGACCTCCAGGAACTTTTGGCCAGCTTGGGGGGGGCCTCCTGACCCCCACAAGACTTGCCAAAAGTCCAGCGGGGGTCCGGAAGGACCTCCTGCCGTCCAATCGTGTTCGTCTATGGCCACCGCCATTTTTCGGCGCCATTTTGGAAAATGGCGCCGGCTGAAGACAACAAGATTCAGTAGCAGGAGCCCGTTCCGGACCGCTGCCGTTCCGGACCGCCGCTGGACCCGCAGGTTATTTAAGTCATTGGGGGGGGGGTTCGGGAGGGTGGGGGATTTAATTTAAAGGGTCGGGGGTGGGTTTTAGGGGGTTTTAGTGTGCCGGCTCACGATTCTAACGATTTATAACGATAAATCGTTAGAATCTCTATTGTATTGTGTTCCATAACGGTTTAAGACAATATTAAAATTATCGGACGATAATTTTAATCGTCCTAAAACGATTCACATCCCTAATAACCACCTCACCTCACAAATCATAGAAACTGTCAAAGATGCTGAAATCAGTATATGACCTTCATACTAGGTGTCATCGTAAAGTGTAACACACTCATAAACTCCGCCTTATTTATAATCATCGGTCATCTTTAACAATTTGAGATAACGAAAAAAGTGAAAAATCTTTTTTGGGTTTTTGATATGCACATGAGCAAATAATGTCACAAAAATCTCATAAATGCAGTGTTGAAAAATGTTTTATACATAAAGAATTACTTAACTTAGTTGCAGAATGAAAGTTCACCAGTTTTCACAACGATGCTGCATGTCTCGTCTCGATGGGTCAGAAGTTCCATAATTGTTGAAATTCCCAAGTAATGATTGTTTAAAGTAGGTGCCAAAGCAAAAACGTTCAGAGCCCGACACGGTCCATGTTTCGGAAGATGTTCGTTCTTCATGGGACGAAGAAATGCATTTCCATGGGTCGGTGTGGATGGATGAACTACAATTAGTTTCCGGCAAAGAGATATTGTTGTGGATTGGGAACTTGTTAGATGATAGAAAACAGAAAGTAGGGATAAATGGTAAATTTTCTCAGTAGAGAAGATGAAAAGTGGAATGCTCTGGGGATCTGTTTTGGGATCACTGCTTTAACTCCGACAATTACCCAAGGATTTTCAAAGCGAGTTTATGTATGTAAATCCTCCGTAAAGTTCTGGGAGCACTGGAAATGGGAACAATGAGTGAGGTGATAAAATTTGCCAACAACACAAAATAATTTAAAGTTGTTAAATCTATCACAAAAGGATTGTGAGAAATAGCAAAAGGACCTTGAAAAACTTGGAGACTAGGCATACAAATGGCAAATGAAATTTAATATGAAAAAATGCAAAGTGATGCACTAAGGGAAGAGTAATCCAAATTATTGCTACATAATGCAAGGTTCCACATGAAGAGTTACCACTCAGGAAAAGGATCCAGGTGCATCATTGAAAATATGTTGACATTTTCTGTTCAGTGTGCAGCAGCAGCCATGAAAGGAAATAGAATGCTAGGGATTATTAGGACAGGCATGGAGAATAAAACAGAGAATATCATAATGCCTCTGTATCGCTTCATGGTACAATCTCATCTTGAGTACTGTGTAAAGTTCTGGTCAACAAATATAAAAAAAGATATAGCAGAATTAGAAACGATACAGAGAAGGGCATCCAAAATGATAAAGCAGATGGAATGATTCCCTTATGATAGGCTAAAGAGGTTAGTACTTTTCAGCTTGGAGAAGAGATGGTGGAGAGGAGATATGATAGAGGTCTATAAAATAATGAATGGAGTAGAATGAGAACATGAACTGGTTGTTTACTCTTTCAAAAAGTACAAAGATTAGGGAACACATAATGAGGTTATTAATTTGTCCATGTAAAAATAATAATAGAGAATATATTTTTTTACTCAAAGCATGATTAAGCTCTGGAATTCATTGCCAGAGGATGTGGTGAAAACTGTTAGTGTAGCTGCATTTAAAAAAGATTTGGACAAGTTACTGAATGACCAGTGAGCCTGACTTCAGTGCATGGAAAAACAGTGGAAACTATTCTAAAGATCCAAATCACAGAGCATATAGAAAGACATGGTTTAATGGAACACAGTCAGCATGGATTTACCAAAGGGAAGGCTTGCCTCAAAAATCTGCTTCTTTTTTTTTGAAGGGGTTAATAAACGTGGATAAAGGTGAACCAGTAGATGTAGTGCATTTGGATTTTCAGAAGGCGTTTGACAAAGTCTCTCATGAGAGGCTTCTAAGAAATCTAAATAGTCATGGGATAGGAGGCAATGTCCTTTCATGGATTACAAACTGGTTAAAAGACAAGAAACAGAGAGTAGGATTAAATGGTCAATTTTCTCAGTGATAAAGGGTAAACAGTGGAGTGCTTCAGGGATCTGTGCTTGGACCGGTGGTTTTCAATATATTTATAAATGATCTGGAAAGGAATACGATGAGTGAGGTAATCAAATTTGCAGATGATACAAAATTATTCAGAGTAGTTAAATCACAAACAGATTGTGATAAATTGCAGGAGGGCCTTGAGAGACTGGAAGATTGGGCATCCAAATGGTAGATGAAATTTAATGTGGACAAGTGCAAGGTGTTGCATATAGGGAAAAATAACCCTTGCTGTAGTAACACGATGTTAGGTTCCATATTAGGAGTTGCCACCCAGGAAAAAGATCTAGGCATCATAGTGGATAATACATTGAAATTGTCTGCAGCAGTCAAAAAAGTAAACAGAATGTTAGGAGTCATTAGGAATGGAATGTTTAATAAAATGGAAAATGTCATAATGCCTCTGTATCGCTCCACGGTGAGACCGCACCTTGAGTACTGTACACAATTCTGGTCACCGCATCTCAAAAAAGATATAGTTGTACTGGGGAAGGTACGGAGAAGGGCAAACAAAATGATAAATAGGATAGAACATCTCCCTATGAGGAAAGGCTAAAGAGGTTAGGGCTGTTCAGCTTGGAGAAGAGACAGCTAAGGGGGAATATGATAGAGGTCTTTAAAAACATGAGAGGTCTAGAGCGGGTAGATGTAAATTGGTTATTTACCCTTTTGGATAATAGAAGAACTATGGGGGCATTCCATGAAGTTAGGAAGTAGCACATTTAAAACTAATCAGAGAAAATTATTTTTCACTCAACACACAAGCTCTGAAATTTGTTGCAGAGGATGTGGTTAGTATAGATAGTGTAGCTGGGTTTAAAAAAGGTTTGGATGATCAATGACCGGCAAATGAAAATAGGTCATAGATAGATGTATATTTTCATTGATAGTTTTTATTCCCTTTTACCGTTCAACTTGATGAAGAGTTCACTTTATTTCCTTGTGTTTCTTAAATGAAAGTAAGTTGATAAACAGTATAAAGTTGATTAAAGGGAATATTATTTGATATTTATGTTCAACTTGACATTTAAGATATTTTCATTGTAAGTTATTTATTGTATTTAATTTTTTGAAAGCAATAAATAAAGAATTAAAAAAAAAAAAAAAGGTTTGGATAGGTTCTTGGAGGAGAGGTCCATTGTTGGCAGTAGTAGCATGGGATCTGCTTAGTGTTTGGGTACTAGCCAGGTATTTGTAGCCTGGATTGGCCACTGTTGGAAACTGGATGCTGGGCCTGACCCAGTATGGCAATTTTTATGTTCTTAATGAAATCTCCAAAAATTCCATTAAGGTGGATGTGGACTGGTCACTGTTGGAAAATGGATACTGGTTTGATGGTCATTTGGTCTCACCCAATATGGCAAATCTTATGTTCTATATGGTCTAGGATACTACACAATTGTAACCATTGGGCATTAGGAGGAATGTGCTCCAGAAGAAGCTCTCACTACCGGGGAGATCAGGAAGGGGTTACCTCAAAAGGAGCTGTTTGATGCTGGGGAATGTTGACACATTCTGTACAGGGGGGAGAGGGGGTTGTGAGAAGGAAATTCCCCCCACTCTGGTAACCAATCCTTTCATTTTGGGGCAGTTAGACTTAGAACATGTAATTTGGAGACAACATGGACATTTCATTTTTCTCTGTTAACATATGTGTTAGTATGACACCATGCTATTGACAGAAAGTTTTTACATGCCTCCAGTAAAATTTATTGGATTGCATATTGAGAGTAATTTTCAAAAGTATTTACATGCATAAACCATGGTTAATATATATAAATGTGCTTTTGAAAATCAACCAAGAGCCATTGCACATAATAGAAAGTGTGAAATTCTGTTTCATGCATACTTTTGTGTGCACTGTGCAAAGGCTTTCTAGGGGTGGGGTTAGGGAGGAGTCAGCATTTATATATTTATTTTAAAACCTATGAATGGTAAGTTACCATGCACAAGTTACACCTACTCCAAGTAGGGAGTAATTTTGTGCAAGACCATTGTGTATGAACACTGCCAAGGATTTTCAAAGCAAATTTATGTTTGAAAAAATGATGACTCCTGCTACTGTCTAACCAGAACTGGGCAGGCCACTGTGGAGCCTGTCCTGTGGTGCCTGAAGAGAGAGATCAGACGCAGTGGCCACCAGCAGATATCATCCTACTGGTGGCCAAAGAAAGAAGAAGGGACATGATCGCCATCAAAGGACCCCATCCCACTGGCAGCTGAAGAAGAGGCCCAGGCCTTATCTGTGTGTGTGTATGTGTATGTGTGTGTGTGTGTGTGTGGCTGAGTGGTTGGGGACTGCCTATTCTGTGTGTATGGCTGCTTGTGTGTGATTGGAGGGTGAGAGCCTGTGTTGCACATGTATGGACAGGTGACAGCCCGTGTGGGTGGGTGAGTGTGGCTGGGGGTGCATTTGTAGGTGTAGGTGTGACTGCCTGTGTGTGTGGGTGGATGACTACCTGGCTGGGTGGGTGAGAGCCTGGGTGTATGCTTGTGGTAAATGAGATCTGTGTTTGTGTGGGTGAGAAGATATCTGTGTGTGGGGGATTGCTTGTGTAGGTGACTGCTTTTGTGTGAGTGGGGGCAGTGTGAACCTGGGTAGGTGGGAGGCTGTGTATGTGTGAATATGGCTGGGTGAGAGTCTACATTTAGGTGTGTATATGTGTGACTGTGTGGGTGTAGGTGAGTGACTGCCTATGTGTGTGTGGATGATTACCTGGGTGAGTGGGTGAGAGCCTAGGTTTATGTTTGTGGGTGAATGAGATCTGTGTGGGTGAGAGGCTGTGTGTGTGTGTGTGGGGGGGGGGGGGGACGGACATGACTGCTGGCATAGGTGGCTGCTTTTGTGTGGGTGGAGCAGTGAGAACCAGGGTGGGTGAGAGGATGTGTATATGTGTATATGGCTGGGTAAGAGCCTGCGTGTAGGTGTATATGTGTGACTGTACGGGTGTGGGTGAATGACTGCCTGTGTGTGTGTGGATGACTACCTGGGCAGGTGGGTGAGAGCCTGGGTGCATGTTTGTGGGTGATAGGCTGTGTGTGTGTTTATGTGTGTGTATAGGAGGTTTAGAGCCTGTGTGTGAGGGGGGAAGGGATGGTGGGTGACAGCCTGTGTGTGGGGTGGGTGGGTGAGAACCTGTGTAGGTATGTGTGACTGCCAGTGGATGGGTGTAGGTTGATGACTGTCTGTGTTTGTGTATGTGTTTGGGTGGGTGAGTGACTGCCTGTGTGAGTGAGAGCTGGTGTGGGTGGATGGGTGAGAGCCAATGCGTGCATGTGTGTGTGTATATGTGTGTGTGTGTGTGTGTGTGTGTGTGTGTATGAGTTTGTATGTGGAGGAGAGCCTGTGTGTGGGTTTATGTTTATGAAGGAGTGAGAGCGTGTGTATGCATATATGTGTGTGTGTGAGTGGGAGGATATAGTTTGTACAGCTCTCCTTCCCCCAAACCACAACAATCTGAGTGGTTAGAAATCAAAACATCCCAGGTATGAAGCGGTTTTTGAAATCTATATTATTGTAGTTTCATTATTGGATCTTATTTGATATGTCTGCTGTTTTGAAATATTATATTGGTATTTTGGGAAATTATATAAACATTTTTATGAAGTTTACATTTTTGGATGTTCTAAATATTATTAGATAGTATGATTTTACTTTTATGATTGATATTTTATAATTCTTTATTTTGTTGTTTGTTGATCTCTTATTTTGCCTTTGGTAAGGGTCTCTCTGTGTTCTGTATGTGTGATCCAAGTAAGGGATTCTGCTAGTGTATAGTTTCTGTGCAGTCCATCTTGTTGTTTTTCAATAGGTGGTGTATTGGTCTTCTAAAGCCTAATGTAATAATTGCAATGCTGTTCTTTTCTGGCTAGGGTTGTTGTTGTTTGAGGCCTGAGGGTTAGTGTTGTTTTAATATGGCAGATTTGTTTTTTTGGGGTAAACCATATTCTTGCTAGGCTGTGATTGCTTTTATTGGAGCTTTGAAAATATTATCCACACATACTGTATAGTGTATATGAGACAATATAGGATCCTTCTTTAGATGTGATTGTCTCTGATCTGACATCTGAAGAAGGGACATATGTATTTTTAAAAGCTTTTGTACAATATTTTTAGGCACATGTATTTTTTTACAGGTATTTTAGGCAGCCTGGCTTGTTTTGTTTTCTAAATAGGAGGTATATTGGTGTTTCAGAGTCTCATGTAATATTTGCAGTGTTGCCTTTTCATAGGGAAGGTTGTAGTTTGAGTGCTGGCAGTTAGTGCTGTTTTTGGTATGGAAAGTTTACTATATTGCAATTGTTTATTCATGGCTTTCTGAAGGCCAAGCCCACATCCGTTACATAATACATCAGGCCTAATGCCACATGGGTTCCATGTGTCTTTTGAATCTAGGGGGAGAGGGGGTTGAGGGATTGAGACTGCTGTAGACCAGGGGGGGTGGGGAGGGTGGACGGGCAGCGTGTGTGGGAGAGGGGAGAAGCGACTGAGGGAGCAAGACTGAAACTACTGCTCTAAATGTCACCCCACGCCACTGGCATTAACTGACACATCCCCTTCCTTTGTGCCGCAGCGCTCACTGGAACTGCCGTTGGATAATTCTGTGGGAAGCTGCTGAGAAATGAGTCCCTGTGATCCATATTTTACCAGAAGCAAAGCATTGCTAATCACAAAATGCCTATGCATGGGAAAGTCACAGAGGCTTTATGACAACTTGGAAGTGAATATGGACAGTGAAACAAAATTCATACTCTGTTGCTGCAGGATATCTGGCGCGCATAAGGGCGTTGTCACGGACCTTGAAGCTCTCTCTTTATGGGGGTAATTTTCAAAGTCATTTACAGGCATTAAACACAAGTTTATGATTGCAAATGTCTTGATATTGCATTATTTAGAGTTTGTGCAGGTTACCCGATTTTGCGCACATTTTTATGTGCACAAAAAAATAGCTATTTTGGGATTTAAGCACACACTTTTGATTTTATTATGAACATAAAATTAACACACACAAGTGATGCCCTGCAACTTTGTGCAGGTGAGTTTGTATGCATTCTTAGTGATAATTTTCAAGGACAACTTATGTATTTTGAATAATGGTATAACTATGTGAATAGGCAATGCATATCTCACATGGGTGTTATAAAACTATCCTCCTTATGTCCATATCACAGTGATATGGACATAGGGAGAGTTGCCCATTCCTGATCTGTTAAAATTCTGTAGGAAAAGTAATTCCAAACAAGATTTTGTACTGTTGCTTTTTGTCATGGGGAGGAGAGTCAATGCAAGACCACAAAACTTGTTTCTTCCTGTTAAACCTGCCTACATATATTTAAGGTTCTGCTGAAAACTGATAACATCAAGTATCTGCAAACTAGCTGTTACCTAGCTTTCATCTCCTGGATTGCAGGCTTTCTAAGTCATCGAATCATGCGGGAAATATCGTTTTTCTCAGTTTCATACATTTACATCCCAGATCTCTCTAATGTGAAGGGCCAAATTTTGCTCTTCCCGATATGTCCTGATCCATTAGCCTCACAAATAAAGCTACTGTAAAGGGAAACCAGGAATTTCCAAAGTTAGTTTTTAAGGCAAAATGACCTACATGATGATCAAAGATAAATGCTGTAGATATGGCCTTGGTTTTGATTAAGAAACAACAACAAAAAAAAAGAACGCACACTCTGTTATAAATGGCAAAGGGGCAAAAGCAAAAAGGTCCAGAGATAATATTATTTAAAGTCGAATGAGAGCTGATAAACAAAATCCTTGCCAAAGTCAAATTGGAACCTGCAGTAAAAGAACTGATAGAGTTTTAAGTATACCATACATCACAGGCTTGTTTAATTCTTAAACTTGATCTTCTACAACACACTGAATAGCGTGCAATAGTATGGGTGATTTTGCAGAAATGGAAGGCCGGGTTTCTGCATGGTGCACATGATCCAAAACCTGCATGTCTGATTGGTTATGTTTATTGTAGCTTTCTGATGTTTATAGTAGAGCGAGGACAATGAGCTCCATTTATACACAGTTACTAACCTAACACTAAATAAACACAAATGCAGATAAACCATGTGCGATGCGTCATGATTTGCAGTTTTGCAATCAAGTCCATGAGAGTTAGAAAACAACCTCACCCTTGCTTAATAATTAATCAAAACTCAAAGTATAGACAACTAAAAGATTCTAGGTTTCATGGGACAGCTCAGTGCAATTTGTTTCAGATCATTTAATATAAAAAACTTGACCTTCCAACTTGCTCTTTATATGGCTGTTATTTTGACTATTGTTGCTAGTTTGTTTTGAGTGTCACTTTGCTGCCTTGAGTGTCATTGAGTGCCACTGTACTCCTTAAGCAGTTCTAGTGTAGTCTTTTAAATAAGACTATATCAGACACTGTGTCCACCTTAGGAAATGTAGTTACCCATAGGTTTCCCAACCTTCTTATATTCTCCAATTTTCCATTTTTCTTCTTGGGAAAACCATTCTTTTTAATCAATGTGGTCTTGACAGCATGAACCATGGTAATGTTTCTCTGTCTCTTGAACATTCTATGAATTCTCCTTGGCTATAATTTATTGTGCAATATATTTGGACACCATCTGCATCCAAGAGCCCCCTTCATCACATCACAGTAAAGGGAATGAGGGCAATGCAAAGTTTGGGGGTAATTTTCAAAAGGATTTATACACCTAAAACTTTGTTTTCACATGTAAATGGACTTTACACGTGTAAGTGGGCTTTAGAAAATTGCTATGATACATGCTATTGAATTGTCAATAGGTTTTACATACAGAAGTACATTTTATGCATGCAAATGGGCTTTTGAAAATTGCTACAATAGCATGTGACATTTGCACGTGTAACTCCTTTGAAAATGACCTCCTTTGTGAAAGGGTTTGACACAGAATTTTGTTATTCTGTTCCCATACTGTATATGTGAGCTTTCTTTATCTTGTGAATGGCATTTGTTTATCTTCCTTCTAATAATAGTGTTTTCTCCTGAAGATGAAATATTTCTGTTTCATTCACTTTTCTGTTTTTATCTTATTTAAATAAGGCAGGGACAAAAATGTGGGCAAGCATATTTGAGTTTGAGCCCTTAGTGTGAGCTGATATCACAGTTGGGAAATTCTAAATGTGTTACCTCCACCCATTGAACAGAGACTCTACATATTGTGAAAGGCATAATGAGAGTCATACCTATTCTAACCTGTAAAAAGAGTTGGCTTGACTTTTCGGAGATACAGTTCTCTGAGCCACAATTTTTAATAGGGTTGCACAGTGAAAATGCTTTATTTTACTTTGGGTTATTTTAGTGTTGTGGTCTTTCATTTATTTATTTGGTAAAATGAAAAACCAAAAAAGAAATGCAACTTTGTGGGGGATTTTTGTATTGGTTTGAATCAGAAACAGACATGACACAACACGAAACAACAAAGTGTGTTGCTTATTTTGTATTGTCTATAAATAACGGCATGCCCCTAGGTTTTAAAAATGGAATATGATTTTTATTTGCTAAAGTTGTTAAATGACTTTGGGCCTCATTTTCCAATATTGCATGCCGTGTATCAGCTATGCAAAAGGCTGCTAGTGCAAGTTGGGCAGTTCATGATGAGAGAGAGAGAGAGAACCTTACCATAGTGGCTTCTCCCTAGACAGGTATTTGTATCCCTATGGGAGGCTCACCTAGTAACTCGAGGTGAGGCTTAAGTATTAGTGTAGGGGGTTAGGGGCCACTTTCACATTCAATGTGAGACGTACGAACAGAACAGTGGTCTCTTGTGAAGATTTGATGACCTACGGAGTGAGGAAACTCACTCCACGATGAGATTTGTGCAGTGTTCTCTCAACCTAGCTTGATGGACTCTCTACCTGGGTAACAACAAGCTAGGTGGAGAGAACACTGCACAAATCTCATCTTTGAGTGAGTTTCCTCACTCCGTAGGTCATCAAATCTTCACAAGAGACCACTGTTCTGTTCGTACGTCTCACGTTGAATGTGAAAGTGGCCCCTAACCCCCTACACTAATACTTAAGCCTCACCTCGAGTTACTAGGTGAGCCTCCCATAGGGATACAAATACCTGTCTAGGGAGGAAGAGCTATGGTAAAGTTCTCTCTCTCTCTCTCCACAAATGAAAGAGGTATAGTTAGGAGCCATGATCCTCCCTACTTTACATTTGCTTGAACTCCACCCCCTGAATACAGTTTGCAGAATTATCACACTATTATGCAGGTAGTTATTCTCAGTCTTCAGTTTGGATAAAGTGAGCCCTAAGACACTAAAAAGAGAGGGAGCTTGTAGCAAAGCTTTTTTTGTGGAATATTAAATCTGATTCACTTTTTTCTTTTTTTGGCATACATCTATATATCAGGGGTGGTCAACTCTGGTCCTTGAGAGCCACAAACAGGCCAGGTTTTCAGGATATCCACAGTGAATATGCATGACATAGATTTGCATACACTGGAGGCAATGACTTTGCTATGCATGACATAAATTTTCATGCATTGCCTCCAGTGTATGCAAATCTATGTCATGCATATTCACTGTGGATATCCTGAAAACCTGGCCTGTTTGTGGCTTTCAAGGACCAGAGTTGGCTACATCTGCTATAAATAAAATGCATTCAGATGTGTATATGTCCAAATATTTGAAAAACTATGATGAGCACAGTGAGTTTATGGTATTCTTTTAGATTTGTTCTTTTACTATTCTTCCAATGGTATTAGCTGTGAGTCTAGGCTTCTGAATGAATTTTTTAAACACTTAGAAGCATGAGCGTTGTTTTGCTAAGGGTGCTAAGCTTATAAACAGGAAAGAAGCTGATACAGCTGTTATAACAAAATGTACTGCCCTGCTAAACCTGGTAACCAAATCTAAACCAAAAATAAAACACAGAGCTATCTTGGCAGAAATATAAAGTAATTCAAGTAAGCAAAAGCAATACCTGTAGTTGCTATAAAAACCTATCCCCTGTGCTAAGGTTATTTTATGTTATAGTGCAGTCAAACTGCAAACTAAAAACATACAGCTGGGCAGTTAAATAACTTGACTTTGTAACTTAAAAGTCAAATTTAGTGATAAATAAAATGCTGGAAACAGGAATTTGCTTGTGTGCTACCTGACACTGTTTCATTTGAACTGCTCCTGAAAACAGGAATGAATCGTTGCATTGAGATCCATGCATGTGATTTGTACTAGTGAATATATGCAGAATAAATAGCACTTGGGGGAAAAAATAAACCAGACACTGTCCAAGTGAATTGTTGATGAAATAGTTAACTGCAGGTGGGGATATGGTAATTTTTAGTTCAGAACTAGCAGAAATATTTTGCAGCATAAAAATGGATAAAATAAATGCTTAATACCGTTGATTGAGTTGTGCACATTTCATAAGCAATGGAGTGAGTTTTTGACACAAACGTACAATTTCTTAATTTCAAACAGCCCAAAATTCCGGTATAGTGAAGCATTTCAGCCCTGAGGGCAGTTTCTAAATTATCTGTGGGGCTTACAGGCCTGCAGGTGCATTGTACCTGAAGGTCTGTGAACTTATTTTTCAAGGGGAATCTCCCCAAAGAGGATTTCTTTAAAAATATGTGTTGGCACAAACACTTGTGTGTACAAAGTCTTCATGGACTTTGCATCATACATATTCTTCCTCTGCTGACTTAACCCTGTGTTGTGATACTGCCCGTGGGATAGGCCATCAAGCGGCTTGCTTACCTCCAGCACACCCCGATGCTGCCGGTTGTCCATGCTGCTGGGAGCTGTGGCTGAGACCATTTTCGTGGCTTGAGATGCTGCTGCCACTGTTGTTCATGGTCTGGAGTCGCCCAACACTGCTGTCTGCCTTCATGCGGCTGTGAGCTACCTCTGCCACCATCTTCATCATGGCTGACTGCTGCCATCAGCTCCTGTTCCTGCGTGGCCTGGGAAAGCTGCCAACATTTCTCTTTGCGGTGTGCTGCCTCTTTGGATGTGCACGTGCGCCTCTGGTGAGAATTTAAAGGGCCCGTGGTGGGAAAAGCCCCACGGCCCTTCCTAATGATCTTTAGCCTTCAGCCCTATAAAATGGCTCCTCAGTCACTTCCTGGGGGCCTTCACAAGGAGTTGTTTGATCCTGGAGCTCCTGTTCCAGCTGTTCGCTGCTGGAGTTCTCCCTGATCCACTCTTCACTTCTTCAAGGCCTTCATGTTCTTCGTGGGAACTCATATATGTTCCCTGTTCCATGTTCCTGGTCTCTCGATGGTCCCTGTCTCTTCTGTTCCTGATGTCAAGTCCTTGCAAGTTTCTGATGCTCCAGTCCTCATCTCCTAGACCCTCCTTTCAGGTCTTCTCTTTTGTTCACTCCTCCAGGCATTCCACTGTCATGGTCCATGACCAGCCCATGGTTGTGTAGGGCACTTCATGGCACAAGGCCTGTCTTCATTGCTGGTTAAGTCTCTGGAAGTCCCTTGTTTTTTAATGCCGAGGTCCTATCCCTAATTCTGAGTTCCTGAATGCCGGGGTCCTGTCCCTGATCCTGAGTTCCTGAGCCTGAGTTCCTGAATCCTGTTCCTGGTCTTTGGAGTTCTTTGCCCAGCTTCCGTCTATGTCCAAGTCTCAAGTACAGAGTCTGCTCTGCCTTCAGCATGGTCCCGGACCGTGACCAGCCCATGGATTGTGTAGGGCATGCAGTGGGACCGGACTCTCCCAGAGTCTTCATCATGTTTCCAGTGTCAAGACTTCATCATGTTTCAAGCCCACTGCCCTGCATTCAGTATGGTCCGCGCCCAGCCCATGGGCTGTGTAGGGCACGCTGCAGCATAGGGCTCATTCTGCACCTGAACCTGAATCTGAAACTTGAACCTGAACCAGAATCTGAATCCGAACCAGTAAATGAGTCTTTGTCTATGTTGCAAGTCTTCAGTACTTTCGTCCTAGTTCCAAGTCTTCAGTACCTTTGTTCTAGTTTCCAGTCTTCAGTGCCTTCAATCTAAGTTCCAAGTCCTCAGTGCTTGCATCTAAGTCATTGTCTGCAGAGTCATCTCCTGTCCTCAACCACCATCTGTCCTGATGCACAAGCTGTTTCCAAGCAGCAGGTCCAAAAGGGCTTTCGAGTGGCTGGAGGGCTACCCCAGAGACCAGCATTTGTTGCCTGGTCTCTCGCCTGTGTGCGTGCAGGTTCAGCGGGGTCTCCAAGTGTTCTAACTTTCTGTCCAGCCCCTGCCCCAATATGCTCGCCTACCTTGGAGCCTTACCTTGGGCTTGTGCCATGGCCCACGGGCTCACGCTCTCTCCTGGTGATTAGGTCCCAGTACTGATCACAACAGATTGCAAAGGCCTCGTATCTTTCAGGAGCAGCGAGGCCCTAGTCCACAACAGATTGCAAAGGCCTTATGTCTCTCAGCAGTAGCAAGGCCCTAGTCCATAACACCCTGCCCCTTTTCCCCTACATGCTTTTTTACAGCACTCAGATTTTTATTCATACTGTCTTTTTATACAGGTAACATGTATTTACCCAATAAAAAATGTTGAAAATAATCCTCCTTGTTGGCAAATAAATACGTAATTATCTAAAGCCATGCATCAACTCAGAAACATTTTAGTAACAAAAAAGTGAATCTGACAGAAAACTTACATATGAACAGAATTATTAAACAAATAAGATAAAATAAACTCCCAAAATGATAGAATTCAATTTTAATATGTTAGAAAATGGAATGGATTAGACAATCCGATTGAAACTCGATCTCCGGCATTGATAGTAGAGGCGAAGCAGAGAATGAAAATTGGCAACACATGAGATACAGAATATTGCACATTGGCCTTCAAGTTCACAAAGATTGAAGAAAAGAAAAAGCAGGTTACAGAGGCAAGGAAGAAAGGAACCACAGAAACCTTGAGAAGAAATAAAGAAAGCAATTGCAAAAAATAAACTCTCATGCATTTTGTAAAGAAATAATAGGCCAATTATAAGTCTTTGGCTACAGAGTAAATAAACATGTCAAGTAAATTTAAGAAATAATTTTTCTAGTATAACTTAAAAGGATACAGACTACAGTAGCAAGATGGGGCTACCCAGTCTTTTGCACTGAGTGCCACATGTATGATTATCTGCCTGGTGGTGACAGGTCATATGGACAAAGTAGAGCAATCCCACCTCTATTCTGATAACCCCTTTACTGCTGTGAAGGACCAAGATGATCTGTAAAGACACCATTGCCTTGGAGTGGCAGGAAGTGATCCAGTAGCTGGAATCTGCCCTCCAGATGAGGAAGTATCCCTCTTGCACTGAAGTTGTGTCTCCAGGGTTGTGTATACCCAGGTGGAAAGGGATAGGACTGCTTTTATTATTGGTAGTTCTCTACCTGTTAATTCTTGGGGAGAGCAACGTGAAACAGACTTTCATATAAGGATTTGCTGGCTACTTCCAGGAGACCCAGTATGGCCACTGTCTGAGACCAGATGCTGGTTTCAATGGACCATTGGTCCAATCCAGCATGGCCCTGAAGTGTTCTGTATGAAAACTAAGCAATAGGACTGTCTAAAAGTTTGCCTTGTGATATGTAAGAGAGGCTGCTGTTGTACTGCTACTCTTCCATGCATAAGAATATTCCACGTACATGTATTGCTAGTTTCTTTAAAGAGAAAATGTGCATAAGTACATTCTTTTGTGTATAAAATGATGTTGATTCAATATAAATGATTTCAACTATTTAAAACTTTTTAAATTAAATGTATTTAAATAGAAATGCTTGAAAGGAAAGATTTCTTTATGATGGATCAGCTTGACGTTTTCACTGGGTATATATATCTATTACTGCATATCCCAAATGTCAATCCCCAAGAAAAAAAATGGTTATCACATTGAACTACTGAACAGTGATTCTCAACCCAGTCCTTGAGACACACTTAGGCAGTCAGGTTTCCAGGATATCCACAATGAATATGCTTGAAATAGATTTGTATACAATAGAAGCAGTGCATGCAAATTTCTGTCATGCATGTTCATTGTGAGTATCCTAAAACCTGCAATAGTTAGTGCTGACCCCGTGACTCTAGCATATTTATTTATCATGAAAATGAGAGATTGATGATGTAGTCGTTATGAGAAAAATTCTATAACAGCCTTTCTAATTTTGAAATCAAGCACACAGAGGTCAATTTCAATGCCACTTAGCCACTTATATTCTGACTTATCTGGCTAAGTGGAATATTTGGCTTCACTCAGCGCTATTCATTGCTGTCCCAGAACCTCACACACGGGCCGGCTGCTGGCGCACACAACTTACTTCAGGTTGGGCCCTGAAGTAAGTATTGAAACAAACAAAAAAAAAAAGAATCAGTAGAATTTAGGGGTTGGGGAGGAGAGGGGAAGAGAGGTTAGGGTAGGGGGTAGGGAAGTTCCCTGCCAGCCCGCTCCTTAATTGGAGCGAACTGGGAGGAAACTGGGGAAGGCCGGGATGCGTTGCCGCACGGATTTGCAGAATTTTACCCCCCTTTGTGCGCCTGTGTGCGCGGCCCGCAAATTTTATAACATGCGTGCGCCGGGGTGCACATGTTATAAAATCAGCGCTTCCATGTATCCATGTCGGGAAGCATGCGCACATGGATGTGCATGCACACGTACTAAAATCTACCCCTTATTGTCTGTATTCTATGGTGTGGCCACGCCACTGAATATCTTGGCCAAGTTTTCCAGATAAGTTTGCCTAGATAACTTGTTCAGCTGGATAGTGCCTGAATATTGGCTTCATAAATTACATCAATTTTCAAAGCAAACTTGTGTGTAAGTTTACTTTGAAAATTACTCCACCATATCAATTTGCACATAATTACACCTGCTAATTTGTCTACAAATTTTTTTCAGAAAACTGTATTTGCATACTTTCGAAAATGCAAAAGTATGTATGTAAATGCAAACCCCTCCCCAGTTCTGCCCTTGGGTAATGCCTCTTTTTAGTCAGGTTAACCTTAGGTGCCAACAGGTCAAATGCAACTAAGTTTATTTGTGTATTGAGCATGGTATTCAATTACAAGCCATTTAAGAACATAAGAAGTTGCTATACTGGGTCAGACCGAGAGTCCATCAAGTCAGCATCCTGTTTCCTACAGTGGCAAATTCAGGATACATGTACCTGGCAAGTACCCAAACATGAAATAGATCCCATGCTACTAATACCGGTAATAAGCAGTGGCTATTCCCTAAGTCAATTTGACTAATAGCAATTTATGGAATTCTCATTCAGGAACTTGTCCAAACCTTTTTTAAACCTAGCTAAGCTAACTGACCTAACCACATCCCCTGGCAACAAATTCCGGAACATAATTGTGCTTTGAGTGAAAACGAATTTTCTCTGATTTGTTTTAAACGTGCTACTTGCTAACTTCATGGAGTGCCCCTAGTCTATTATCTGAATGAATAAACAACCTATTCACATTTAGCCATTTTAGTCCTTTCATGATTTTGTAGACCTCCATCATATCCCCGCCTCACCCATCTCGTCCAAGCTGAATAGACCTAACCTCTTCAGACTTTCCTTATAGGAGAGTCGTTCCATCCCTTAACTTTGAACAAATTCCTGAAGCTTTCACCTTTGACAATAGAACACACAAAATTTCCAAAAACATTCGTAATCTCGGTATTATATTAGATACCAAATTAGATATGCAAAATCATATAAAATCTGTTGTAAAATCTTCAGTTTACAAACTTTGTTTATTATAGCACATCAAACCTTTACTTGAATCCCTTACATCCGGAATGTTCTTCAATCATTGATATTGACAAGTATTGACTACTGTAACTCTCTTTATGAAGGACTCCCTCTATCCACAACACAACCACTTCAACTAATTCAAAGTGCAGCAGCCCGATTATTATCTAATACAAAATTACGTGAACATATTTCTCTGATGTGTATACAATACAAAATCCTATCTATTTAACACAATCTCATCTATAACAATAAAAATGTTTGGCTGTCTGCCAGCTTACATCTATATACCCCATCCCAAAACTTGAGATCCAGAAATCAATTTCTTTTGCAAATTCCCTCTTCCAAAACCACCAGGTTACTAGTAACATAGGAATGTGCTTTTTCCATCGCAGGGCCTATCCTATGGAATTCCACACATCAAACCTTTAGATCCATAAGCAACATAAAGGAATTTAAGAAAGACCTAAAGCATTATTTATTTAGACAAGCTTTGCAGACTTATTCGAATCTTAATGATCCAGCCCCACATTTCATTCCCTTTATTTTAATCTAATATGTTGTTTATTTATATTTTATAATTCTTTTATTGTTGTGTCTTTTAACATTTCATTTTTTTCTTTGATTTTATGTTAACATTTAATTATGAATGTACTATTGTAACCCGCACCGAACTTTGGTGGGCCGGGTAATAAATGCTTTAAAATCAATCAGTCAATCAATCAATCAGTCAACCATTTTGGTCATCCTTCTTTGAAATTTCTCCAGTGCATCTATTTGTTTTTTGAAATGCAGTGACCAGAATTGAACATAGTACTCTTGGTGCAGTCTCACCATGGAGCAATACAGAGGCATTATGGCATTTTCCTTTTTATTCACCATTCCCTTTCTAAGAATTCTGAACATTTTGTTTGATTTTTTTCACCATCGCAGCACTCTGAGCTGATGATTTCAATGTATTGGTAACGCTGCCTCAGTTGTTTTCCTGGATGGTAACGCCTAACATGAAACCTAGCATTGTGTAAATACAGCATGGGTTATTTTTTCCTGTATGCATCACGTTGCACTTGTCTACGTTAAATTTCATCTGCCATGCCTTTTTAATTTTCTTAGAAGTCTTTCATTGGGGACTTTGTCAAACTCCTTCTGAAAATCCAATGGCTCACCTTTATCCATGTTTATAAACTCCTTAAAACAAAATAGATTTGTGAGGCTAGACTTCCTTTGGGTAAATCCATCCTGCTATGTTTCAATAAACCATGTTTATCTATATGTTCTATGATTTTGATCTTTAGAATAATTTCCACTATTTTTCCTAGCACTGAAATCAGGCTCACCAGTCTATTGTTTCCTGGATTACCCCTGGAGCCCTTTTTAAATATCAGGGTTTCATTGGCCACCTTCCTGTCATCAGAAAAAATGAACAATTTTAATAATATATTACATATTACTAGTAATTAGGGATGTGAATCGTGTCCTCGATCGTCTTAACGATCGATTTCGGCTGGGAGGGGGAGGGAATCGTATTGTTGCCATTTGGGGGGGTAAAATATCGTGAAAAATCGTGAAAAATCGTTAAAAATCGAAAAATCGAAAAAACCGGCACATTAAAACCCCCTAAAACCCACCCCCGACCCTTTAAATTAAATCCCCCACCCACCCGAACCCCCCCCAAATAACTTAAATAACCTGCGGGTCCAGCGGCGGTCCGGAACGGCAGCGGTCCGGAACGGGCTCCTGCTCTGAATCTTGTCGTCTTCAGCCGGCGCCATTTTCCAAAATGGCGCCGAAAAATGGCGGCGGCCATAGACGAAAAAGATTGGACGGCAGGAGGTCCTTCCGGACCCCCGCTGGACTTTTGGCAAGTCTCGTGGGGGTCAGGAGGCCCCCCACAAGCTGGCCAAAAGTTCCTGGAGGTCGAGCGGGGGTCAGGGAGCGATTTCCCGCCGCGAATCGTTTTCGTACGGAAAATGGCGCCGGCAGGAGATCGACTGCAGGAGGTCGTTCAGCGAGGCGCCGGAACCCTCGCTGAACGACCTCCTGCAGTCGATCTCCTGCCGGCGCCATTTTCCGTACGAAAACGATTCGCGGCGGGAAATCGCTCCCTGACCCCCGCTGGACCTCCAGGAACTTTTGGCCAGCTTGTGGGGGGCCTCCTGACCCCCACGAGACTTGCCAAAAGTCCAGCGGGGGGCCGGAAGGACCTCCTGCCATCCAATCTTTTTCGTCTATGGCCGCCGCCATTTTTCGGCGCCATTTTGGAAAATGGCGCCGGCTGAAGACGACAAGATTCAGAGCAGGAGCCCGTTCCGGACCGCTGCCGTTCCGGACCGCCGCTGGACCCGCAGGTTATTTAAGTTATTTGGGGGGGGTTCGGGAGGGTGGGGGATTTAATTTAAAGGGTCGGGGGTGGGTTTTAGGGGGTTTTAGTGTGCCGGCTCACGATTCTAACGATTTATAACGATAAATCGTTAGAATCTGTATTGTATTGTGTTCCATAACGGTTTAAGACGATATTAAAATTATCGGACGATAATTTTAATCGTCCTAAAACGATTCACATCCTTACTAGTAATGAATCTAAATTTCATTTTTGAGTTCTTTCAGAATCCTGGGGTATATATACTCTTCACTTTGTCAGTCTGGCTTACTACATCTTCCAGGTTCACTGTGATTTGAATCAGTTCATCTGAATCATCATCCTTGAAAACCACCTCTAGAACCGGTATCTCCCCAACACCTTCATTTGTAAGCACAAAAGTAAAGAATTAAATTAGATTCACATTTTAACTAAGCTGGCAATCATTTGGCCTTCCTTTTACCTTTCTGAATGCATGGAAAACATCTGGACTACACTTCTAAGAAGGTAACAATGTCCATGCCTATTTTATGCTCCTAACCTTTGCAGCTGCACTTTTCAATTTTTTCCTATCTTCCTCATTTTATCAAAGTCTTCCTTTTGAAAGTTTAGCGCTAGAGCAGTAGATTTACTTGTTGTCCCTCTACCTGTCATTAATGAGATTTAAAATTACTCCCTCTCTTGTTGGTTCTTGAACCAATTGCTCCATGAAATAGTTATTTATTCTATCCAGGAACTTTACCTCTCTAGCATATCCTGATGTTACATTTATCCATTCAACATTGGGGTAATTGAAATCTCCCATTATTGCTACATTGCCAAATTAGTTACTTTTCTTATTCGTGTTTCATCATCCATCTTATCATTTTGGCCAGGTGGACAGTAGTATACCCCTATAAGAACATAAGAATATAAGATATGCCATATTGGGTCAGACCAAGGGTCCATCAAGCCCAGCATCCTATTTCCAGCAATGGCCAAACCACGTCACAAGTACCTGGCAAGTACCCAAACATTAAATAGATCTCAAGCTAATATTGCTTATTAAATAATAGCAGTTAATGATTTTTCCTCTAGGAAGTTATCCAAACCTTTTTTAAACCTAATTACACTGCCATAACCACATCCTCTGAAAATGAATTCCAGAGCTTAACTATGCACTAAGGGCCGGATTTTAAAAAGGTTACATATGTTATAAAATCGGGCGTACATGTGCATGCGCTGGGTAGCACGCACACATGTAGGCCACTCGCGCTTCTTTTAAAATAATTTCTTTGATTTGTTTTAAATAAGCTACTTGCTAACTACATGGAGTGCCCCATAGTCCTATTATCTGAGAGAATAAACGATTTACATTAACCTGTTCAAGTTCTTTCATGTTATTGTAGACCTCTATCATATCCCCCTCAGTCATCTCTTCTCCAAACTGAACATCTCTAACTTCTTTAGCCTTTCCTCATAGGGAAGCTGTCCCATGCCATTTATCATCTTGGTCACCCTTCTTTGTACTTTCTCAAGTGCAACTATATCTTTTTTGAGATATGGCGACCAGAATTGCACATAGTATTCAAGGTGGGGTCTCACCATGGAGCAATTCAGAGGTGGTGTGACATTCACCGTTTTGTTTCCCATTCCTTTTCTAATAATTCCTAACATTCTGTTTTCTTTTTTGACTGCCACAGAATACTGAGGTGATTATTTCAATGTACTATCCACTATGAAGCCTAGATGTCTTTCCTGGATGGTAACTCCTAAGATAGATCTTAACATTGTGTAACTACAGCAATGTTTATTTTTCCCTATATGCATCACCTTGCACTTAGCCACATTAAATCTCATCTGCCATTTGGAAGCCCAATCTTCCAGTCTCAGAAGGTCCTCCTGCAATTTATCACAATCCACTTAAGATTTAATTACTCTGCACAATTTTGTGTCATCCGCAAATCTGATCACCCTCACTCATGGTACCACTTTACAGATCATTTATAAATATATTAAAAAGCATCGGTCCCAGTACAGATCTCTGAGGTACTCCACTGTTTACCTTTTTCCACTGTGAAAACTGACCATTTAATCCTACTCCATTTCCTGTCTTTTAACCAGTTTGCAATCCACAAAAGGACATCGCTTCCTATCCACTATGTTCTTCCCCAACACACATGGATTTCTACCTATAAAGATTCTACTGTGCATTTAGTCTCTTACAGGATTTTTAAGCTCTATACCATCCTGAATATAAAGCACCACCCTGCCCCCAAGTTGATCCAGGTTGATATAATTTGTAAATCACAAATACCATCAATCAGAGGACACTAAATTTTCTCGTGTACACAAATGTTTGTTATAACTAAATGGTTATCCCATATATTGGAGATAACCTTAAGTTAATTTTTGAAATTTTTTGAATTTTTCATTACATTTTAATGCAGTATACTCTTTTTAACTCTCATTAATAATGCTTGTCCAAAACATTGTAAAAATCTCTCTCTCACACGGTCTCCATCTCGAAGGTTATCGTTTACTTAGCTTAAGTTTCAGAGGAGATCTTATTCTCTTATATGAGCCTTCTATTTTAATGAGACTGGAGCCATCGGCTCGCATAAAACCCTGATATATACATGGAAGCTGATGTATTTTAAAACATGTACATGTAATTCATATACTGTACAGTTTGCTGATACCTCAATCAGTTCACCATCTCCAGTTCATTAAGTCCCTCCTAGTTCTTTACCCTGAACTCCTCCCAGGTCACCCAGACCTCCAATCCAACAATATTCTAGTCTGCTATTAATTGCATTAAATAATTAGCAGATGTAACATTGTGCAAATACAATAAGTTGCCTAATGTATTTGTGAAAATGTGACCAAGATGATAAATAGCATGTCTTAAAAACTTTTTTAAATATATCCAAAGCAGAAAGCCTGTGAGGGAGTCAGTTGGACCGTTAGATGATCGAGGGGTTAAAAGGGCACTTACAGAAGATAAGGCCATCGCAGAAAGATTAAATGATTTCTTTTCTTCAGTGTTTACTGAAGATGATTTTGGGGAGGTACCCGTACTGGAGAAGGTTTTCATGGGTAATGATTCAGATGGACTGAACCAAATCACGGTGAACCTAGAAGATGTGGTAGTCCTGATTGACAAACTTAAGAGTAGTAAATCACCTGGACCGGATGGTATACACCCCAGAGTTCTGAAGGAACTAAAAAATGAAATTTCAGGCCTATTAGTAATAATTTGTAACTTATCATTAAAATCATCCATTGTACCTGAAGACTGGAGGATAGCAAATGTAACCCCAATATTTAAAAAGGGCTCCAGGGGCGATCCGGGAAACTACAGACCGGTTAGCCTGAGTTCAGTGCCAGGAAAAATAGTGGAAAGTATTCTAAACATCAAAATCACAGAGCATATGTTTAATGGAACAAAGTCAGCATGGCTTTACCTAAGGTAAGTCTTGCCTCACAAATCTGCTTCAATTTTTTGAAGGAGTTAATAAACATGTGGATAAAGGTGATCCTGTAGATGTAGTGTACTTGGATTTTCAGAAGGCATTTGACAAAGTTCCTCATGAGAGGCTTCTAGGAAAAATAAAAAGTCATGGGATAGGTGGCGATGTCCTTTCGTGGATTACAAACTGGCTAAAAGACAGGAAACAGAGAGTAGGATTAAATGGACAATTTTCTCAGAGGAAGGATGTGGGCAGTGGAGTGCCTCAGGGATCTGTATTGGGACCCTTACTTTTCAATATATTTATAAATGATCTGGAAAGAAATACTACAAGTGAGGTAATCAAATTTGCAGATGATACAGAATTGTTCAGAGTAGTTAAATCACAATCAGATTGTGATAAATTGCAGGAAGACCTTGTGAGGCTGGAAAATTGGGCATCAAAATGGCAGATATAGGCAAAAATAACTCATGCTATAGTTAGACATTGTTAGGTTCCATATTATGTGCTACTACCCAAGAAAGAGATCTAAGCGTCATAGTGGATATTGGATAACACATTGAAATTGTCGGTTCAGTGTGCTGCGGCAGTCAAAAAAGCAAACAGAATGTTGGGAATAATTAGAAAGGGAATGGTGAATAAAATGGAAAATGTCATAATGCCTCTGTATCGCTCCTTGGAGAGACCACACCTTGAATACTGTGTACAATACTGGTCGCCGCATCTCAAAAAAGATATAATTGCAATGGAGAAGGTACAGAGAAGGGCGACCAAAATGATAAAGGGAATGGAACAGCTCCCCTAGGGGGAAAGACTAAAGAGGTTAGGACTTTTCAGCTTGGAGAAGAGACGGCTGAGGGGGGGATATGATAGAGGTGTTTAAAATCATGAGAGGTCTAGAATGGGTAGATGTGAAATGGTTTTTTACTCTTTCGGATAATAGAAAGACTAGGGGGCACTCCATGAAGTTAGCATGTGGCACATTTAAAACTAATCGGAGAAAGTTCTTTTTCACTCAACGAATAATTAAACTCTGGAATTTGTTGCCAGAAGATGTGGTTAGTGCAGTTAGTATAGCTGTGTTTAAGAAAGGATTGGATAAGTTCTTGGAGGAGAAGTCCATTACCTGCTATTAATTAAGTTGACTTAGATAATAACCACCGCTATTCCTAGCAATGGTAACATGGAATTGACTTAGTTCTTGGGTACTTGCAGGGTTCTTATGGCCTGGATTGGCCACTGTTGTAAACAGGATACTGGGCTTGATGGACCTTTGGTCTGACCCAGTATGGCATGTTCTTATGTTCTTATGTTCTTAACTTATTTGCATACCTCATAGTCCTGCCCTGGATTGCCCCGTGACAGTCCCTTTATTGCACAGGTAAATGTGTATGTGAAACGGAAAATAACATGAAAGTTTTAGAAACTATCATTTATGCGAGTACAAGCTGCTTACTTGCATATATGTTAATCTTACACATGTAACTCAGTCGAAAATTCACCCCATAGACTTTAGCTTGATATGGGCTATTATAAAATTGATGTAAAAAATTCCTTTTGCATTTAAATAAATGCAAAAGGAATTTTTGCATTTATGACTGCATTTATGAATTTGTGACTGCAAGATTTAGGAAATCTTGCAGTCACAAATATTTAGGAAATCTTGCAGTCACAAATATTTTTAAACTTTGCTTTAACACTATGAGTAAACATCCCAAACTATTTTTCATAAGCTTCTCCAATTATTTAAATCTTCTTACATTTTATTATAAAAAAAAAGCTATTTTGTGTTCTATGCAATGGAGGAGTAGCCCAGTGGTTAGAGCAGTGGGAAGGGAACCAGGGTTCAAATCTCACTGCTGTTCCTTGTGACCTTGGGCAAGTCACTTTATCTTCCATTGTTTCAGGTACAAACTTAGGCCTAAATTCAGCAATTTGCAGGAGGTATCCCACTATCGCTGAGTGTGGTGCTGTGCAATTGGGTGCCCCACGCTGAAAACACATCACAGCTACATGGCGCATTCTATTGTGTCGTGGCCAAACACCATGGCACAAAAGAATGTGGCAAGCGGCCCTTTAATGCGATGGTGGCCCCAATCTCATGGGCCACCATCATGTTAAAAAACCACTGGCCACCTAAAAATTACCCACAGCCAAATTGGGATGTTGAGCAGGGGTCATTGCTGACCCCCATTTCAACTCGGGGCTGCCAGTTGATGTGGCCCAGCTCCCCAAAAATACAAAGTATATAGTAAGCGCATGGCAGTGGCAGCGGCATGCACTGCCCCGATACATAATTCCCCTTCCCACCTCCCCCAGCCCCCTGAATGAGCAATCCCCCACATGGCCCTCCCAAATGAGATATCCCCTCCCCCTGGCCCCCCCAAATGAGCAATTCCTCTTTCCTCTCCATCCTGGCCCTTCCAAATGAGGCATACCCCCCCCCCCCCTTGGCCCACTCAGACCCCCAAATGAACAATCTCCCTCCCCCTCCTCTCTGGCCTCCCAAATGAGCAATCCCTCTGGCCCCCTGGCTCTCCCAAATGAGCAATCCTCCTCCCCCTCCCCTGGCCCCTAAATAAGACATTCCCCCTTCCCACTCCCCCTGGCTCCCCCGAATGAGCATCAGGTCCCGGCCTCTGGGTCAGGCCACAGCCTTGGGACTGGAGTCTGGTCTAGGCTGAGGCTCAGGAGTCAGAACCCAGGTTCAAGGCCAGGCCCCGGAGTCAGGCTTGGGTCCGAGTTGAGGCCCAGGCTTTGGGACCCGCCTCCAGGCTGGTCCCCAGCTTTGGACCTAGGTATGGGTTGAGGCCATGGCGTCAGGATCCAGCCTCTGGGTCAGGCCATGACATTGTGCCTGGGCCCAGGCTCTGGCCTAGGCTGAGGCCCAGGCATCAGGACTTGGTCTCTAGGCTGGGCCCAGCTTTGGGTCTGTAACCGGTTCAAGGCCCAGGCATCAGGACTTGGCCTCCAGGTCATGAAGTTTACTGCAATCCACATTACTCAGTTTTAATATTAATGAGCAGCATAGCATGCAGTTCCAAGTGATGGCAAGTCATTAATATTTTCTTCATGTTGGATTTATTTAGGCATTTTATGTATCATCATTCCAAAAGAAGATCACAACTTTGCTTAAAAGATGGCACTTCAAAGAGAACTCTTTGAGCTGAGCGCCTACCATGTAAATGTTATCTCATGCATATAGTGATGAAAACCTGGGAAGGAGATTCAAGTAAATAAAAGAAGCCAGAGTAGGAGTCAGACTCCAACTCCCATAAGACACAGAGGTTCTAGAGGGGAATGAACCTCATTGAGGGGAGGAAAGAGTCCAGATGTGGTGGGAGTAGGTGAAGGAGGGGGTGGGGCAGGAACAGGAAAGAGATCTATTAGAACCAGGAGAAGAGACAGAGGAGATGGAGGTGGAGATGATGAGCAGCCCTGAGGACAAGTCTGAGCTGATGGACCTGGGAGATGAATGGTGGAGATCCCCTTCAGAAGAGGATACACTCAGGGTATCTGCAGATCAGGAGCTTTAAATTGAACACTGCCATGGGTGGAAGTAATTGCACTCATAGTGAAAGGGGAAGTATAAACTCCAGCTGCAGACTATGGAGGGAGGTGGCAGTAGGACCTGATTCCCCTAGAGCTCAAGCCAGTCCTAGGCTATAGAGGAAGCAACTGTAAGCAGGAGGTATGAGGATTAAGGAAAGACTTGCTTTATTACTGCATGATTTAGGGACTGTTGTTGTTTGATAAAGTAAAGTAATAGAGAATTTAAACTACTGGGTCTAAATTTGCTTAAGCCCAGCTCACCAACTGGAGAATCTGGCCTGGGGATCCTCCAAGGGAGGAACCAAGGGAAGCTGCAAGGAGAAGTCGGGCAGCAGGACCATGGAGAATTGTAGCTTCTTATTTAACTATAGAATCCCAGCCAGATTGTGGCTGGGAGCATGGCCAGTAGCAGGGACCTGTGAAAATATTCATTGTGAATATCCTGAAAACCTAACTGGCTGGGGATCCCCCAGGACAGGTTTGAGAATCTCTGGTGTAGAATATGCTTAAATATAGGGATACAAAATACTTTTATAGAGCTACAATGGTGATATGTACAGCCACTCAGCAAATTAAATTCTTGGTTTCAAATCCAAATGTAATCCTTGTGAATGAATCTGACATGGTTCAGCAGTTAACCTGTTGCATGGATATTTTTCTGCACAACACATCACCACTTAGGGAATCATCTTGATGACAACGAAGGGGGTCAGCCCAAATTCTTCTTGGGGAGATCAGAGCCAAACAAGTAAATAGCCTCAAGGGAATGAAACAAGACAGGTTGCTTAATCAAATATCTTAAAAAAGAATGAAGGTTCTTTTGTTTCAGATTATGTGCTTTTCTTTTTGATGTATGGAGCTGACAGATGAGGTGCCAGTGTGTCAGTTAAACAGTGACATCTATATTCAGCTATGACTCCTGTAGATACTTTTTCTGTGTCTGTGTCTCCATTCTCTCTCAGTTTTTTGTTTGCTCTGTTTGCATAAGCAATATTGAAGAAGGGCTAAAAGGGTCAATCTGGTTTTTTTTGCAATTGACAACTAAAATCTGAATGAAGGATAAAACGACATGGGGGAGTATAAACATAAGAAAGGGTTTAGAAAGTCTGAGTATTAGTCAACACTAAGGCAGCTGAGATTTAAACTCCCCAAAAATGTAGCCATGAATTTGAGATACAGAAAATGATGCAGGTACTGGGCTACCATACTAGAAGGAATCTGAAAGCCATTGTACCCGATCACCTCAGCTTTGCAAAACAACGTGACAAGACCGTATCAAGTCAGTCTAATGCTAGGATACATAGAGAGAGGTTTAATCAGCAAAAAGACAAGATGACAAAACCTCTGTTGTTCAGATACTTGATGAGACTTTGCCAGGACTGCTGTGTCTAGTTCTGGAAGCCATGTCTTCAGAAGGATATAGATAAACCAGCAGTAGGAGGCAGCCCAGAGGAGAACTGCAGTGTCTAGGACTAAGTCACATTCACTGCAGGTACACTTTACGAACATGCATGAGATGAGCTTCCTATATCACCCTCATCTAAACTCTATCTTCCTTTTTTTTTTTTTTTGGATTTTCATTATTCTTTTCCAATGTTTCTTTTAATGGTGTTGATTTTTTACTGCTTTTTGCTCTTTTCTGATACTTTCTGCCTATCTATAGCTTTTTTCAGACTCTTCACACCCAGAGTTGTTAAGTCAAAACTTCCTTCCTCGGAGCTTCTCTGGAATAGCAGCAGTGTATAGAGTGATCCTGCTCCGAAGACTGGGAGGCATAAATATAGCAAAATCTATAATATCAATTGTTTTTCTTTATGAACCAGAACTGGAAAATGTCTGATTCATGTTTGGGATTTATGGATTTAATTTCTTGTCTCCTACATCAGGACATAACCCCCTTTGTACAGATTTGTTCTTTAACTCATGAGCCAAAATGTGGTCAGTAGCTCAGCCATAAGAACCTTGCCATAAACGTTGAACAGAAGAAATCCATGAATGGTCCTTGCTGCTGGGCTTTCAGAAGAGGCAGGGGTTAGACTGTACTGGCTGAGTTGAATGGCCATTAGAGATGAACAGCTCAAAACAATTTCTTTTCAGTTCATTTTCTTTTTTAAGGATTTTTAAAATTATTTTTTCAGTTTCTTTGAATGTATATTTTGGTTTGGCTCTATAACCCCCCCCGGATAGCTACTACCATTTTCTGGGGCCTTCCTGGGCTCCTCTAACTCCTCCTCACAACCCCTGCAAATGAACCAGGGCAGGGACCTCCTCAGCCCCACTTACCCCTTCCATGGGGATCTTGCAAAAAGAAACATCCCCACTTACTCTCGCCCCACTGCATCTCTTTAAAAATGGCACAGGCCAACCCTAAGACCTGCACCAAAGTGACATACAAAATGATGTCTGTCTCAGGGCCAGTCAGCAAATTTTCTTATACAGCCATATGTTTGTAAGGCTATGCAAGAAAATAATACTTCTGGCCCTGAGATTGGTGCTGTTTTAATGTCACTTTAGGTGCTAGGGTCAGGGGTGGCCAACAACACCATGTTTAAAGAGAAGCACAGGACAGAAGTGAATGAGAATCCTTCCTGACCCTTTCTTCTAGCAAGACCACCACAGGATGGGTAGGGGCCAGGGAGTTTCCTGGCCATGGCTCATTTCAAGGGGTGGGATGAGTGGATCAGAGGAGCCCTAGGACACACCTGGAGAGCCAGGGAAGAGGTGGCCTCCACCCGCTCTAAAAATATATATATATATATATATTGTTAGTATTGATCTCAAAACCAATATATTAAATCATTTCTCAATGACTTTTCTTAAGTGGACATACGTGAAGTTGGAATTAACAAGCTAGTTTGACATCGGGTAGATCATTCAAAATATAACTGTTTCTCTAACTCTAATATTCCTTTTTTTGAAAGTGAAATTTAAAAAGAATATATATGAATTGATTTTATTTTATTTTCAGGTACAATATGAAAAATAATTCTTGATTATTGATTTTCTTGATCACAATGATGTATTAAAATTTGATATAGATATCTGTCTTTTATGTCTGTAATATTTTAGGGGGTGGGTTCCCCTGAAGAAGACGACTGTCATTGAAACTAGGGTCCTAGAAGAGATAAGTTCTTTTATTATATTGGGTACGGAGGGTTTTGCTTTCTGGGAGATAATTGGAGGGGGTGATTTTATTTGTGATGTGATGTAAACACCTCTCTCTCTCTCTCTCTCTATATATATATATATATAAACTTTTGAACATTTTTTACATACTTAATACATTTGTAAATTTGGCACTGTTTTTTGTCCTTTATGTATGAATATGCCTAATTGCTATGTCTATGATGTCAAAACAACAAGAGAAAAGTATTTAAGTAAATAAAAATCCAATTATTAACATAAACAAAGAATAATAATTTAAATGGGAAAAAGGTATCAAATATACTGATTCTTGTACACTATAATCTACAGGTTCTTGCCTGCAATAGACTTCAACCAGTATCATATATCAAGCAATTGTTCATGTCATATAGCTTTCCCAAAATATTCCTAAAACCTCAATAAACTTTTCATTAATTTCTAGAAAATGTTTTTAAATAAAATTACTTAGTTTAATATCCCGATCTCTTCATGAAAAATTAAATCCCATAGATCCCAACATTGCCAATGTTTCGGCATCCTACGATGCCTGCATCAGGGGAAATCATTCAAAACTGCAACAAACAAATACACCTTTAAGCATATAAACTCCAAGTCAGGCTTCATAGCTTATGGTACTTTCTCCACTGTTCCATGTTGCTTCTTAGATTTTTCCAAATTCCTTGCTCCTACAATACTTGACAACTCTTGGTCTCATCCTGGTAATCTGTTATTTTGAATGCTTGATGCATCATTCCTTGGGTCCTTCATGCCACTTCAAATACAGCTTTTCCCTTCTTTGTCTTTGGTTTATGATGTCATTCTTCCTCCTTTCAAATAATAGAAGGACTAGGGGGCATTCCATGAAGTTAGCAAGTAGCACATTTAAGACTAATCGGAGAAAATTATTTTTCACTCAACGCACAATAAAGCTCTGGAATTTGTTGCCAGAGGATGTGGTTAGTGCAGTTAGTGTAGCTGGGTCCAAAAAAGGTTTGGATAAGTTCTTGGAGGAGAAGTCCATTAATGGCTATTAATCAATTTTACTTAGGGAATAGCCACTGCTAATAATTGCATCAGTAGCATGGGATCTTCTTTGTGTTTGGGTAATTGCCAGGTTCTTGTGGCCTGGTTTTGGCCTTTGGAAACAGGATGCTGGGCTTGATGGACCCTTGGTTTGACCCAGCATGGCAATTTCTTATGTTCTTATGTTCTCCTTCTATCTCAGCCCCTGAGGTACATCTTGGGGGTGTTTCAGCTATTCATCTTCCTGCCATTTCTGTTTATAATTTCCAGCACCACTACTGCTGTTGCCGCTGTTGCAAGGCAATCTTGGTACCTTAGGGTGCTTCTTCCACTGCTCCGGCATCAGCAACCAGCTCCACGGTTTCGTCCAGGAGAAAAAGTGTGGCTTAGCACCCGGCACATCCAGTTGAGAGTTCCTTCCATGCGATTGGCCCCACGTTATATTGGACCTTTTCCAGTACTGTGACAGATTGGTCCTGTGACTTACCAACTCCATTTGCCGGCCACCTTGAGGATCCATAACTCCTTCCATGTGTCCCTTCTGAAGCCATTGGTCCTCACTTGGCCTTCCCGGAAAGCTCCCAAAGTTCCATTACATAGGGCTGAGGAAGAGACCATATACCGAGTGCAGGAGGTTCTGGATGTCCGGAAATGAGGCAACACCTGGGAATACCTTCTAGCGTGGGAGGGATTCGGACCTGAGGAGAATTCTTGGGAGCCTGCTAAGAATATACTGGATAAGTCTCTTCTCACTAACTTTCACGCCGAACACCCTGGAAAACCCAAGCCTTCTAGGGGGAGGCCTAAACATAGAAACATAGAAATGATGGCAGAAGAAGACCAAACGGCCCATCCAGTCTGCCCAGCAAGCTTCGCACATTTTTTTCTCATACTTATCTGTTACTCTTGGCTCTTAGTAACCTTTTGGTTCTATTTCCCTTCCACCCCCACCATTAATGTAGAGAGCAGTGTTGGAACTGCATCTAAGTGAAATGTCTAGCTTAATTAGTTAGGGGTAGTAACTGCCACAATAAGCAAGCTACACCCATGCTTATTTGTTTACCCAGCCTGTGCAATTCAGTCCTTGTTGGTTGTTGTCTGTACATAGATCCACTTTTCTTCATTCCCCCTGCCGTTGAACCAGAGATCTATGCTGGAAAGGTAGGTAATTCTAAGTGGGCGTGCCTGATAAAAGAAGAGAAAAGTCTAAGGTTTTTCCCCCTCCAATCATTTTCTTTTGTTAAATAAGCAGATTGGGTTGATATACTCCTTGAACATTGAAAAATATAAAATAAAAGTTATATAAAAAAAAAGTTAAATAAATATTGGTCAGACCTGGGACTAATAGCATATAAATATATGATAATAAACTGACTAAAGAGATAGTGGGGGTATATTTATTGCTTCAGAGATTCTAGTTGCTAGTTGGATATACCTTAGAGCCCTTCGGTAGAAGATATTTGTATGCTAATGCCAGACATCTATAAAATAAGATAGGAGAGTTAGCATGTATAGCACTGAATGAAAAGGTAGACTTAATTGGCATCTCAGAGACCTGGTGGAAGGAGGGAAACCAGTAGGGATGTGCAGAGCAAAAGTTTAAGTTCATATGTCCATATGTCCAAAGGGGGTCCCATTTGCGGTCAATATGGACATAAACAGAATTCAATGAGTTGAGTATATGTCCATATGTGCAAATAAAAATTTAAACCCCTCACCCTCCTTAATCCCCCCCCCCAAGACTTACCACAACTCCCTGGTGGTCCAGCGGGGTCAGGACGCCATTTCTGACCAACTTTGCAAGGAGCACGTGACGTCGGCGTCACGTCGGAGTGACGCGGCGTCACGTGATTCCCCGCGAGTTCCCTCCGGCACCCTCGTTCGGCCCAAAAGGAACTTTTGGCCAGCTTGGGGGGGCCTCCTGACACCCCCAAGCTGGCCAAAAGTTCCTTTTGGGCCGAACGAGGATCCCGGAAGCGACCCCGCGGGGAATCACGTGGCCAAAAGGAACTTTTGGCCAGCTTGGGGGGGTCAGGAGGCCCCCCAAGCTGGCCAAAAGTTTCTTTTGGGCCGAACGAGCGTTCCGGCGCGAACCCGCGGGGAATCACGTGACGCCGCGTCACTCCGACGTGGCTCCGACGTCACGTGCTCCTCGGAAAGGATTTCAGAAATGGCGTCCTCACTCCTCGCTGGATCACCAGGGAGTTGTGGTAAGTCTTTGGGGGGGGGGATTAAGGAAGGTGAGGGGTTTAAATTTTTATTTTGGATCAACAATCGCGATTTCCAACTTATTCAGTTGGAAATCCGATCGTTTATGTCTCATCACTTTTTTAAGTTAAAAAAAAAAAAAGTAGCGTTTTACATTTATGTTCAATACGAATGCACACCCCTAGAAACCAGTACTATACCAGGATATAAATTATATCACAATGGTAGGGTGGATCAAGTTGGTAGGAAGATGGCATCACACTTGGGCATAAGTCACAGCCCCTGCTTAGGGATTCAGCCTATACCATATGCAAGGCCCCGGCTTTGGGCCTAGACCTAGGCCTAATACATTAAATTTAAAATAAATGTTACAAATGGATAGAGATGTGAATCGGAACCGGAATTGGTTCGGTTCCGGTTCCGATTCAAATCGTGCATTTTTTTTCGTCCGGCCCGATTGGTTTTTTTTTTTATCGGCTGCGCCCGATCCGATAAACAAAACCCCACCCCGAACCTTTAAAACTGCTCCCTTAGCCTCCACCACCCTCCCGACCCCCCCAAAAAATGTTTTAAAATTACCTAGTGGTCCAGTGGGCCCCGGGAGCGATCTTCCGCTCTCGGGCTGTTGGCTGCCACTAATAAAAATGGCACCGATGGCCTTTTGCCCTTACCATGTGACAGGGTAACTGTGCCATTGGCTGGCTCCTGTCACATGGTAGGAGTACTGGACAGCCGGCGCAGGCCATCCAGTGGCATGGTAAGGGCAAAGGGCCATCGGCGCCATTTTTATTAGTGGCAGCCGACGGCCTGAGAGTGGGAGATCGCTCCCGGGGCCCAGTGGACCACCAGGTAATTTTAAAATGTTTTTTTTGGGGGGGGGGATCGGGAGGGTGGTGTAGGCTAAGGGAGCAGTTTTAAAGGGTCGGGGTGGGTTTCCTGTTTATCGGCTGACAGCCTGAGCATGGGAGAACGCTCCCGGGACCCCCGCTGGACCACCAGGTAATTTTAAAACATTTTTTGGGGGGTCGGGAGGGTGGTAGAGGCTAAGGGAGCGGTTTTAAAGGGTCAGGGTGGGTTTTTAGGTTGTGTCCTAACTCCCATTAGTGTGCACTAACCCGATTAACGATTTTTTTCACGATAAATCAGTGGAATTTCTATTGTATTGCACTCTTTAACGATTAATGACGATTTAAAAAATATCGGACGATATTTTAAATCGTCAAAAAACGGTTCATATCCCTACAAATGGATGGAAGGCAGCAAACGGGTTCTCCTGGAGTTCCCAGGTAAAGAGCTCTAGAAAGACTTAATGGCAGCCCATATCCCTGGGAATGTCGGAAGGTTATTGCAGGAAGCTAAGGTCCTTTTACCCATGGTGTTAACTCGGAAGAATATTTGAAGGGCTGTGTCTTAATCATGAAGCTCTATCTTCTCAGTCTTGTTGCAAATGCTTTAGCCACACCCTCCATTTCTCTCTTTCTTTAGGCAACAGCAAATCTTTTTCAAGATACTTTGGAGCCGATGCAAGAAATTTTCAGCGCCCGCTTTCTTAGCGCACACATGGCGCCCGCAAGGAGGGGGTGCCATGCAATATGTAAATTAGGAGGTCGCACTAGCAAGGAGGCTCTAGGGTCGCTTGCGTGACCTTAGCACCACCTTGCTAACGTGACCCTGTGGCAACTGCCGGTTATGAAGACCGACGCCAGTAAACTCGGCATCAGTTTTCATTACTGGTAGATGGCTGGTTATGAAAACTGATGCCGAGTTTACCGGTGTCGGTCTTCATAACTCGGCGGTCTGCCGAGGTGTTTTTTTTTTAATTGAAGAAGTACCGAAAAGCAGTTTTTCTGCTTTTCTGTACTTCTTCTACATGCACTCAGCTATTAATGCCTGCTCCAGGCATGCGTTAATATCTGAGCGATACATGTGTATCTGAGATGCACATTTAGTTTTTTGAATGTGGAGTGAATGAGTAATAGCCTCATTCATATGCATTTGCATGTGATAAGTGCAAACTCATTCACTCCGCATCAGATTCACTTTAAATAGGCGCTAATCTCCCTATTGCATTATGGGGGTGGATTAGTGCCTATTTAATAAGGATGTGAATCTTACCGGACTCGTTTCCGGTATCGGGTTCGTAAAATCACCGCAGGAAATCTTTCATTCCTGTGGTTCTGACCATTTTTTTCGGCTGTCCTGAGCCAAAAACAAAACCCCCACCCCAACCCTTTAAATTTAATTATTTAGAATGGACAGCCGGCGCCATCTTAAAAAATGGTGTGGGCCATCCATTGCTCCTACCATGTGACAGGGGCTGGCCAATGGCACCATAGCCCCTGTCACATGGTAAGGGCAAAGGGCCATCGGCGCCATTTTGATTAGTGGCAGCCAACAGCCCGAGAGCGGGAGATCGCTCCTGGGACTCCCGCAGGACCACCAGGTACTTTAGAAAAGTTTTGGGAGGGTGGGGGATTCTAAATTAAATTTAAAGGGTCGGGGTGGGTTTGGGGGTTGTTTTGTGGCCCTTTCTTCCCGCTCCCCCAAAACAATAAGAGAACCCCATGAAAATGTCATGGGGTTTTCCTATCACTTTCGGGGACCCCCAATATTTGACGTCAGAAAAACGATTCACATCCCTACTATTTAACCTGTGTCCGACAGTGGGTTAAACAGTGCGCTCGTGTGAGCACACTGTATTGCATCGGCCCCTTAGGCTGCTCCCTAAATAGGAAGGTCTCTGCACTTAGCTATTGCCAGTTGCCAGAGAAGACAGAAGTCTGAACCTCAGATCTGCAGTGCCAACACATTCAGCCTCTTCTTAATCATGGATCCTTCCATTTGATCAGTATCATGCTGTCTTTCGGTGCTAGGATTTTAAAATGTAGTTGTAACTTTCTGGCTGATTAGTGGAAAACCAGTTCTGGATTGCTTATAGGTTTCTTTAAAGCAGATATGGGAAACTCACAAAGCAGAGGAAGAGGAGGTTGAAATGTCCTTAATTCTCACTCTTTCCAAGTGATATTTTGAGCATTCAGGAATTGCCATACAAATCTATGATTTTCTAAATTGTGATCCATGCTTCATTTTGCTGCACACACTTCCACCCATTGAGTCACAGATAATGAATTATAATTCAAAGTGGGCTCTGATTAATACACAGTGAGTTATCCTATTTAAATTTTCTACAAGCCTTGAAATCTCTTATTCCAGATTTACCGTCATATGTTGTTTCTACTGAGATTAATAAGACCTTTTAATTAAGTGCATAATGATTTCAGAGAGAACATGTGTAGAAAATTAATAATGACTAAAAAAATGAATCATTAGGTTGATCTTTAGGCTTTAGCAATATGTGAACCAATTAAATGTGAATCTATTAAATTTGCAATCCTCCATGAACTTCAGACTGACCTTGAATGCCAGAATTATCCTTGCCAGTTCTACAAATGTGTGAAAACTTTTTCAAAACAGGACATGTTTAAAAAAAAAACCAAAAACCAAAAAACAGAATGTTTCCAAGCCATAATGACTAGGAATGTGAAGTTCTTTAACTAGCTAGGTTTTTCAGGTTAGTTATTGTAACCTATGATATCTAAACTGGAATCATACAGTTACAGCCAAAAACATAACACCACTACATCATTCATAAAGACTGAATCATATTGTAAAAGGACATTCATTAGACTGAAGACTGGTATACTGCATTTGTTTGAAATGAATGGGTAAAACATAATTAATGTGTCCACATTTATTTCCTTTGTGGTGCCCTGAAACAAATGGAGGGGTCCCAACAAATATTCTTTGTCCCATTTGTTTATGTTTCTAATTCATGTCAATGGCCCATTGAAGTCTATGGCTGTGTACCGCAGAGACAAAGAAAAGCTGGTAACTATAGCAATTAGCTAACGCCTGTATGACCTTACTGTCTTGTCATTGCCTTTTCGGAGCCAAGACAGAACAAGCTGGCAAGACCATTCATAATACAGCATCTTTTTAAGTAGTCTATGGTGGCTATCTGGATCAAATGACACTGACCCACTGTAAAGTCTGATCATATGCAAGAAGCAGTTTGCATGTCTTCTCTAGCTTTTGTTGAAGAATGATATGCTAGGAGAAGCTCTTATAGATTTTTTTGTTTTAAGTAATTTTTATTCAGCAGAAATCACATCAAACTTTAACAACAAACTTAAAAACAACATACAATGGGCTGGATTTTCAAAAGGTTACACACGCCGTGCCTATTTTAAAAAGGCCCAGCGACACATGTAAAGCCTCGGGACGTGTGTAAGTCTCGGGGCTTTACAAAAGGGGTGGTCTGGGGTGGGACAGTCCAAGGCGGAGTGGGGGCATGGCCAGAGGCCTACGCATGGCTGCTGGGCCGAGGATTGTGTGCTGGCAGTCGTCCGGGGCGCAGAACTTACTTCAGCCCCAGGGCTGAAGTAAGTTTTAAAACCAAAAAAAGAAGTCATCAAAGGTAGGAGGGAAAGGGCGGGGGAGGTAGGGGAAGGGAAGGGAAGGTGGGGTGGGAAGGTTGGGAAGTTCCCTCCAAGGCACGCATGTTATAAAATCGGGCATATATGTGTGCGCGCCAGGTAGCGCGCGCACATGTACTCCTGCACATTCCTTTTTAAAATGTACCCCATTATGCATTTCATGCAATTATTTCTCATATCATTTAAAACTAAAATGTAATAGCTTTTAATACAGCTAATATTCTAGCTTATCCATATTCTATGCACAAAAAGTGTTTCTATTTAGAGACACTTCCTTCTCCCTACTGCTATTTACACTTGCTGCCATCCTGCAGGTGACAAGTTTTTACTTGAGTTAAATTTCCCATGTTAAATACTTCACCACATATTATCCTTTATTTCATAAGAGCAAAATACCAAAACAGTTCATTATTTTTCATCAGTATGATCATCGCATAGGCAATTTGATACACATTGAAAGAATGATAATGCCATTTACAACATTTTTTGTCATGCAATAAATACATAGCGAGAAACTTCTATTGCATGGTTAACCCATTGATAGCACTTTAGTACATCAATCCCTTAAAGTCTATGAAAAAATTCATACCTTCTTTTTCATTTTTTCTTGTTGCAGTAAATATCATGGAAGAGGATCATCAATATCCGAAAACACCACAGCATGGAAGAGGATCATCAACATCCAAAAACACCACAGCACCGAAACACTCCTCAACCTATCAAACACAATCCTAAGAGGTTTCAACAAAGGCCAACAATACATTCTCATTTTACTAGATCTATCTGCAGCCTCTGACATGGTCGCAGATTATCTGAAATTGGTCTAACCGGAAAAACACTAAATTGGTTCACCTCTTTCCTCCTCAACAGATCATTTCAGGTAAACATTAACAACTCCCTCTCAGAATCAATTCCACTAGAAACCGGAGTACGGCAAGGATCAGCCCTATCTGCCACACTGTTTAACATTTATATCCTACCATTATGCCAACTGCTATCGAGTCTCGGCGTCACCTACTTTATGTATGCTGACGACATCCAACTAATCATCCCTGTAACAAACACTGTAGAGAATGCTCTTAAACTCTCAGCCACATATCTCAACAACATAAAAAATATCCTACATCAAATGAAACTATGCTTTAACATGGACTAGACTGAATGTATACTACTTAAAGAAAAATCTCACTAAACCACCCTAATAACACAATTCAAATTGACAACATCATAATCAAACTAAGAGAAAACATGAAAGATCATGATATATGGCTCGATCCCGAATTGAGCTACAAAAAACACATAGCCATGAAAATCAAAGATAGTTTCTACAAACGTTTAATCCTTAAACGTCTAAAACCACTTCTAAACCAACCCGAATTCAAAACCATACTACAATCCCTAATATTCACAAGCTTTGACTACTGCAATTCACTGCTGTTAGGCCTACCCAAAACACCTACACGCCCGCTCCAAATATTACAGAATGCTCACGGGTCACAAAAGAACAGAACACATCACCCCTGTCCTAAAAGAACTGCATTGGTTACCCATAGAAAAACGAATAGTGTACAAAATGCTATCCATCATACACAAAACCATACTTAACAATGAAACCAACTGCCTAAATACTATATTCCAAAAAAATAATCTTCAGCGCAACACAAGATCAGCTAACAAAGCCCTGCTAGCCATCCCATCAGTCTCAACTGCAAACCTTAAAACAGTTAGAGAAAGAGCAATCTCAATAGCTGGACCACGTCTATGGAATTCATTACCAGAAAACCTTAGGTTACAAAATGACACACAGCTTTTTAAAAAACTACTCAAAACATGGCTATTTCAACAAGCCTACAAAGATGGCATTGGTTAAAAAAAACCCCCAAAAAACCCCAAAGACCCCAACATACGCATCACACCATCATCCACTTCCCCACTATTGTAATACGCATTTAACAAGTATCTCGTAGACACTTGGGACATCTGATTTATGAAGTCCACCCCCCTCCTCACACCCTTAGACAGAAATGCACACCTTTTAGACTATCCAACTACTCCACTCTCCTCCTTCCCTCGAATCTCCTACCCCTCTATGTATTCCATGACACTCACGCCGTCCCTCGAATCACTCCCTATAACTATGCAATCCAGGACACTCCTAGCCAGCTTCACCCCATAATGACCTAATCACGCTAAGAGACTATTAGCACTTAAAATGTTGACTAGAAAATGTTGTCAATATTAAACGTTATATTGCTGTTAGTAAAAACTGGAATTCCTATAACTATACAACCCATGACATCACTACCCAGTTACACCCCACAATGACCTAATCACGCTAAGAGACTATTAGCACTTAAAATGTTGACTAGAAAATGTTGTCAATGTTAAATGTTATATTGCTGTTAGTAAAGCTCAAATTTTATCTGTTACCAATGTACAAGAATTATCTGATAAGACTTTTACTGTAATACGTTGTTATACCTGTAAACCGGAGTGAAGGCTTGTACCAAACTTTAGTATATAAAAGCACACAAATAAAATAAAAAAAATAAAAAAATATCCAAAGTCAAAATTTTCATATGTTGAAAGTTGTTGAAAAGGATTGGCTGAGCTATTATATGTAAACTAATCAAAGTCCATAAAGAATGCCTCAATATGTACTTGTCAAACATATTTATGAAAAGGTCTTTATTTTAATTTTGGATTCACCAGTTTCCTCAGGCTCCTTTGTATTTCTATCTCAACTGGAAACAGGGCTGGGATTTAATACCTCAAGCCTTCATTTGCCACTACCCAAACATTTTTCCTCTATTCTATATCTCCCTGCTTGCAACATACCTAGGTTGGCCATTGCAAGGTGACTCTGGGTTAGGGTCCATGAACTTTATGGAACCCTACAATAATGGGTCACCAGTAGATATCACCCTTATGCAAAAACCATGACCTTGCAGCAACACTGGTACCAGCCAACCCAGGAAGCAGAAGATACAACTCAGGGACTAAGCCAGGGAACTTCCACATGGCAGTACACAGCACTTGCTACCTGAGCAACTGGGCTGACCCTATGGCTCATGTCTTTCAAACAATAATTTTCAATAGCATAGATACAGGTAGGTTACTTTTAATTCATAAAATGTAGCTGTTTAGCAGCTAAATAATCATTTTACAGATACCAGATGGCTTCAAAGTAAACGTTTCCTTCATGTTGCTTTCTTTTCCTCTCCTCTCATCCTCACTCCAAGTCATGCCTGTCATGGCCCAGCAATCTTGGAGCTGTTTTGACACAGATTATACTTTGTAGTCTAGCTTTATAACAATTTCTTTGACGCAGTTTCCAGTATTAGAGTTGCTCTCATGCAGACATCAACACATTGCCCACTCACCTATGTACTTCATGAAAATCTTGTCCATCTCTTCATTCATATCACCTCTGATTACTGTATCACACTGCATTGTGCCAGTCAGTAAATATTGTGCATCACTCCTTACCCCCTCCTATTTCATGTAAAGAAACTATAAATTGTCCTTTCATAGTTTTGAGTGCCACATGCTATCAGCATTAAATAAAAACATATTTACAAACTGAGAGCAACAAATTGGTAATATGCATGAGCAAGGAACTAGCAAACCTAGGAATATCCAAAACTAATCTGTCAGTAAATTGTGGAAATGAACCACATAAGGAGAATAAATGAATCTCACTAATAGACCTGGGTACATAATTCTCACTGTATTAACATTAAACATATTACCTATGCTGGGTTAGCTGAGGTAAAACTGGTAGTTACCAGAGAGCCTTTAGTTACTATTCCATGAATCTTGATGCCAATTGAATTATGCTAAGAATTAAATTATCTGACCTTTCAAAAAAGGGTCACAGCTTGGCTAGATTCAAGGGTTTTTAGTTAATTTAGCTGCTTTCTGCTATGCTCTTTCTTTTATCATTTGAGTAATAACAATATATTGGAGGTTATCAACTAGAAGAATAAGAGGAAGTTTAATATTTTCTTCATTAGACCGAAGACAATGGTGTTAGTGGGCTATTAGTAGGATTATTAATCAGAGATTTTTATTTGATATTAGTGAGAGAGGGTGTTGATATTTTAATATTATATGATTTATGTGTAATTAGTCTTTTATGTATTTTAATTATAGTGCAAGATTTGTTTTGTAGAGTTATATTTTATTTAATGTGTAATTATCTTTACATAATGTTGTAGAGATTATAAGGATTATTTTGAAACTCACTCTGGTTTGCACTTCTAGGACATAAAAACAAATAAATAAAGCAATACTTCTTCATTTTCTGCCTATAAACTTAAATCTAAATTAAGCTAATCCTTCACATTCTGAATGGGTACCATGTGGCTGAAGACCGTGCAAACGGTCTTCAGCCACATGGTACCCATAGAAACATAGAAATGACAGCAGAAAAAGACCAAATGGTACATCCAGTCTTCCCAGCAAGCTTATGATAGTAACTACTGACCATACAAGCTACCTTTATAATTATCAGTTTCCCAGACTGTCAAACTCAGGACCCTTGTTGGTTGCTGTTTGAATCCAATTCCCCGTTACCTCTTGCCATTGGAGCAGAGAGCAATGTTGGAGTTGCATCAACAGCATAAAGGCTTATTAGTTAAGGGTAGTAACTGCCGACCAGCAAGTTACCCCCATGCACTCTTTTCTTCATTCACATCCTCTAGCCTTAAGGAATCCACATTATTTATCCCATGCCCCTTTGAAATCGTTTACAGTTTTTGTCTTCACCACTTCCTTCTGGAAGGGCATTCCAGGCATCCACCACCCTTTCTGTGAAGAAATATTTCCTGACATTGGTTTTGAGTCGTCCTCCCTTGAGTTTCATTTTGTGACCCCTAGTTCTACTGATTTCTTTCCAATGGAAAAGATTTGTCATTGATTGTCCATCATTAAAACCTTTCAGGTATCTGAAGGTTTGTATCATATCTCCCCTGCACCTCCTCTCCTCCAGGGTATACATATTTAGGACCTTAAACCTGTCCTCATAAATCATTTGATAGAGACCCACCACCATTTTGGTCACCCTTCTCTGGACCGCCTCCATCCTGTCTCTGTCCCTTTTGAGATACGGTCTCCAGAACTGAACACAGTACTCCAGGTGAGGCCTATAGGCACATAAGAGAGAATTTGTGAATTGGCATTGATTTACTGAAATGGTGTACTAGCTCTCATAATCAATATCTATTATCTCTTCCTGCATGGCTGAAGAATAATCAGTAGAGAATATACACCACTAATTATATTTCTACCCAACCATACATGCAAATGGAATGTTGCACTTAGAATTAAGTAAAACTGATACAAAAAGAAAAAAAATAAAACCTGAATGCCAGTTCATGTTCTGGAACAATTAGAACAAGAACAGTAAACAAATAAATGGATATTTAGGAGGTGCTAAAGCTATAAATTTATGAAAAGACGCTGCAAAATAGACAGTGTACGTACTATTCAGAGCTGAGTGACCTGGTTCAGATCCAGCTCCCAATGTGTGAATATTTAACAGTTAGCTTCGACTTGGTTCATTCTTCACAATTTTTTTAAATCTGGATTTTATCGAATTTGGATGGATTTTGAAATCCCTAAAGCAGGTAAAAAAAAAAAAAGAGGAAATGATATATATGATTGTGATGGAGTGTATAAGAAACTCTATCAGAACACCTTAAAGAACCAGCCACAGCTATAAGGCCCGGCCTTCTTTAAGAGCCAACTTAGCAAGGAATTTTGGGCTAAAGAGGATCCCTGTAGCCTTGGATATGAAGGCAGACCCCAGAAGGCTGGGGTCCCCAGACAGAAGGCAGGAAGCTAGCCTAAGCAAAAACTGTGTGTATTGGACTGTTGTGAGACTCCTGAGGTAAGCGGCCTCAGCGCTGTACTTTTGGTTTTCCATATAAATAAAGTCATTTGTTTGTTGGTGTATAAGTCCCGGGGCTTGAAAAAATGGGCGGTCTGGGGGCAGGGCGGGGGCATGACCAGAGGCCTCTGCAAGGCTGCTGGGCCGGGGGATTGCGCCGGCTGTTGGCCGCCGTGCGCAAGTTATGCCTGCCTTTGGCAGGCGTAACTTGTGAAATAAAGGTACGGGGGGTTTCGGGCTGGGGGCGGGACAGGTAGGGGAAGGGAGAGGAAGATGGGGGGCTGCCCATAGTGTGGTGCACACCTGGGATTTGAGCAATGACATCACTAGTCAGTGGCCATTTTGAAGGCACTAAACATTTTGAAGAAAATAAGTTTAAAAAAATAAACTTTTGGCAGAAATTCAGCTCTGAGTGAGATATAAAAATAAGAAAAATCTCATTTTAAGTTCTTGACGAGCTCTATTTAGTGATAATGTTAAGAAACCTTTGTCCTTGTCTGTCAGTGCTTCTATTAGTTTTTGTTTCCATTGAGCTCAATTATAAATATTCAAAGCTGTCACTGACTGTATAAACTATAAATTTTGTGATATTAAAACACACTGGAAATTAACAAAATTGCCTTATGTTAGGTGAAGGGAAGTATAAGATAATTTCCTGAATAATTTCAAGTGGAAAGAATATCTTGATTTTAAATAAGATCAAAGTACTTTAAAGTCTTCAGGGACGGATTGGCCTATCGGGGGATTGAGCATCCCCCGGTGGGCCAGTCACGCTAGTCACGAGGTTTGCCGAGCGTGGCCGTGACAGAGCCGCGCTCGGCAGACCACGTGGTATCTCCTGGGCCTGCCTGGGTGGCGAATTCCCGGGCCGGTCTTCATCGGGAATCCGCCGCTGAAAGTCTTCTATGGTTTTTAAAGGAAAGTACAAAGTGACAGTTGCTGAGCGAAAAACTTTAACTTGATTTTGTTTTAGGTGAAATGGGAATAAAATTGGGAAAGTTGTTTTGCTAAGTTCTGAAAAAAAATTACCTGCAAGGTGTGGAAAGCACCTACATTTTATTTCTCATTAAAGAATGATGGAAATCCTACCAGATCTCTGCCAAAAACCAAAAGGATTATACCTTTGGGTTAGAAAAAGGATTAGAAAAGTAGTTAAGTGTGGGTTTGTAGCTTGCCCATGTGGAAATGGAAAGTGGTGTGCACCTATGCTCTATAAACCCATATCACCGTTTTCCTGTGTAGAATTGTTAGTTGACCTTTCCAGGGACAACATGTACATGGTTGTTTCCTGGGTATTTTTTTTTTGTTTGTTTTTGTTATTTTTAAGGAGAAAGGCCTCTGGGACTAGGACCTGGGTTCAGAAAGGAGACAGGGAGCTTTACTCTTTAAAGACCATGCTTTGGAACTCTTTTTGTTCCTTGAGAGGGAAGATTTTTCACCCTGCTCATCTCACATTTTGGTTTCCCTATTTGAAACATTTGCACTTTTACATGCTTGAATATTTATTCAATAAAGGGCTCAGTGAATGCCACTTAGAGGAGAGGTGCCTCTCAACCAGATAACATGGGTGGCTATATCTAGTCCTGGAGGAGGAATGGGCCATCATTGATTCCTGGAGGAAGGAGTAGAGAGGAGAGAAGGAGACTCTGTGGACCCCATCCATTGGTTCACTATCATCTCAAGGAGTTAAGAGGGGAAAAGGAGTAAACCAGGTACCCATTAGGGGTGTGCATTCGGATTGACCGCATTAGTAAAACGCAACTCATATTTTTTTTTTACTTAAAAAATTGATTCGACATAAACGATCGGATTTCCCACATATCGAACATAGATATGTTCGATATGTGGGAAATCGCGATTGTTGAGCCAAAATAAAAATTTAAACCCCCTCACCCTCCTTAATCCCCCCCCCAGACTTACCACAACTCCCTGGTGATCGAGCGAGGAGTGAGGACGCCATTTCTGCAATCCTTGGCGAGAAGCATGTGACGTCGGCGGCACGTCGAGTGACGCCGGCGTCACGTGATTCCCGGCTCGTTCGCGCCGGACGGCTCGTTCGGCCCAAAAAGAACTTTTGGCCAGCTTGGGGGGGTCAGGAGGCCCCCCCAAGCTGGCCAAAAGTTCTTTTTGGGCCAAACGAGCCGTCCGGCGCGAACTTGCCGGGAATCACGTGACGTCGGCGTCACGTGATTCCCGGCTCGTTCGCGCCGGACGGCTCGTTCGGCCCAAAAAGAACTTTTGGCCAGCTTGGGGGGGTCAGGAGGCCCCCCCAAGCTGGCCAAAAGTTCTTTTTGGGCCGAACGAGCCGTCCGGCGCGAACTTGCCGGGAATCACGTGACGCCGCGTCTGAGTGACGTGGCGCCACGTGATTCCCGGCAAGTTCGCGCCGGACGGCTCGTTCGGCCCAAAAAGAACTTTTGGCCAGCTTGAAGGGGTCAGGAGGCCCCCCCAAGCTGGCCAAAAGTTCTTTTTGGGCCGAACGAGCCGTCCGGCGCGAACTCGCCGGGAATCACGTGACGCTGCGTCACTCGACGTGCCACCGACGTCACATGCTTCTCGCCAAGGATTGCAGAAATGACGTCCTCACTCCTCGCTCGATCACCAGGGAGTTGTGGTAAGTCTGGGGGGGGGATTAAGGAGGGTGAGGGGGTTTAAATTTTTTTTTTGCACATATGTACATATACCCAACTCATTGGATTTTTTTTATGTCCATATTGGCCGCAAGTGGGACCCCCTTTCGGACATAAAAAATATGAACATAAAATTTTGCTCTGCACATCCCTAGTACCCATTCAGATATCATTTTCAGTTTAAGCTGATTTTCACCTGTAAATTCTGTGATTTTGAAAAAGTTGAAAATTGAAAATAGGCATCAGAAGTGGGAAGACCGCAGGGGCCAGGGAAGAGGCACAACAAAAAGACATGAAGCCTTTGGCCTAGCACTATACCCCTCCTGTGGTAGTGACCATCACTGCTGCTCTATCCCTGCTCCGATCTTCAATCCTGTTCACTCGCTCAGAATCTTCGCTTTGAGGTGCCTCCGTTCTTCTTCCTGCTCTGTGGCTGCCAGCACCTGAATGACATCATCAGGCATTGTTGTTAGCCATGGAGCTGGAAAAGATCAAGACCTTACAACGGCAGGACTCTTTAGGAGGTGGGTGAGTGATGGCAATCTCAGCAACTGTTGTGATCCCGGTCACTGGGTCAGTGACCGGGCCCTTACCTCTTCCTGTCGCGCTGCTGACTGCCGGGTTCCAGGCCTCTCGAGCCGCGTGGCAGCGGCGTCTCCACGAGGGAGACGCCGCCGAAGACTCCGCCCCTCTGGAGGGGAACGCACGCGCGCAAGGGCCGACCTTTTCTGCTCACAGCCCCGGATGTCCTGGCCCGCCTCCTGATGACGTCAGACACCGGTAAGGGGATTTAAACAGGCCCCTGGACCCCCACTGGACCACCAGATACATGTAAAATGTTTTTGGGGGGGTCGGGAGGGTGGAAGAAGCAAAGGGATTAGTTTTAAAGGGTTGGGGTGGGTTTAGGGGTTATTTTCGTGTGCCGTTTTTCCCACCCTCCCCCAAAATGATAAGAGAACCCCCCCGATCAATATCGTGGGGTTTTCCTATCGTTTCGGGGGAGCCCCCGATTTCTGACGATTTTGAAAATATTAACGATATTTTCAATCGTCCGAAGCCCGATTCACATCCCTACTGCTCACTGCTTTTCTGAATAGTGACTTCTAGGTACTTAAAGTAGTCATTTGCCAGAAAGGATTTGTAGGAGCAGAATGGATTTTTTTTTCTGTGGGGGGAGAGGGGTTGATGAGAAAGTGTTCATTAGATATAGATTTACCTAATAACATTCAAAGGCATTTACCTGGGTAAAGAGATAAATATTTATCTGAGTAAAATAGCCTGATGGAACATTGATCTCCTCAAATGCACCTAAAGTACACATGGCATGCATAGTGGGCTGGATTTTTAAATCTACGCTCATGGGATACATTTGTGCGCACCGATTTTATAACATGTGCGCGCAGCCGCACGCATGTTATAAAATCCGGGGTCAGTGTGCGCAAAGAGGTGTACACTAGTGCACCTTGCTCTTGCCGAGCCCTAGGGGAGCCCCGATGGCTTTCCCAGTTCCCTCTAAGGCCGCTCCGATTTTTATGGTAATTGGAAGCAGTTGTTTTTTCTTTGAAAATTAGGGGTGCACTGGGCTAAAAATGTTTTTTTTTTTAATTATTTCGTTATTGGGGTGGTTTTTTCACAAATTTTGTTTCGCATAGAGGTAGATTTTAAAAGAAGCGTGTGCAGCTTACATGTGCGCGTGCTACCCGGCGCACACACATGTACACCCGATTTTATAACATGCGCGCATGTGCATCGAGCCCGCGCCGAGCCGCGCTGCCTTCCCCTGTTCCCTCCCAGGCCGCTCTGAAATCGGAGCAGCCTCGGAAGGAACTTCCCTACCCCCCCACCCACCCACTCCACCTTCCCTTCCCTTCCCCTACCTCCCCCGCCCTTTCTCCCCTACCTTTTCCTTCTTCTGTCTTTTGTCACAAAACTTATTTCAGCCCTGGGGCTGAAGTAAGTTGGCTGGCGCGTGATCCCAGACACAGTGGCAAATAGCCACCGTGCCAGGAGCCTCTGACCCTGCCCCCGCCTCCAGACTTTCCGCCCATGCCTCGCCCCGGACCACCCCTTTAGTAAAGTCCTGGGACTTACTCACATCCCAGGGCTTTACACGCGTTGCCGGGCCTTTTGAAAATAGGCCCGGCATGGGTAATCTTTTGAAAATCCGCCCTTAATGTTTATTTCATTTTCTTTAGTTTAGAAAATGAAACAAACATTAAAAAAACACCCAAATCCACATTCAAATAAAGAAATGGGACTTCTCGAGGCCGCCTATCCCACAACCCATCCCTCTCACCTGGAAAAAATCTGGAGCCAGGATCCTCCCTGGCTCTCACTTAGTCGGCCCCAGGGGCATCCACTGACAAGACCTAGGCCCGGGGCAAAGCACCATGACCTTGACCAAAGCTCTACACAATGCCCAGGCTTTGTGGTTTGGTCCTATTGCCTCAGCCTAGGCCCTGCTTTGGGGCCTAGGCTGTACACTGGGACCTTGGTCTAGGCTTGGACCAAGGCCCAGTGCTGGTATCTGGTCCAGAGGCCGAGTACCAATGCTGTGGCCTCAATCCCGTTGGGGCCTGGCCTAAAGGCTGGATCCCAAAGCCTGGGTTTTGGCCTAGGCCAAGGTCTAATGCTGGGACCCAACCTGGAGGCTGGGTACCAACACCTGGACCTCAGCCTAGGCCAAAATATAGGCCCATAGGCCAGAGCCTAGGCTTCATAAGCATTGTCCTCTTCTTTCTTCTTTATAATGATATGAACCTCTCTCCCAGTCAAAGTGGTAGAGACAAAAACAGTAACAGAAATTAAGAGTGCATGGGATAAACAGGAAATAGACCCCCAAGTTACGAAGAAGTGAAGGAAAAATCTGATATCAATTGTTGTCTACATGTAGTAATTTGGGCAGGCTAGATGGGCTTTATGGTCCTTATCTGCAACCATATTCTATATTTTGATGTTTCTGTGAGAATAGCATGTTCATTTTAAATTCAGATAATCTTTTAAACTGATAACCCTTGACTTTTAAATATTTAACTCCTAGCAGCTTGCACAACACCAGTTTCATGAATGTGGAATTTATTGTCCAGATGGTTTCAGTAACTAGAAGCAAGTTTTAACCTGTTACTGTGCAGTAGTTACAAATAATATTGTTAGCTGCCTGACATTATTAGGTCTGTTTTGGTTCATTTAAAAATACCTAGTACACTATATTCTTCTCTGCTCATGTATTTTTCAGTTTACATCATGTGGTGATTTTTTTCTATTCAGTTGGAAAATCTACCAAATGGGATGAAAAAGACATTGAAACAGTATTCCAGTTCTCTGGTACAGAGTTCAGCATTATTAAGCACGTTCCAGCATGCCCACTAGGGCCAAACATATGCTTTCTCAATGAAATAGCTCTGGGTCTCATATTCTGAAAAAATGATTTGACAGCCTGAAAAGATGGCCACTTTTCATCCAAGCAAAACACAGTGCTATATTGGCCCTGAGATAGCATCTCACAGCTTTGCTTAGTGATGTATACCAAACCATCCAAGTCAAGCATGAAGATATACACACCCATTTCGAACATATGGATTTCATCTCTCTCTCTCTCGCTCTTTCTCTCACTCATCCTGAGCTAAACACAAGCCAACTCCCATATTTGAGCAGGGCTTTGCTGCGGCAGCTGAAAGTAAACAAACTGGAGATAATACAGCCTTTCTTTTTTTCCTCCAGAAATGCTGGTTTCCTGCCTAACTGCAAATCTTTGCTGATGGCTTCACTGGCGGCACTTACTTAGGGTAAACGTAAAGAAACATAATACAAATTTTTATTAGCGTTCAAGCTATCATGCTGAATTAAATTAAAAAAAGAAAGATGTGGCCATTTAATTATGATAAATCTATGTTTGTGTTCATATTTATATAATAACAGTATTTTCAAAATGCTTAAATCAAACCAAACAAGAGAAAGGCTATTAAGTTTTGACCAAGATTTGGCGTGATCTTGGTGCCAAAAATTGCATCAAGAAAGTCCAGAAATAAATATTCTTTCAAACACTTTTCATGACAATACTGTTTTGCAGATTTGTATACAAGGAAGGAGGAAGGTTACATAAGTTGTAATACATTTTAATTAAACTTTATAAAATGCAAGAATTAACAATTACACAATTAGTGATAACTTGTACAATATCTGTTATCTTTTATTTTCCATGTAATTGTAAACTGGTTGACTTCAACAATCACCCTGAAGCACACTGCAATGGAAATATAGGAGGTAGGAATTTGCATTGGTTTTAAACAAATCTCAGAAACAAGATGAAAAAGGGCAATCTGTTTCATTCAGAGGGTCCCAGAACGAATTGAGGGCCCCCTGAATGAAATGAACCACATTCATTGCATTGGTTTTCAATAGGCCCAAGACTGGGGCCTCATTTAGGGCATAGGCCAAGGCCCAAAATGGGGTCATGGTCTGCGCCCGAGTCTGACACCGGGGTCTCAACCTAGGCCTAGACCCAAAGCCGGGACCTCGCCTAGGGCATAAGCCGAGGCCCAAAGCAAAAACCTCAGCCTAGGCTTGAGCAGGATGCTGAGGTCTTGGCCCCCAATCCATCAGAAATCCAAGGTAGAAAAGGTTTAGTGACAAAATCTTTCCAGCTAGCACTGATATAATTCCAGCGGAATTCAGGAAGTCAGAGCAGAAATCTCAGACCGCAAATGGGGTGAACAGCAAATATAGAGGGCAATTTTGAAAACCTTGCAGGCAGGTGCGAAGTCTACAAGTAATTTTTCCTGAGCATTCTGAGTTCTCAAAGTGAAGGACTTTCCCTTTCAAAATTGCCCAGAGAAAATGTACTCATAGAGATCTGCACCTACATTTTTCTGCGGGTACTTCTTCAATTCATTAAATTTTGGAAATATAAAACTGTGTATGTTATTTTACCTCCTCTAACCTAACTCTGCCCCAAGCTCAACTTTTTGTTTTCCTACTGGTAAAAGTCAGTGTGTTACTGATCCCAAAAGGTACTTTTACCTGCATAGAAGGTAGACAGTTTTCAGATATGTAAATAGCTTTTGAAAATTGCCTTCTGCAGGAACAATTTTGAAAATTGTGTATTTTGGTGCAAGGTCCACACTGTACTTTTACCCGCGGGCTCTGCACCAGTTCTTACAGAGAAAGTACGAGCATACTTTCCCTTTGAAACTTGCCTCCTTTTTCTGCAGATGATTTTCAATCCTTACCCCACCCTCAAGCATGCCTCCTCTCAATGTGGGTACAGTAAAGTCATTGTGGCACCATGTGCATACTTATATCTGAATACAAGGAAAGAAATTTTCAAAAAGCCCTTTTACCTGAGTAATATCCATTTATATAGTTAAATGGCTGTTGAAAATTGAAAATTGCTCTCAGTGTGGCATGCTAATAAAACTATAACCTCAAAAACGGAATTTGAATGTCACAATCTATATAGATTTCAGAGTTCCTGTCATGCATATGCGACTTCAAACTAATAGTAACCTGCGAAACAGGTGGAGTTTGTGCATTTACAAGAGCTCACTATGGGCCTCATTTTCCATCCGGAAATGATGGTATTGCATGTGAAACGTCCCTTATCGCGTGCGGTACCAAAATGGGGGCGGAGTTGGCCCCGGAAGAGGAGGAGTCGGGGCGTCACCGGGGCCGACTCCGTGAAGACGCCGCGGACGACGAAAAGGTAAGGCCTTTTTCGCATACGAGTTCACGCCCAATAGCTACACCTTCTATGGTGGTGCTATTGGGTGCAAAACCGGCAGCGATCGCACCGCGACGGTGCGATCGGTGCTGGCTAGCACAGGCCCGCCCCCTGTTTCGGACCCCCGCCCCTCATTCCCTTATAGGGCCCCATTTGAAAATGAGGCCCTATAAGACATACTAATAAAGCATATGTATTTTCAATAATATTTTGTTTTATTACATAAAATATGTGACATAGACAATTGCACTTCATACGTACATGGCATGATTGTCCTAGAAGCCAAATGTTCAGAGTTGAATACTACAGGTCAGACTCTAAAATGAGTGACTATTATTTTTAATCAAAGTTCAAAAAAATATCACCTATGTAGGAAAGACAATTTGCCCTAAAACTCACCTAAGGCTTCATGGGCAGAGTCAAGATTTGTATACAGAAGTTTGTTTTCTAGGTCTTGTGCCATAGCCTCCAAGCCAAACCTCCTCCTGTATACAATAGATAGCATTCTATATACTTGGAACTATTACCAACCACATTTTAGTGCTAGATCATCCCTTCTGCTCTCTACTAGAAAAGCAGAGAGTAGTCCAGGCTAGTCTGTTGCAACTAATCTCATTCAATGGATAAATGTCCAATTAATCATGTAGAAAGATCAAGAGTCAGAAATATAGTCATTTTCTTATCAGCTTTAATAATATTTTATATCACTTTCTTGAATAAAGTAGCATCCCATATCCCATGTGTTATTTCTGTGATGGGGAAATTCACATCCAAAGTGCCTCGGGGTGATGTTCCCTATATACCAGAATTCTTCAATATGAGGATAGGGAGGGAACATTTCTAAAGTCATTTACCCATGAAAATTACCCATCCTGTATTGGATAAAAGCATGTGTGGGGATCAACAGCATGCATACTTTTTAATATTTCCCCTCTTTGATGGTAAAGGGGAAGGAAGGGAAACCGGATACAGACAACCAACATGGGCTGACTTTTACAGTCTGGGGTACTGGCACGCAGACATAAGGTGAAAAGCATAGGATGGCTTTTGCGGCCAAGTCCAAAGCAAAGAATGTCAAGTACCATTGAATTATCAAGAAGGCTCCTCGCTCAGTAAAAATGTTGCTAGAAAAATGTATGTGTTTGACAGTTGCTTGTATGTGTTTGACAGTTGCTTGGTTTAGATTGATTGTAAATATTACTACTCTTATCATAAGGCTTGGGGGTAACTGCACAGAGCAGCAGTTACCACCCTTGAGAGAAACATGGGGCTTTCCCTTAGTGGAGACGCCTCTCTTGAAGCTTCACTAGGCCAGAGGGACTATGATCCTCATAGGTCATCATTGGCTAAGATAGGTCTAGTTTACATTCCTGTGGGAGTTGTCCATCTGGAAACTGATCAGTCTGGGGACTTCCCCAGATCTCCTCATGCAAGATCAAGGCAGGCTGCAGCATACCAGCCTCCAGGCCCTGTCACTCACAGTCTGGATGTTGAGTGATTAATCCTGCAGCCACTTGATCTTTCAGAGGATGTGTCTTGGGTCCTGGTGGCTTCTAGAAAGCCTTCCACTAGGAAGTCCTTTGGTCTGAAGTGGAGGAGGTTTTCCATGAGGTGTGAGCAGAAGGCCCTAGATCCCTTCTCCTGCCCTACACAAAAACTGCCTAATTACCTTCTACACCTATCAGAAGCTGGCTTAAAAAACAACTTCATTAGAGTTCATCTTAGTGCAATTAGCGCATACCACCATGCTGTAGATGGTATGCCCATCTCTGTACAGACTATAGATGTACATTTTATGTGGGGCCTGCTTCAGTTGAAGCCTCCCCTAAGGCCTCCCGCTGAGTCTTGGACCTCAATATTGTGTTAGCTCAGCTGATGAAACCTCCTTTTGAGCCACTGTGCACCTGTGACCTGAAGTACCTGACTTGGAAGGTCATATTTTTGGTGACGGTCACTTCAGCGGGCAGGGTCAACGAGCTCCAGGCCTTAGTGACTTATCCACCTTATACTAAATGTTATCATGACAGGGTGGTCTTGCATACACATCCTAAGTTCCTGCCTAAGGTGATGATGAATTTCCATCTTAATGTTATGCTCAGGCAGGACTGCATCTTGGGGGTCATGTCAAAGCTCATTCTGTCAGAGCCATGGCAGCACTGGTGGCCGACTTATGAGCAGCTCCTGTGGAGAGCTGCAAGTCTGCGATGCGGAGTTCTCTCCACACATTCACATTACGTTACTGTCTGGATAGGGATGGCTAATGTGACAGTAGTTTCAGACAGTCTGTCCTCTGGAACCTGTTTGAGATATAGAACCCAACTCTTCCAACCTAGGGACAATTGTTTGTGTCCAGGCTGTCTCCCGCGTGCTACCAGCAGCACCGGTGTTGTGCCCATTGGCACCTGGTTAGGTGTCTGTTGGTCCCCTTTTTTATTGAGGAGCTGCCTGTAGCTTGGGATTCACCCATATGTGAGGGCTACCATCCTGCTTCTCCTCAGAGAAAGCAGAGTTGCTTACCTGTAACAGGTGTTCTCCAAGGACAGCAGGATTTTAGTCCTCACGAAACCCACATGCCATCCCACAGAGTTGGGTTTCTACTATTTTTTATTTTATTGTAATTCTGTGTTATGAGACTGAAGAGGGATTCTGCGTGGACATGTGTTATAGGGCATGCTGGGCATGCTCAGTGTGCCTAGGCAAATTTCTAGAAACTTTGAAATACGTTTTCCGCATCGGGCTCCATCTGATGATGTCACCCATGTGTTAGCACTAACATCCTGCTGTCCTCAGAGAACACCTGTTACAGGTAAGCAACTCTGCTTTCTCAATGACCTGGAGAAAGACTGGGTGAACTGGTGGACAAATTCCTAAAACTGGTAATTTCCTTGATGCTCACATTTTAAAAGTGACCAACTTACACAAGAAGTCCTACTTTACTTTCGTACAAAAGGTACGCGCACATATATTTTAAAAATAGGAGAATTACATATTTTAATTGTATTTCTATATGTTAGAATGCATTGCATTTCTATATGTTAGAATGCATTGCATGTTTTCTCGCATATGCCTATATATGTGCCTATTTTGCAGTGTAGGGATACATGTATTTTATAAAACACATCATATGAGCATGTTATAAAATTCTTGCATAGATCTATACACGGCCATATCCACCTGTATTTGCTGCCGCATGCAATTGTTTGAAAGTTATCTTCCTTGGAAGAGGGAGGTTTCAGGCTCTTTAATATTTATCATTGATTTGATGTATTGTTAACTGCTTCTTATTTTAAGATTACAAATTGAGTTTTTTGGCACTATGTCTTTAAGACAAGTTGTAGCTTGCAAAATAAACCTTTTTTTTTCTAGCAGCAACCAAAATAAATGTATAAACCTTTGAAGATCATCTGACTCTTCTTTAACTTAATCATCAGCCCCTGACAGCTTTTCTTTTTAATGTTAACATTGCCAGAAATAGCCACAGCAGGCTTATACAACATTTGGAAAAAGTTCTTGGGGATTGCAAATCACAGTGTGAAGAAAAGGAAAATGAAACCCTACACCCACCAGACAAGTAGTCAGCCACATCATGCGTAGCTGAATCATTCTGCAAAAACTGCTTGCACAAAATGTGGAAATGTTTGGCAATATAAAGTATACTTGAATGTACCCTTGGCTGGAAGAAAATGGCTCACATGGCGTGCCGTGGCTGGAAACATAAACCCGAAAAACTATCCAAAAACTCATTCAACATGGAGTATGTTGATGACTACACAGAAGAAAGAATGCATTGTATAGACCAGAATTCCAATGGTGCCTTCAGAAACTTGAGTGCTAATGGAAGGCATCTGTAGTATTCTTGTTCAGTACAACTATCAAGTAAAAAGATCTTCATTAGAAGTGGTTGCAAAAGGCCTGGTTTCCACTACATACTGAAACATGGCTAATTAAGAAAAAGTACACATTCTCATTACCAGTTCAAGAGTTTACTATCCTTTATTATTGCAAGGTTTTCATAATTCCATTAGTTTCAGCTGACCTCTCTGAATGTCTTCTCTGGCCACTTATTTTCTCATTATTTAGCAAATAGCACCATATGGATTATATATAGATAACACTGAGGGAAATTTTCAAATGATTTAGATGGGTAAAACAGTGTTTCACCCACAGAAATAGGCTTTTTTTTTTTTACAATTACCCACCCTTTAAGTAAGTAAAAATATTTGAGTTGTTCAACAGTGTGCACAATTTTATTTGCATGCTGAAGATGCATTCCTGCCGGCAGGATTAGATAGGGGAAGGCAAGGATACATGCAGTTTTGGATTTATAAAACGACATGAGTTGATTTTCATGATAAAGCTGCCCACATAAAGAGCAGGTACAAATCTTTGTGGGCACTATTTTCAAGGGCCATTATCAAAGCAAAACTACCTACATAGTTTTGCTTTATTGGGGAAAACTCAATAAAGAATATCCATAGAGTTTACTAGGGATGTGGTCACCACATTTTTTTGTTCATTTTTTTGAGTGGGGGAATTTTGGGCCTGATTTTAAAAAGCATTTACTCGAGTAAAAACCAGGTTTACTGGAGTAAATTCACTTTACTTGAGTAAGTGGGTTTTTGAAAATTGCTACAATATATGCCATTGACTTGTCTATAGGATTTACTCACATAAGTGCACTTTACTTGAGTAAATGGCTTTTGAAAATTGCTACAATAGTAGCTACATTTACGCATGTAACTCCTTTTGAAAATGACCCCCTAAGTGTTTAGGTTTGTTTAATTTTAATTTTTTTTTTTATGGTTTGGTTCATTTGCTGAACCAAAAAAATACTGAACCCCCCCCGAAAAAACTCAAACAAATAAAACATCAATGATTAAAAAAAATGGGCCTCCCAACTACCATCCAAAGTCCTGTGCCTGCTGGCTGGGCCTCCCGGGGAACCCTGTGGTCTCTACTCCTGCCCCCAATATACATCCACTCTGGGGCCCAGGACTACCCTGCTGGTCCTCCTTAGTCTCAGCCAAGCCCAGCTCAACCCCATTCAAATTTGCTAGGGCCAAGGAGTTCCCAGTTGTGCCCCCACTTATACCCTTCCCAGGTACTTCAGCTATACAAGAAAATGGTGCTGGCTGCATCAGAGGAAGGAGCCAACATTATGGCACTTTGGCGCTAAACCTCAGGCAGACAGCACCATTCAATTTCTGGACCTGGGACAGGATTGAATAGGTTTTGCTTCTGCCATAAGGCTTTTCCAAAGGACCTGGGAAGGGGGTAAGTGAGGTCAGAGTGGGAACTATTTAGCCCTGGCATATATTTATGGGGAGGACAACATGTACCAATGGGCTGTTCCTGGGAAAGCCTAAGCCTGGTCGCTGGACCAGATTTCTTTTGTGGAAGGAGTGGAGGTCAGAGGTTTGAGGGGCCCTGAGAGGCCCAGTCAGACAGCCTTGGGCCCTGAGTTAAATTTTGCCAGGGTGGGAGTGTGGGTTGGACCATGAGAAGTCTTTTTTTTTTTTTTTTTTTTTTAATATAGAACAAATGTTTGGGTATTTTACAGGCCAAAAATGGCCTCAATCATGCATTTTTTGGCATTAGTTTAAAATGACTGTACATCTCTAGAGTTTGCACCAATGTGGGCAGTTTGATTAGTACTGCCTTAAACGTTTTCTTTCATTTTGAGTCTATGGGGAAAATATTTAGCACACAGAGCACAAAGTATCCCTCTGCCTATCTGTCTGCAAATTTAAGGATACAGGTACAATGACTTTGTAAAGTTAAGCGAATAGCATGCCTGAAGTGAATTTTCAGCTAGCTACAATTACATGTGCATGTTCACAATGCATGTACATTTAGCCAGAATAAAAAGAAGCATTCTTGGGATGGGGGTTTGTAACTTGGTCAGGAGAGAAAACTAGACAAGTATTGAAACTTCAAAAATGTACATGCATAGTTCCTTCTAAAGCTACTGGGGTAGATTTTAAAAAGCATTTACTCGAGCAAAACTGGTTTTTGCTCGAGTAAATACACTTTACTCAAGTAAGTGGGCTTTTCAAAATTGCTACAATATATGCCATTGAATTGTCCATAGGATTTACTCAAGTAAGTGCACTTTACTCGCGTAAATAGCTTTTGAAAATTGCTACGATAGTATGTCACATTTACATGCGTAACTCCTTTGAAAATGACCCCCTATGCTTCCATTGGAGTCAATAAAAAGCATGTGTGTACTTTTTATCCACACAACTACTTGATATCTGCAGATGCAAACTATCTGGTTAGTTTGTGTTTGAAGATCAGGTAGCTTGGTGAAGGCTGAAAAGTATGTGCTTTATGAAAATCTACATATGGTAAATAGAACTATTGTAGGACTCGACCTTATTTTCATCTTACTTCTGAATAAATTAAATAAATGAAAAAAAAGCCTTGCAAGGTACCATGCTCCCTTTCCTCCTAGTAGAACAAAATCTTTCTGAAATACTACATTAGGCCCATCAGTTACTACCCTTAAGAGAAACATGGGGGTAACCTGCACGGAGCGACGGTTACTGCCTGGTGAAGCTTGCTGGGCAGACTGGATGGACCATTTTGGTCTTTTTCTGCAATCATTATTACTATGTTACTATCGGGCCGATACAGAAAAACGCTCAGGAGAGCCGCTCTCAGGAAGCCCAGGTATGCTAATTAGGGCCCGCGGTAAAAAGAGGCGCTAGGGACACTAGCGCATCCCTAGCGCCTCCTTTTTGACAGAAGCGGCGACTATCAGCGGGTTTGACAGGCGACGCTCAATTTTACCGGCGTTGGTTCTCAAACCCGCTGACAGCCATGGGTTCGGAAAACGGACGCCGGCTAAATTGAGCGTCCGTCTTCCAACCGCGGGCAGATTTGAATTTTTTTTTTTAAATTTTTAAATTTTTTTTATTTTTGGGGCCTCTGACTTAATATCGCTATGATATTAAGTCGGAGGGTGTACAGAAAAGCAGTTTTATCTGCTTTTCTGTACACTTTCCTGGTGCTGGCCGAAATTAACGCCTGCCTTTGGGCAAGCGTTAATTTCTGAAAGTAAAATGTGCGGCTTGGCTGCACATTTTAATTTCTGGATCGCGCGGGAATGACTAATAGGCCCATCAACATGCATTTGCATGTTGCGGACGCTATTAGTTTTGGGGGAGGGGTGGTTTGGCCACGCGTTTTTGACGCGTGCCCGTATTTTCACCCCTTACTGTATAAGGGGTGAAAATAGCGCATCGAAAATAGGCGGCCAAACGCAGGCTAACAGTGCGCTCCACTGGAGCACACTTTACTGTATCGGCACGTATGGTAGGGTCCTTTTTGAGTTGTCTTAAAAATGAATATAAAGGTGTTTTTCTTGAGGACAGGAGGAAGAAAACTGCGTGAGCAGCAGCGGAAGGAATGAGTGGCATATGCACATCGCTGAAAGGCACAAGAGGAAAGAGCAGGTTTCAAAATAAGAAGGTGGATATGAAGTGGTTGCAAGGATGTGGGTTTGCCCTGATGAGAGTAATTGCTTGTGTTGGCAGACAAGGTGGGGGTGAAAGAATGTGCTGGCTTTATTCTCTTTGTAAAGGTTTTCTTGGTGTTTGCATTTAGAAATCAATGTAGAAAGAAAAGTCCTTGTTCTCCTTCTTCTCTCCAGTACTTTGAACAACCATTTCTCTGGAAAATAGAGGTTTGGAGAAGCTATTAAAATGTTGTTAGAAATCACTAAAGATTAGTTGGAAATATATAAAGTATTTCTAATTTTTTTCAATGAAAGTAATTCATTTGAATTTTAATCCTAGCAAATTCAGCGTATACTTTAAGTGATGTTTGAAATGGCTGACTCGTAATAGATGTGACTTGAAAAGTAATTGTAACATGCTTCAGAATATTGCATGACTGATCAGGCTAGTACATGCTGACTAGAAATTGCTCACAAATTCTGGTTCTGTTTTATCGCATCAGTGTGTGGGAGCATTGAGACTGATATTCAGAACCATTAGGCCAAAGTTAGGACTTAGCTGGGCAAATATTAAGATTTTTACATTTTGCCATGTTGACCTGACCTGAGCTAGTTGGATTATTTGTTTCCTGGTTAGCTTGGGGGTAGGGCAGAAGTGTTCTGGGGCAAAGTTGGATATTTGGCTAACCCAGATTTTCGAGCAGGGCAACTTTAGGACTGCCAAATAGCAGTCCCTACAATTTGCTGGATAAACGTATCTGGCTAAGATAGCCAGGTATAATCAGTGGCTCAGGTATGTCCCTGAATATCTTGACAAAGTTAGCCAGATAAATGTATCTGGCTAACTTTGCTGGCCAGACAGCAGCTGAAAATGAAGCCTTTATCTGCTGTAACATGGTTAAAATTACAAAGGGATCAATGCACCCTCAGTCCTTTTGGGATTTGGGAGAGGAAGAATAATTGAGGAATTTGAGGTTTTGCCAAATAAGAACTGTCCCAAAAAAATTAATTCAGGAGATATTCTGGGTATTGAAACAATTATTTACCACAACAACATAAAATATTTGAGGCAGGCAGGAGGCAGACTCACCATAGATATACAATTAATAGGGATGTGCACAGCCCAAAAATGCATTTTGTTTTTGTTTTATATTTTTATTTATTTAGCATTTTTTTTATATACCGAGGTATAGCAGAGTTGCCTTCACTCCGGTTTACATATAGAAACAACATGTTACATAGAACGATGTATGAAGATTACAATTTAAAATTAACGAAAGTAAATACAACAGGAGAATGTATAACAAGATAACACAGGATAGAACCCTGAATAGATGTACATATAACTCATGAAGCATTGAAGGGCATCTGTATCATTGTAACAGGGAGATTGAAAAATGGCAGAATATAAAGAATTTTTAAAGTCATTGAGTGCTATCTTTAAAAGATTGGCTGAGAAGCCAGTGTTTTAAGTCTTTTTTGAAGGATTTTAAGTTATCTTGATTGGTTAGGCAATGAGGAAGCGAGTTCCAGAGCTTTGGGCCGATGATGGAAAAGGCTCTGTTTCTGGTGGAGGATAATTTAATTTTCTTTATGTTTTATATTTTTGTATGTTTAAATTTTTGAGTTTTTTTTGTTCCAATTTATTTTCAGCAAATAGTGCACACAATTTGCAAACACTGTTCAGTTTGCAAATAGTGCACAAAATTTGAAGAGGTGGGGCGGGTGGGGTCAGAGGCTCCCAGCACAGCGGCAGGGGATTGTGCCCCGACAGTTGGCCGGTGTGCGCAACTTACTTCAGCCCCAGGGCTGAAGTAAGTTTTAAAACAACAAAAAAAAGTTTTAAAACAACAAAAAAAAAAGAAGAGAAAGGTAGGGGGGAAAGGGCGGGGGAGTAGGGGAAGGGAAGGTAGGGTGGGGGGATAGGGAAGCTCCCTCCAAGGCAGCTTCGGTTTCAGAGCGGCCTGGGAAGGAACGGGGAAGGCAGCATGGGCTCGGCGCACGCAAGGTGCACAATTGTGCACCCCATTGCACGAGCCGACTCCCGATTTTATAACATGTGAACGCCTGCGCACGCATGTTATAAAATCGAGCGTACATGTGTGAGCCAGGTAGTGCGCACACATGTACGCCCATGCGTAGTTTTGAAAATCTACCCCAATATTATACAAAAATACAAATCTTATCGTAAATAATCATGAAGAAAATTACGTTTTCTTTCTTTTAATTGCCCCCTCTGGGGCTTTGTATCCCATATTGGAAGTTGGGAACATTTAAATCTTTTTCTATGATTCTAGTGGTAAAGCCACCTTCTTCAGTGGGGTTACTGGTCCCTCCTTTGACTGATCATACTGTCAAAGGAACAATATGTTATGGTGAAGATGAAAGAGAAAAATGACTAATCAGAAGTTATGCTTCCACAGACAAAACAGAACCCAGGAATTGGAAAGCAAAACATTAGGGATGTTCATTCGTTTAAAACAATGGTTCCCAACCCTGTCCTGGGAACCCCCCCCCAGCCAGTTCAGTTTTCAGGATATCCACAATGAATATGTATGAGAGAAAATTTGCATGTTGTGGAGGCAGTGCATGGACCTAGACCAAGGTGCTGGCATTGTGCTCGGGCATAGGTTGAGGCCTAAAGCAAGGACCACGGCCTAAGCCCGAGCAAAAACCAACCTGGACTAAAAAATAGTAAACTAGTGGGTGATTAAAATCTTGGTGAGGCACAGTCTTTAACAGAGGTGTATACTCTGGCACTGACTCCTGTGGGTCTAGTGACCTTTAGCTCATTACCAATTTACCTTCTATGAAACCTGCTATCTTGCAGTATTTGAGACATTGGTGGAGCAGTCTCCATTTTTAGTATTACGGGGTGTGAGGGTGACCGAGCAAATCACCTAGGCTGGAACTGAAAACCACATTAAATCTGTTGAGTACTTTAATTAATTCTTTAGGTTATGGAATTAGACTTAATCTTAGAGCAACCAATCCCCTATCAATGATATCTCATTTACTATTTTTAGATGATTTGAAACTTTACAGGTCCTGTGATGCTCATTTAGCAGAACAACTCCGGATGATATCAGGTTGACCTTTGGCCTGGACAAACATGCTGAGGAAACTTTCCTTAAAAGAAAATTAAGCAAAAGTGAAAACATCTTCCTATCTGAAAATTATAACATAAAGCAACTGGAGCAGAAAGGTGTAGATAAATATTTAGGCATAGAGGAAGGTGGAAATATTTTGCATAAAATAATGAGAGAAAAGATCAGTAAAGAATACCATAGGAGAGTGAAGTTGATGATGATTCAAATGAACGGAACTAAATCACAGTGAACCTGGAAGATGTAGTAGGCCAGATTGGCAAACTGAAAAGTAGCTAATTGCCCCTGACTAGATGGTGTTGGGTTTGAGGCATAGTGTGGACTCTTAGTCGCAGTGGTGATGACTCCTCCCACGGGGAGGGGCCCCATGGGGAACCACAGCGATAGGCTAGACTCAGAGAGCATACACTCGAGATGGAAAGCTTTATTGTACTGCTGTGGAGAGATGTTAATAGCGGAGGAAAAGATGGCACTGAAGTCCAGCAAGGTGCCAATATGCTCAGGCAGCCTCAGATGAAGTAGTCTCACTCAGATGTACAAGATTGGTATTACGCGTATGGCCGGCGCCATTTTCCGTACGGAAAATGGCGCCGGCAGGAGATCGACTGCAGGAGGTCGTTCAGCGAGGGTTCCGGCGCCTCGCTGAACGACCTCCTGCAGTCGATCTCCTGCCGGCGCCATTTTCCGTACGGAAAACGATTCGCGGTGGGAAATCGCTCCCTGACCCCCGCTGGACCTCCAGGAACTTTTGGCCAGCTTGGGGGGGGGCCTCCTGACCCTCACAAGACTTGCCAAAAGTCCAGCGGGGGTCCGGAAGGACCTCCTGCCGTGGAATCGTGTTGGTCTATGGCCGCCGCCATTTTTCGGCGCCATTTTGGAAAATGGCGCCGGCTGAAGACAACAAGATTCAATAGCAGGAGCCCGTTCCGGACCGCTGCCGTTCCGGACCGCCGCTGGACACCCAGGTTATTTAAGTCATTTGGGGGGGGGGGGTTCGGGAGGGTGGGAGATTTAATTTAAAGGGTCGGGGTGGGTTTTAGGGGGTTTTAATGTGCCGGCTCACGATTTTACGATTTTTCACGATATTTTACCCCCCCAAACGGCAACAATACGATTCCCTCCCCCTCCCAGCCGAAATCGATCGTTAAGACGATCGAGGACACGATTCACATCTCTATTAGAAACAGGATGCTAGGCTTGATGGACCCTTAGTCTGACCCAGTATGGCAACTTCTTATGTTCTTATACTCTTAGGGCTGGATTTTCAAAAGGTTACGCACCGGGCCTATTTTAAAAAGGCCTGGCAACGTGCGTAAAGGGGTGGTCCGGGGGTGGGGCGGGGTCGGGGTGGGGCCAGAGGCCTCCCACACAGCGGCCATTGCCGCTGTGTCGGAGGATCACATGCTGGCAGCTGGCGAGCGGGCGCAATTGCGTTTGCCCGGAGGCAGGCGCAAAAGGTAAGACAACAGTCAGGGGGGGTTAGAGTAGGGCTGGGGGGGAAGGATAGGGGAAGGGGTAGGAAGGTTAGGTTAGGGGGAAAGGAACGGAGGAAGGCAGCGCAGCTTGGTGCACACAAGGTGCACAATTGTGCACCCCCTTGTGTGCTTCGACTCCAAATTTTATAACATGCGTGCGCCTGCGCACGCATGTTATAAAATCAGGCATACATGTGCGCGTGCCGGGTAGCGCACGCATATGTAGGCTGCGCACTCTTCTTTTAAAATCTACCTCTAAGTGTGTTGGCAATCATGCCAGCAAATAGAAACAATGATTGAAAATCCATATGCAAAGGAAAAGAAGCTGTGGAACTAGAAAAACAAGAGAAAAATCACTTTTAAGAATCAGATGAGCAAACAAGGATGAATAGTAGAGATGTGAATCGGAACCGGAATCGGTTCGTATTCCGGTTCCGATTCACATGTGGGGTTTTTTTCATCGGGTGCGATCGTGGTTTTGTTTATCGGCTGCGCCCGAGCTGGTAAACAAAAAACCCACCCCGACCCTTTAAAACTAATACCTTAGCTTCCCCACCCTCCCCACCCCCCCAAAAACGTTTTACACGTACCTGGTGGTCCAGTGGGGGTCCCTGGAGCGATCTCCCGCTCCCGGGCCGTCGGCTGCCACTAACAAAATTGGCGCCGATGGTCCCTTGCCCTTACCATGTGACAGGGTATCCTTGCCATTGGCCGGACCCTGTCACATGGTAGGAGCACTGGATGGCCCGCACCATCTTGTGCTCCTACCATGTGACAGGGGCTGAAGATTTGCACCGGTAGCCTCTGTGACATAGTAAGGGTAAAGGCTATCGGCGCCATTTTGATTATTGTCAGCCGATGGCCCGAGAGCAGGAGATTGCTCCTGGACCCCCACAAGACTTGCCAAAAGTCCAGCGGGGATCCTGTTGTAGCTGCCGGGTTTAAATAACCCGGCAGCGTCTGACGTCATCCGGGGAGCTGACCAGCCACTCCCATGTTGCCCCTTTAAATTTTAAGTCCCCGGCGCGCGCGTGTGCGCGCCTAGGGGCGGGGCCAGCCACGGGCCGACGGCAGCATGTCCCTCTCATGGGGAGCGCCGCAGTGGGCCGCAAACCCGGCCTGGCCGGCCGTCGAGAGTCTCCTGTGGCCAGGCCGGGTCGAGGAAGGTCTCCTGTGGCCGGCCCGGGCCGCGAGGTAGGTGGAGGTCCCGGGGCACGACCCAGGACCATAAGACTACTGGATAGGAGACTCATCTTCTGCACTTTAGCATACAGAGCTTTAGTCATAGTCAATATCATGAGAGAGACATAAAAACATACCCTTTTTTGTTAAAGAGAAAATGCATACCGCATGCACTTTTGAAAACATCTCTGTGGTGACTAATAATCTTGTCGCCTCAGATTAAAAACGAGAACAGGACTGTCTAGGCAGATAAAATCTTGCATTTCACAGAAATGATAAAATAAGGAGAATGTTGCTAGTGCCTATTAACATGCATTCCCCTGTTAGGTTCTATTCAAAATGGAATATTCCCTGTTCTCTGGCTATGGGAAATGTCTTTATTGAATAAAGCTCATTGTATCATGACGATCTACAGGCTAAGATTACTAGAATGCCCTATCCCTGAGTTTTAATTCTCCATATCAGGTCAAAGTCAAAACCAACCTGATATATATCAGCATATTGTAATAATCAAGATGTGAAGCACTGAGACATTTCAGAGAAAGGCTGCCTTCATTAACAGTGAAAGTGATATAACTATATACCATTAACAAAGTAATTGCAAAGGTCACATTTCCCAGTAAACTCTCCAATGGAAAGCATATGTGCATTTCATAAAGTTGAGCCTGAGGAATAAGCAGGAGATATATTTGCCAAGGTCCACAACCTGGGTGTGAGCAGGACTCTTATTCTATTTTGACTCAAGGAAGGCAGTCTTAGTTCCCAAAAGCTAGCCAAGAAATGTATTGTTATTCCTAAAAAACAGTATCACTTATTTTTTTTATTTAACCTTTATTCCCTATAATGAACATTAGTAAAAAAAAAAAATAGTTAAGAGAGATTTATTAGAAATTATAACTAAGGCAAATGCACTATGGGCTGGATTTTAAAAGGGTCTTCAAGTGCTGCCTGGATGTCTTCCTGACCTTAAACTTTTTCCACGTTCTCGTCCCATCTGAGTTCCAAGTTCCACGCTTTGTCTCCTGAGTTCCAAGTTCCACGCCTTGTCTCCTGAGTTCCAAGCTCCACATCTTGTCTCCTGAGTTCCAAGTCTTGTCTTCTTTGGCACAGTGTCTTCGTCTCTGTCAGCACCTGCCTTCCAGTGCCATTGGCCTTTGTCTGCCTTTGCCTCCAGTCCGGCCTGCCGCCTCTGCCAATACCCTGCGGCAGGTCTGAAATGGCTTGGAGTGGCCAGAAGACTACTCAGAGACCGACCTTGCATGGTTGGCCTCACCGAGGCTGTGCAGGTCAGCGGGGGCCTGGGCTCCCGGTCTCAGCCCAGATGGGACATCGTCTCACCCGCCTCGGTGCTTCCCTGGAGCTCCTCTCCAGGTTCTCCGAGGTCCAAGGGCACACTTCTCTCCGGGATCGGAGGCGCCCCCTTGAGCTCTCTCCTACGGATTCAGAACATCTAGGTTATTCATATTCACTATGGCTATCCAGCAAACCAGACTGGTTAGGAGAACTTCCAGGACTACACTGGGAAACAGTATGCAATTTCTATATAGAAAAATTGCTGTTTTCTACATTACTTCAAACAGTTGTGAGAATATGATGAAATATAATAAAGCAATGTATTGTTTCTAATATAATGAAAAGAATTCTATTAAAAATGATACCCAATAAAATGTATCTGTAATTTAATATGGGAATGGCTTTATATTAGTTAGGAAAAAAGGAGTGACTTTACTACGGCCTTTGTGCAGAGGATGGCCCAGAACCCACCAGCAGTAAAGCAAAAATGTTTGGAAAAGAAACCCCTGCATGCCTTAGGACGGATCAGCAAACAACCAATGGGTGAGAATAAGGATGGATTCAGCTTGGATAAAAATAGGCAGCATGTGACAGATTCAGGCTACTCACTTTACTGAGTGGAAAATATACTGCTGCTGCTGATGGAAGGAACTACTGAAAGAAAGCAATATTACACAAGACCCAAGAGATGCTGAAATTTGAAACAGCTCATCACTGGAGGGTGGTGATCTTAGTGGGAGCCAACCCTGGGCCGATAGAGAGGTGCAGTATAGAGCATGGGAACACACAGTAGTTCACTTTTTGTTTTCAGAGGTAGTAGGTAAGCATATCCCTGATATAAATGATGGTACCTTCTTGACTGAGTTTTGTGGGTCCCTGTTAAGCTGCATAAAAGTAACCCTTTATTTTCTAATCTCTTTTGGTTTTGCATGTATGAGTTAGGTACTTTGGACCATGTTTTATTCTACTGTGATAACGTCCAACCATTCTGACATAGTGCATGGTGAATTGTTAGATTCTGGCAATACAGATACCTCTCTCTTATCCTATTGAAATTTTAAAATCAGTTCTCTTTTGTGATAATCTCTTCTCATAAGAAAGGAAATTATCAAATATTTTGCTTTACATTGCATGCCAATGTGTTCTAGGCAGTTGGAAGGATTGTGTCTTTCCTGAATATCACTTTCTGATGGAATACCATCAACCTTACATGCAAATATGAGGTTGTGGCTGCTCATGAAACTAATTGTGCTTTAGAACTTTGCAAAATATGGAGCTCTATATGAAAATATATTGATGTTTCATAATGTTCTGTCAGTATGGCATTTGATTTATCCAGAGCATTGCTGTGATTAATATGTGTACTAACCCAAATGTTATTCTGCATTTTGATATTTTTCTTTTGTTCTTCACATTAAATAAATCAATAAAATTGTTTGAACTTAAAAATTATGGCAGACAAAAGGGGAAAAGCCACTGGAAAGGAATCCAGGATGGTAAAAAAAAAAAAAAAGAGCCTTAGTGGGGCAAGGCAAGGAGTTCAATCTCAGAGTAGATCCAGCTTGAGAGCAGAACATATGTAGAGGATGGATACATGCTGCAAGCAAAGGAGCAGAGCAGCTAGCAAAGAGAAGAGAAAGAGGACCCGATGCCCAGGTAGGATGTACTGGAAGAGGAAACAGAAATTGAAATGGTACAGATGAAATCAAGTAGTTGCTCAAGGGGCCTCTGACAATGAAATAAAATGGGTTGGAAAAAGGTGCGACAAGAACTAAGCATAGATCGCTCCACCAGCAGCAAAAAGATCTGTTTGAGGTGTAATTCAGTGCAACATAAAGCTGTGCAACAAAGCAACTTAGTAAATGATGGCAAAAAAACCCACCATCCTGCCCATCCAGTCTGCCCAGTTATTCTTTTCACACTTATGCAGGACAGTCTGAGGCCAATGGTTTTAAAAAAGCATCTTCAGATATTTTTTTTCCTATTCTCTTCTTTTTATAATGCAAAGCCACTTCTGAATGTAAATCTTTTTGCCTTTACTTTTTCAGCCACCTCCTTTGAAAACCTTTAATGATCCTGATTATAAGGTCATTGATGCTATGGTCTAGTTCCAAAAAATGCCTCCTATGAAGGTGCTGCCTTTATGTTCTCTGGGATGATTGATCTTGAGTTATGGCCGCTGGCCGCGGGGGTCCACAGCCGGGACCAACTGTCATGGCCGCCAGATGCGGAGGTCCGTGCCCAGGGCAAAAGCTTACCCACGGAGTCGAGCTGCCTCCTAGGCTCCTGCAGGCGCAGGCAGCCTTCTCCATCACTCCCTTTGCGGCCGTTGCCGCCGTTGAGGCCTGGCTGCATGGCTCCTCTCTGGCTGGGCTGACTCCTCCCCCATCCAGGTCTGATTAGAGCTGCATGCACGGCTGCTGGCTAAATTTAAAGGGGCCATGACAGGAAGTTGTTGTGGTTCCTCCCAAGGACTCCTCCCTTCAGTTTTGTATATAAGGCAAGGTCTGCTCCTCAGACCTTGCCTTGGTATTGAGGCTTCTTGTTTGGCTGGTTCCTGAGCTCCACGTTCCTGGTTCCTGTTCTTCGTCCTGCTCCTCCTCTCCTCCCTCATTGGACTGATTCTTTTGGATTGACTTCTGGACCGGCTTCCGATCATTCTCCTGGCTTGCTCCTGGACCAGCTTCCAACCCTTCTCCTGGCTTGGACCTTGGACCGGCTTCTGACCATTCTTCGGCCTCCACTACTGGACTGACTTATGACCTGCTGGAGGCACCAGAAGTCTAGAAACCACGACCTGCAGGAGGCGCCTGCATCCAGACCTCTCTTCAGTCTTCAGCGATTCACCTAAGTCCAAGCGGTACAGGTACCTACAGGCTCCTCCTGGGGGGACCAAGGGCTTCCAGTGGCGAAGCATCAGCTCAACGTCGGTTCACTCTCTCCTAGGTAGCACTAACCCTTCCTTGGACAAAGGGTCCACTTCCAGGATCATAACAGAATACCAAGGCCATGGACCCGGCAGAGGCTTCAGCCCTGCAGGCCATTCCTGGACTGGCTCAGAAGATTATGGAGCAACAACGAGTATTAGAATCCATGGCGTCCTCCTTGAAATGACTCAATGCCCGTCTCGATTCTTTAGCTGCGGCTCAGGCAGCTCCTCCACCATTATCGCTACCATCCGTGATGCAGGGGAATACTCGTCCAAACATTCCATTACCAATTCCTCCACGTTATTCAGGTGAAACTTGCTTGTGCCAGGGATTCCTCGATCAATGCAGCATGCATTTCCATCTACAAGCTTCCCTTTTTCCGAATGATCTTACTAAGACTACATATATCTTATCCTTGTTGGAGGGTAAGGCCCTGGCTTGGGCTTCCCCCTACTGGAGACGATCAGACCCAATTCTGCAAAATCTTCCTAAATTCTTGGAACTGTTCCAAACAATATTTGATGATCCAGGGAAACAAGTAGTCGCCAGTTCCAACCTTCTGCAACTTCGCCAAGGAGGTCATCCATTGGCGGATTACACTATCAAATTCAGAACCCTTGCATCAGAACTCCATTGGGAGGAGAGCTGTCTCCAGACCATATTCTTGGAGGGATTGTCATCCAGAATTAAGGATGAAATGGCAGCCCGCGAGTTGCCTCGCTCTTTGGACTCGCTTATTGAATTAGTAACCAGGATTGATCACTGTATACAGGAGAGGGCTCGTGAAGGACTGAGCATCAGAAGACGCACGGCGGGACCTATTTCTTCTCATCTCTCTTCCCCGGTCTCTCGAACTGCATCTACCACAGAGGGGACTGGTGAAGAACCGATGCAATTGGGTTGAGGACCTCTCTCTCCAGAGGAAAGGCAAAGGCATCATTAGGCATTCCTCTGTCTATATTGTGGATGATCGGGCCATCTCACTGCTCGTTGTCCTACGCGCCTGGGAAACTTCCAAGCCTAGGCTCCATTGGGGGAGTAACCCTAGGCATTATTTCACCAGCTCCCTCACTCTGACTGCAGGTCACTCTGCTTCTAGGAGACCACAAATTCTCTATGCTGGCTTTAGTAGATTCCGTGGCCGGAGGAAGTTTCATCCTGCAAGATGTGGTAGAACAACTGCGTATCCCTGCTCATCCATGCCCAAGACCGTTGATCCTCTCATCCATCCACGGAGATCCCTTGCCAGGGCTAAATAACTCATCACAAGTTTCCACTGGATTGCCACATTGCACCGAATCATACTGAAAGTATCACCTTCTATGTCATTCCTAAAGCAATTCATTCAGTTGTTCTTGGTATTCCTTGGTTGCAGCATCACAACCCACAGTTCGACTGGACATCTTTAAGACTGATTCACTGGGGCCCAGCATGTCATGAGACCTGCATTACAGGATCTAATTCCTCAGGTAATTACATCTGCACCACTCGTCTTGAGGGTTTACCTTCCCAGTACAGATAGTTCACTGATGTCATCTCTAAAAAAGCTGCGGATACATTGCCCCCGCACCGAGAATTTGATTTCACCATTAATCTGATCCCTGGAGCTACCCCGCCTCGTGGTAGGGTCTATCTGTTATCCACCTTGGAGACCCGTGCTATGACCGAATATATACAAGACAATCTAAAGAAGGGATTTATTCGACAATCCAAATCTCCAGCTGGGGCTGACTTCTTCTTTGTTGGGAAAAAAGATGGAACTTTACGTCCTTGTATTGATTTCCGTGAGCTAAATGCTATCACCATCAAGGACCGAAACCCATTACCGTTGATAGCTGAACTCTTTGACTGCCTACAGGGAGCCAGAGTGTTCTCAAAATTGGATCTTCAAGGAGGATGTGGTTAGTGCAGTTAGTGTAGCTGTGTTTAAAAAAGGATTGGATAAGTTCTTGGAGGAGAAGTCCATTACCTGCTATTAATTGAGTTGACTTAGAAAATAGCCACTGCTATTACTAGCAACAGTAGCATGGAATAGACTTAGTTTTTGGGTATTTGCCAGGTACTTATGGCCTGGATTGGCCACTGTTGGAAACAGGATGCTGGGCTTGATGGACCCTTGGTCTGACCTAGTATAGGCATTTACCTTCTTATGTAGAGTGAAGGATCTGAAGGTATTGCTGAGAACTCACTGGCCGTTGACTCAAGTGTGCTGAACATGAGAGGAGAGTGCCCACTGGTACTTTCAGAAGGAGCTCTGCAAAATTTGAGAAGACTTCAGCAAAGTTATGAGAATTGGGACTTGCATACTGATATAGAATAAGGACATTATTCTAACCATTCTATAGTGGAAAGAAGTGATAAATTTGGGAGTTGGAAGAAAAATAAAGATTTCTTCAGAATGAGTAACTAGAAAGAGAAGAAGATGAATTGCTAAGGAATTGGTTCCCATTAAAATCATAGATTTACTAGAAGAATGAATTCAAAACTTTATCTCCCTTATTATTCATCAACAAGGAAGAAGAAAGCACTTTACTTAACATCTGAGTGCTGTAAATATTCTTCAGTCATTTTTTTTTCAACTATCAGTAAAGAAGTTGGAAACAACATTGCTTCTCAGTGTGATTTTTGCTGCTAGAGACTGAGGAGATGATCAGTACTGTTGACAGAGACCGAGGAAAGGGGCTTGCATGTTGGTTAATGCAAAAGGGCCTTGAAGCTATGGTTCCCCCCCAACACCACTGGGTGACCTGAGCCTCAGGAGTAGAAACTAACCTTGGAGAACTGGATGCAGAGAGAGTCCATCTGTGTACCCCCTGGGTCCAGTCTAAGGGATCCGTCCCACCAGGAGTTACATAAGAACTGAAATAACATTAAAAATTAATAAAATGCCGCACTGGCTTGGTATATTTATTACAAATATTCATTTTCCACCCCTCAAAGACATATTTAAAGCTTAAATGATTTGTTTGGGTTTTGTAAGTAATATTTTCCATGCACTTTTTTTTTTTCTAAAAAGAGGGAGTAATTGCTTGCTGCAGGGGAAAGAAGGAACAGTTATTTCTCTGGCCTCCTACACGGTAGGATTATATTTACAATTGAAAAGATCAGCCAAGGTGGAGGTAATGATCGCCATTGAAGTTCTCTAACACAATGCCACTTTGAAGCATGCCAGGTTTTCTTTTTTAGCTCCCTGACTTCAGGAATTGGATATTTTTCATTATTGTCTAGCACTGGAGCCAAAGCATTAAAAATGATCCCTATGCACAGGTTCTCTGCACTACATGAAGGTGTTACATAAAGAAATGTATTTTAATCCTTACTGGTACTATACTGGCCCCAACCTTAACTTAGCCCCCTGGAAAGACTGAATGGCGCAACGAACCTTTATGTGCCATCATTCACAATATGGAAATAAAGATTAGTAAATAAAAACAAAAGAATATTTAAGGAGATACCTTTTTATAGATTCTGTTATGACGCACGGTACAGAGTATTAGCTCCTGAAAGCTAGTGAAGATTCTGAAGAAATGCATTGTTAGTCCAATAAAAAGATATTATCTTAAATACTTTTTTGCTTTTATTAACTTTTAATTCCAGGAACTCAAGTGGACTAATGTCTAGGGGGTGTGCAGAAAAATGTAATTTCAGTTCATTCATTCATTCATTCATTTCATAGGCATATCTATTAAGTTCATTAGTTTAAAATAAAATGAAAAATTGTTTTTTTGTTCATTTTTTTCCATTAATTACTGAGTGGGGAGTGCTATAGCCTATTTTCGCCTCCAAAATTGTGGTTATCTCATTAAGACTAATGAAATTGGTGGGTAGACATAATCAGAAGGGTAAATTTTGCCAACACATCAAGACAATGTCAACATAGCACCAAAGGAGGCATGAATAACCTAAGACACTGTAAAGGAGTAAAGGGATGCCATCAAAGGCAGGAGCTCTCCAAGGCACTGTCAGAGGAGGAAATAAGCATTAAGAGTGGGAAGAACACCCCAAAGATTCAAAAGAGGGCACCAAACAACAGTGATATGAACCTAGGAAGGTAGCATGAGAACCAATGTGGCATCAAGAGTGGTAACAACACCCTAAGGCACCATGAACGGAGAAGAAAGCAGAAAAGGTTACAGGAAAAACCCAAAGGCACTGATAAAAAGATAAAACAGCATAAAGAATAGCAGCAAAACACCAAGGAACCATGAGAAGCTCAAAGCAGCACCCCTCCCCCCGAGTGACAAGAACACCCAAGGTGTAGAGTCTGGGGTATGATAGCAAGGCAGATTAACAGCAAGACCCTCAAGGTGCAAAGTCTGGGTATGGCAGCAATGCTGAAAGGAAGGAAGTCTCTTAAGATGTAGGAAAAGGGGTACAGCAGCAAAGCAAAACGGCATGTAAGATGTTTGTATTCCTGTTTAAGCACTTCCCACTAGTCAGATTTAATACAAGAGAATGACAGTATCATAACATTCCCTTCCTGAAATTGAGTTGCTGCTGGGTAGAAGTTTGAGCTTCATAAGAACATCAGAACATAAGAAATTGCCATGCTGGGTCAGACCAAAGGTCCAATCAAGCCCAGCATCCTGTTTCCAACAGAGACCAAACCAGGCCACAAGAACCTGGCAATTACCCAAACACTAAGAAGATCCCATGCTACTGATGCAATTAATAGCAGGGGCTATTCCCTAAGTAAACTTGATTAATAGCCGTTAATTGACTTCTCCTCCCAGAACTTATCCAGACCTTTTTTGAACCCAGCTACACTAACTGCACTAACCACACCCTCTGACAACAAATTCCAGAACTTTATTGTGCGTTGAGTTAAAAAGAATTTTCTCTGATTAGTCTTAAATGTGCTACTTGCTAATTTCATGGAATGCCCACTAGTCTTATCTGAAAGTGTAAATAACTGCTTCATATCTACTCGAACAAGACCTCTCATGATTTTAAAGACCTCTATCATATCCCCCCTCAACCGTCTCTTCTCCAAGCTGAACAGCCCTAACCTCTTCAGCCTTTCTTCATAGGGGAGCTGTTCCATCCCCTTTATCATTTTGTTTGTCCTTCTCTGTACCTTCTCCATCACAACTATATCTTTTTTGAGATGCAGCGACCAGAATTGTACACAGTATTCAAGGTGCAGTCTCACCATGGAGCAATACAGAAGCAATATGACATTTTCCGTTTTATTAACCATTCCCTTTCTAATAATTCCTAACATTTTGTTTGCTTTTTTTGGCTGCTGCAGCACACTGAGCTGACGATTTCAAAGTATTATCCACTATGATGCCTAAGAACAATCTGCCAGCTGACTTGAGACTAGAAACAAACATAGCAATCTTCAAGCAAAAAATCAAAACATGGCGCTTTCAACAGGCATTTAACGAAGGCGACAATAGAAAATAATATAATCAATGAATAATGTGAATAAATTAACAGGCAATTAACTAAGGATAAAACAGGAAAAATGTACATTGAGTAAGGTACTTTTTGTCATTGTCCGATGTGTGTTTTCTGTTTAGGAATTTTTAACACAAATTGTAATTGAATTTAAAATGAATGAGTAATATTGTTTTATTGATTTTTAGTTGATGTATGTTATTAGTTGTAAATTAATGTGAACTGATGTAAACCAATATGACGGTTCTACCAAATACCGGTCTAAAAATGTTAATAAATAAATATATATTTTTCCTGGGTGGTAGCTCCTAATATGGAACCTAACATCATGTAACTACAGCAAGGGTTATTTTTCCTATTTGTAACACCTTGCACTTGTCCAGATTAAATTTCATCTGCCATTTGGATGCCCAATGTTCCAGTCTTGCAAGGTCCCCCGGTAATGCTACTCTGAATAATTTTGTATCATCCTCAAATCTGATAACCTCACTCATTGTATTCCTTTCCAGATCATTTATAAATATATTGAAAAGCACCGGTCCAAGTACAGACCCCTGAGGCACTCCACTGTTTACCCTTTTCCATTGAGAAAATTGACCATTTAATCCTACTCTCTGTTTCATGTCTTTTAACCAGTTTGTAATCCACGAAAGGACATTGCCTCCTATCCCATGACTTTTTAGTTTTCTTAGAAGTCTCTCACGAGGGACTTTGTCAAATACCTTCTGAAAATCCAAATACACAACATCTACTGGTTCACCTTTATCCACATGTTTATTAACCCCTTCAAAAAAGTTACGCAGGTTTGTTAGGCAAGACTTCCCTTGAGTAAATCCATGTTGACTGTGTTCCATTAAACCATGTCTTTCTATGGGAAACATAAACAAATGGGATGAAGAATATTTGTTTTGTTCATGGGATCCCTCCATTCATTTTGGGGGGCCACAAATGAAACAAATATAAGATGTTCTTTATGTTTTAGTACCTGTCATTCAAACTGGATCACTTTGGATTATCATTATCGGATTGGTTTACAATTGTATAGTGTATGTAGAGAAAGAGAAAGTTCATAGTAGCTAAGTCACCTAATTCCTTGAGGGAGTTTTCAGGTCAGTCCTGGTTTTTGACATACCTCATCGTGATGCATTCTGTTACCTGCAGCACTGAGTTCAAATAGAAGCAGAGACAACAAATACCAGAATACATTGATACACAAATAAAACATCAGGACTGGTCTAAACTCCCTGCTGGAATTGGCAGCTATGCATTTCACTTTCACTTGGTGCTCCAGAACCTCAACAGCCGAGGGAGCCCCCACCTGTTGACTCCAATTTCTGAGTTTTGCACAGATTGCTTTGAATCAGGCCTTGAAAAGCTAGAACTCATTCAGCCTTAATCCAGGTGCTTACCACTGACTTGTTCCTTGCCCTGGTAGCATTCTACGTTATAAATATAAACAAGCATTCTGCTTTTTAACGCTTTTATTTATTTATTTTATTAAAATATAATATACAGCCTGTAAAAAAGAATTTATCCAGGTGGTTTACAAATTAAAACAAATATCGGCCAAATTTTAAATCGGCCACGACTGAAATTCCCGCAGATACGCATTTTCAAAAGGGCCCGGCCACGTGTGTAACTTGTGATATGTGAACAAATGCTGGGCCCTTACAAAGGGGTTGGCCGGGGAGGGGGTGGGGGCAAGGGGCCAACTGAGACAGCGGCATTTAGCCACTGTCCCGGGGAAGCGCACACCATTGCTTCTGCTTCAATGGAGCAGTAAGTAAAAAAATAACTTAGGTGGGGGTAGGGGTCGGGGTGGAGAGGGGAAAGGCTAGGAAGGTTAGGCAGGGGGGTAGGTATGCTGGAACAGGAGACCTGAAGCAGGAACGCTGTGAGAAGAAGACCTGTAGCCAAGTCGCCTGCTGAAGGTTTTACTGAGCTCTGACGTCATCTGGAGGGGCCGACGGCAATTTCCCGTCGCAGGCCCTTTAAGACCCCCTAGGTGGACATAGAAAGGAGGAAGCCAGGCAGGGACAGAGTCGACAGCGTCCTGAGGCAGGGAGGCCTGGGAGAGCCCCGGCGTTGTGTAGGACCTGCCACCCGCATCAGAGGGGCCCGGGAGGTACAGATCATGCCAGGAGAGAGCTGGCATGTTGGGTAGCCGGCAGGGATGGCAGTAAGCCTAACAGGATCATAGCCACACTTTCTCCGATTATCAGTCGACTATTTTAGAACAACTAATTCCCTCTGAGCAAGGAGGCAACTTGGTTGCTTGCAGCTTTAAACTTTCAGGAAGAATTTGCAATTTACTGTAAAATTGAACTTTAAGAACAGCAAGCTCGACATCTGAACCTAATCTTTTATTTTTTTAAGATATACACTGTGACTCTGGCTGAGTGTTTAAAAAGTGCATATTGAAAGGACTTAAGATACCTCTGGAGGTAATTCCCCCCTACCCCCCACCCCAAGAGGTAAGAAATGCAACCTTCCCACTGGTAAACAGAGGATGGTAAATGGGCAGGAAATGAAATGGTCATCTCTCCATGAACAGATTGGACCATGCAAGACTTCTGGATATTTCTTCTAAAAAGAAAGTCAGTAGGGCCATTCTGTTCTCTTTGGTATTCAAGCAGGACCTTAACTGGATGTTTCAACACTTATTTCATCATAGGCAGGCACTATTTTATGTGCATAGAATTTGAGCTATTCTTTATCTCAGTAGAATGAAGCAAGATAAGAGGAAAACATATCTGGTCATGCATCAGCTCACTACTCTAGGCACTGAAGTGTTTTCTACATTTTTCTTGCAAATATTTAACCAAGTATGGTAATTGTTACATCCTCTATCAACTCATTCAACATCAGCTTTTCCTTAACTATAAGACCACTCCTGGTAAGATTGTGGGGAATGTTGTATCTTTGTAAATTTATGGTTGATTATTTGTTTGTAGGAGATGATTATCCTCTAAGGAAATGGGCTGTCTGGCCCATAGACTCCTTTAATGTTTACACTGCATCATTATCTGCTATTCTTTTAATTTGCTTAGTGCTATTATTAACATTCCCAAATCCTTTATAGTTTTCTTTATGGGTTCCCTCTTTTTTTCTATGGACTGTAAATGTTTCCTAAATTTTAATTAATATTCTACTTTTCTATTATTGAGGTAATGTGTATCCCATTTTTTGTTTCATGTTGTTACTTGATGTTTAACTTTTGAAAGTTTGCATAAATAAAAAGCCAAAAAAAAAATCCCAACCCCTAGTAGGTAAAGAGATGCGATAAGGATAGTTAATTAAAAGAACTAGCATTCATTTTTTTAATTTATTAATATAAATTATATTAAAAAATATATTCTTTGTTCTAGGCAAGCATAAGCAGAGCTCGTACATCGTGCATGTGTCGAAGACTAGACTTACTTGTCTGCAGTGTCCTGATTCTAGTCATATGTTTTTGCTACTTGCACAATTAATTCATGAAACACTTTCTTTGAATACACATCATGGCTAAATTACCATATGTGAGAAGTAACACTTAGGGGTCAGTTTTCAGCAGGAGCTAGCCACTTAATTAGAGAGTTAGGTTAGATTTATTTATTTATTTATTTAACTTCTTTTACTATACCAACACTCAAGACCAGGTCTTATCGTACCGGTTTACATTAGAACATGGGGAAACCAATTAACGTATAAGTAGAAATGAGAAGTTACATTAAAACAGGGAGAGTAAAAACATGGATGTCGGAAGATAGGACAGAATTAAACTATAACAGAAATTGGAGATCGAGTAATCAAACAATAAGTTAACAAAATTAACTTATTGTTAATTTTGTTAACTTTGTTAATTTTGTTATTGTTTTTGTTATTGTATTTGTTAATTTTGTTAACAAAATTAACAAATTCCTATTGGGAGGAATTTGCTTCCTTTCAGTGGCTAAATTTAGCTTAGGGGTGGGGTTATGTCAATAGATATAAGTTAGATGCAAAGCATTAATTTAATTTTTAGCACAAAAAGATACATTTTAAGGGACAGTAACTTTCAAACCGGTGCACAGGCGCTCTTTGGTGCGTGTGTATCGGCGTTCATCCAGATATGCAGCCATTTCATAACTGGTGTGCATATATGCAAACATGTTATAAAATAGCCTGACTGTGTGCATATGTGGGGTTTTCCTATCATTTTCAGGGACCCCCGATACATGACGGATTATAAAATATCATACTATATTTTCATCCATCAAAAAAATGTTGCTAGTAATAGCAGTGGCTATTTTCTAAGTCAACTTAATTAATAGCAGGTAATGGACTTCTCCTCCAAGAACTTATCCAACCTTTTTTTAAACCCAGCTACACTACCGAAAACCTACCCCTGCGAGTGCAGAAAACCTACCCCTGCGCGCGCCAAGACTATTTTGTAAAGGCTCGGCGGCGCGCGCAAGCCCCGGGACATGTATGTCCCAGGGCTTTCAATAATGGGCGGTCCGGGGGCTGGGGACGGGGCGGTTGTCCGGGGGCAGTCCCGAGTCCTCCGGCACAGTGGCAGCTGGCCGGCGCACGCAAGTTGCGCCTGGCTCAGGCAGGCATAACTTTTGACAACAAAAGGTAGGGGGGATTTAGGTAGGGCTGGGGGGTTAGATAGGGGAAGGGAAGGGAAGGTGGGGGGGAAGTTGGGGGGGGCCAAAAAAAAGTTCCCGAAATAGGAGCGGCCTTGGAGGGAACGGGGAAAGCCATTGGGCCTCCCCTAGGGCTCGGAATGCGCAAGGTGCACAAGTGTGCACCCCCTTGCGCATGCCGACTGCCCACTCCACTGCCCACTCCCTTCCACTGAGAAAATTGTCCATTTAATCCTACTCTCTGTTTCCTGTCTTTTAGCCAGTTTGTAATCCATGAAAGGACTTCGATACCTATCCCATGGCTTTTTACTTTTCCTAGAAGCCTCTCATGAGGAACTTTGTCAAACGCCTTCTGAAAATCCAAATACAGTACATCTACTGGTTCACCTTTATCTACATGTTTATTAACTCCATCAAAAAAGTGAAGCAGATTTGTGAGGCAAGACTTGCCTTCCGTAAAGCCATGCTGACTGTTCCATTAAACCATGTCTTTCTATATGTTCTGTGATTTTGATCTTTAGAACACTTTCCACTGTTTTTCCTGTTATGACTGTCGGCCACAGGCAGCCGCGACCAACCCAACTCACATCATGTATTGCCTTGCTCTCCTCTCCGGGCGAACTCACGGCTGTGGCTAGCCACTACTGCCACATACCTCCAGGCTCTAAGGTCTCCTCGTGGTGGCTGGGATGCCGCCAACCCACAAGCCGACTCTGGGCCTTCCTAGGCACTGCGCACACCACCGGGCCTTCCTTTAAAGGCTCAATGGCGGGAACATCAGGGGCATCCCCGACTGATGACATCACAAGTTTGGGATTTATAAACACCTCCCTGAGCCTACGCTAACTGACTTGGCAATGAGTTCCTTGGCCTCACTGGTGCTTGTTCCTGTTTCTCCAACCCCGTGGTTCCTGCCTTGGATCTCCGTTTGCTGATCTGGACTCTGGCTTGGGTACACGCTCCTCGGGGGCCTGCTTGCGCTTCCTGCAGGAGACCTGGCCTCCAGGCTTCCCCGCTCCTCAGGGTACCTCCTGCGCTCCTCACCAGAGGTCCTGCCTGTTGCAACACTGTCCCACCCCTTGGGACAGTCTCTGCATCACTTCTCCAGAAATTCCTATCTTCGCGCTCCCTGCTCCTTGGGGCCTGCCTAGCGCTCTTCTGACTTAGAGGTTCCTGCTCTGTTACACTGTCTCTTCAGTCCTGCCTAAGTACTGTGACTACTCTGAGGTGTGCCTCTTCGCCCCACTCCTCGGAACGCCTCACTATATATCTCAGTGCAGGTACCTGCAATCACTTGACAGTGACACAGGATATTCTCACTCTACTGAATTACAATCGTGTCCCCTGCTGCAGCTGACCTCACCTCCCAACAGTGAGGACCTCTGGAGCTCCAGCCCTCAGGTAGTATCAACCTCCACCTCAGTCCAAGGGTCCACGAAACCCACGAATCCTAACATTTCCTGGCACTGAAGTCAGGCTAATTAGTCTATAGTTTCCCGGATTGCCCCTGGAGCCCTTTTTAAATATTGGGGTTACATTGGCCACCCTCCAGTCTTCAGGTACAATGGATGATTTTAATAGGTTACAAATTTCTACTAAAAGATCTGAAATTTCATTTTTGAGTTCCTTCAGAACCCTGTGGTGTATAACATCCAGTCCAGGTGATTTACTACTCTTCAGTTTGTCAATCAGGCCTACCATAGGTCGGCCGTCATAGTTGGTGATTCGATTATTAGGAATGTAGATAGCTGGGTGGCTGGTGGGCGTGAGGATCGTCTGGTAACATGCCTACCTGGTGCGAAGGTGACGGACCTCACGCGTCACCTAGATAGGATCTTAGACAGTGCTGGGGAGGAGCCGGCTGTCGTGGTACATGTGGGCACCAACGACATAGGAAAATGTGGGAGGGAGGTTCTGGAAGCCAAATTTAGGCTCTTAGGTAGAAAGATTAAATCCAGAACCTCCAGGCTAGCATTCTCTGAAATGCTCCCTGTTCCACGCGCAGGTCACCAGAGGCAGGCAGAGCTCCGGAGTCTCAATGCGTGGATGAGACGATGGTGCAAGGAAGAGGGATTCAGTTTTGTTAGGAACTGGGGAACCTTTTGGGGAAGGTGGAGTCTCTTCTGAAGGGATGGGCTCCACCTTAACCAGGTGGAACCAGACTGCTGGCGCTAACCTTTAAAAAGGAGATAGAGCAGCTTTTAAACTAGAACAAAGGGGAAAGCCGACAGTCGCTCAGCAGCGCATGGTTCGGAGAGAGGTAACTTTAAAGGATACTAATGATGCATTAGAATTAGGGCATCCCGACAGTGAGGTTCCAATAATTAGAAAAGTAGTCCAAGTGCCTGTAACTAAAAACTCACCTGTGCTAAAAAATTCTAACTTATCCCTATCAATTAAAAAGCAGAATGAAAATACAAACAAAAAACAAAATTTGAAATGTTTGTATGCTAATGCCAGAAGTCTAAGAAGTAAGATGGGAGAATTAGAATGTGTAGCAGTGAATGATGATATAGACTTAATTGGCATCTCAGAGACATGGTGGAAAGAGGATAACCAATGGGACAGTGCTATACCGGGGTACAAATTATATCGCAATGACAGAGAGGAGCACCCGGGAGGCGGTGTGGCGCTTTATGTCCGGGATGGCATAGAGTCCAACAGGATAAATATCCTGCATGAGACTAAAAACAAAATTGAATCTATGGGTAGAAATCCCTTACAGTTTATGGATAGAAATCCCTTACAGTTAACCCAGACTGCTCAAACACTGCAGAGATACCTGGAAACAGTTTTATAGACTTCGATCTCCTCCATAGCAGAAGTAAATTTGTGCTCAACTGTCCCTGGGTGAATGCCCAGGCACGTAACTACTTGAGCACATATCTCTTGGCCGCAACCTGGAATGCTCACAGTCCATCTACATTCCCCCCTTTTTCTCCGGTTTTGAGATACTTGCACATCGGTACTTGTGCGTGCATGTGGGCGGCTTACATAATCGGGTGGACACGCGTATGCTCTCCATGTGCACCCATCTCACGATTTTGGTGCGCACCCAGCTTTTAAAATTCACCTTTTAGTGAACAGAATAAAAACACCTCCCCCCCTAAATGAAAAAAGAAAGCAAATAATATAATTTGGGGGTGCACACCCTAACCCAGATTGGCGATTGTTGGAGACAATGATTTCTTGTGCCTCTACAATATATAATTTATTCTAAAATATCTTGTTTTAGGGTACCATTTGAATCAACTTTTTAAAGCTATTTAAATAAACATGTTTTAAACAGTGAAAGAATGGATCATAATCAGTGGTGAACTGCAGTATTTTCCATTGTTTAGTGCACAATACTAATAGCTGTATTGGTTCCTAGACCAAACAATATTCTTTGCTAGTTGTAGTAACTTTTGGAGGATAACTTTGCAAAGTAATTTATGCCGGTCAAACCTGTGAACTGGCTGTCTGAAAACTGCCCTCTCTGAATGTGGCTAAAGGTACAGGTGTTGTACTTTTAACTGTATTACGTGGAGGTATTCCTAGGGTCATGTTTAGGTTGGGGAAGGAAAAGTATGCACATAGATGGCATTTTCAAATCTTTGCAGATACGTTTTCAGCAAAAATCTGCCCACAGTATAAGCAGGCAAATGTGACCACTCATACTTTCTACCCACGGTGACTCTCAAAGCAAATGTGCACATGTACTTTCACTTTAAAAATTGGTGCAAATTCTGCAGGTAAAAAGTATGGGGCGGATTTTAAAAGGCGCGCGAATAGCCTACTTTTGTTTGCGCTCCAGGCGCAAACAAAAGTACGCTGGATTTTAGTAGATACGCGCGGAGCCGCGCGTATCTGCTAAAATCCTGGATCGGCGCGCGCAAGGCTATGGATTTTGTATAGCCGGCGCGCGCCGAGCCGCGCAGCCTACCCCCGTTCCCTCCTAGGCCGCTCCGAAATCGGAGCGGCCTCGGAGGGAACTTTCCTTTGCCCTCCCCTCACCTTCCCCTCCCTTCCCCTACCTAACCCACCCGCCCGGCCCTGTCTAAACCCCCCCCTTACCTTTGTCGGGGGATTTACGCCTCCCGGAGGGAGGCGTAAATCCCCGCGCGTCAGCGGGCCTCCTGCGCGCCGGGACGCGACCTGGGAGCGGGTCCGGAGGGCGCGGCCACGCCCCCGGGCCGCCCCGGGCCGTAGCCACGCCCCCGGGCCCGCCCCCGGAACGCTCCCGACACGCCCCGAAAACGCCGCGCGGTTCGGGCCCGCCCCCGACACGCCCCCCCGACACGCCCCCTCCGAAAACCCCGGGACTTACGCGAGTCCCGGGGCTCTGCGCGCGCCGGTAGGCCTATGTCAAATAGGCTTACCGGCGCGCAGGGCCCTGCTCGCGTAAATCCGCCCGGTTTTGGGCGGATTTACGCGAGCAGGGCTCTGAAAATCCGCCCCTCTATGGTTAGTTTGAAAATTACCCCCTTACTGGACCAAGATAAGAATTTGTCAAAGGTACATGAGCTTTCAAAAATGATTTAATCCCTTCAGACTGAGATGGAGAACGTACCTTTGAGATCTCACAGTTCATGTACAGCACCTTAGAATGATTTTTATGCTAAACCAAGGAAATGTACCACAAAGCCTGCAAAGAACCATTATACCATCAAAGTTCTTTCCATGGTGATAAAAGCCCAATTTCAATAATTTAGAGATGGACAAATTTCCTCCAACCTGACTCAAATTCAGGTTCTTATCAATAAATATTTTAATTTACTAATATAATCAGAGTGAGACTGAACATTAGTTCAATCTGACTCTGAATTCTTTTTAGAAATCTAGGTTTTCTTGAATCAGTCTGGGAGTTTTTATAAATATTGGCAGTCTAAAAATATCTGAAGTATTTGACAATAACAAAAATCTTGAGTTTTGAAGAAGACAAGATTTAATACTCACTTCAGTGTGAAAGAGAAATTGTCCCCTATTGCTTATTTATTTATTGCATTTAGTATACACCTGATCCACAAATGCTCCCAAAGAATATAGCCAGTTAACTGCCAAACAGGTAAGATTGGCTAAACTGGGGGAAGGGAGGAAGGATAGCAATTCACCTTTTTCTAAGTGCATTTCTTTTTAATCTTTGGGGACCTAAAGGAAATCTCCAGAATAACTGGATGGATGCAGGATAAAGGGGTACCCAAATTATATCTAAAAAAAATGGTTACCTGGGTCCCTGTGGCCATGGGAGAAAGAGTGAGATCTGGTGTGGGAGAGCCTGGGGTCAAGCTGGTTTTGTTGGTGGTGATAAAGCAGAGATGACTAAAGACCTGATACAGGGAGATAAGGCTCAGGATGTGAAAAAGGCCTGGCCTGGCCTGAAACAGCTGACAGACCATGGGACCGTGAGTCAGGCCTCCCACAACAGAAAGTGGCATTGGCGGAGGAAGTTGAGGCAGATTCCACAGGGAAGGGGCTGGCATGAATGGAGTAGGCCCTCGCTTCATTTCTCAGCTGTGCTGCAAAAGAAAGAAAACCCTGAGAGCCTTTGGAGAGCCGTAGAAGAGGAAGAGGGGGACTGCTTGAGTGGGAGGCCTGAAGCAGCACCGAGGCAGAAGAGAGATGACAGCGCCATCAGAAGAGACTGACAGCTGGGGCTGCAATGCTGTGGAGTGCCATAGATGCCCTGACAGGAGGGTCAGTTGAGGCAGAGACAGTTGCAAGAGAGTGGGGAGCCGTGGAGCACAGCTAGGGTGGTCGCAATGCAGGGGCAAAAGAGGGAACCATGGAAAAGGCCCCAGGATAAAAAGGTCCACAGGCAAGAAAGAGGGGGTCCTGGACAGAAACTGTGGTAGGCCGCGAAGGATGAGAGAAGATTTGTGCCATGTTGGAGAGAGGGAAGGACCCGAGCAGCATGAGCACCAAGTCGGAAGGAGAGCCAGATCGCTGTTGTGGCATGTACCTGGCTCAACCAGCATTGCCTCAGTTTTTGTTAAAAAATTGGCCAAGGCAAGCACTGCTAGACCATGGCCTGCCGATATCAGCAATGAAGTCATTGGGACCCATGGAGCCCAATGGGGAGGGGGCTACTAAAAATGAGAAAAATAATGAAAATTAGGCAAAATAAAAATAAAACAAAGGTGAGGAGACCCATTCCTACCCAGATCCAGACCCAGTTTTAAAGTGATATTTGCACCAATGGGAACCTTGACTATTTTTGGGGTTAAAATCCCCCCAAAACATGTTGAAAATAGGGAATTTTGGTAGTGGCTACCAGAAGGGGATCTGGCAACCCTGTCCCAGGTGTTAGAACAAGTATCAGAGTAACTATTTTTAAAAGAAAAATGGTAATAATGTTGTAAAGACTTTTGGACCCTTTAAAGGTTCAGGGTTGCCATGGGAAAAAAAAAATGGGTGAACCAGAGAAATATTTTAACCGCTAGGAAAAAAAGCTTTTAAAGTTCAAATACATTTGAACGTTAATATTTTTAAAGAAGTTGGCAGCATCCATTCACCCCTAAAATTAGTGGTCCATCTCAAAGCTTCCCTGAACAACTAGGACTGCCATGGCAATGAAAGGAATTCCAAAAACCATATCTAAGGGTTGCATGAAAATGGCATCACTAGCAACCAGTGAAGGGGCAGGCATAGCATCAATAAGCCTAGCAAAGCCCAAGTGTGATTAAAATTATTAAACACTATAAAGAAAAGAAGATCTCATAAAAAAACATTTTACCAAAGACTGAAGGGGTTGGGAAGCCCGTCATTTAGGGATGTGCAGACAAAAAGTTTATGTTCATAAGTCCATAAGTCGAAAGGGGGGGTCAATTTCGGTCAATATGGACATATGTAGAATTCTATAAGTTGAGTCTATGTCCATACGTGCACCGATTCCCTAAATAAAAATTTAAACCCCTCACCCTCCTTAATCCCCCCCCAAAACTTACCAAAACTTCCTGGTGGTCGAGCGGGGAGTCAGGACGCCATTTCTGTATTCCTTTGCGAGGAGCACATGACGTCCGCGTCACGTCGGAGTGACGCGGACGTCACTCCGACGTCCGCGTCACTCCGAGCGGACCAAGCTGGCCAAAAGTTCCAGTTGTGTCCAACGAGGGTCCCGGAGCGAACGCGCGGGGAATCACGTGACGTCCGCGTCACTCCGACGTGACGCCGACGTCACGTGCTCCTCGCAAAGGAATACAGAAATGGCGTCCTGACTCCCCGCTCGACCACCAGGGAGTTTTGGTAAGTCTTGGGGGGGGATTAAGGAGGGTGAGGGGTTTAAATTTTTATTTAGGATCAACAATCGAGATTTCCAACGTATTCAACATAGCTATGTTGAATAAGTTGGAAATCCGATCGTTTTCGCCTCATCACTTTTTTAAGTTAAAAAAAAAAATTATGTTGCGTTTTACATATGCGTTCAAAACGAATGCACACCCCTACCGTCATTTGACTAACAAGGAAATGCCGTCCAGCTTTATAAAAGGTTACTAGCTTTGCTTTGCAAAGGAGAACCAGTTAGAGATTCCAAATGAAGACAAAGGGCCAGATTTTCAAAGGATTAACGCGCGTAACGGTTCCTGCATGCGCCTATTTTGCTTTTGCATGCATTTTATAAAACCAGGCATACATGTGTGCACGCCGGGCAGCACACGCATATGTATGCCTGCACATATGTTTTAAAATATACCCCATAAAGTATCAAAATATACCCCATAAAGAATCATGATCATTCATAAAGCTATCCACGACCTCACTACCCTTCACACATCCACTCAACTAAAACCGCACACCTCCTCCAGACCTATCAGGAGTGCCTATAAAGACACTCTGTATGCCCACCAAGCCAAAACCTCCCTTAGTAAACGCGCTATATCAACAGCAGGACCTCATCATTGGAATGTACTACCTCCTGACCTCAGACAAGAACCCTGTCATTCCACTTTCAAAAAGATACTGAAAACATGGCTGTTTAGCCAAGCCTTTATGGACACCTAATTTCTCTCTCCTGTATCTGCACCCTCCCAATTAATATTCACATTCGGACTCCTTAGCCCACCTCTCAATTTCTTCTCTTTGCTCTATTTGCTCTAACTACCATCTCTGCTGTTTCAGAGATGATACTTGAGGTCTGCTTTGCATTTCTATTATAGTTCATTATATCTTATGATATATCGAGAAGAGTTATATTATTATTTATTATGTTTTATTTTACATTATGTTTGGAGTAGTTTTGGACCATTTTTCTTTTGTTAACTGTAACCTATGTTCCTTGTACCGCCTCCGAGCGATTGTTAACGTTACACTGCAAACCAATATGATTTGTATATTTTACAGGAATGTCGGTATAGAAATAATATAAATAAATAAATAAAATAAAGTCTTGAGCATCGCTCTCCAAAAGCTCAGGTACACAATTGTTGCCTATGTTGATGTCTATAGCAGGCATTTTAACTATGGTGAGAGGGCGTAGGCTTTCCCAGGAGAGGGCCTGTAGAAAACTGTAAGAGACAACATATTAAATAAGGATCCAACCATGGAACTGCAATGAAGGAGCTAGATAAAGGATTAGCAACCCAAGTCACACAAGTAAAGATTAGATCTAATGTATGCCCCATCTTGTGAGTAGGGTAATGAATGACCTGGGAAAATCCTAGGGCACTCATAGAATTTAGTAGGTCTCAGTAAGGATTTGAAAGAAGAGAGAAATCAACATGCATGTTGAAGTCTCCTAGAATGACTGTGTTTCTAGTATCTGCTTTATAGGTAAGTAGAGTGTCAATGAATGATGACAACTTCTCTCTGTAAAACACTCTGGGGGTTCACAGACGAATATACCAATTTGAGGGATAGGATACAAAGAAATATTCAATCAGTTCAGTGTTGCCCAGGGGCAATAAAGGTAGCTTAGAAGAGATTTGGCAATGATTAACAATTGCCCCTGGTTTTTCCAGTGTGATGTTTAGAAAAGGTAACAGAGTTAAGGATACATTGTTGGTTCAGAAGAGCAGTCAGATGCCCGTAGCCATGATTCAGTCATACAAGCACACACTATGTTGGCTCTCACACACCTTATGGATTCCGGGTACCTAAATTGTAAACAATATCCCAAAATGCTGGTACACCTGGTACTTTCTTCAAATATTTAGGAATAGCTATTATCTCACAATAGTTTTGTAGGACCACTGCTCATAGGGTCAAGGTATTTTTACCAGACTCTTTTAAATGGTTTCTGGTCCAATTTATTTTATATATTTTTTTCAAATTTTTTTCAAATTTTTTATAACTTTATATCACGCTTTATATCACGCTGGTCATCATCCCTTGAGGATCTTCAAACCTTTTTGCGTTGGTTTAATGCATTGGATCCACATCTACAATTTACTGCCCAATATGAACAGATAGCTATTGCCTTTTTGGACATATGGATTAGGCGTGAAGGTAATAAAATCAGCACTACTCTATATCGAAAAACTACAGATCGCAATAATTATTTACGATATTCTAGTGTCCATCCAATTCGACTCAAAGATGGGTTACCCATTTCTCAATTTCTCCGACTGCGCCGGATATGTTCCACTGATATGGAGTTTCGGATTCAAGCGTTAGAGCTGTTTGATAGATTCCTTCAAAGGGGTTATCCGAGATCAGTGGTAAAGAGAGCCTTTAAAAGGGCATTATTTGCAAATAGAGAGCTGCTTTTGCATTACCAACAACGCCCCTTTTCCAAACAACTTACTTGCACCTTGAGATATTCGGCTCAAGTTCACTCAGTAATAAATGTGATTCATACTCACTGGCAGGTGTTAGCTCTACATGAAACATTTCAGTCAGGTCCAAGATTTGCTTTTTTCAGGGGACAAAATCTACGCGATATGGTGGTACATTCTACCCTCAATTCAACGGTAGAAGGTTTGAAAAATGGGGGTCATCGTCCATGTGGACACTGTGAGATGTGTTCCCTCTCTTGGACTGGTGAACAATGGCAGGTTCCACATTTAAATGTAACAGTGAAACTTAGATCTTTGACATCTTGTGAGTCAGAGGTCGTCATTTATGTCATCCAATGTCCGTGTGGGTTGATTTATGTGGGGAGAACAAATAGGAAAATTCGCACTAGGCTGATCGAGCATAGACGTTGCTTGAAAACGTTGAAAATGGCGGTCCCACTTGTACAGCACTGTGTACAACATAAACATGGCTTTATTGATCTTCGTTGGTTAATTATAGAAAAAATACATCCAAGTTGTAGGGGAGGAGATATTCAATATCGTCTCAATAAACGTGAACATCACTGGATTTATACCTTGAAGTCAATGGACCCATGTGGCCTGAATGAGAAAATTAATTGGTATTCCTTAATTTGAAGATCGTTTAGACATGTGGTTTCTTTAGGCACATCTGGACAGCTAGTGTAGTATTCACCCTGGAGAAAATACGATTGCATTTAAAGACTGTAGAATCGCTCAGGATGGAACTGTTTCTGGGTAACAAAAAAATCTTGGTGCGATGGAATAATAAGATATGATAAGTGTCACAGAGGCAATAATACTTTAGGAGTGGGTAGGAAATAATGAGGATACATTTAGAGATTATGGTGGATTCGGCAAAGCTGATGACATCATTTCCGGGTTCGCGATACAACACGACTTGATTGAGAACTGATGTAAAGGAAATCTATGAGTCTATCCGACCTGTTTGAAGGCGGGAGGTTGTTTGGCCCACGTGGGTTTGTTTGAAGACTTGGGTTCCGGTTTCGTAAAAAGACGACATGAAGGAGAACTAAGGCTAAGGAAGTCTATGAATTTATCCGACCTGTTTGGTGACATTGGTTAAACAATTAGAAGGTAGGAGAGGGGAGGGACTTCCGTTTTCAGCACTTTAAAAGCCATCTGGTGTGAGCCATGTTTCAAAGAAAGGTGATTCCAAGCTGGGATTGTGTCTACAAAAATGGATGGATGCAGCTATTAAATACAGCATACTGGTTTTGATTGTCACGGAATAATATGAAAGTTTTTGTCCCCTGAAGCAGGACCTCAAGAGTGGGGGTCCGAAACGTGATCGTGTTGGGCCATGCAGATAAGTACTATTGCTGAATTAATTGTCATCGGGATTGAGAAAAGTGACAGATTATAGACTTTCAAATGTGACTTTTTTGGAGTTTTACCAGCGTGATATAAAGTTATAAAAAATTTGAAAAAAATATATAAAGTAAATTGGACCAGAAACCATTTAAAAGAGTCTGGTAAAAATACCTTGACCCTATGAGCAGTGGTCCTACAAAACTATTGTGAGATAATAGCTATTCCTAAATATTTGAACAAAGTACCAGGTGTACCAGCACTTTGGGATATCAGTTATACAAGCAACATCTGGAGATTCATCTCAGCAGGTCAATCAAAATAGGAATCTTTTTGCGATTACCAAGTCCACAAGGAGAAGGGAAGGGAGGAGACAAAAAATAAGTAAAGGATAAATCAAAAAGATGCACTGAACAGAGATCAAATTTTAAATAAACAATTCATCTATTCACAAACCTCAGGAGGAGACATAGGAGGATTTACCATCTTACTGTCAAGCAAAGCTCTCAATTGGTTAAGTTCAGAAAAGATATACTTATGACCAGAAATAATCACATTGCATTTAGCTGGATATCTAAGAGAAAAGGTATCCCCTATTGCAACAACTGCATCTCTTAACTGGAGGAAAGCTTTCCTCCTAAACTGTGGCCTGGATTCACCATTCTAACGCAGAATGGTGAATCCAGCAAAAATGGGAGGCAAAGGGGCAAGGGGGGGGGCAGGCCTGCGAAAGCCGGCAGCCATCGCACCACTGCAGTGTTATTGCTGCCAGCTTTCGCACCGAATAGCGCCACCGTGAAAGGTGGTGCTATTGGGCGCGCTACTGGCGATGATAACAGTGCTTACCTTATCGCCGCCAGCAAAGACATCGCAGCGTCCACCTCCTCGCTGCCCCGACTCCTCCCCTCTCCGCCCTGACTCCACCCTCGACTCCGCCCCCGGCAAGCTATTGCACACGAAAAAGGGACTTTTTGCGTGTGATAGCCACTTATCGCACGCAATAAGCGATAAAAAATGACCCCCTAAGTTTGCAAACATCTGGGAAAATCCATAGTTTTTGCTCCATGAAAGAATAATTACTATTACTGAAAAAGAACCTCATAATAAGATTATTTTCTAACTCAGAGGAACAAGTAATCAATAAAGTAGCTCTTCCCTGAACTTCTGCAGTTGACTGTTCTAAAAAATTAGCAATATTAAGGGTATCCCTCATGGGATGGGGGAATCTCTCTTTTTCTCACCCCCCACATTATTCTTGCCCTTAAAGGGCAAATAATAAGCCTTAGTTAAAGAAGGAAGAGATTCATCTGTATTGCCAAGACCCTCTTTCATGTATTTCCTAACCAATTTGAGGGTAGAGATAAGAGGGACTTTAGAAAAAAATACAAATATTTATGTTAAGCTCACAGGATTGATTTTCATACATTTTAAGGCCCATTTAGGCCATGAATTGATTACAAATTACAAGTAAAGAGCTGAATGAAAAGAAAAGTGAGGACCCAGGGTCTGACAGTTATTTTCAATTATGAATCACTAATGTTGGATCATCCCATTTCCTGGAATTACAACACAGAGCCATGTTTTCAATAGCCTGCCATAAATACATAATGGGAAAGACTACATTTATCAATTACTTGTAATTCAGAGAAAAATAAAGGAAGCCATTTCTGAGGGTGAAAAAAAAACATTTTACTAATGGAAATGGACTTTTAAAATATCGTCCACCATCAATGCAGGGGAAAGTGTGTGTGTTCTATGGTACACATATCTTTTTCCTCATAGGAGGGAATTTTATAAGAAGCCACATAAATTTGCAGGCTGTAATGTGCCCAAGTTTCATCAGGTTTTCAAAGCAAACTTGCACATGTAAGTTTGCTTCAAAGATTATCCTGGCAAAACTACGCACACACAATTGCACCTGCTATTTGGTGCACATAGTTTTGCCAAAAGAATTAACAGAAATAATTTAAAAAATATGAAGACATGCACATAAGTTCCATTCCTTGGAGCATCTCTTCCCTATGCATGTAAAAGTGTGTATATGCATAATTTAACATATATATGGATTTGCAAGAGACAAACTAGGAGCAAAAGCAGCCCTCTCTTCAGATTCCTATCAGATAGTTTATAAACCTTGAGAGTTCGTGCTTGCTTGCAGTGTCATGTGAAAATATGAACAGGGGAAAAAGTGGTAGGTTAGGAGTGTTTCGAGATGTGGTGTGGAAGTATGAGCACAAGTTGCTATTTTTTAAGCATTACACTTTTGATAATTGACTTGTAGAATTGAAATTGCACTTGCCTTTTGCCTGAGGTTTTTGGCTGGGTGGTCTGGTTGAACTGGTGGGGGTTCAGGGTGAAAGGCTGGAGGATCTAGGTGAACTGGTAGAGGTACTGGCAAGTTAGTGATTCCAAGTACGTGTGCAAGTATTTTCCGAAGCAGAGTACATGCATACTGTGTAAAATATCTACCTATCTGTTTAATTCTGGGTTATTACATGCACATTGTTTCATTTATTATGCATCTAAAAATATATTTCTCTAAGACTGCTTGTTTCTGCATTGCAAGCATATGCACATACTGAAGCATACACATATACTTTCAGGGCAGAAATTACCAGCCTTTTATAAGCTGTATGGCTCCTGTGACCCACTTATAAGCAAATGGTATTCTACAGATGGTTTTAAAGTTGTTCTCTCTCTCTCTCTCTCTCTCTCCCCCCCTATATATATATATATATATATATATATATATATATATATATATATATATATATATAATATATGATATAATACTGGCTTTATATAATTGTTGTGTGTCCATTTGTAGAATGTTTTAAATAAAATGTAACAATCAAATGATAATGACATTATTATACTGAATCAAAAGATCAAACTATATTGTGTGCTTAACAATGAGAGATAGGTCAGTGTCTTTCAAGCCACTAACCAGTCTGATTTTCAGAATATCTACAGTTAATATGTATAAAATATTTGCACACATTGCCTTCACTGCATGCAAATCTATGTCATGCACATTCATTATAGATATCCTGAAAAACAGACTAGCTAAGGGGTAATCCACGACTGGGTTGAGAAAAACTAACATAGACACCTAGTATGAGCAAATAACATTTTGAGATCTCACCTGATATTTTAATGTTTTTAGTATATACTGTAAATGAAAGAAGACTTTCCCCATGCAGTTGATTGATATAAAATAGGCAGGTTGATTGGCCTTGTGATTTTCAGTTATGACCATTTTCCTGCAAAGCTTTCTGGGAAAAAGATTAAGATGATCATAAATTCTTTGAATACCTAACTTCAGAACAACAAACAAAGTCATTAAAAAGTAAAGAGCTGAGTTTGTGAAGGACTTATTCTTCAGACTCTCTTGCCATTATGAATCATTTCTTGGACAGCAGTTTCTCTTTGAAGGAGCACAGTGTTAAATGCTGTGTCTAAAAGCAGAGGAAAACAAGCATGTAACTTTTCCCTCCAGCTGTGGTATTTCTCAAAGGCCTGCAGCTCCATTGATTGACTGATCCTGTGACTATGAGGTGGTGGGAAAGGAAAACACGCTCACCTAAGAGCAACTTTTCACATGGATATTTTGTATCCCGAAGTCCTTCAAGACAATGGCAGCTTCATCACTACTGTGATTCCCGCAGTATGTGATTGCATCATTTACAGTTAGTAGCAATTTGGAACCTTCACATGAAAGGGGAACATTCCAGAGAGAATACTCAAAGAGAAAGTAAAGGAAAAAAAAAAAAAAAAGAAAGCAACACTTGTTAGGTGAGAATTTTAATAGCAAACACTGGGAGCTTGCTCGATTTAATGCATTTGCTTCAGTGCTGGTGGAAGGTGTCTAGCTGCCCTAGGTGGTTATGTCATCACTTGATATCTCTCTCTCTCTCTCTCTCTGTCTCTCTCTTTCTCAAATTGTATGTGACAAATGACCCCAGCTCCTCAAAGAAATACATACCCAGAAACAGAAAACGCCCTCTAGCTCCATCCCTTACCCACCCCACTTCTCATCTCATCCGTCCTTTCAAAATTGCCGACCCTTACGAGCTACTCTGCCTCCCTGCCCACTTCCGGCAACCTAGGCCACCGCCCACTCCACCTAATGCTTCCGCCGGCACTGATTGCCTTTCTCCGGCCTAGTCCGACTTAAATTCTTATGTCCATGAAATGCTTGTTAGATGGGAGATGGAAGGATTTCTTAAAATATAACCCCGTTTTATATGGTAAAAATCTACAATGGCAGCCACCTCTATCTGGAGGGCACATGTGCAATACCATCAGATGTGGGACCAGGCACTGATCATGCCAAGGTGAAGATATTTTCAACAAGAATGTTTTTGATGGTGGACCTGTTTTTTATTTTCTTCTGTTTTTGCTTTTGTTCTTTTACTTTTGTTTTTTTTGTTTTTGTTCATTTAAGTCCTCCACAAGCAGAAGTAAAGTTACGCGGCAGTGGACTGGACAAGCGCCAGGGCACGTAAGTATTTACGTGCACATCTCTTGGCCTTGCCCCGAAATGCCCATGCCCCACCCAGACCATGCCCAGACATGCCACTTTTTGAAATCAAGTGAGATGTGTGCATAGCTTGGGGTAATTTTCAAAAGGATTTACATGTGTTAATGTAACTACTATTGTAGCAATTTTCAAATGTCATTTACCTGCATAAAATGCTCCTATGCGGATAAATTCAATGAACAATTCGATGGTATATAAGTATCAATTTTCAAAAGCTCACTTACATAGTAAAGATCATTTACACTTGTAAAACTCAATTTTAAGCATGTAAATGCTTTTAAAATCAGTCCTACATATTTTAAATAGAAACTAAATGGGTTTTAACATATGCTAAATAAAATGAAACAAAGAAAGATAATTTTCTATGTTTCAGATCGTGTCCACAGTGCCAAGTATTTACACCAGTCCTTGCTCCAAGATCCAAACCCAGTTTTTGCTTGAAGTCCCAGGTGCCATATGGAAGCCTGGGTTTAGTCTTCTGTTGCCTGATACCTGACATCCGTTATTCTGGAGGGGGTGTCTGCTCATTTAGCTTCTAGAGAATGGAGGATCCAAATGATTGGGGAGTTATTGGGCTATCTGGTGGCTTACCTAAAGATGGGTACTTACTTAGAGGCAAAGCCAGAGCAAGCCTGACTTTTTTTGTCTTTTTTATCATGCCCCTTCTAGGATTGACCTCTGTGTACCCCAAAAAGCCAAGGGGTGGATTTTCAGAGCCCTGCTCGCCGTTGCGCCTATGTTCCATAGGCCTACCGGCACGCGCAGACCCCGGGACTCGCGTAAGTCCCGGGGTTCTCCGAGGGGTGTGTGTCGGGGGCGTGTCGGGGGGCGGGCCCGATCCGCGCAGCGTTTTCGGGGCGGGACGTAGCGTTTTGGGGGCGGGCCCGGGGGCATGGCCGTGCCCTCCGGACCCGCCCCCAGGTCGCGTCCCGGCACACTAGTGGCCCGCTGGCGCGCGGGGATTTACGTCTCCCTCCGGGAGGCGTAAATCCCCCGACAAAGGTAAGGGGGGGTTTAGACAGGGCCGGGCGGGTGGGTAAGGTAGGGGAAGGGAGGGGAAGGTGAGGGGAGGGCAAAAGAAAGTTCCCTCCGAGGCCGCTCCGATTTTGGAGCGGCCTCAGAGGGAACGGAGGTAGGCTGCGCAGCTCGGCGCGCGCCGGCTATACGGAATCGATAGCCTTGCGCGTGCCGATCCCGGATTTTAGCGGCTACGCGCGTATCTACTAAAATCCAGCGTGCTTTTGTTTGCGCCTGATGCGCCAACAAAAGTAGGCCAAATCGCGCTATTTAAAAATCTACCCCCAAGAGTTGCAGCAAGACTAAGCATCTGGCATTACATGTATTAACAGTTGGCCCTGTCCTGGGACACCCAAGCCCCACAAATGTCCCGCCCCACTAAATTTTTGCTTATGTGCACGCATATACGCACATAAATCTTGGCTTTTAAAAATCTGCATTGCTCACTCACATCCCACATACTACGAATATGGACATTTTTGTATGAGCAATACTTTCAAAATTGACCCCAATGTGTGCACATCACAGGTTGACATAACAAAAATACAGCTTTCAAAGAAGAACACCAATAATACATTAGGGAAACCAATCCCTCCTGCCAATTTTGATGAATTTAATGTTTTAAACTCTCCCCTGTCCAAACAAATTTCCAAAAGCATTTCTGCAATATATGAAATAATACAAGAGAAATCAGGATAGGGAGCTGAGGAAAAAAACAACAACCAGGGTAGGATCAGCATTTTAATCATCTGAATTCTGCGCAAGCAAGAAATCGCTGATTTTCTCCAGTAATTTACCATAGTTCAGCACATAAAAGAAAGTGAGATCATTTGGGATCACCACTCCCAAATATTTAATTTGGGAACCACCTAAAACTCTTGAGAAGTCAAAGCTAAAGTTCCACCCCCAATTGTGTTTTACATGGCACAACAAATTAAGAGAAAACCCTCAAAGTAAAACCAAAACTCCTACTGACATTCATTAAATAGGGAGGGGAACACTTGGGTATTTCAAATAAATTAACATATCCTCAGCATACAAAGATATGAAGTGGGCTTCAGTCCCCACTATAATCCCCAACACTTCCTTACTTTCCCCTTATATAACTGCTAGTGGATCAACTTCCAAAGCAACTAATAATGGTGATAAGAGGCAACCTTGTCATATCCCTTGTTCTAAAGCAAAGGAGGGAGTGTTGCGTCGTAAGTGGACACTTGGGCCGAGGTGGGGTTGACGCAACCCGTAGGTGAGGACCTATGGGTCCCCATCATCGGCAGGTGGAGTGAGCTGATACACAGAGGCCACTGGAGCTTCACCTATACCAACCCTCATTCCCCGCGGGTTGAGTCTTTGGGTGCCGGGGCCGGCAGGACTTAGGTGAGCCTCTATATATAGTTGCAGTAGGCGTTGGTTCAGCCCAGAGACAGCAGGTGAGAGATGGTACAGTCTTACTCTGGATTGGGTAATGTCCTGGAAACTCGGGTGCCAATGGAATGAAAGCAGACAGGGGGCGCTCGAGCAAAAGTAGGCCGAAGCCTGAAGAAACCACATCCAGGGAGAAAGCAGAAGAGGCATCCAATTGTAGGCTTGAGTCAGGGCTGGTGGCGATCTGAAAGCAGTGGCAAGCAAGGCTGAGGTCTGATCAGAGAGATGGTCAATAGCAAAGTCAGGCAAGGTGAGGTTTTGGGTCTGGAGATAGGCAATGCGTAGTCAGATGAAGCAGAGGTCTGGGTCTGGAGATAGGCAGTAGCGTAGTCAGGCGAAGTGGAGGTCTGGGTCTGGAGATAGGCAATGGCAATGTCAGGCAAAGCAAAGTAAAATTCAGTGTAGTCAATCTGAAGCATAAGCAGGATAGGAACGAAGAGACAGGAACCAGGAACTATGAGGAACAGGAACGCAGGGATGAGACAAATATCTAGGAAGCGAGTACTCGACCAATGAGGAGACCTGTTCCAAAGGCAACACTAGGGAGCGGAGCCTGAGCTTAAGTACTATGGTTAGATTGATGTCATCATCCAGGACCCTACTTAAGAGTCAATGATGTGCTTGCGTGTTCCTAGGGAGGGGCGCGGTGCGAGTAGCAGCGTCTCTCCATGGGCCACGTGGAGAGGCCCGCCAAGATGTGGAAGGAGGACCGGGAACGCCACGGACTGTGGCAGAGCCAGAGGCACTGGGGGAGACCCAACGATGAAGCTGATGGCCCATCACCACCAGCGATGAGGAACCAGAGGCTGGAGTTACTGTAGAAATATGAGGGGGCTGTTGCACGGGTCTGCTGCGGATGGCACTTGTAACAGGGAGAGAGCCAGCCATTCATTTACTCTGCCATCAGAGGAAGATACAGTGCCCTAACCCAGCCAATAAAAGTATTCCCTAAACCAAACCCTACCAACACACTAAATATATAAGGCCATTCAATCTTATTGAATGTTTTCTCTGCATCTAAGGAAATTACTGCAGATCTAAAATCTAAAACCGTAACACAATGCAAAATGTTAACTAAATGCCTTACATTATCATATCTATAATGCCCCCTAATAAATCTGGTTTGCTCAGAATGCTCTAGATTCAGAATATAGTGCTCAATAAAAAAACTAAACTTTCGTAATCAGCATTTAAAAAAGAAATCAACCTATAACTAGCACATAACATGGGATCTTTTCCTTCCTTAGGAATTACTGAGAGTCAAGCATCATAAAAGAAAACAGGAAGGTTTCAATGTAATAAACCTTCATTACAATTTCCCACCAAAATAGGGGAAAAACAATCTACCATAATCTTATACAACTCCACAGGGAGACTCTGGTCCCACCACCTTATTATTCCTTGGACTCTTTATAACCATTTCTACTTTCAGTAAGGAAAAAGGCCTACTGACCAAACACCGTGCTGCCTCATCCAGTTTAATCAGCTTCAAAATCCCTAACCAATTAAGAATAAAATCCTGATTTACTGCAAGCTGAGAAGAGTAGAGATTCTTATAAACTCAGCACAATTCTGAGCCAGTTCACTAGAAACAGTAGTTTCCTTCTCCAGTCATGAATGAATTGTATTAATCCTTCTAGTAATCCTAATTCACTTCAATTGCCACAACAGTAACTTGGGAGATGTACTCACATGTTCAAAAAAATGTCTTTTTGTCAACCTTAAATAATATGCTGTGTGGAAATATTTCAAGTGCATTAATCTCCCTCCTTAACCATGTCAATGTTTGCAAAATAGCATGGCCTCCAACACGTTCATGCTTCTCCTCAAACAACAACAATACCATTGCTTATAAGGTGGCTCCAGCAGACTAAATTTCATCTGGCATTGTTTTGCCACCATGCCTTTTCTATCCCCCCTATGAACACCCCTACTATCTCTATGCTCATTCCCTTATTTTTAATATGTGAATTATTTACTTTTATGTTTGATCTTTGATGTATTTTATTGTGTGATTCTGTTTTTTATTTATTTTAACACATGATTTTATACTGGTTATGTTTGTTATGAATTTCCTTCTGTAAACCACTTTGATCTACCCACATTTCTTAAGCATTATACAAAAAAAAATTAAATAAATAAATAAACAAACAATTGTGCCTTCGGGGAGGCAATAATAGTTCTTTTTAACAACTTGTAAATTAGCCTTGTAGGTACTACAGAGCTCATTGTACAATATTTTATCTGACTCCTTTTTAAACTCCTGCCAATGATGCACAGTTTTACATAGTGTTTGTTTTTAAATCTCAAGCTCAAATATAAACTACGAATTCCACAGTGCATTTTGATGTTTGAAGGATTTTATCAGGCTTGATTCTATGCCATCTTTGACATACAGTGCTACTCCTCCATCAATCTTGTCTGCCCTGTCCCACTGATATAATTTATACTCTGGTATCACAGTGTCCTCCTTCCAGCATTTCTCTGAGATGCCAATTATGTCTATATCTTCATATAATAGTAATACCATATGTAATAATGCTCTAATCTTGCTATTCAAACTTCTGGCATTCACATACAGATGTTTTAAAGTATATATTTTTTATTTGTATTTGTATTTACAACCTACTTATTAGCAGACAATGAACATCTGTGTGTTCTTTATTTATGTTCATCTGGGCTACATCAGCTTTAATCACAAACTTTCTACTGGGATATTATAAGTTCCCTGTTTTGTAAGTATCCTTGGAAGAAACCTCTCTCTGAACCATGTTCTTTTGAGTGACTGTAGGCTTTTCCCCCATGGTCTAGTTTAATATCTGTTCTTCTTTCTCCTTTCTAAATAGCACCAGCAGCCAGGCTCCTCTCTGATTAACATGAGGCCATTCCAACGCAATGTTCCCCATTTCCTTACAAATCTAAAGCCCTCTTCCCTGCTCCACCTCTCATCCATGCACTGAGACTCTGGAGCTCAGCCTGCCTTTGGGGGTCCTGTGCGTGAAACAGGGAACATTTCTGAGAATTCAACCTTGGAGGTTCTGAATTTCAATATCCTACCTAAATGTAGCCTCCAGAACCTCCCTTCTGCACCTTCCTATATCAATGGTGGATACATGCACTGTGACAGCCGGTTTTTCCCCAGAAGTCTCTCATATTCTAGCTATGTGATGCAGAAACTCAACCACCTTCACACCAGTTAGACAAGTTACCAAGCTATCCTCATGCCCATCTGCAAATTTTTATTTCGATTTAAGTTTCTAGCTAACATATCTCTGCCCTAGAATACCCATGGAACACCATTATATATTATCTGGCTAAATTGTAGCTGGATAATGAATTAAATGGTAAACCTTTGCCAGATAAGTGTCAGAAATATTCAAAAGTTGGTTTTTAGCTGGGTAATGCACAAGTGATCCTGCTAAATGCTGCTAAACATTTATAAATTTATTTATTTATTTATTTGACATGTTTTGTATACCGTCATTTGGTTTCGCCTTCATAACGGTTTACAGTAATCTTCATAGGTCGACAAAGTTACATCAGGGTTTCTACAGTCAGTAGGTAAGATGAAACAAGTTGGGTAAAATAAAAGCATCAACAAGTGTTGGTTAATACATATTGAAAGAACAAAGGCTCTTGAGCGGTGTATAGCGGGTTTAGTGGTTCTGATTTATTTGTTTATTTATTTATTTATTTGTTGAGTTTTATATACCGTCATTCAGTAAAGCCATCATAATGGTTTACAAAATTTAAATTGTAACTCTTTTAACAATTGTGCAAAAGTATAACAATGTGCATATTAAACAGAGGTTGAACATTTCAAGTCCAGTAAGTATCATTATGTGGGAGGAGGAGGGTTTGTTTGTTCTGGTTGGAGAGAAGTTATTTTGAGGTTTTTGGATGAAAGCTCGATTGGGAGTTAGGATGTTCAGAAGTATGAAGGTCAGTGTAGAATTTGCGGAACAGCAATGTTTTTAGGTCTTTTTTTAATGTTTTGAGGTTGGGTTGGGTTCTCAGATCTTTTGGTAGGGAGTTCCAAAATTTAGGGGAGGCAATGGAAAAGGCTCTTTTTCTTGTAGTTGTCAGATGTGCATCTCTGATGGGGGGGGGGGGATGTTTAAGCATCCTGAGTTTTTTGAACGTAGGTTTCTTTGAGGATTCTGGGGGGTTATGTTTAAGCCATTTAGTCCTTGATGATCATTGTTTAGAATTTTATGAATGATGGTCATTGATTTGATGAGAGTCTTTGGGTGGACACGATGGTATCTCTGTTTTCTTGATGTTATATTGGGTGGGAGACTGTTGGTGTTGGTGGTTGAGAGCGTCTGAGTAGGCTCTGGTGAATAGCCAGGTTTTTAACTCTTTTTTAAACATGAGCCCATTTAAGTTTTAGGGTACTATATTTAGGTGAATTTTCAGCTGAAAGCAGGCACCTAGTTTCAGTGCCTGAATTTAAGGACTCAGCCTTATATTGTTGATGTGCCACATCATGTCCCATGCAAATGTTGAGGTAAATTTCCAAATAAGCAATATATTTTGCATCCTTGCAGGAAACAGCAAAATTGTATTTTTCGGAGGAATTTCCATATCTTGGCTGCTATCTCCAAATAAGTACAATAGCAAATCTGGGAAGATGTGTTTCTTTACCATTCTGTTTATTTTATTATAAATCTGCTGTCAAAAGGCATTTTATACAATACAAGCAAGAACAGAAAGCATTGGTCAAATTGGCTCATGTGCCACAAAATCTTTGGTAATCAAAACTATCTATGGGGTGGCTACCCTGACAAGATACCAGGGAGAAGTATAATCTTTTTATCATCTTAAACTGCACCTCTCTCTTTATTTTTGTTTCTTGAAAGGAATTTCTTGAAAGGAATTTCTCATGGATATCTTTTTCTTGCATTTATTTAATTTGATTATTTAGTTTTGTTTTTTGTTATATGCTTCAGTTGTTAATTTGTATGATTGTGAGTTTTGATTATTGTTCTATAATTTTTATCTGTCTACATGGGTTCATCCACAGCCATTGCCATATGTTTTTAATATTTGTATCCTTGATTAAAGTTTGACAACTATGATATTGAACTAAATAAATAAGTTCATATGTCATATCTACATAAATGGAATGGAATGCTTTTAGAGCTCAGTTTTATAATAGAGCTGAAGCTTGGATGCACAAAGTACACTCAGACTTCAGCCCTATTTTTCAAAGCATACTCATGCGTGCAAGTCCGCTTTGAAAATTAGCCTGCACGAATGAACGCTTGTGCAGCACACACACAAGGGAGTAGGTGTGAATTTTCACACATGCATTTACATGCGCACTTTTAATATTTGAAAGTAGATGCATAAATGGTTCCTCCTCCAACACTGCCCCTAGGAGCACCTCTTTCAAATATGCATAGAAGTACATGGGAAATTACTTCCGAGCATATTTTTGCACACGCAGCCCCAGGACCATTTTTAAAAAGGCCTAAGTTCATGTGTAAAACAATGTTTTACATGGGTATATGCTTTTGAACATTCAATCCTTAGAGTACTATCTTAGGTCTTCATTTACTAAGCACTTTTCTGCAGGGACACAGAACGGGAGAAAAGCCTTAGTAACCCAGGCCTGCAAGAGCTTGTGCTTCTTTATACTTTTACTTCCACCTAACCTCAAAGGTATTCTAATCACTTACAACCATGACTCTCAGCTGACATAAGCAATCAAAGAAATGAATGAATGGGATAACAAAAGTCAGCAGAATAAGCCACGAAAGAAGTCCAAGAAGAGCAGTTACCTGAAGAAGAGAAGCTGGAAAGCTATGAGCACAAATGCTCTTAGTCTGGGCAATAAAATACAAGACCTGCAGGCTCTAATGGTGGAAGCAGATCTGGACATGGTTGCTGTTACAGAAGCATGGTTTTTGGAGTCACATGTCTGAGATATAGGCATCCCTGGCTAAAACATATTAAGAAAGGACAGAGAAGACAGGAAAGGACTGGAGGAGGAGGAGCACTTTAAGTCAGAAGCAATATCCAAGCAATTGAAGTACGAAGGGCGAGGTTTAGGGAATAAGCATTATGGGCTAGCCTAATAAAAGATAATGATGCTTTCACTTACATTGGTGTGGTCTATAGGCCTCCAATTCAGACAGAAGAGTTGGAGAGAGATCTGATCAAAGACATAAAAAATATGGGAAAGAAGGGAGAAGTGCTGCTTGTTGGAGATTTTAATCTGTCAGATGTAGACTGGAGTATCCCTTCTGCAGACTCTATGAGAAACAGAGAGATAGTGCATGCCCTCCAAGGGACAATAATAATGGATTGCACGAAGGACGGTGTAATCCTGGACCTAGTGCTCACAAATGGGGATAATGACTATAATGCCCGAACAAGTGCCCATCTGAGTATAAGTGATCATCAGACAGAATGGTTTAATATTGCAAATAAGATACAAAGAAGTCACATGAAGACTTGAGTTTTGAATTTCAACTATATGGACTTTGACAAAATGGGGATGTACTTGGAGGAAGAACTAGAACACTGGGAGAAAATGGGCAAGGTGGAAGAGTAGTGGGCTAAATTAAACGAAACTATTATAAAAGCAACAAATCTATATGTTAAAAAAGTAAACAAAAGTTCAAGGAAAAAGAAACTGATTTGGTAGGGATGTGCAGAGCAAAATTTTATGTTCATATTTTTTATGTCCGAAAGGGGGTCCCACTTGCGGCCAATATGGACATAAAAAAAATCCAATGAGTTGGGTATATGTACATATGTGCAAAAAAAAAATTTAAACCCCCTCACCCTCCTTAATCCCCCCCCCAGACTTACCACAACTCCCTGGTGATCGAGTGAGGAGTGAGGACGTCATTTCTGCAATCCTTGGCGAGAAGCATGTGACGTCGGCGGCACGTTGAGTGACGCGGCGTCACGTGATTCCCGGCGAGTTCGCGCCGGACGGCTCGTTCGGCCCAAAAAGAACTTTTGGCCAGCTTGGGGGGGGCCTCCTGACCCCCCCAAGCTGGCCAAAAGTTCTTTTTGGGCCGAACGAGCCGTCCGGCGCGAACGAGCCGGGAATCACGTGACGCCGGCGTCACTCGACGTGCCGCCGACGTCACATGCTTCTCGCCAAGGATTGCAGAAATGGCGTCCTCACTCCTCGCTCGATCACCAGGGAGTTGTGGTAAGTCTGGGGGGGGGGATTAAGGAGGGTGAGGGGGTTTAAATTTTTATTTTGGCTCAACAATCGCGATTTCCCACATATCGAACATATCTATGTTCGATATGTGGGAAATCCGATCGTTTATGTCGAATCAATTTTTTAAGTAAAAAAAAAATATGAGTTGCGTTTTACTAATGCGGTCAATCCGAATGCACACCCCTACGATTTGGTTCTCAAAGGAGGTGGCTGCAAAAATAAAGGCAAAAAGATCATCGTTCAGGAAGTATAAAGGATCTCAGAAAGAGAAACACAGGGAACAATAACTGGTGAAAATGAGGGAGAAGAAGAAAGAAATCAGAAAAGCAAAAGGTCAAGCAGAAGAAAGGTTTGCCCAAGAGATTAAGGGCCTGATTCACTAAGGCATTTCTTCCATTCTGTATCTATGGGAAAATGCCTTGATAAATCAGGCCCTAAGAGAGGTAACAAAACATTTTTTCAGATATATGAGAAAGAAGGAAAGCACAAAGTGGTATAGTGAAATTGAAAGGTGACAAGGAGCAATGTGCTGAGACAGACAAGAAAATGATGGAAATATTAAAAAAATACTTGAGTTCTATGTTCACTAAAGAAGACCCTGGAGAAGGACCATTGCTGGTTGACAAGACACAACTCCTTTTACAGAAGAGTATGTATGGGAAGAGCTAAGAAAACTGAATGTGGACAGGTCCATGGGGCCAAATGTGGAACATCCAAGGAAACTATAAGAACTCAGAGATGTCCTGGTGGGTGCACTAAAATACCTGTTCAATAGATGTTATTATTTGTGATAGTTGTGGGTGGATCCTTGGGCCGGTGGCAGCTGACCACGCCCTCGGGGGAAGATCCCGAGAGGGACCACCGGTCAGGCTCAGAGTTGGGAGACAGACACACACAAGCTCTTTTATTAAACAGTTTTTGAGAACCACCAGAGGTAGCAGTAGTGAGCTGGAAGAGCCCGGCTGGGCTGTATTCCCTCAGGCACTGGAACAGCGATCCCAGGAAGGCTGAGCTGTAGAGAAACTGAGATAGTGAGGAGGCAGAGTATGCAGAGTTCAGGAACAGTACCTTGATGGTAACACTCACATTGTAGTCTCTTAGAATAGCCCAGGAGCTGGAATGAAGTAGGCCCTCGAGGATCGAGTACCCGGTTCCAGGGAAAGCTCTGAGAGAGAGATGGCAACTCACTGGTGTTGTAGGCAGTGGTGACTTCCTGGCAGAAGTTATATTCAGTAGCAGGTCCGGGAACGTGGGCCCTCGAGGAGCGAGTACCAGTTCTAGACTGCGACATGAAAAGTAAAAGAGAGAGCGAGGCCCCCAAGGAGCTGGTTCCCCTGGTAAAATCCGAGGAGGCAGAGTAGCAAGGTATATGGTGAGCGAATCCCATCCGCAGCGATACCTGGAGGCAGCTAGGTAGGAAACCTTTTGCTAACTCGAATAGTTAGCGAAATGAAAGACCTTTAAATATCCGAAGATGATGATGTCATCTCAGGGGGATGCCCCTGAGATTCACGCCACTGCTGGTACTTGAGTCGGGGCCGTGCCGTGCGCATGCCCTTAGGCCTCAGGAGAACATGGTGGAAGGCAGCGTCTAGCTGGTCTGGGAATGCCGGAGGAGGTCGGCAAGATGATGCCGCGGCAGCCAAACTTCCATCAACCCAGGAGGGAGTCACCAAAGAGGTAAGGAGGGCGGAGTGGAGACGTCGGGCAGCGATGGTCACAACAATAGATCCCTGGAAATGGGAGTGGTGCTGCGAGATTGGGGAGAGCGATTGTGGTCCCACTTCATAAGAGTGGTAGCAGAAATGAGGCTGGAAGCTACAGGCCGGTTAGCCTCACTTCGGTGATGGGAAAATTAATGGAGATGCTGCTGAAAGAAAAGATACTGAACTATAAACAATCTAGTAAGTTCCTGGACCCAAGGCAGCATGGATTCACCAGAGGAAGGTCCTGTCAGACAAATCAGATTGATTTTTTTTTATTGGATGACTAGAGAATTAGATTGAGGAAGAGCACTTGATGTCATCTATTTAGATCTCAGTAAAGCATTTGATACCGTTACACATAGGAGGCTTGTGAACAAAATGAGAAGCTTCGGAGTGAGTGACAAGGTGGTGGACGGATTACAAACTGGTTGACAGATAGGAGACAGCATATAATGGTAAATGGAACCTACTCTGAAGAGAGAGCCGTGTTAAGTGGAATGCCACAGGGATCAGTATTGGGACCTGTTCTGTTTAATATCTTTGTGAGCGGCATTGCAGAAGAGATAGAAGGTAAAGTTTTTCTTTTTTTTTTTTTTTTAAATTTATACTTTATTGAATTTCTTGCCATTTAACAATGCACATGAAAAAAGAAAAGTTTGATTTACATCATCCTTAAGGAAAAGGGGAAAAAAGAAACACTTTCACATAATTATTATATGAAACCAAACTACCAGCCCACATTATGGGGAGCCATCCAAAGATATTATTCAAAGAAAATAACTCAAACAACAAGTTACTATTTGGAGATAGACCTTGCAACTATTAATACCAGTTAAATATTCCCAATTTCTGGAGTTGTTACAATGACCTGTCCTCCTTTAGCTGCAAGAAAATTTTCAAGATGAATTGGTTCCTGAAAAACAAATCTATTCTTTTGGTAAGTAACTAAACATTTGCAGGGACATTTAAGATAGAAGGTTGCCCCAAGGGCCAATACCTTCTGTCTTAATAACAGGAACTGTTTTCTTCTTGCTTGTGTATCCTTTGATACGTCCGGGAACACCTGGATTTTCTGACCGCAAAAACTAAATTCTTTATTTCTGAAGTACTTCTGAAGTACTAAATTTTTATCCTGCTCCAGGCTAAATTCTACTATTAAAGTAGATCTAGACTGGATGTCGTCCACTGAGGCCTCCAAAAAGGCTGTTAGATTAGGACTATCTGTAGTTAATGCCTCTATTTCCCCCTCCGGTAATAATACATCTCTTCTCCTTGTTGAAACATAAAACATTTTAGATATAACCAATTCTTTTGTAATACTCAGAACTTCCTTAGTATATTTAACAAATAATTCTTGAGAAGATAATAACCTAGTAAAAGGGAAATTTAAAAACCTTAAATTTTTTCTTCTCATGGCATTTTCTAGGCCTTCCATTTTTCTATACATAATCAAAGAATCTTTGATATAAGTTTTCCCAGTAGCTTGCAAAGCTGTTATTTGCTTAGACGAAGTACCAGATTGCTTTTCTAACTGTTGTAGTCTTTTGTCATGATCATCCAAGGTTTTCCCTGTTTCTTTAGAAAAATTGGAGGACTGTCTCATGGATGAAGATAGCAACTTCTCCAGTTTTGTAACCGCCTTCCACACATCTACCAGCATTATATTCTCAGGATTGACTATTTCATCATCATTCAATTTTTCAGGAATCATTTGCCTACCCCCATCTGTTAATAACAGTCCTTCCTGGCCTGCTGGTAGATCTGCTGCCACAGCTGATGTTATCAAAGCTGGCATACCTGGGGCGATACCTGTGGCCCCAGTTTCTTCAGCAGATATATTGAGACACTGGTTACTGGCAGGACTTAAGGAAGCACCAGAAGAAAAGGATATATCAGGAATAACCTCCCTAGAAGGTTGACTCACCATTCTTGTGAGGTGATGGTCCATTGGTCCTGAGACCTCCTTCCTGATTGGAGTGGATACCACCATTTTGGCCTTCCTCTTTTTTCCCATCGGTGTTGAAATGCAAGTGTAGAGATTTTATACAAAGTCAAATCTCTACCAGGGGCGCGCCCCTTTGGCGCACGGCTTTGGCAGCGCGCCGGCGGCTGCGCGCCACAGCCCCCGGTTTAAATAGGGGCAGTCGGGTTCGAATGACGTCAGAGGTAGGCGGAGTTACGATGTACCGGGGCGGGTTGTAGTGCTTCCTTCTCCGTCCTTCTCGCCTCAGCTGCTCTGGACACGCTGAAATCGCTCTCAGCGTGCTTCTCCTTCACAGGCTCCCGCTTTCCTCGCCGCAGCCCCCGGTTTAAATAGGGGCAGTCGGGTTCGAATGACGTCAGAGGTAGGCGGAGTTACGATGTACCGGGGCGGGTTGTAGTGCTTCCTTCTCCGTCCTTCTCGCCTCAGCTGCTCTGGACACGCTGAAATCGCTCTCAGTGTGCTTCTCCTTCGCAGGCTCCCGCTTTCCTCGCCGCAGCCCCCGGTTTAAATAGGGGCAGTCGGGTTCGAATGACGTCAGAGGTAGGCGGAGTTACGATGTACCGGGGCGGGTTGTAGTGCTTCCTTCTCCGTCCTTCTCGCCTCAGCTGCTCTGGACACGCTGAAATCGCTCTCAGTGTGCTTCTCCTTCGCAGGCTCCCGCTTTCCTCGCCGCAGCCCCCGGTTTAAATAGGGGCAGTCGGGTTCGAATGACGTCAGAGGTAGGCGGAGTTACGATGTACCGGGGCGGGTTGTAGTGCTTCCTTCTCCGTCCTTCTCGCCTCAGCTGCTCTGGACACGCTGAAATCGCTCTCAGCGTGCTTCTCCTTCGCAGGCTCCCCGTAAAGTTTTTCTATTTGTAGAAGATACCAAGATCTGCAACAGAGTGGATATGCCTGAAGGAGTAGAAAGAATGAAAAGTGATTTACGAAGGCTTGAAGAGTGGTTGAAGATTTGGCAGCTTGGATTCAATGCCAAGAAGTACAGAGTCATGCATCTGGGATGTGGTAATCCAAAAGAGCAGTATGAGTTTGGGGGGGGGGGGGGGGGGGAGGCTGATGTGCTTGGACCAAGAGTGGGATTTTGGGGTGATGGTTTCTGGCGATCTGAAGATGGTGATGCAATGTGACAAAGTGATAGCTAAAGCCAGAAGAATGCTGGGTTGCATAGAGTGAGGAAAAATCAGTAAGAAATGGAGATGGTGATGCCCTTGTTGGTGAGGCCTCACCTGGAGTATTGTGTTCAGTTCTGGAGCCCTTATCTCAAAAGGGATCAAGACAGCATGGAAGTGGTCCAGAGAAGGCCTACCAAAATAGTGTGGAGGTATCATAAAACCTATGAGGAAAGACTGAAGGATATCAATATGTATATCTTGGATGAAAGAAGGCGCAGGAGTGATATGATATAAAACCTCAGATATCTAAAAGGATTTAATGATGTGCAAACATCAAACCTTTTCCATTGGAAAGAAATCAGTAGAACTACGGAGGTCACGAAATGAAACTCCAAGAAGGACAATTCAGAACTAGCGTCAGAAAATATTTCTTCATGGAGAGGGTAGTGGATGCCTGGAATACCCTTCTGGGGAAGGTGGTGAAAACTAAAACAGTGAAAGAATTCAAAAGGGCATGGGATAAATACTTTGGATCCCTAAAGGCTAAAGGATGGAAATGAAAAGAGTGCATGGAATAACTTGATAGTGCGGCAGTTATTACCCTTAACCAATAAGCCTTGATACTGTTGATGCAACTCCATCATTGCTCTCTGCTTCAATGGCAGGGAGAAAAGGGGAACTGGATTTATTCAGCAACCAAGGGCCCTGACTATTACGGTCTGGGGAAACAAGTATGGGGGTTACTTGCTGATGTGGTGGTTACTACCCATAACCAATAAGACTGATGCTTTGATGGAACTCAAACATGGCTCTCTGCTTCAACAGCAATTTTATGATTTTGGGCCAAGGAGGCCTTGGGCCAGGACCTCCTACCTTCCGATGCTGGGCCCTGAGCTCTGTCCCTCCTGCTCTCATGGCAGTGGGCAGCCCTCTTTGTGGCCTTGCTGCTGCTGCATGTCCCGGTTCCTCCGGCAAGGCGAGAGGTTCCCCTCCGCTGGCCCGCATCGCCTCTCCTCCACGGCAGCTGCCGCCACGCAGCCCACACCGCTGCCTCTGCCTTCCTTGGTGTCCTGCTCCTAGGCATGCGCGTGCGCGTCATGCCGAGATTTAAAGGAGCCATCGCGGGAAAAGCTCCTGTGGCCCCTAGTGATGATGTCAGTGACTCAGGATATTTAAGGCAAGCTCTGTCAGTCAGAGCTTGCCTTGGCAACAGGTCACCTCACTTGTCCTTAGCGCAGTTCCTGAGTTGCCGCGTTCCTGCTGGTTCCTGATCCTGAGTTCCAGTATTCGTTCCTGATCCTGAGTTCCAGTATCCATTCCTGCCTTCCTTTAGTTCTTTTGCCCTGCTCTTTGGATTGACTTTGGCTTTGACCCCTGTACCAGACCCGACTACGAGTTTGCCACCTGCCTCTGATCCCTGGACTGGACCTGACTACAAGTTTACCACCTTCCTCTGACCCCTGGACCGGACCTGACTATGAGTTTGCCGCCTGCCTCTGATCCCTGGAATGATCCTGAGTATGAGTTTACCACCTTCCTCTGACCCCTGGACCAGACTTGACTTCTCTTGTTGCCTGCTGTGGCCCCTGGACTGGATCCTCACTGTTCCTTGTCTCGCTCCACACTTGGCCATTCCACACAGAGGCCCACCTAAGACCAGCCAGCCCCGGCACACAAGGGCTCAACCTGCGGGGAATGAGGGCTGGTATTGGCGAAGACCCTACTTGCCTCTGCTTCCCATCTGGCCTCGCCTCCTGACGGTGGGGACCTGTGGGGGTCCTCCCTCACAGGTAGCACTAACCCCATCTTGGGCCAAGGGTCCACCTCCGCAACAAGCAAGGCATAACAGGGAAATTGAATCAACAATAATCAACGAGGGCTAGTGTGAGAAACTGATAAGCTCAGGGGTAATGGGGAATTGGATTCAAAGAGCAACCACCAAGGGCCCTGACTTTTATGGTCTGGGAAATAGATAAGCATGGGATAACATACAAGGCGCAGCAGATACTACCATAAGTTTCTGGGCAGGCTAGATGGACCATTTGGTCATTTTCTGCCATCATTTCTATGTTTCTATATTTATATGCAATACAAATTGGAAATGTCCTAAAAGCAACTGAGACTAAGGGATAGGTTTCTGAAAATTAAGACAAGAAGCTTCTGTGTCAATGCCTTTGAATTTTAAAGTGTATAAAAGAGAGTTTAGAAAAAAATAAATCTGATTCCTCAAAAGGGACATCAGTTTAAAGATGTGCTGGTCTATTGATATAAATGTTCCTCTTCCTGATTTTGAAAGCTTGCAAAACCTGTCTTTTTCCATAAAAATGAGGAGGCCTTTTGGTAACCACAAATTATACTCTTTATGATGCTGATGAAGCAACAGTTGGTGGACAAATACGGAATAAAAATAGACTTGGCTTTCCCAATCGCCAACCGTGCTGGCTTGCAGGCTACTTGCTAATGCGGATTTGTGGCCAGTGCATTTTCCTGGACATTGTTTTTCTTATGTGTGATGCTGTGAGGTTATTTCTAGGCAAAACAAAATATATGGTTATACATAGTAAGAGAATTGTATAGTAGAAAATGTTCCTGGCAAATCGGCATGAGCACATATGAAAACACAACATCTACTTGTACGAAGCAGCTGCACCAGGGTTTGGGCTTTTTGTTTATTTACTTTTTACAGAATTTCACCAAGAAATATATGTGTGGTGTTATGTTTCAGCTTGTTACATTTGTATGCCATCTTCCTTAGACATAGTCCAACCCAAAGTGGTTCACAAAGCATGGGAATAAAATAAATAGCAAATAATAGATCTTAAATATCATAAATAACAATATGCATCATAAAATAAAACTTCATAAGTAGAACTGCATAAAAATTGTAATAAATATTAATAGCTAGGGGTCATATCTCAAACTTACTCCACTCTCACTGAAGCAAGACAGAACTGCTGTTCCAACTGTTCTAACATTAACTAATAAAATATGATCTTCTTCATACTCATTAGCCCACCCGGAATCCCCAAATAGGTAGTAAACTAGTTAGAATCACGTTTCAGTTGCAATCCAGAGAAAATGGCAATTGATATGTTTGTGGCCAAGCTGGGGAATGTTTCCAAGTTGCTCGTTTCCTTCCTTTCAAGCATTCTTACCACCTTGATACATTACGTCTGTAAAAAGACCTGTCCACCACTGAGGCACAGAAGACTTTTAGATCATTTTAATTTATTAAGACATGTATACAAAGCATTGAGATGCAGAGTCTGATTTTCCTTTCATATCTAGCTCTGTGATATGAGACCATATCCCACACACTCAGAGGCCTGTAGCTAAATGTGTTTTCCAGAAAATTGAACAAGGTAGCATGTTTAGCACACTAGTCCACACTGGTGCACACCGGCTCTGAGAAGCCAGATAATTTTCATCGCTGTCTGGCCCACAGGCAGCAGACTACCTGGTGCCTTCTTTAGCTTAAGTTTGGGCAGGCCCAAACAGTGTGCTTGAGGCCAAAATGGGTGAGAATTGGCCCTCCTGCAGCTCTGCCCCTGAGGCAGAGAGAGGTGTTTCTTAGCAGGATGCTGCTTTTCTAACCTCCTGCAGCTCATTGCGTCTCCCGAGCAGAGTGAGCCAGTAAGCCCTGGGAGGTAGGAAAAGCAGTCGCCCACTCGTAAGCACTTTATTTATTTAATAAAATAATATCTCACATCACAGACAAACTTCTTTCCTTTCCTGTAGCCGCTCCGGTTCTGCTGCCCATCTGACTTGGACTGCTCTTAAATTCATTGCTGGTGATAGTGGAGAAAGGGAGGAGCAGCAGTGCGGAGGAAAGGGAAAGTGAACAGGAGAACGGAGGGGGAAGTAGCAGAAGAAAGGAAAAAAATGGGGGAGAAATAAGGAGAGCAGGAGAGGGGAAGATGAGGGAATGGAGAGCAGTAGAGAAGAGCAGAAGGTAAGGAGGAACACAAGTGGAAATTAGAAAAAGGAGAGAAAAGCAAGAGGAAAAAGGGAAGGGGACAGGATGGACGTAGAGCAGACAGAGCAGGAGGGGGAGGAGGAAAAGAGTGTAGGGAAGGTAAACAAAGGTAAAGTAACAGGAAAAGAGAGGGAAGAGGTCCAGCAGAATGGAGTGTGGAATGGGAATATCAGAGGGAGAGAGAGAAAGACCAATTGAAGGGAATGTAAGAAAGAGAACAAACTGAGGAGAGAGAAAAAGTAAAGAAGGGGGAAGTAGAATCAAAAGCAAATGAAAGGAAGTGAAGCAGTAGTGCTGAGATGAGAAAGAGGAATTAGAGGCTCATGTGGGAAGGAGACAAGTGACCCTGGCCATCCTATGCAAGAGAAGAAATCCAGCCTATTGCTGCCCTGGAGCTTCAGTAGGGGGGAGGGTGAAGAACTGGAAGAAGGGATGCAAAAAACTTTTAGAAGGGGGGAGAAGGGAATACAAAGAAGAATTGAAGAAGGGGACCATAAAACTGCTAAGGAAATGCAGAGGAAAGTTTTCTTTTCAGTTTGTTCATTTGTTTCATGGGCATCACCATGCATTTAGTAAGTTTCAAAATGAAAAGAAAATATTAATCTATTTACATAAGAACATAAGAACATATTTGTTTTATTTGTTCATCTGTTTGCCATTAAAGTCAATGGGGGAAGCACTGCAACCTTTTTTAGACTCAAGAATTGGGGTTTTCTCCTAGTTCTAATGAAATTTGTGGGAAGATATCATCAGAATGGGGAAAAAAACTCCAAGACACTTAGACTGTGGCAAAGTGGCACCAAAAGTGGCATGAATAGCCTGAGGCCCCATAAAGGGTCAAAGAGTACCAGCAGAGTATCAAAGAAGCAGGAAGAGGGGAAAAACACCCCATGCCTTCAAAAGAGGGCACCACAACCAACAATAGTGGCACAAACCCTCAAAGTCAGCCAAAGAGGCAATGTGACAACAAGAGTGGCATCAACATCCAAAGGCACCATGAAGGGAGAGGAGCAAGAGATGGAAAGTACCACAGAGGAAGAATGGTATCAAAAGCCCAAGGAGTGGTGCAGGAAGCATGCAAAGTAATGGATAGCCAGAGGAAGACCAAAAGTCGGAAAGTACTGTAGGGGAAGGGGATTTGTAAAGAATCTTGAATGCAGCAGGAGCAGCGGAGGAAGCATCCTAAGATACGAAGACCAGCCTGGAGTGAAGGCAGCAGTAGTGGCACTGGTGATTAAAAACCGAAATGGGAGGAGCAGAGGAATGCAGTGAAAAGAGTAGCCATAAAATCTCTAAGATATATCTCGAGGGCTGAGGTGGGAGAAGGAGGAATGGCATGAAAAGTCAGAGGATGGTAAAGCAGGCAGAGAAAGCAAATAATGGCCAAGGCAAGAGCAAGAGTGTGCAATGGTATTGACAGACTCCACACATACAAAACGACTGACAGCCTGGTACAGACTCTTCGCTTCGGTCTCTCTGGACACCTCACTTGTGCCCAGACAGACAGAGACAAAAAATTCACTAGCACTGTTTCAACTTCCCGCATGGGCGCCCACTCAGAACCTCCCCTAGTGAAGAGAAAAATCTGGAACAAGTGCCACTGCCTGCCTTTCTCTGGTGACTGGAACAGTGAGTGACACCAGTGCAACAGAGACTAAATTAGAAGCAGCCAAAAAGCTTTTTTTTTTTATAAACTCTGTGAGAGCTCCAAAATGCTACATCCCTCTTCAGTTCAAGCCTGGAGAGGAAATACAGTGCTTCTTGCACATGGTCAGAGCAATGGAGGAAGCATCCTAAGATACCAAGACTGGTTTGAAGTGGCTACAGCAGTAGTGGTTATGGCAATTATTAGAATGGAAATAGAAAAATTAGGGATGTGCAGAGGGAAAAAATGTGTTTTATTTCTTTAATTAATTTTGGGGGTACCTCAATTTGTTTCATTAGTTTCAACCCCCCCCCTCCAAAAAAAAAAAATTTTGTCAATTTGTTTTACTTTTTATAGTGAAATCAGTGGGGGAAGGTGCCATTGCTATGGGTCCCTGTACCTCACGAGATAAGCAGACCCTTTCCTCCTGGAGCCTTGGCTGGTGGAGAATCCTGTTGCCTCATATTCTGCTTGTCAATTCAAGAGTTTTGACCTGCAAGATTTTAAATTATAATATAATCAATAAAGATAATTCTGAATAAAGATTTCTACTGAATCCAAGGAATCTTACTTTCACATTGTTTTGCCTAATTTGTGCCTTTCCTTAGAAAGGTGCACAAAATACTAAATTCTTGTAAGAATAAGAAAGCCATTTATATGCTGATTTAATATTCCTTTCTGCATATTTCTGGTCAACATTAAGCACTAAAGTCAAAAAACATCTGTACGCCTGTTTCCTTTTCAGATGTGATTTATGTGTTTTGCTTTGTACCCTGAGCTAAATAAAGAATGCATAAAGATGGCTAATTAACCCTTTGAGAAATGTGCTTCCCTTCAGTGTACAAAAATGGAATACGGTTTTAATCAGTAGTACAATCCCATGTTCCATATTGGGGTGAATTATTCCAGTTAATGGAACGAAAGGGAATTCCTATAACCATAACAATACAGCGAATGCTTCCTTCCTAGCGATATTGTAAATGAACATGGTCTTCAAAGGTTAAAGGTGGAAAGTGCTTGGTACTTTCCAACTTGTTTCCTTGTTACTGCACATGGTAGACTTTTTCCCATGCTACCCAGGTCTGTTAAATGGGAATGGTTTACCATCATTTACAGACAGAAACAATCCCGGATGAGACATCTGTGAGAATGTCTGGCAATTGAAACAGATGCTAATAATTATGTACAATAATACGACCGAATATACAGTGCCTCCAGTAGCTTTAGAAAATGTCTGCAGAAAAAATATTTATAGTAAAATATGACAGCATGTCTATGTGGATATAGTAGATGATTGCCAAGCAATAGCTTTAACTCAGAAAGTAATTGGATGAATTGGTGCACTGGTACAGGATTTCAGAGCCTATTACCTCTAGGTTGCCAATGGAAATTCAGGTCATGTTTATACTAAAGAAAGCTCATGACCACTTGAAAGTCATTCCATGATATATATAAACCAGGGGTCTCAAACTCTGATATTTGAGGGCCATAAACCAGTCAGGGTTTCAGGATACTCCTAATGAATTGGCATGAAATATCTTTGCCTGCATCCTGCCTCAATTGTATGCAAATCAACCTCATGCATATTTATTATGCAAATGGTTTGTGGCCTTCAAGAACCAGAGTTTGAGACACACAATCCCTCTGATGTAAACTGAGTTTATGGTCTCAGTCCAATTGCTGTCATCTGTCTGCTTCACTGAGGGATCTATTTTCAAACCGTCCACCTTAGGACAGAGTCTGCAGATACATTTTACCCACAAACTCTGCAGCAATGTTCAAAACGCAAGCATGTATATGCTTTCACTTAGAAACTTGCTGTAGATACAATCTACCCATGGACATTAGCATCTGCTTTTTGTGTGGATACTTTATTCATGGAAAATAATATGTGTCAAACTGAACATGCGTTCTAGGTGCATTAATTTCCTCCTCTGACCTAAACACAATCCTTAGAACCTCCTCTGAAAGTACGCACCTTGTGGAACATATACTTGTAGTCATATTGATGGAAGGCAATTTTCAGTCATCTTACATGTACACATGGTTTTGAAGATTGTGCTCTAAAAATCCACCATCAGGTTGGCACTTATTGGATTATCCTATTGCCATTTTCAGAAAAAAAATAAAGCTATAGACTGAACGGACACCAATACTAAATAACACTTTTGAACTTAAGCTTGGTCTCTTCAGAAAAGGATAGAGGCATAGTTGCAGGTCCATGAGGGAACATTTATATTGCACTGCCTCCTCTATGGACTAAAAGAGGAGCTTGGTTTCCAATGCTACTTTTTATTGGATCAAAATGAAAATATATAGAGGTGTTTTTATATGTTTTCAATATAATTCCTTATGGAGTAGAAGCGGCATTCGTGCGCATAGGCATGCGTCCATTTAAAATTATGAACACGTGCACACGGTCAGGCTGTTATATAACATGCACACATACACGCGCGTATGTTATAAAATGATCGTGTCCCTGCTGAATATCGGGATACATTTGCTTGTCACCAGCTTACTGAATATTGACCTCTAAGTTGCATTCACCAGTGAATATTTGATAATATTCTTTGCTGAATGCAGTTCCTGAGCAAATGGATGGTTCAGATGCCATGGTTTTCTTTTCTATTTGAATTCTGAAAATTTAAGAGCATGTTAAAGATTGATGGTCTATATAGAACATTATACCCAATGCCAGAAGAAGGGAGACAATCTGGAACCATCATTGTGCATGCACATGTTTATGGAAGCATGGAAAGTGGAACGTCTTTTTGATTGGGTGGGTGGAATGTCATTTTTACTTATATGCATTCTTTGCATAAATCTTGCGGAACCTTCATTGGCTCCCGATCAAATTTAGAATTCAGTATAAAGGCCTAACATCAATACACAAAGCCATGCACAATCTCACCCCGCTAGAGCTAAAGATCCCTCTTCGTTTCCACAAACCCTCTAGACCTGTTAGATTTGCTCACAGAGACACTCCCTATGCCCCACCTGCCAAATCTTCATTTAGGAAACGAGCTCTTTCCACAGCTGGCCCTCCGCAATGGAATGCTCTCCCCCCAGATCTCCGGCAATAAAGATGCTTGACAACCTTCAAAAATGACTCAAAACATGGCTGTTCAGTCAAGCTTTTCCCCAACACAGATGAACGTCCTATATCCCCAACACAGATGTACCATCTCTACCCCCAACAATTGGACTAGCTTTTTTAATCAAGCTTTTCATGCTCCGATCATGGCATAACTTGCTGGCAGGCTATGCATCCTTCTATCCCCCATGTTATTAAATCTGCTATCATCCTCTTGCCTTTGCCTCCACCTATTCCACCTCCCTTGTTGTTTACATATTTGTCCATTCCTACCCAATTTCACATGTTATGTCCCTCTCTTCTTTATATTTTAGTAAAGTTGATTAGATCCCCTGTTATGTACTTCCAGGAAATGTGATATTGTGTATTTTCAGTTCCTTGCTCGCAGGAAGAGTGTGGCATTTACTTGCAATGTTGATCCCAGTTCTTATATCCCATGTTTGATGTAATGCATCCCAGTTCTTGTTTCCCTTGTTTGATGTAAAGCATTCTTTCATGCGATTCATGTTTTGATGTAAACCGATGTGATATGTAATTTTGTACACGAATGTCGGTATATAAAAGTTCCAAATAAATAAATAAATAAATAAATAAATCATAGAGTATAATTAATCAATCCCAGACCAATCAATAAAATGCTTGATGCTAGAAAACCAAACATACAGGGTCATTTATCAAATAGCATTATAGCGTTTTTGCATGCGTTAAGCACCTTTAACGCATGTGAAAACCCCTTATTGCATGCGAAAATGCCTTTAACGCATGCGATAGCACCATAATGTATGGTGTGATGCAAATCAGAAAAAGAGGAGGAGTTAGGGGTGGGCTCACTGTTTTGCAAAGCCCTATTGTATGGCTTTAACTACACCTTTTTCAGTAGCATTAAGCCGTGTGATAGGTTTTATTGCATGTTGCAATATGTTGTCAAATGCTAGTTTTAGTAGTTTTGAAGCTGGGGGAGGGAGAGAGAGAGAGAGACTAACCATAATACCCTCACACTAGATAGGTATTTATTAGGGATGTGCAGAGGGACACCATACATTGCATTCGGGATTTGTATTCATCAGGGGGCAGATACATTGCATTCGGCAAGAGGGCTCCCGATACATTCATGCATTAATTCGTATTCGTTTCCTGGCTAAAATTGAATTAACTACAACCCCCCACCCTCCTGACCCCCCCAAGACTTACCAAAACTCCCTGGTGGTCCAGCGGGGGGTCCGGGAGCCATCTCCTGCATGCAAACCCTCAGCTGCCAGCATTCAAAATGGTGCCGATAGCATTTGACCTTACTATGTCATAGGGACTACCGGTGCCATTGGTCGGCCCCTGTCACATGGTAGGAGCAATAGATGGCCGGCGCCATCTTGTGCTGAAATGTAACAACCCAGCCTAAGAATAGGCAAATATTACACTGGGCCCTGGAACACAAGTACCTTCTAATAGGGAACGAAAACAAGCTGGACTGCTATGGTTCCCTACATACATGCTAGCATAACCCCTAACCTCAGTCACACACAGAAAACAGACCATCAGAAAATACAGAATAATGTACCATAAATTAGAAACAGAAATTCACAGACAAAAATAATAATCCCCAAGAAGCCAGACACTATGGGGCAGATTTTCAAAGGGGTACGTGTGTAAGATACACGCATAACCCACAAAAAGCTGCCCCTTCTACCCCCTGCACGCGCCGAGCCTATGTTGCATAGGCTCGGCGGCGCGCACAAGCCCCGGGACACGCATAAGTCCCGGGGCTTTCCTGGGGGGCGTGTTTGGGCATGTTGCGGTCGGCGCGTCATCGGGGGGCATTGCCATGGCCTCCGGACCAGCCCCCAGACTGGAACATGGTCTTCTGGCAGCCAGCCCGCGTGCGCAAGTTACGCCTGCCTCGGGCAGGCATAACTTTTGAAATAAAGGTAGTGGGGAGGAATTAGTTAGGGCTGGGGGGCGGGTTAGTTAGGGGAAGGAAAGGGAAGGTGGGGGGCACCAGAAAGAAAGTTCCCGCCGAGGCAGGCAGCCTCAGAGGTGAAGGAGGCAGGCTGCATTGCTTGGTACGCGCAGGCTGCCGATTTTGCGCAGCCTGCGTACTCTTGTTTGCGCCGGGTGCGTGAACAAAAGTACGCGCTCGCGTACTTTTTAAAAATCTGCCCCTATATGCAGTGCAACACTGGAGAAATAAGAAACAACAACGTGTTTTCTCCTGTTCTGAATAATAAACAAAGCTAGAGGAGATTCCAATTCCCAAAGCTAACATTTTCCAGTCACTAAACTGAAATAAAATGCTTTTTTTCCTACTTCTGTTGTCTGGCTAACTTTAGCCAGATGACTTGTCCTACTAACCGGCCAACTGAATGTAGACGCCTATATGTTTTGGTGTATAGTTTGTGGGTATTTTTACTCATGCACTTTGCACCAGTTCCCAAATGGAAACTACAAAGTATACTTTTTCTTGGAACCATGCATACGTTTAAGCATCTTCAAGGTGGACAATTTACCTGCAAACTTGGCTTTTGAAAATTGTTCTTCCAATGTCCAAGTACGGTATGTGTTTTTACAGATTATTATGGGAGGAGTGATGTGGTATCATCATGATTGCTCAGTTAAATGACCATGAGGGGGACCTATGTTTTCGAAAGTTAATGTGGAGGGGCACATATTTGAAGGTTCACCTAGATTACCCAATAACATTGCATCTGCTCTTTTTGCAAGAATGGAGAATTAAAAGAAAAAAAAAAATCATGTTTCGTATTCTACGGTCCTTTTTTTTTGCTTTTTCTGTTGTAGGTAAAAGGAGGTCCCTAATGAGCAGAAAAACAAATAAGTTTGGAAATATTCTCCAAATTCAATCAGCATGGCTGCTGCTAGATTCAGCAAACTGGATGAAGTTTGGCCAATTTTCCAGATGTTTCTTAGTTGAAATAAAAATAGTTTCAATACATACTGTTAAAAAATAAAATTGAATTTTCAGCTAGACGGGCATCCTCTAAAATTAAAGTGTAATAGATTTTATAAATTGCAAAGGAAGGGATGTTTTACTCAAATAGAAGTGAAATTATGAAAATGTTGTCATCAGAAGTAGTGACTGCTATCAGGCTAAATAAAGTAAAAAGTAAATTGGACACGCTTTTAGAGGAATAAAGGATATTGGTGGGTATGATGATATAGCTACATGCTAAGGAAAGCATTAATTCAAAGATGTTTGCCGATTTGGATGCCAAAAAAAATAATGTTTTTCACTGACGCACATCTGGCTGCACTTTTCCCTGGATTACCATGTAGAGAGAACCGACAACTGTTAGGCAAGCAGAAGAAGGTTGGAGTGAATGGACCTCTGTACTTCTTCCAACCTAACCAACTACAAGTACGGAAGTGTACAGCCCTAATAAATGGCTCCAGAGAGGTCAGACTTTTCAAAACAGCATTTTCAGGAATGTCTTCGCAACAAAGAGAACAGGTCTGAGTTTTCTAAGCATATGCAAGTGTTATTTTGAAGAGAAGGCAGGATGTTTCTAATCAGTATTCTTTACTATCCCATTACGAAAGTACTGCTTGTTCAAGGACACACAGGACTGGTCGCAGAACTAGGAACAAAGCACAGAAGTCCCATGATTTTCCTCGCCCTCAGGAAGAGATGTGCAAACCTCTTCAAAATAGGTTTGTCATACAATTTGACTGTAAACCTGGCTCCTAGGAAAGGTCCCTCATAGGGATGTGAATCGTTTTTTGACGATTTAAAATATTGTCCGATATATTTTAAATCGTCAAAAATCGTTAGAGGCGATATTTAATAGGAATTCCCCCAATTTATCGTCAAAAATCGTAAATTGGGGGAAGGGGGAGGGCGGGAAAACCGGCAAACTAAAACATCCCTAAAACCCACCCCGACCCTTTAAAATAAATCCCCCACCCTCCCGAACCACCCCAAAATGTCTTAAATTACCTGGGGTCCAGTGGGGGGGTCCCGTTGTGATCTTCCACTCTCGGGCGTCGGGCGCGTTGATAGAAAATGGCGTCGGCGCCATTTTGGTTCCTGTTCCCCGACGTCACGAGCATAGGAGATCACTCCTGGACCCCCGCTGGACCCCCAGGGACTTTTGGCCAGCTTGGGGGGGCCTCCTGACCCACACAAGACTTGCCAAAATCCAGCGGGGGTCCAAAAACGACCTCCTGCACTCGAATCGTGTTGCCGTACGACCGGCACCATTTTGCTGTACGGCAATATGACCATATGGCCGGCACCATTTTGCTTTGCTCCCGGACCCCCGCTGGACCCCCAGGGGGGTCCAGCAGGGGTCCGGGAGTGATCTCCTACGCTCGTGACGTCGGGGAACAGGAACCAAAATGGTGCCGGTGCTACCTTTGCCCTGTCATATGACAGGGCAAAGGTAGCGCCGGCACCAGTTTCTATCAATGCGCCCGACGCCTGAGAGTGGAAGATCACAACGGGACCCCCCCCACTGGACCCAAGGTAATTTAAGACATTTTGGGGGGGGGTTCGGGAGGGTGGGGGATTTATTTTAAAGGGTCGGAGTGGGTTTTAGGGATGTTTTAGTGTGCCGGTTTTCCCGCCCTCCCCCGATTTACGATTTACACGATATTTATAAAAACAAAACTGCGACGATCCGATTCCCTCCCCCCCCAGCCGAAATCGATCGTTAAGATGATCGATCACACGATACACATCTCTAGTCCCTCACACATCAGGGACTACCCGGGTTGAGGACCAGATGGTAGAAATGATAAGAGGCTTTAAACCAAGAAAAGTCAAGCACAGTTTGCCCGTTTCCTGACTAGGTTCTTTTACTTTGTACAGGCAAGCTTACCCAGTAATAGCTCTCCAAAAGGTTGAGTTGATAAGTAGGGTTTAAACAAAATAGTAAAGAAATAAAATAAAAAAGAATGACTTTCGTTTTAGGAAAGGCTACATTTTTTAAACATTTTTTCCTTTTTAACTTTTGATACATTTCATTCAGGTTTTAAAAATTCAGCCAGTTTCAAAAGCATTATCAATAGTTTCTACAGTATAATATCAGATAAATAATTTAACTAATTTTCTTCAAAATGTATTCTATGACAGTAACTTTAAAACAAGCATGCAAGCACCCATACACTCGTATATGGGTGCGCGAGCAGACATACGCTGGAATTTTAAATCATGTGCACAGATGAGCGCATATGATTTAAAATGTGCCTACCGTGCATAAGTGTGAAACAAATGGATAAAACACAAATAAGTATATTTTCAGTTCATTTGTGGACCTCCTAAATAAATGTCAGGATCCCATGAATGAGAAGAAAATTTTTGTCTCATTTGTTTATGTTTCACGTTCAAGTCTTTGGCCCATTGAAGCCCATGCCTGTGCTGTGAACAAATAAAAAGATGTAGGTAACTATTGCAACCTACTCTTACCTGTGTGACCTCACAGCCTTGTCAAAGCTAGGCAGGACAAATTAGCAAGGAAACCACAGAAAGGAAAAATGACACCGCAGCATTTTTTTTAACTAGCCCATCAGGATAAAGTGACGCTGGCCTACTCCCACTGTATACTATAAGCATGTGAAAGATGCTCTCTGTTTCCTGTCTAGCAGTCAATAGAGAAGGACTTGATTGGAGAAACCTTCTCAGATAAAAAAAAATTGCTAGAAAACTTTGGATTTGGCACTTGTAAAGGACTACTTCTGATCTTCTCTCTGCTTCAACATTCTCACTCACTGTGCCAGAAAGACAGAGGCAGTAGCACTGTTCTTTTATTTTTCTCTTCACTGGGAGATGATCAGGGTAGGAGATAGTGTGGAGATTGTTGCAGTACTAGGAGGGAGCACTGGATGGCCAGCGCCATCTTTAAAAATGGTGCGGGCCATCCAGTGCTCCTACCATGTGACAGGGGCCGGCCAATGGCATGGATACCCTGTCACATGGTAAGGGCAAAGGCCATCGGCGCCATTTTGATTAGTGGCAGCCGATGCCCCGAGAGCGGGAGATCGCTCCCGGGACTCCCACTGGACCACCAGGTACCTGTAAAATGTTTTTGGGGTGGTCGGGAGGGTGGGGGAAGCAAAGGGTTTAGTTTTAAAGGGTCGGGGTGGGTTTAGGGGTTATTTTTGTGTGCTGTTTTTCCCGCCCTCCCCCAAAATGATAAGAGAACCTCCACAATCAATATCGTGGGGTTTTCCTATCGTTTTGGGGGAGCCCCCGATTTCTGACAATTTTGAAAATATCATCCGATATTTTCAATCGTCCGAAGCCCGATTCACATCCCTAAAAACCAGCAGTACATTTTCTACATTGGTTACTGCTTTTGAGGCATTAGAAGCAATATTTTCAACAACTATTCTGAGGAAGAATCTTATCTGGGATTTCATAAATCAGAAATTGAAGAGCTAGTAGCTGAAGAAAATTTGGAAAGATTAGTCAGTACTGTCTTAGGTTCCAGTGTGGTGATGGAGGAGATATATGATTATACAGTGATGAGAGCATCCCCCCAGGGAGAATAAGCAACACAGGTAGAGAACATGAGTAATGCCCCTTACATTTTTTTCTGTGGGTTCACCCTCATCCTCAATTCAAGTACCATCAGAAGTCTCCAAGGATGCAGAGAAGAGACTGAAAAGACATCCCTGATATGGAATCACTTTAAAATGAGAGAGCACCCATAATTTTGCTAAGTAAATTCACAGCAGTGAGACCATCAATTGAGAGAAGCAAGTGAGGCATCTGATAAATACTGGTATGCATCATCTGAAGCAGCAACTCACAAAAGAGGAAATAGGTGGAATTACATAGCACTGTCCTGGAGCAAGAGGCAGGCAGCATCCAAAACAGTAACAAGGAGCAATAGGGAAAATATTGTTCTTTATGACCAGACTGTGCAAGTAGTGGAGAATATGGGCTTTAAGCATCTGCTGTATGTGTTAGCCCCCAATTAATAAATACCCTTGAAGGACTACCTTTAATAGGCATGGTATCCCCACCCAGTATAACCAATGGCTAAGTTGCATCCAGGTGCAGCTAGCTAAGACAAAGGAAAGTAGCATGCATTTCACCAGTGAGATCTGGCCCTTCAGAAACACTGTGCATGCTGAGATCTCACTGATGGCTCACTGCTGTCACCTGGCTGAGGCAGGGGCAGTTTGCAGCTCTAGTGGAAACAGAGCATCATGGTGCAAGTGAGCTGTGCTGCACACACAGGTAATAGATAACCCCCATACCTCATGCAATGTGCTATCAGCCATAAGAAAGATGCTAGAGGGTTGGCAACTAGATCTGAGAAGAAGGTATCTTCATGCAAGTATCTTAGTGACAGACTTTGGTGGAAATATGACAGGGGCAGTAGAAGAATGAGGTTTTCAGGGTATCTGTTGCTTTGCACACTTGCCACACCTGGCAGTGAAGGATGCTCTGGGAATGGGACCCAAGCACCATGGGAATATATTCCTGAATGACCTGATAAAGAACTTCAGGAAAATAGCAGGCCATTTCCATGGAAGCGTGAAGGGTGGATAGCTTCTCTATGAGAAGAAGGAAGAACTTGGGATGCCTCATAAGCATCAGATGCAAGGTGCTGGCACCCACTGGAACTCCACCTATATGATGCTGTAGAGTTTAGTGGAGCAGAAGTACCCCTTCATAATCTGTCTCTGGAAACAGAGATAGGTGTGGATCGCTCCCTGGGGTGTTATGATTGGGTAGTTATGTGGCAGCTTCTACAAATCCTGAAGTGCTCCAGGGATACCACAGATGATCTAAGTTCCAGAAGTGCCACCTGGGTGGGGTCATCCTTATAGTAAATATGCTGGAGGGAAAATTAGGGGGTTTCCAATGAGCAAGAGAGAATGGAAGCGGAAGTGTTTATTTATTTATTTACAGCAATTTATTAGGGATGTGCATGGTTTTTTTTTTTTTTCATTTTTCATGCTCAGTATGAGGTGAATTTTAAAAGCCTGGCACACACGTTAATTAGGGGATGCAAGAATAAGTCGAGCTTGCACATGCTGAGAGAATTTTAAAAGCCACCCATATACTCGCGTATCTCCTGCAGCATGCACATCTCCAAAAAGGGGCAGGGCATGGGCATGGTGTGGGTGGAGCATAGGCATTTCAAGGCATGAATCAGAAATGTGCATGTAAATACTAACACACATCAGCATGCACCGAGGTCCCATGCTGCGTAACTTTACTTCTGCTCTGGATGACGTGTAAATTAAAAATTAAATAAAACTAGGCAGATATGATGGGTTTTAAGGGTTGGGGGGGGGGAGTGAAGGTTGTTAAACTAAGAGGATTTGGAGGACCTCTCTCTTAAGTGGGTGAACTGGGGATGAACCTGTAAAACTGGGAATGGTGTCCGTGTGCATCCCTTTTAAAATTCCCTGATTTACACGATGGTAGCAGGATTTGCATGCACATGTGCAGACCCATTTAAAATTCTGTGCACATATATGTGCGGAACGACTATTTTATAAAATGTGTGCATATGTTATAAAATGTCCATGTCCCTGGGTGTGGCTCGATGTATGCACGCAAAAGTGTACCAGCGTGCCGGTTTGAAAGTTACTGTCTAAGAAAATAACTTTCAGAACTGCTCGTGTGCGCTCATATACATGTGTGTATGGGTGCATGTGAATTTTCTACAGTATTTTATAACCTGCATGCAAATGTATGCACAAAGATTATAAAATACAAGTACATATATGGACACATATGCTCGCTTACGTAAAAATCGCAAACCATGCAAGTTTGGACATACACTGAAAAGAAGTGGTATTTATCTGGATAATCTCCAATTTACATTGCTATGTAGTGTCCCTTAGCCAGATAAGTCCAAAAAGTGCTACTCATCTGTCTAAATAGCACCTTTCCAACTTATCCGGGTATGATAGCCATATTAGTCTAATACAAAAGGGCTACTTACAGGTCGATACAGTAACGTGCGGTTGAAGATTTCCCGTCTGTAACGTGCTGGGAGCGCACAATACAGACGAGTAAGGCCATCCAGCGATACAGTCTCCAGTTTCACGCGTCCTTAGCGCTTCCTAAAATAGACACATAACCCTTTCCGCACCCAGCATGTAGATGATGTGTAAATGAACGAATTAGCTGTATAATGAAGGAATTAGCTATTCCCCTCCGATACTGTAACGGGCGCTGATATTATCTCCTTAGTAACCTGCTGTTTTGCCGCGGCCTTAACGTGTTAGTTTACCGCCTCCCCCTAGTAGGTCTTAGGACTGTGAGTCTTGTAGCAAACCCATCGACACCACTTAAAATACTGAAACACAATAAAACACAATAAAAAAAAAAGCGATACAGAGATGATCGAGAAAATGTAATGCTGTGGGACACATAAAAACCTGTCAGAAAAAAAAATAAAAATTTTTAAATACCTGTCGGAGGGCCGTGTGGGTCCAGGTGGGCGGCGGCGGGAGCCGGGGAGCGAGTGGTCGCGTGTAAAATCTAGGCCGCGGGCGGGTGGGCGCCTGTTCCAAGCGGCGGCGGCGGCGGCGGCAGGGGCGGGTGGACGCGCGATAGTCTCAGACGGGCGGCGGGATCCGGGCAGAGGGAGCCAGCGGCGAAAACGGCCTCCGGCTCCCTCTGCCTGGATGAATGCACGGCAGTGAAGGAATGGCCGTGCGATTTCAGCGCTCAAGGCAGTCACATGCTGTGACTGCCTTGAGCGCTGAAATCGCACGGCCATTCATCCAGGCAGAGGGAGCCTCTGCCTGGTTGAATGCACGGCCCCCGCCGGAATGGATGCCCGTGCGATTTCGGTAGTCACGTCATCCAGGCAGAGGGAGCCTCTGCCTGGTTGAATGCACGGCCCCCGCCGGAATGAATGCCCGTGCGATTTCGGCACGGGCATTCATTCCGGCGGGGGCCGTGCATTCAACCAGGCAGAGGCTCCCTCTGCCTGATGAATGGCCGTGCGATTTCAGCGCTCACTGCCTTGAGCGCTGACATCGCACGGCCATTCCTTCACTGCCGTGCATTCATCCAGGCAGGCCGGCTCCCTCTGCCTGGATGAATGGCCGTGCGATTTCAGCGCTCAAGGCAGTCACGGCATGTGACTGCCTTGAGCGCTGAAATCGCACGGAGAGGAGAGGGGAGAAGGGACGGAGAGGAGAATCGCACGGAGAGGAGGGGAGGGGAGGATCGCACGGAGAGGAGAATCGCACGGAGAGGAGGGGAGGGGAGGTTCGCACGGAGGAGAATCGCACGGAGAGGAGAAGGGACTACCGTAGCAGGCCCGAGCCTTGCTACTTTTTCGGTTTTTTGTTTTGTTTTTTTTGCTTCGGGAGGAGGGGACCGGACGGGGCTGCAGGAGACCGGACGGGCTGCACCGGAGACCGGACGGGGCCAGGGCAGGTAAGCGGGGGCTGGGGGAAAGTTTGCTGAGCATCGGGGAACATCTGGTACCTGTCATTTCAAATGTCATTTGAAATGACATTTGAAATAACAGATACCAGCGCGGCCGTGAAGCGTTAGGCCCGCGAACCCAGGATACTGTATAGGCGCTCTATACAGTAAAATGGGTTGCGTGGTCCTAACGCTTGCCTAAGGCTTCGCAGCTGCGGCATGCATTTGCATGCAATTAGAAGAGAGTATCGGGCGCTAAGTGAAGAGAACTGTGCGTGCGGGGAGGAAGGGTGCGCCTGACACTGCCGCACTGTTTCTACCGCGGCCTTACAGTATCGAGCTGTTAGTTGGATGAAGTCAAATTTGTCCGGCTAAGGTGCAGCAAAGAGGCTACTTAGCTGCATAAATCGAAATTTAGCCAGATAAGTGTGTGAAAATGATATACATGTGATTTAAGGGGATAAATGAATAGATTTACTTCGTGTCAATTAGATGCATTTACTCCCCGTAAATTAGCTTTTACATCATGGGATTTTATAACATGCGCGCGACAGTGACAATATCAGTTTTACTAATTAGTCAACCAGTTCGCCCAGTCCATCTGCATCTCATGAAGACCCTCCTGGCTCTTCAGCATGAAGTTCCACCCAGTCAATTTTTAACATTTGAGATATTTACTATCACTTACACCCAAAACTGAGCAACAGTAAATATACACAAATAAAAGATTTAACACGCGTCACTTTGGCAGGTTGTAAATAGCAACTTGTGCACGTAAATGTTGGCCCCTCTCCAGAACACCCTGACCCACCCATTTTTTACACACACATATATTGCAGTTTTTAAAATAGTATATCCTCAAGTATGTGCTATTTTATGTGCGTACATGCTATTTTATACGTGAATCTTTTGAAAATTAACCTAGTACAATAAAACATAAAATATCAAATAAATACATGAAATGAAACAACAATAAATCATATCAGTGCAAAAGTAAGAATGCTTTCTTAAATAAAAAGACCTTTTAAAAGCTTCATGAAGAGTTTGTACTCAGAAAGTTGGTGCAACTCAATTGGGAGACTATTCCAAAGTGATGGTGCTATATTCAAAAAAGCATGCCGACTAGTCACCTGAAGAAATGCAACTTTTGCACTAGGAATGGAAAGTAATTGTTGACTGACTGAGCATAAAGTAGGGTGATAGCTTGCAAGCAACCCCTTTAAATAATCAAGACCTTCATCATAAGAAAAGAGTCAAAACCTTAAGGTTTGCTCTTTGTTCAATTGGAAGCCAATAAAAGTCCTATAAAACAGGGTTGATATGTTCATGAAGAAGACAGCCAGACGCCAGCTGAGCAGCAGCAGTCATTAACATGTGCAGAGCATGTGGATAGCATCTGGGCAAGCCTATATAAAGTGTGCTACAGAAGTAAAAATGGAGAAAACAAATGCTTGAATCACAAATTCAGAATCAGTTTTACCATGAAAGCATTTCAAATGACGCAACTTACGAAGCTGAAAAAATCCAGCTTTAACCACATCATGCAATTTAGATTGAAAATTGAAAACTAAATGAATTTGAATTCCATGATCATAAACCACTTCAGATGAAGAGACAAGTGAACCATATAAATGTAAAGACAAGGGGGGGGTGGGAATAATAAAAATTGGATATGTGAATGATAAGAACAGTTTTGGCAATATTTAATAATAAGCTGCTATTTTGCATCTACTAATTCACAACATCCACTGTATTAGTAATAGATTTAACAACTTCATCTATAGAATGGGAACAGGAGCTGTATGTCATCTGCATAAAGACTGAAAAAAGAATCCCCAGCTCTTCCAGCTGATGATAGAGTGGGTACAAGTAAATATGAAACAAGTCCATATTGTAAGTATGTGGGTGTAGTTGGAATTAGAGTTTACACTGATTGAGAACTCCACAGAACTCATTTCTTGTTCTGGCACATTTTTCTAGGAATGACATTTGAGCTCCTGGTGTAGGTGGACAGCCAGGGATGACTATTGAGTTTGGAGAAGGTTAGGCCACTGCAGGGTATTATTCATGGTTCACTCAGTCCTAAGACTGGGATATGGCCATCCCAGGCTATAACTTATTAAGGAAGGACAGAAAAGAAGAAGGAGTAGTTCTGTATGTCAAAAACAATATCCAATCAACTGAAAAGCAAGGGATGTGGGGTAGATAAGAAGCATTATAGGTTGTCCTAAAAAAAAGAGATGGTGCTTCCATTTGCATCAGTGTGGTCTTCAGGCCTCCAATTCAAGCAGAAGAAATAGACAGAGATCTTGTTAAAGATATCTAAAAGATGGGAACAAAAGAAAAAGTGTTGCTTGGAGATTTTAATCTGCTGGATATGGATTGGAGAATCCTTTCTGCAGAATCTACAAGAGGAAGAGAGATAGTGGATGTCCTTTAAGGGGCTCTGCTCAAACAAATGGTAATGTACTGAGATTGGTGGAACCGAGTAATAGAAACCATGGGAAAAAACAAATAAATAAATAAATGATGGAACCCACAAAGGAAGGTGTGATACTCGACCTAGTGCTCACAAATAGGGTTAATGTCTCTATTGACCATGTCTGGGTAGGTGCCCTCCTGAGCACCAGTGGTCATCAGATGGTATGGTTTGATATCACAAAAAAGATACAAAGAAGACACACGAAGATCCAAGTTTTGAATTTCACTAATACAAAATTTTCCAAAATGTAGATGTTCCTGGAGGAAGAACTAGAAGACTGGAAAAAAATGGGTGAGGTGGAACAGTGGACCAAATTAAAAGGAGCTATTACAAAGGCAACAAATCTATATGTTAGAAAAGTAAACAAAAGTAAGAGGAAAAAGAAATTGATCTGGTTCTCAAAGGAGGTGGCTGAAAAAATAAAGGCAAAAAGAACAACATTCAGGAACTACAAAAAATCCAGAACTACAAAAAAATCCCAAAAAGAGGAACACAGGGAAGAATACCTGGTGAAACTGAGGGAGATGAAAATACAAAAGCAAAAGATCAAGTGGAAGAAAGGAAGGATTGCCAAAGAGGTAAAGAGAAGTGACAAAACATTTTTCAGATATATCAGGGAAAAAAGGAAGGCCCAAAGTGATATAGTGAAATTGTAAGGTGACAAGGAAAGATGTGTAGACAGAGATGAAGAAATGGCAGGAATATTAAACAAATACTTCAGTTCGGTGTTCACTACAGAAGACCCTGGTCAAGAACCATTGATGGTTGACAAGACTGTAGATGGGGCATGGGGTAGGTAAAACTGTTTACAGAAAAGAATATATGGGAAGAGCTAGGAAAACTGAAAGTGGACAAGGCCATGGGGCCAGATGAAGTACATCCTAGAATTCTGAGGGAGCTCAGAGACATGTTGGTGGGTTTGCTGAAAGCCCTGTTCAATAGATCCCTGGAAACTGTTGTGGTGCCGTGAGTTTGGAGAAAAGTGGTTGTGGTCCTGCTTCACAATGACGGTAGCAGAGAGGAGGCTGGAAACTGCAGGCCAGTTAGCCTCACCTCGGTGGTTGGAAAGTTAATAGAGACTCTGCTGAAGGAAAGGAGGTGTGCTTTGTTTTTATTTCATGCCTGTTTCATTTTCAGATTGGGGGTGGGCCATTTCGATCCACCACTGGATCTTTATTTTCAGCAAAATTTTGTTTGAAAAAGAAACACCCCATAACTTACTCCAACCCTTCCCCCATAGGGATGTGCAGCAGGGATGGATTCGTCCCATTTGGGATTCAGATTCGTAGGGGCCCAAATCCGTTGCATCCATTCTCAGGGGCCCCCGATCCATTCATATGTCAAAAATACATTCATTCTCCCCAAAAAAACCCCATCCCAACCCTTTAAAGTTATTTATCTACAATCCCCACCCTCCTGACCTCCTCAAGACTTGCCAAAAGTACCTGGTGGTCCAGCGGGGTTTCTGCAGCCATCTCCTGAATATTGACAGACTGTCGGCTGTCAATATTCAAAATGGCACCGATAGCCCCTTTGACATAGTAAGGGCATAGTAATTGCTCTCTCTGCTAAATTCCTATCGCCTTTTTTTCTGCACCCAGTTGTGTACATCCCTGTTTTATTGTAACTGCACACGTTTCTCTCTTCGCACCTGTTAAAGTTTTTATTGTATCTTCATTTTACACCCCCCTTGTTAAATGTAAACCAGCATGATGTGATACCCATCACGAATGCCGGTATAGAAAAACACTAAATAAATAAATAAATAAATAAATAAATAAAGGCTATTGGCACCATCTTGAATACTGGCAGCCGATGACCTGCGTGCAGGAGTTCGCTCCAAGACCCCCACTGGACCACCAGGGACTTTTGGCAAGTCTTGGGGGGGGGGGGGGGGACTCCTGACTTGCCAAAAGTCCCTGGTGGTCAGCGGCGGTCCTGGAGCGATCTCCTGCATTTGGTTCGTCGGCTGCCGGTATTCAAAATGGTGCCAATAGCCTTTGCCCTTACTATGTCACAGGGGCTATCGGCACCATTTTGAATACCGGCAGCCGACAGCCTGTGTGCAAGAGATTGCTCCAGGAACCCTGCTGGACCACCAGTTACTTTTGGCAAGTCATGGGGGGGTCAGGAGGGTGGGGGAGCCTATTCATTGGTGATCCATTGTATTCGTGGAGGTTCACCATATTTTTCAGAACCCCCACGAATACAATGAATATGGCATATACATTGAGGATTCAGAATACATTGAAAACAAATGCACACCCCTATTCCCCCATGCTCCTGACTCCCTCATGGGTGGCCCCTGTCCCATGATAGGAGAAATGGACAGTCCATGCCATTTTGATTACTGGCAGCCAACAGTCTGGGAGTGGGAGATCGCTCCTGGGCCTCCCGCTGGACCACCAGGGACTTTGGGTGAGTCTTCAGGGAGTTGGAAGAGTGGGAAAACTTATATTTAATGAAACTGGAAGGTTTGGGGCAGGTTTTGGGGTGGTTATTTTTCTTTAGGTGCACACTCCCCAATACAAAAATGGTAGGAAAACCACATGAAATTTTGTGAATTTCCTATCATTTTTTTTTTGCTTCCTGAAATGCAATGAAATAGGAAACATTGTCTTTATTTCCTATTTCATTGCAAACGACTGCACATCTGTATCATCTGCAATCTGGTGGGTTGCTGGATATGAGGCAGCATGAATTCACCAGGGGAAGGTCCTGTCAGACTAATCTAATTGATTTTTTTTTGATTGAGTGACTAGAGAGTTGGATCAATAAGAGCACTCAATGTAATTTACTTGGATTTCAGCAAAGCTTTTGATACGGTCCCTCATAGAAGGCTCGTGAATAAAATTAGAAGCTTGGGACTCAGTGCCAAGTTGGTAGATTGTTTTACAAACTGGTTGACTAACAGGAGACATCATGTAATGGCAAATGGAAACTACTTTGAAGAGAGAGCAGTGTTAAGTGGAGTGCCACAAGGATCAGTTTTGGGATTACTGTATTTTGCGGTCCATTAGACGCAAAGAAGGATTTAGAGGGGGAAAATAAGAAAAAAAAAATTCTGTCCCCATGACGGGCTGTGTACAGAGCTCCCCCTGGAGCGAATGTAGAGTCTCTCCCTCGTGCGCCGTCCCCTCCTCCTCCTCCCAACTCAGCCCCATCAGTATGGTGGCACAGGTCAAATGCATGAAATATCTAATATATCTAAACAAATGAGAAGGAAATGGCCTTTACTAACTTTGATGCTATGTATCGTCTTTTGCTGGCAGAGCTTCAGCTCCCTGCCAGTCTGCTGTTCCTGGGATGCATCTTACTGCAAAGCTCGGCGTGGCACAGGTCAAACATCAGCTGTTTGAACCGCATGTGCTATGGAGGCCCCTCCAGTTCAAACAGCTCCCTGCTGGTCTGCTGTTCCCGGGGTGCCACGGGGTGCATCTTACTGAGAAGGTCGGTAGCACCCCGGGAACAGCAGACCGGCAGGGAGCTGTTTGAACTGGAGGGGCCTCCGTAGTGCACGCAGTTCAAACAGCTGATGTTTGACCTGCACCATACTGATTGGGCTGAGTTGGGAGGAGGAGGGAGGAGGAGGACGGCGCGTGAGAGGGAGAGATACTACATTCGCTCCATAAGAAGCACAGACATTTTCCCCCCACGTTTGGGGGAAAAAAAAGTGCATCTTATGGAGCGAAAAATATGGTAGTTCTGTTTTATATCTTTGTGATCGAGACTGCAGAAGGGATAGAAGGTAAACATTTATCTATTTGTGGATGATACTAAGATCTGCAACAACGTATATAAATCTGAAGAGTATAGAGAATGAAAAGTGATTTAAGAAAGCTTGAAGAGTGGTTGAAGATTTGACAGCTGGGATTCAATGCCAAGAAATGCAGAGTCATGCATCCGGGGAGCAATAATCCAAGAGATCTGCATGTAATGGGGGGTGAAAGACTAATGTGCATGAACTGGGAGGGGGACCTTGGGGTAAAAGTGTCTGGTGATCTGAAGACAGTGAAGCAATGTGATAAGAAGAATGATGGGCTGTGTAGACAGAGGAATAACCAATAAGAAAAAGGAGGTGATATTACCCTTGTACATGTCCTTGGTGCAGCCTCATGTGGAGTACTGTGTTCAGTTCTGGAGACTGTATCTCAAAAAGGATAGAGATAGGACAGAGGCAGTCCAGAGAAGGGTGACCAAAATGGTGTGGGTTCTGTATCAGAAGACTTAGGAGGAGAGGCTGAAGGATCTAAATATGTAAACCCTGGAAAAAAAGAAGTGCAGGGGAGATATAATGCAGACCTTCAGATACCTGAAAGGTTTTATTGATGAATGAAATTTGAAGCGTTTTCTTTGGAAAGCAAACAATAGAACTAGGGGTCATAAAATGAAACTCCAGGGGGTGCGACTTCAGAATCAGAATCAGGAAATATTTCTTCATGGAGAGGGTGGTAGATGCCTTGAATGCCCTTCCAGAAGAATTGGTGAAGATGAAAACAGTAAACAAATTCAAAAAGGAATGGGATAAACACTGTGGATCCCTAAAGGCCAGAGGTTAAGTGCATAAAGTTAACCTGCATGGAGTGGCAGTTACTACCCTTAACAAAAGCATTGGCATTACTATCCTAAACTAATTCATTTTCTTTTGAATCAACTGCAACATCGTTCTCTGCTTCAGAGGGGGAAAAAAAGGGGAATTGGATTCAAATGACAGCTAGTAGTAGGCCCCGACTTTTACGGTCCAGGGTACAGATATGCAGACGTTAGGGGAAAAAGCGTAGGACTGCTTCTACGTCCGAGCCCAAAAGCATAACATGTTCAAGCAGCATTGATTGAATTATCAAGAAGGCTGATCTCCCCGTAAAAATGTTGCTAGCAGTAAATTTGTTATGGGTTTGTCATTTTCCAAAATTTTCAAGAGCTGTCCTTCTAAATGATGTTAAGGCAAAAAAGGTCTTCAGGGCAACTGCCACCAAATGTTAACTGGTCATGGATAACTAACCCTGCTACAACTACAGCCCACTGTTCACTGGTCATAGGAGGTAACTATTCCACAAAAATCTCAAAACCTTCTTCTCTAACTCTCAGTTCCACAAACTCTAACTCCTTGGGCCTTGTCCGCTGTGAAGCAGACGACCCTCGCACCATCTGGTCAAACCACCTGGGGGATGGCAATGAACATTTGTACAAGTCCACACATCCTTATATTTGAACCTATAACCCATGCTATAAGAGGTGTGGACGAAACTAGGGGGAGCACACCAAAATGCAAAAAAACCCTCTTCTGGAGGCTATACCAGACCAAGGTACAGTAAACCCCAGCAGGCGTGGGTTACATGAAATTTCAAGGAGATTTTTGAAAAGTGTTAATAAAATGGGCCAGAGAATAAATGGGGTTAGGCAGCAATGGCAACACTTTGAGTGGGAGTTACTTCTACTTAAGGCAGGAATAAATACATTTGGCATGCAGAGCTCTTGGAATAGCAGAAATGGTCTGACTGTGTTGCATGAATCAGTACAGAAAGCCATGTCTCTGGGTGGAGTTGAGAGTGTAAAGCATCTATCTATCTATTGTGGTTTCTCCTCTTATGTGACACAAATTTTCATTCAATCTCTCTCTCTCTGTCTAAATCTATACATATATATAGATAGATAGATAGATATAGATAGATAGATATGTTTGTTGGCACTATATATATATATATAAATTGTATATAGAGAGAGGTTCATTTTCAAACTTTTGTCTGGCGAAGTTCAGGACTTAACTGGACTGCTGTATCTGAATAAGTATTTAGATGAATAAAACATACCCAGATAAATCAGAGGTATTTCAGGGGCAGTCTGGGGTGGGACTAAGATATCAGATAGCTTTAGCCATGCCAAAGGTCTGTCATAACTTATCCTAATAACCTTATATAGATAACGTAGGGTTTTTATCTGGGTATTTTCAATGGCGTGGCTTTGCTGCAGAATATCCATTTCGAGTTAATCAGGTCAGTGGATTTTTTTTGTTAACATTCCTAGACAGCCCATGACTGAATATGGACCTCAATGCATATTTTTTAAGCAATGGTGAAATTCAGTAAAAACTGAACATCTGTTATTTGCCTTCTGGAAGCCCAGAAAACTTTGGGTGAATCATGCTCTGGTCTATTATCTCTTCACTTGCAAAACTGCTTAGTTACAGAGATAACATTCAGCAGATCCTTTTATAACACATACTGAGTAATACAAATGGAACTGCAATTCAGATGACCCTGACAGCATACTCTTTGAATTAATAGTTATTCTTTTTTTTTTAGAAAACAAATACATTAACACCTAAAGATTAAAACAGCTATCCATAATTGGCTCCACAGATGCCCTATATGAGAACTAAATTGCTTTCCCTTAGATTAAAGATGTGCCACCTTTTCATGGATGAGCTCGAACCTATTTGATCTGAGTCTGATTTAAGTTCATTGCGAAATCTGGATTTTCCCTAGATCTCCTGAGAAAATTCACCTGGGAAAAATGTTATAAGGGCCGCTTTTTGCCTCCTCTCCGAGTGCTACCACATTATTTCAACCTGTCCAACTGCTCTGTTTTTCTTCCCTCCTTCCCAATGTCATTGCTGTCTTCTCTAGTCCTCTGCCATTGCTTTTTTCCCTCCTCCCGCACCACGCTATGGTCCGTCTTTTCTCCCTGTGATGCTTCATTCTGTCTCCACATTATCTGCTGCTCTTTTCTTTCTTTCTCTTGCCTCTTCAGCTACCACTTTCTCCCCATGCTCGCGCTCTCTCACCTCCACCACCATTGCCACTCTCCTCACCTACCCTAGCTGCCTCTGCCTCCTGCTGACCTCCTCTATGCCCTCTTCCAGCCTTCTCCATGCCATCGCCCTAGATGAGACTAGATGAGAGGAGAAAGTGAGATTGGTTGAGCATAGAGCACGGGGGGAGAGAATCACTGGCAGCATTTGTAGAAAGAGGGTTGAAAGTAGAGCCACAATGGTGAGAAAGGGGGGGGGGGGGAGTACGAAGAGAGAGGAAGTGGTGGCATAAAAGGGGAGCAGTATAAGTGAAGGCCATGAGAGAGAGGAAAAGGAAGAGCAAGAAAAAGCCATGGGAGGGAGCAGGCACAAAGTCAGGAAAGGCAGGGGAGACAGTAATGGACCTGGGGAAGGGGAGAAAAAGAAAGTGATCAGCAGAAGAGTGGAAAGGAGAGGGGGTGGAGCTGGCAGGAGGAAGAAAGAGGGTGGCTTTTCTTTCAAAGAGATTCATTGCACCAGTTTGATATTAAACTTCTACATTTTGTCAAATTAGCTGTGAACCCCCTTTAAAAAAAAAGTTTGCTCATGTCTACCTAAGGCTCACACATCAGAGAGGAAAGTGCCATCATCTGGGGCCAAAAACAAGGAAACCAATATAAGCCCCTGGGCAACCCGGTCTGCTCAGACCTTCACTCTGTCCTTTCCAGGGGTTATTTCTTATAGAAGATCTCGTTTGTTTACTTCTTTGCCATGAATTTATTTCTTAGAGGAGAGAGAAGAAAGATCAGATGCTGCCCAATGGAAACATGACGGATGAAGCCGGCAAATGATACCAGAATGGACCTTTGTCATGGAAATGAAAATGAAAAGCAGATGTTGAAACAGAGTCAGAGGTAAATGTGCCTGCTGTGTGAGGACTGCTAATATTACTGCACAATAGATAGGAACTTTACAAAGAGAAGTGAAGCTAAAAGGGAGAAGAAAGTGTCCATGTAGCCAGTATGCCAGCAGTAGAAATGTTTAATAAAGCAAGCAGCATTTTCAGAAATGAACATAGTTGAATTTGACATTCTAGATGGTTCTGGGTGATAAATGATGTTTAACCATGTAGTAATATAAGGCATTCTTTTTTGCTGAGATGCATGTTTTTAGTATTTCTGGCCGTTTATGCATTTGATCATGTCAACATTTTAGATGGATGCCTTTACTTCTGACTGCGTAAATCTTTTTATAATGTACATTTTGTTGCTTAATGGCCACGCACTAAGGGTGGGCAAACCATGGCTCATGGGCCAGAACCGGGTTTCTCTGCCTTTTTTAGTGGCCAGCCTACCTCTGAGTATTCTCTATTCTCTGTGGCCTGCTGCTGCACTCTCACCATTTTCCAGTAGGGCCACCAACGTCATCAGCAACTGCCTGCTGTTGCGTGCAGCAGCGTGTTATTACGTGCCATTGCTGATAATGTCATGGGACTGCTAGAGGATGGCAGTGACCAGCTGGTGGCACACATTTGTGAGTTTATTGGGGAAAATAGGAAGGTGGAAATAAGACTTGGGAAGACTACTGGGGGATGGCGGTGGAAGACCAGGGAATTAAAAATCATGAAAAGAAATCAAAGAGCTATTTTGTGTTTTGATCACGGGAATTAAAAGTGGAATGGATTATTGGCTCCTCTTATAAACATACTGCTGGTAAATGAAACTATAATAGTTATTTAAATAGGAAACAGTGTACACAGATTTGCATGTATAATAAATCAGAAAGTGCAGAATACTTAACCTGATGGAAGCTGCTTTAGTCTCTTTATCAGGGCCCCCTGCTCCTGCCTCATACAGTTTTGAGAAGGACATCAGCCCAGGCCTTTGGTGACATCAAGAGCTAGTATTGTGGCCGTGGATAAAAAAAAAATGTTTGCCACCCCATCTTATAATGTCCCATGATCTGAGACCTAAAACATTCAGGCTGCAGTCTTCTGGACACATTGCAGCCTTTCATTAGCTTTTAGGGGAAGACCACTATACAAAGAGCTTCAATAATCAAATCATGACAAGATATTTGCTTGAATAATGTTTGTCAGCTCATGATCAGAAAATAATAGTTTGAATCTTCCTATGATGGCATAAAAATGATACTGGAAAAAGTATAAATCTGATTTGACATGTCCAGGCTGCCTAGTAAGAATGTGCATTTGGTTCAAACAAATTTGAAAACAGCAATGAATTAGCCTGTTTGCAGTTAATTTGTTTAAAATGAAATGAATTGGCTTCTCCAAAACAAAAAAAATGTAGTTTTCATTCATTTTCAGCAAAGTATGACAAATAATTTGTACTATTTCAATATTTCAGCTTCCAAGGATAAGTGGGAGCCTAATTTATCCCTCTAAAAATGTCCGGTCAAAAAAAAAAAAAAAGGAGAACTATTTTAATGCAATGCCATTGACATCTATGTCCCTCGGCCAGGCTATCAAAGCTTGGTGGTTGACAGTGCTGAATATATCACTCACAAGTAAAGCAGCAATAATAATGAGTCATTAACTTCATCAAGTCTCTGTGGAAAGTCCATGCAGTCACCAACCTTTCCAGGAGAAAGTACTTTCTGATGTTGTTTGTGAGTCTGCCCTCTTAGGTCATGATATGAGACTCCAAGGGGACAAACTCAGGAACACCATAAATTTAAAAAAATACTTTTTCACAGAAAGGGTGGGGAATGCATGGATTTGCAGCAGAGACTTGATCAAGATAAGGATTTGTTGCTAGTGCACAATATTGCGCAAATACTCCCCAGATGTACAATATTTGTTTAGGCACATTATTACACAATTACCCCTAGATGGATAACAATGCCCAAGAAACAATCAAAGGGAAGAATGCTGTAAAATGCAAGGTCATGGTATGATATAACAACCTCCTTTGATTGCCTCTTGGGCATTATTATCCATCTATGGGGTAATTGTGCAATATTGCTCATAAATTACACGCAAATACACACATAAGTTACACCAATTTCAAAGCGGAATGTGCATAAGTTCGCTTTGAGAATTATCCCACCAAATTTGCCAACACACTTACCTGTTATTTTGTGAGTGCAAAGGTTTGGAGAAAATTTTCATGCATACATGTGAATTTTCAAACATCTGAATGAAATCCAAACCCCTTTCCAAATCCAGCCCCTGGACTGCCTCTGCTCAGTCCAGGTAAATGTATGTGCAAATATGACATAGATGCATAGGTTTACCCACATTTTCCAAAAGGCCATTTCTGTAAAATACTGTTTGCCCACAGAGGTGTTGTTGAAAATTACCCTCCCTAAAAGGAATTTTAAAGGAGATGAGGGTGTACAAACTTCCAGAATCACACACAAATAGTGCATATTATACTCTAGGGGTACGCAGGGATAAAATATGTGTTGTCATTTTTTGGGTGTTTTTGTTTCGTGGAATGCTTGATTTTTTTCATTTATGTCAAAAAAATGTATCAAATATAAAAAAAAACACCAAAAAGAAAAAAAAAGTCAGGACTTCCTGATACCATCACCCATCCCTCTCACCCACCCAGAAAAATGCCAGGATCCAGGATCCCTTCCAGGTCCCCTCTTACCAGGTCAGGTAGGGAGGTCTGGTCTGGTCTGGTCGTTCGGTGAGGCCTAGGTCCAGGCCAAAGCCTGGGCCTTGCGAGGCTGAGGCCACAGTAGGTTGCTGCAACCTCAGCCTTGACCTAGGAAAGATCACTGCCTTGGCCTAGGCCTGAGCCTGGGCCCAGGTCCAACACCGAGACCCGGCACGGATCTGGGTCCTGATACCGGGGCCTCAGCCTGGACCCACGCCCGATGCTGAGGCAAGTCTGGGTCCCAATGCCTGGGCCAAGGCCAGGAACCAGGCACAGGCCCATTGCCACAGCCCAGTGTAGAGAATGGATCCAGACGTAAAGGGCCTTGGCCCATACCCATACCCAGACCCATTGTTGAAGCGCAGCATGAGCCCATACATCAAAATGGCACCATCCACTGAGGTGAATGTGCCGGAGTTAATTAAGTCTGACCTGACCCCAGTGGATGGTGTCAGTTGGCATAGAAGAGCTAAAGAAAGAAGAAGCAGAAGAAGATTTCTGAGGCCTGGCTCCAGGCCTGGGCCTGACCCTGGGCTGAGGCCAAGGGATTGAGGGACATGCCATCTGGGCCTTTGTCGTACACTCGATGGATTGGGTAAGTTCATTTTAATATTTCTTGGGTCTCAGCCAGGGCCCCAGCATCAGCCCAGGCCTAGGTCGAGACCCCAGCATCATGCTTGGGCCTTAGCCACAGCATCTGCTTTGGCTTTTAGCCTATGCCCTAGGCAAGCCCCTGAACAAGGCATTGGCATCGTGCTTGGGCATAGGCAGTGGACCCTGCTTTGGGCCTTGGCCTATGCTCTAGTCAAGGCCCAGGCCTGATGCATTAATTTAAAATGAATGCAACAAATAAGGTTTGTTTCATTTGGGGGACCCCATCTCATTTCCCTAAACCTCTCACAAACTCCACCCCTTCCCCTAATTTTACTGGACGCAATAAGCGGCTATTGCACCTTGGAAAATGTACCTGAGGCAATGGAGGGTAAAGTGACTTGCCCAAGGTCACAAGGAGTAACAGTAGGACTTAAACTCTGGTCTCCTCGTTCATAGCCTGCTGTTCTAACTGTTAGGCTATTCCTCCACATATCTTAATTTGCACATATATAGTCTTTTTTTTTACTTATTCACCTATCTTACATAGCAGGATACATCTTAACAGCTCTACTTAGCTGGATAAGTTGCCACAGCACTACTTAGCTGGATATTTGTTGCCACTTAGCTGGATAAATCAACATTTATGTGGGCATGTTTAAAATACATGCCGCATATTGTTTGATTCATGAACATTTTGTTGGTTAGACTTACATGTATTTTATATAGTGTGTGCACATTTGTGCACACAATAAAACATATGTGGAGTGCGTGTACATATCCATATATCTGTGTATATTGACACACTTGTGCATGTTTTAAAGTTACCCTCCCTATATATACTGTTACTGTCTCTATCATATTTCCATTGCCTCTCTTCTGAAATAGGGTAATACATATTTAGATTCTTCATTCTAATTACAAACAGCTTTTGGTATATTCCTGAACCATTTTGATAGTCTTTCTCTGGACCACTTCTATCCTCTCTATATCCCTTGAATGCTGAGTGATCCTCAAGCTTCAATCATCCATGAACCCACACAAACAACACAGGAGAGGCAAATTATAAATTGAACATCTACAACATACACATAATGTACATGCGCTATTCCAGGATCCTAAAAAAGAGTGTGTTTCCAAATGGCTGATGATAACTCTCAAAAGCAACAGTACCTGAATGTAATCCCCTTTGAAGTGCCAAAATGCGGAATATAATATAAACAAAATAAATGTGTATTATGTTAGTCCAATAATAAGGTATCATCTATACCTTATTCACTGTCCAAATGGCTAAATGCTTTTGTTTAATTCTGGGTTGGGTTTTTTTTTTATAAATAATAGTTATTTTTCATATGCTGTGGGGTAGATTTTCAAAAGACTTATCTAACTTTTTCTATTTAGTTAAACATTCCTTCCTCTGACTGGATAAATTTGTGTGAATAAAACCACAAGGTGAACATTTTTAAATAATCAGAAAAGGGGTGGAGCCAGAAGCATTCTTTCAGTGGTTAAAGTGGATTTACAGAGGTAACTGGCTAAATTTACCTTCTTTATCTTGTCCATTCAAATAGTAGTCCTAAATCTAACTAAAAAAAAATATAATATTCAGCCACTGGCCAGCTTGCAAAGTTAGCCAGATAAACTTGTCTGGCTAACTTTGGGGGCATATTCAACTGCACAGCCACATTACTAAATATGCCTATATTAACATTAGCTGGAAAACTTTATCCAGCGGACTTTAGGGTAACTCCGTGGCATGACCAGAGTTAGCCAGATAACTTATCCAGCTGACTCTGAATATTGTAATTAGCCAAATAATTTAACTCCATCCCAGATTGCCCCAGAGCTCCCCTATGGCTAAAGTTTAGATAATGAGTAATCCAGCTAAACTTTAGCCACATAAGTGGCAAAAATATTCATTGTAACATATCATAGTAATATAGTAATAATCATGGCAGAAAAGGACCAAATGGTCCATCCAGTCTGCCCTGCAAGCTTCTTATGGTAGGATCTGCACACCATGCAGGTTACCCCATGTTTCTCTTAGGTATAGCAAATGCAGTTCCGTTCACTTATTCCCATGCCTTATGATAACCCATAAAAAATGTACTGCTGTCAAAGCAGAGTGATGTTGTAGTTGTGTCAAAGCATCAAGGCTTATTGGTTAAGGGTAGTAATCCCTTGCCTTCTATTAAGGGTCGTAATTGCTTCTCCATGCAGGTTACCCCCATGATTACCAGTTCCCCAGACCATAAAAGTTGGGGCCCTTGTTGGTTTGCTGTCTGAATCCAACTCCCCATTACCCCTGCTGTTGAAGCAGAGAACAATGTTGCAATATCAAGGCTTATTGGTTAAGGGTAGTAACCGCCGCACCAGCAAGTTACCCCCATGCACTCTTTTCTTCATTTCCATCCTCTACCCTTTAGAGATCCACAGTGTTTATCCCATGCTAAATTGAATTCTTTGACTGTTTTTGTCTTCACCACCTCCTCCGGAAGGGCATTCCAAGCATTTACCACCCTCTCCATGAAGAAATGTTTTCTGATGTCAGTTCTGAGTCATCCCGCCTACAGTTTCATTTTCTGACCCCTAGTTCTACTGCTTTCTTACCATGACAAGAGGTTTGAAGTTCATGCATCATCAAAACATTTCAGGTCTCTGAAGGTCTGTATCATATCTTCCCTTCACCTCCTCTGCCAGGGTATATAATTTAGATCCTTCAGCCTTTTCCGATACTGAATATCCGCCTAAACATAACTGGGTAAAATCAACTGCTTATATTACCCTCTCATCAGGTTTTTAAATAGTTATAACTAGAGGTTAAAATATAAAACAAGAGGGTAAAGTAATTTATTTTTATTGACCTGAGTCCTGGGGCTGAAAGAAAACGTTGCTGTGATGTGGTGTGTTTTCTCTTTCTCTCCCTGAGTATGTGGCTACCTGGGGGGAGGAGACTGTACTACCCTCAAATTGAAGGAAACTCTGAAGCTATGTGACAGGTTTCTCTAAGTGCAGGCAGTGACAGGCTGCATAGATAAAGAAAAACAGCAGCATTGTGTTACAGGGACGTGCAGGGGAAAAATGTTCGTTTTCAGTTTTGGTTCATTTTCTGGAGTTTTTTTCCCTACAAATTTTGGTTCGTGGATTGCTTGATTTGTGTAAGGCAACAACATTTGTTTGAAAGGCATGTGGTTCAGGTAGAATTGTGAGAGATATTAAGTTTAACCTGGATGAATTATCTCTATAATATATAGTATTGTCTTATCAATTCTCATCCAGCAACATCCACTGGATCAACACCATTCAAAGTGGTTTATGGACGACTACCACTGCCAATACTGCCACTTCCATTATCAGTGTCATCCCCGGCAGCTCAATCTACTGCCAAAGATATTCAACAACTATGGACTCAGACAAAAGAGATACTTCTTAAAGCAGGACTTTGAGCTAAAAAGGGATACGATGCTCACCACTGCAAGGCTCCAGAGTTTCAGCTTGGTGATAAAGTCTGGCTATCTACTAAGCACTTGAGACTTAAACTACCTTCAGCTCGTTTCGCTCCTCGCTTCGTTGGACCATTTCCCATTCTCCGATGATTGGGCAACATCACCTATAGTCTGAAGCTACCATCTACATTGAAGATCCACTACGCATTCCACGTCTCACTATTGAAGTCATTGATCCTTAGTGAGTTCTCCAACAAGACACCAGAAGCTACACCAATAGATGCAGAAGAAGACATTGAATATAAAGTAGACGCTATTCTCGATGTGAGAAAAAAAGGCAGAGTATGGGAATATCTTCTATCTTGTGAAGGCTATGGACCTGAAGAAAATTCTTGGACTCCATTGGCCAATATACTGGATAAAGAGATGCTACAAGACTTCCATAGATTGCATCCTCAAAAACCAAGACCTGGTAGGAAACATCGTGGATGCCCTTTGAAGGCGTCCGTCGGTGCTAGACGGCTTTGCCCAAATTGCTTCACCTTATTCAAGGCTCCTCCCACTTACCTAGGAAAGATGGCTACCATCGCTTCTACAAGTCGACCTCTCTGGCGTCCCCAGAATGACTATGGTGCTGCCTCCCACCATGCTCCTCCCAGGTACCTACTAGGGTACAAACGTGTCACCCACGTCTTTATGCAACCCTTGGCGCGAACCTCAGGGGCATTCCCCCATACTGACATCATGCTATCCGGGTATATAACATCTTCTATTTTGCTAACTCGTTGAGTTAGCAAGGACTTGAACAAGGACTCAAATCCGTTCCTGTCTACGCTACTCTGCCGCTTCTGTGCTGCCACTGGAAGCTTTCTCTCTGCCCTTCGGGGTAACTGCTAACCTGGGGACCCTCTGCTTTATTTCAGGTGCCTTACAGGGAACAGTACTCACTCCTCGAGGGCCTGCTCTCCCTGCCTCGGTATCTGCACTCACTTCTACAACCTGATGGAATCGCCTATCTACAGCAAACACCTAATGAGTACACCAACTCTCAGTCTATCTCATTCACAGTACTTCCTTGCTGGGAAACCTGCTTTGGAACCTCTCAATATCAACGGGGTGAGAAGGGCTCCCTCTGCTGAGGTCCCTGAGACTGCAACTACAAGACTGCGTCACTACTGCCACCTCTGGTGGAACTCTTCAAAGCTGTCTAGTAAAGAATTAACTGTGTTTGTGCATTCTGAGTCTAGCCTAGAACTTTGGCTCCCCATGGGGCTCCTCCCCGTGGACATGGTCATCTGCCCCAGTACCCAAGGATCCACCCAAACACTGCTCATTCATAACACTAATTCTGCTTTAAGGTGAGCCAACTCCTTTTTCATGGAAGAGAGTTCTGAACAAATGGGGCAAGCTCTAAGTTTCCAGATGATTTGCCTGAAGATAAAGGCTAGAGATGTGCATTTGTTGTGAACGAATGAGCAATCCACAACGTATAGGTCCCTATTCATTGCATTTGTGGGTTCGCGAAACATATGGCGAGCCCCCATGAATGCAACGAATCCTGAATGAATAAACCCCCCTCCCTCCTGACCCCCCTAAGACTTGCCTAAAGTCCCTGGTGGTCCAGCAGAGGTCCTGGATCAATCTCCTGCACTCGCACCGTCGGCTGCTGGTATTCAAAATGGTGCCGATAGCCTTTGACCTTACTATGTCACAGGGGCTACTGGTGCCATTGGTCGGCCCCTGTCACATGGTAGGAGCATACCCTGGGGTGGGTGGGTAGGGTGGAAGGGAATTAAACAGCTACTATAATTTTAGCTTACATGGTGGAGTTGTAGGGATTTTGTAGGATCCTCTATATACTTAAGTGAGAAGTGTTTGTTTTTTTTTGTATAAATCCTTTCTTTTAGCACTGCTAACAATCATTATCAATATTCCACACTTCCTACCCTTCAGTGCTGCAGTCTGAGCAATCCCCTCAAAGACAAACCAGCAATGCAAATAAACACAAAACCTTTTGGCTATATTACAGAGATTTAAAAGCTGTGATGTGCAAAAGGCTCGTAACTGTATTCCCAGCAGTGCCATTTCTAAGTGGTGACAGATGTTTGTTAGGTAAAAATGCCAGTATCATACAAGTGCTCAAATAAAACTAATTCATGGCACAAGGGCATTCAAGTTGTTCAAATCTATTATTCAGCAAAATGTGAGAAATTTGGCAATGCAGCCATGATTGGAAATTGGAATTAATAGGTAAGAACAATTAACACCAGTGTACAAAAATGCTTTTCACCAAAAATCAAGAAAAACAGTTACTTTAGTCATGTTTCTGGAAATGATGTATTGCCAATGTGTTTCCTTTTTGAGGCTGGTACCTTGTGGCACAGAGAAGGTTGTCTCTTGATGAAAAATGACATCCATGCATGCACTTGCACATTGTGCTTTTGTTCCAGTAAGCAAGGAAAACCTTTTAAATTCTCCTCTTCAGGCACAACCTGTCAAAGTCATTCTTCTGTATCTGACAAAGCACAGCTCTAGAGAAAAACATGCACTGCCCATGCCTTGGCAGCAATGCTGTTAGGTCTCCTGACTTATTGCTGGTCATGTGTACAGTACCTGTTTGTTCAGTCTGAAAAAACTGTGTATTCTGGCTTCAACCCAACAGTGCCACAGTACTTTCCTGGAGCTTGCATTGCACCAAGTCAGCACGAGCTAAGCAGTGCCTCTTGTCAATCATCCAGAAGAGGCACTGACTTTAGAAAAGGCGGCTGAGGCGCAGTGTAGCAGGCCTGCACGGCTACTCACTGAAACTCACAGAAGTATGACAATAGGAGGAGGCTTAGGAACTGAATCTGGTTTTACAGGACTAATTGATCCCTTCCTGATCTTTCACTACAGCCTAGATGGACTTGCAGTTTTGTATTCCTCATGGAAATCAGATGCACAAATCCATGCAGGCAGCGCAGCAAAGCCTGATCAGCCTGTCCTGAAAAAAGAGAGCCCACTTTCTTTCTAACCCTAGGATGGAAGATGTCATGATGAAAGAGAAGGGCTGCAAACTGATCCGGGCAATCAAAAAAAAAAAAGAAAAAGGTGATATTTTGGAAAAGAAGACTTGGCTTTACCTTGCTTTTTATGAAGAAGTTATTTGAACCTTGGAGTGAAACCAGGAAGTGAAAGGGGTTTAGGAGGCATAACCTTATTTTTCAACTGTCAAAATGTATTTCAAAACTCAAAGGGTTTTCAGACATTAAACATTGCTTAAAGTATGAGAGTTAAGGAGTATGTGTGAGCCTGGCCTTCCCGTCTCCCGAAACAAAGAGAGAGAGAGAGAGAGAGAGAGGCCTCTACAGCTCCAATAAACAATTATTCTTGCTTTATCTTTATCCCCAATGTTTTCTTCCATGTATACATTGACTGAATCTCAAACACATTTTACTGCATGAATATAAATAAAGTTTCTTTCTATCCTCAACTTTACAGCTCAAAAGTTATAAATGAAGAGGGTAATTTTAAAAAGGATTCCTGTGTAAAAGTAGAGTTTTTCCCACACAAATGGCATTTTTGAAAACTACACGACTGATACGTGAGTAAACGTCAGCACATACACACTGCTTGCGAATACTTTTATTTCCATAGGGGAGAGGATTTCCAGTGGGCCGGGTTGGGATTTACCCGCACGCTTTTCTATTTTAAAACATAGAAGGCTAATTTTAAAAGACCGACACGTGCCGATATTAGGGGATGCATGAATATGTTGGGCCGGCGCGTGCCAAGCGGATTTTAAATGCCGCCTGTATACGCTCATAAATGCCACTGCACGCAGAAGTGAAAGTTTCCAAAAAGGGGTGGGGTGTGGAAGTAGTAGAAGAGGCATTTGCACGCTCAGGCACGTGTCCACTTAAAATTGAGCGCACAAGTGCACACAGGCTATTTTTATAACATAAGTGCATATGTAGGCGTAAGACATAAAATAGCTGCGTCCCTGGGCGTGTGCCAACGAATGTGCGCATATGGTGCCTGTGTACCGGTTTAAAAGTTACCCTCTAACACCTGGATCTTAAAAGCCCTGTGTGTGGCTGGGCCTTGCGCATGCAGAGTGAATTTTCGAAGGGGCCCAGCCACACGCGTAAAGCCCGGAATGCGCACAAGTACCTGTCCTCCTCGAAGGGGCAGGCCGGGACAGAGCCATTGAACACTGTCCTGAAACCTCGTGTGCTAGCAGGCAGCCGGCACGGGCAACTTAATTCATGATACATTTTTTGAATTGCATTTTGGCCATTTCTGGGCTTGGCGAGGAAAAGAGAGAGAGAGAGAGAGAGAGAGAGAGAGAGAGAGAACCTCTTGGGAGGTCCTCCCAGCATGCAACTATTTATATGCCTATAGGTGAGGCATCTATTAGCTTGAGGTGAGGTGTTGGTTGAGGTTTAGGGGCCAGTTTTCCATACAAAGTGAGACATATGAATAGCACAGTGCACCTCGGTGAAGATTTGACATCATTTGGAGTGAGGAAAGTCTCACAAAGATGACATTTTTTAGTATGTTATCTCGACCTAGCTTGATGGTACCCTGTTATAGAGTCCATCAAGTTAGGGTGAGAGAACATAGTAGAAATGACATCTTGTGAGACTTTCTTCACTCCAAATGATGTCAAATCTTCACCAAGGTGTACTGTGCTGTTCATACTTCTCACTCTGCTTGGAAAACTGGCCCATAAAACCTAAACTGCCACCAACACCTCACCTCAAGCTATTAGATGCCCCTTCTATAGCGATATAAATACTTGACTACTATAAGAGCCTTACAGATAGTCTCTCCCTTTCTTTCTCTTTCTTCCCTCCCCAAAATGTTTACTTAACTACATCTGTTTTCCTTAGCATGGGTGTTTAGGGGTTAGTGTAACATTTAGTACCCATCTAAAGATAATCAGGTACATGTATTTGGTCATCTTACCCACTCAGAGGATTTTTGATTATGAAATCTCTGGTTTGGTTATTTCTAAGTTAGGCAGGATTTTCCTCGGGTTTGCTAAAACCAATATTGTTTCCTTCAGCTTTGGAACAGAAAAAAAATCCTACAAGACCAATACTGTATGGCAGATCTAGAGAATTTGGTCTATAGCTCATTTTTAGCTTTGCAGTCCAATATGCTATCTGGGCTACACAAGTAAAACGTAAATATGTCATGGGTATTCATTCATTCATTCATTCATAAATTTCTAAACTTTTCTAGCTGTTCTCCTGATTGGCAAGAAGATGGCACCATCACTCTGAGATTGAGAGTTTTTGTGAACAGCAACTTCTGATCAACCCTAATGCAGATCTTTAATACCCTCCATGAAGTGAAAAGCAATGTCTCTGGGATGTTCTAAACTCAAAGGGGGCCGATGCAAAACAGTGTGCTCAGCCAAGCGCTCTGTTTAACCCATGGTTGGATGCATGATTTGGATGCGAGTCCACAGCCCCTTATGATATAAAAGGATTAGCACATCCAAAACGCATGTCCAACCCCCAGCGAAACTAATAGCGCTCATCACATACAAATGCACGTTGATGAGGCTATTAGTTATTCACCCCAGATCTAAAAACAAATGTGTGCCTGACCCGCACATTTTTACACTCAGAAAGTTGTACAGAAAAGTAGAAAATATTAAGTCGGAGGAACCAAAAGGTTTAAAAGGTTTAAAAAAAAAAGTGCTGGAGATCAGGTTAGGGAAACGAATGTTCAATTAACGAGCATCCGTTTTCTAACCCGTGGCTGTGCACCGGTTAGGAAAATGGACACTCATAAAATTGAGCATCCGTTTTCCTAACCTGCTGACAGCCACCTCTCCTGGGCACCCGCTGCCGAGGAGGCGCTAGGGGAGCACATTTGTCCCTAGCGCCTCCTTGGCAGTGTGACCCCCTCATTTAAATATTGCATCGTGCACCCAGGAGAGGTGCCCGGGTGCGTGTTAGGAAAGCGGGCGCACAATATTGAGCGCCCGCTTCCCGCATCAGCCCCAATGTGCCAGGGTCCTAATGTAGCTGCTATATCAACAAAGGAGGTGCGCATGGAGAGATCAAGCACACAATTCTACCTTTCCCAGCCAGCATGTATCCCTACTGAGGGCATTTGCATGATGGATAAAGCCAAATTAGTCACAGTCAGGCTGATTTCCCGCGCTTATAGCATCTGGGCAGGGATGTGGACATTTTGGGAAACTTTGAACTGGGCTGCAGTGATTGCTTCCATAGACACAAAAGTGACAAATCCCTTGGTAGAAGGTCCAAGTAAGTGCCGCTTGGTAGAAGGTCAAGTAAGTGCCGCTCACCAAGCGGAATTATTTCAAACTCGTTTTTCAATTGTATCTCATTGCAAAACAGTTTCCAGCAGCATTCAGTAACAATAAATATCTGAATCATTTGAGGCAGGTCAAATACTTGGCACCTCCTGAGATGGGCAGGAACATTTTTTATTTCTCTTTGGCACACACCATTTCTTTCCACCATTCTCTCTTCCTAGTGAATCATATATGTACTTGATGATTTAAGAAAAATGGATCCAATATGACTTACTTGTAGCCACTATAGAAATGAGTTCTCTGGCTTACTTCATTGCTGTGTTGCCTTTTCAGTTACAAGTCGAGGGTAATTTTTTAATGAACAGAAAGTCTGGGAGTATTGTTTTGCATGCAGCCTTTCCAGCTATTTTCAAAGCGAAAGCATGCGCATCCTTTCATTTTGGATATTAGCCATCGGTGCGTGCCCAAACTCACTCGGATAAAGTTACGCATAAAGACATTAATTTTAGTAGCGGCGCACAGGTGAACATGTAAGTGTGTCCAGAGACATGGCCATTTTATAACACATGTGCGTATATGGGTGCATGGTATAAAATAGGTTGAACGTGTGTACATGTGCGCACAATTTGAGTTGGACGCGCACATGTGTGAAATGCCGCCTCTACCTCGTAAGTGGGGGACTTTAATAGAAAAGCTAGCTGACACAATTACCAGTTAAATCACTTCATTCCCAGTTCGCCCAGGTAAGGGATAGGACTTCTTAACCCCCCTTTTCAAATAGTCTTCCTTTCCCCCCCCCCTCATAACCCTGACTCTTAAAACCCTGCTGACATGCCTATATTTTTTGGATTTACGACTTACATGCCATCCAAGGCAGAAGTAAAGTTATGTGGTAGGGGACCCTGGCGTGCGCTTGTCCGCATATATTTTTATGTGCTGGTTACATTCATAAATCCAAGAACGCCCACGCCCTGCCTGGACCACGCCCTCACCTTGCTCCTTTTTTGAAAAAAAAATTTTGGGTGCCTACAGGAGATACGTGCATACTTGGCTACTTTTAAAAAGCACCCGGCATGCACTGGCCCAAGATAGCCATATATCTCCCGGTTTTGGCGCACGCTGGGCTTTTAAAATCATCTACTTTTGGAAATCAAGTGTGTGCATAAATCCAAAATCTGCCCTGGTTCTGCCCCCTTCTTTTTTTCACACACATAAATGTCTGCATGGACCCTGATTTACATGCATACTTTTAGGGTTAGATTTCCAAAAGGTGTGCGCGTGCTACCCGGTGCACACACATGGGTGCGCGATTTTATAACGGGTTGGTGCACGCAAGGGGGAGTAAACTATTGCAATTACACGCGGCGACACATCGGGTCCTTCCCCAGTTCCCTCCCAGTCCGCTCCAATTAAGGAGCGGACTGGGAGGGAACTTCCCAACCCCCTAGCCTAACCTCCCTTCCCCTTCCCTTTCCCTGTCCTCCCCCTATCCCTATCCTAAATACCCCCAAATTTGTTATCTTACCTTTTGCTCCTGCAAATGGCCACTGTGCTGGATGCCTCTAGCCCCGCCCCCCCGGACTGCCACTTTGGCTCACCCTGGAACTTACACACATCCCGGTAGTTTACGCGCGTGGCAGGGCCCTTTGAAAATTGGCCCGACGGGCATAAGGCCTGCCCACGCACGTAAACCCTGGGTTTTTATGTGCATACATTTTTAAAATCCGGCCCTTAGTGCGCATAGATCAGCAAATTTGCTAACAAGCAATTTACACACACAGAATGCGGTTTTGTTTTGTGCATAGCTTTGAAAATTCATACCACGGAGGGCAATCATCAAAACCTTTTCTGAGGGGGCAAAATACTGCTTTACTCACGGAGCTGGGCTTTTAGGAAATGCCCCGCCCTCTATTCAGGGAACACCTCCCTGCAAATCCTTTTACTCACCGAGGTGTTCGCAGGGGTGGGACCAGAGTGGAATTTATAACTAAGCGCATACTTTGGGGTTTTCAAAAATATGCACATATTTTCCCTCCCTCTAAAATTATCTGCAGACATAAGTAGGTGAAAATGTGTACCAGAAGTTTTACTGGGATAATTGAGATAAATGCATGTGCATGCTTTCACTTTGAAAACTGATGTAAAATCCACAGGGAACTGGTTTTGCAGCTATGCAGGCACTTGGAAAATCACCCTCATAAAGGGAAGTGTTCAAAATGGTTTACATGGGTCAACAGGGATTTGCCCACTTAAAAAAGGACCTCTGAAAATTCTCCCCAGGGCGCTTTCCCCCGCCACTGCAGATAAAAGCATGCACTCTGTTCTTTTACCCATGGAAGAAACAGGGTGGCGACTAATCTGGTGGGGTTCACGCCAGTTTAGAGTCTCATAGGGAGAAGCAGAAAGCAATCTTTTGCATATTGCTGAACCTGCTTGTGATGCCATGAGCTCATATTACAAAAAAAAAAAAAAGCATTGGAAATAATCTGAAGAATGCATACTAAAATCCTTGAACACAGAGTCTGCTGAGTGCTACAACTCGTGTATAATAGAGCACGGTCAACTAGTTAACCCTTTTACTGCCAGTGTATGTTTCATACCAGTATGGCCACAGGAATTTTAAAGGATATTTGGATTGCAATTTTTAAACCACAATAACTTATACTGTGTTCATGTTTACCAAGGCAAATTGTATTTCATTTCCTTTTTCAGCACAAGACCTTCTCATCAGTGTAAAGTTCATGTAGCTGCAAGATCCAATTGACCCATAATCCCTCTTTAAGTGGGGCGTATCTAGGGCGTTTTTCAGTAATAATGCTCCAATTCAAAGAGGTTTAGAGATAATATTACACCACAATGGGAAAGAAAAACTGTCATCAACTCCTGAAAATCTAGTTTTGGAGCCTATTTACCAAATGGCATTAATGTGTTAATGTACTTTAGCACGAACATGGTGTTTAATGTGTGTTATTGAGTTTGCATTAATGGCAATGTGGGTTTTTTTATTTATAAGTTTTTAAATTATAATAACAAGAATGTTCTTGTTTAGAAATCGACAGCAGTGGACAAGAAAAGAGCTCAGGAATTATTTTTATAAGGAAAACATATTTTCACGGTGAAAAGACAATCCACAAATTGGGGGACAGAAGCCATCTCGTAAGAAAAGACACCTTAACAACAAAACCAAAAAGGAAAATCAAGCGCAGAGCTATAGAGTTGCCGGTAATATATTAACAGCAGCATCCATCACTGGAGAGGGCCCTGCAGAGAAGATGATATCTGTGAGGAAACCAGAGGATGATTTTCATTCAGCCTTTTACTCAAAAAGGCTGTGAGCTGAGGAGGGTCAGAGAAGACATAAACCTTAATATTTTTACCACATACTTGCAGGGATAATTTGACTAGAATAGTGTTCCAAGTTTTGAAACCTGGGGTCTTGATCAAGGAAACTGTTTCCTTTTCCACTGTGTTATCCTAGCCACAGCAGGAAAAAATATGTATTTTAGAATTAAGATACAAAGACTCCTTATATCAAAAAAACATTTTCATGATGCGGTCCCTATCAGGATCTAGAAGAAACTTAACCTCAAGAGTTGATCTCGATTTAACCTCTCCTTCCTCCTCCTTTTCCAGGGCTGCAGAAACATCAAGGAAATCAAAGAAAATCTGCAGGCACTCAACTTAATCCTCAGCAACCTACTTCTTAACAAAGGAAGGAACATAGTAAGCTCTACGAAGAGGGCCACAAGCATTTTCTGCATTTTTCAGTGTCTCATCAAAATCTAGTTAAAGAAGAGCCACAGGAGTGGATGTAGTCATCCTGGGAAAATGTATAAAGTATAGTGAGGGACTTCTAACCATATTCTCTGTTTGTTCCAATTTATTATGGATCAGTAATTTGTCTTTCACCAAACAATCATCACTGGCTTGAATTTTGACCATATTAAGTTCCAAATCAACTAGTCTTTTTGTCTTATCTTCTTGAATTAATCCTATATCATTTATTTTACCTGAAAAAAGCTTTGAAATTGGTTTGTTAGAGTTTAAATATGGCCAGTCAAAGATTTCTCCATAGTTTGGATTGCCTTTCAGATTCCCTCCTCATTAACAGTCTCCGATCTTACTACAACAGCTGTGAACCATAGAAGCAGTAGAAGAACATCCAGTGTTGCTCTAAACTTGGCTCTGCAGGTCCTCCAACAGCTTCTGCCTCTGCAGTAGAGTAGCATCTGACATTATTGGTAGGTGCCACCATCCAGGAGCCACTGGATGCAGCAACCTGTGCTGGCAACGATGGAGGAATCAGACCTCTGTGCTCAAGGATGCCTCTAATTACAAGAGTCTCTTCATCACCCCATCAAGGTATCTGCTCTGGATCCTGATGGCAAAACTGCCCGAACGACATGAGCATCCACAGGACCAGTAAGGAGAACAGTTCCTGTGTCTAAAGGGAAGATCACTTTTGCTTCACCATAGATAAGTGAGTAGTTCTTGCTAGCCAAAGACATTCAAGAGTGTTTACTACTCAACTGCCACATCTTGGCCATGCCCTAATCCCAGCTGCTCTTTCTCCTCATAATGTATGATAAAAGTATTAGCAGTGTGCATTTGTTTGAAATGAAAGTGGAATCTGAACCAAAAAAAAAAAGCCCATTTTTGGTTTGGTTCATTTTATTTAAATGGTGCTGACTCTGAAATTCCAAAAGTTTAAGGGGTTTCTTGTCAAAATGAAAACCTTTAAATTTTGGATTTTTGGAGTCCAAAGAAAACCACTCTCCCTCCCTATGTGGTCCCCTGCCACCCTCTTACCCCTCTAATGGCTCTCCAAGGCTGAAAGTGACAGGTGTTGCGGTCCGGTCCGCGAGGCTCGCGTACTGGCCCTTACCTCGAGGGTCTTTTCCAGTTGGAAACGAAGCGGAATTGGAACCTGGGCGTCCCCGCGGGGGAGACGCCATTGTTGGCCTGCCTCTAGGCAAGCGCGTGTGGCTGCCCCGCGCTTTTCTAGGCAGTTTCCCGCCCGAGGATGGCTCTGCCCCTGGTCTGACATCAGATGCCGCGGCCTACTTAGGGTCACTGCGGACACCTGTTCAGCGCCTTGCAACAGGTTTCCCTCGGTCCCCCGTTACCTCAAGCCCCAGAGTCCACCAGCGCCCTGGCTACTCCATTCCTGCCTGCCATACTGGTACTCGCCTTGTTCTCTTGCCTACAGCCCAAGCTGGGTTCCTGCCTGCCTACAGCCCAAGCCGGGTTCCTGCCTGTCTACAGCCCAAGCCGGATTCCTGCCTGCCTACAGCCCAAACTGGGTTCCTGCCTGTCTACAGCCCAAGCCGGGTTCCTGCCCGCCTCGTCCAAGCCTGGTACTCGCCTGCTTCCACTCCATCGGCTGTCATACCTACCCTAGGTCCAGCTCCGAACCTCGCCTAAGTCCCAGCAGTCGGGCCCCTACGGGCTCCTCCTGGGGGGGGCTCCGACTTCCAGGGTGAATCTCCTAAGTCCCAGCGGCTGGACTCCCAAGGGCTCCTCCCGGGGGAGTACCAGCTTCCAGGGTGAAACCATTTCCACCTGTCTGCCAGAGGTCTGCCTCCAGGCCTGTTCAGTCGAGACCAGTGAAGTCCTTCCCAAGTCTCCTGTGGGCCGGCCCAAGGGTCCACTAGTCCATTGTTCACAACAGATTGCAAGGCCATGGACTTGGCAGAATCCTCAGGAGTCCGTAACCTTTCAAGAATGGCTCAACAGATACATCATCAGATGTACGAGCAACAGCAAGACATTGACCTCCTGATAGATTCCATAGGTCAGCTGGTGGGCCGCCTGAATAGCGGTGCCGAGCACCCTCCGTTAACTACGGACTCAGTACCCGATGGATGGGTTTCCCAACAACTGCAATTGCAACAGCAAAAACTAGATGCCCTCGCTGGTTCCGTTGAGCAGCTCGCTGCCAGATTAGAGGCTATGAGTACCGAACCCTTGCCTGCGGTAGCCTCTCTATCCCAGGTGTTAGCTTCGTCTATGACACATCTTCCCGCACCCTCATGTTATGCCGGAGATGTCAGAACCTGTCGCAGGTTCCTCAACCAGTGTCTCAGCAGGTTCACTTTATTGCCCCAGCAATTTCCCACGGACTCCGTTAAAGTTGCCTATATCCTGTCCCTACTTGATGGGAGAGCTCTAATATGGGCCTCTTCTCTTTGGGAGAACAACAACCCCTCTCTGAACGACCTCCAGTGGTTCATTGTGTCATTCAAGCAGGCTTTTGATGAACCGGCCCGTCAGGCCACTGCCACTTCGGACCTATTACGACTCCACCAGGGGGCTCGCCCTCTGGCCGAATACATCCTGGAGTTTCGGACCCTGGCCCAAGAAGTAGGGTGGCAGGACAGGAGTGTCAGGGCAATCTTCATGGAGGGACTATCCGAACACATAAAGGATGAGATTGCGGCCCGGGAACTTCCAGAAGACCTCAACGCCTTGATGGAGTTGACTGCTCGAATCGACTATCGCCTACAGCAGAAGGCACGCGAATCACGAGCGAGGAGACCTAGTCCTGCACCTGGCCCGCTACGATCACAGCCTTCATCGAGGGTCTTCTGCCTAGACGCTCCCACGCTTGAGCCTTTGCAATTGGGACATACCTCCCTCTCCCCTGAGGAGAGACTACGCCGAAGGTCGTTGGGCCTGTGCCTATACTGTGGGCAGAGAAGCCATTTTTTGGTACATTGTCGGGAGCGAGCGGAGAACTCTAAAAGCCTAGGAGGTCGGGAGGAGCTCCTCCTGGGTAGCACTTCCATTCGTCACTGCACCCTGCCCATCACGCTGGAGTACCCCAGAGGATCCTTGGAGACCCTCGCCTTCCTGGACTCGGGGGCGGAGGGCAATTTCATTCAGCAACAACTGGTTACCTGACTAGGCATTCCGATGCAAAGCCAAGGAGTCTCGCTGCGGATCATGTCCATCCAGGGTACGCTACTACCTGGGCAAATCATGACGTCCACGGCCCCTGTCACTGTCCGCACCGGGGCGTTCCATACAGAGGAGATCGTCTTCCTGATCTTGGAGAAGGTCGTCCACCCTGTGGTGCTTGGACTACCGTGGCTCCAGAAACACTCACCGGTGATCCAGTGGGACACTATGCAGATCACAAAATGGAGTCCTTTTTGCATTTCTCACTACATGAAGGTGCCAAAGTCCCCCGCCTGCTCGCTTCTGCACTCGGCTCTTGACCTCCCGGTGCCTTATGAAGAATTCGCTGATGTCTTCTCCAAGTCCAAGGCAGAGATCTTTCCACAGCATCGCTCATACGATTGCGCCATAGACCTCCTGCCGGGTACGATGCCCCCTCGAGGTCGTGTGAACCCTTTGTCCCTGCCTGAAACAAAAGCTATGTTGGAGTACATAGCAGAGAATCTCGCTAAAGGCTTTATCCGGCCGTTGAAGTCCCCCGCCGGGGCGGGGTTCTTCTTTGTCGGAAAAAAGGTCTGCACCCTGAGGCCGTGTATTGATTACCGTGGCCTCAACGCCATCACTAAGCGGGATCACTACCCACTCCCGCTGATTCCTGAATTACTCGATAGGCTCCAAGGAGCCAAAGTGTTTACCAAGTTGGACCTACGCGGGGCCTATAACCTCATACGGATTTGCCCCGGCGATGAATGGAAGACCGCATTTAACACCAGGGACGGGCATTATGAATACCTCGTAATGCCCTTCGGTCTTTGTAATGCCCCTGCGGTCTTCCAGAATTTAATGAATGATGTGTTACGCGACCTGCTGCACAGCTGTGTTGTAGTCTACCTCGATGACGTCTTGATCTTTTCGTGAGACCTGCCCACGCACTGACAACATGTCCACCAAGTTCTGCAGATTCTGCGGCAGCATCATCTCTACGCAAAATTGGAGAAATGCTCTTTCGAGCAGTCATCCCTGCCCTTTCTGGGGTACATTGTGTCAGCCGATGGATTTCTAATGGATCCCGATAAAGTCTCAGCAATTCTAAACTGGCCACGCCCGAAGGGCCTGAAGGCATTACAGTGCTTTTTAGGATTCGCGAACTTCTACCGACACTTCATTCCCAATTATTCACGCATTGTGGCCCCACTAACTATCCTTACCCGCAGAGGGGCCAATACGACGGACTGGCCTGCCTCTGCCTGCCAAGCCTTCGAGGAGCTTAAACAGGCGTTCCTTCAAAACACTTGCCTTCGCCACCCTGATCCGAACCGGCCATTTATCGTGGAAGTGGATGCCTCCAATATCGCAGCCGGGGCTGTTTTGAGTCAACATATGGATACGGGACAATTCCTTCCCTGTTAGTACTTCTCTCGGAAGTTCACTCCGGCAGAATGTAATTACAGCATAAGTGATAAGTAACTGCTGGCGGTGAAACTAGCCCTAGAAGAATGGAGGCAGTGGTTGGAGGGAGCCAACCACCATATCACTATTTATACCGACCACAAGAATCTCGCCTATCTCAGTCAGGCTCAACGCCTAAATCCCAGGCAGGCCCGTTGGTCCCTGTTTTTTGACCGATTTAATTTCACATTATGATACCGCCCCGGCTCCTAAAACGTCCGGGCTGACGCACTGTCTCGAGCCGCTAAGGTCGAAGAGATGTCTGAGAAGCCCCGGTACATCCTGGATTCACAGAAGGTGTGCCTTGCCTCCTCCGCACTGGCCCCCGAGGAGAGAACCTGGGAACCAGCCTGCAACATCTTGGACAAGGATCTGATTAAAATCTTTCACCCAGACCACCCAGGTAAACCAGGGCCTGCTAAGAGGGGGCGTAAAGGAGGGGGTACTGTTGCGGTCCGGTCCGCGAGGCTTGCATACGGCCCTTACCTCGAGGGTCTTTTCCAGCTGGGAACAAAGCGGAGTTGGAACTTGGGCATCCCCGCAGGGGAGACGCCATTGCTGGCCTCCTCTAGGCGTGCGCGTGCAGCTGCCCCACGCTTTTCTAGGCAATTTCCCGCCCGAGGGTGGCTCTGCCCCTGGTCTGACGTCAGACACCGCGGCCTACTTAGGGTCACTGCGGACACCTGTTCAGCGCCTTGCAACAGGGTTCCCTCAGTCCCCCGTTTCCTCGAGCCCCGGAGTCCAGGCCTTGCTCTCTTGTACGGGTTCCTGCCTGCCTACAGCTCAAGCCGGGTTCCTGCCTGCCTACAGCCCAAGCCGGGTTCCTGCCTGCCTACAGCCCAAGCCGGGTTCCTGCCCGCCTCGTCCAAGCCTGGTACTCGCCTGCTTCCACTCCATAGGCTGTCGTACCTACCCTAGGTCCAGCTCCAAGCCTCGCCTAAGTCCCAGTGGTCGGGCCCCTAAGGGCTCCTCCTGTGGGGCTCCACTTCCAGGGTGAATCTCCTAAGTCCCAGCGGCTGGACTCCCAAGGGCTCCTCCCGGGGGAGTACCAGCTTCCAGGGTGAAACCATCTCCACCTGTCCGCCAGAGGTCTGCCTCCCAGCCTGTTCAGTTGAGACCAGTGAAGTCCTTCCCAAGTCTCCTGTGGGCCGGCCCAAGGGTCCACTAGTCCATTGTTCACAACAGTAGGAACAATCCCTAGGTGCTTCTGTCCCATTGGCATCAGTAAAAATAGTGCGTATTCTCAGGGCTGGCCAGTAACAAACTGCTTTGCATTGTAAAGTAATATGTCCGTAAAGCTTTATGTGGTAATTTTTGAAAACATTTACACAAGTAAAATAAGGTTTTACATATTCAAGTGAGCTTTTGAAAATTATCTAGGGGTTATCTACATGACAAAGTACATTTGGAAGCCATTTTGTGCATACTTCTCTACACGCTGTGTAGAGGAATTCTTAGGGGCTGAATTTGGGTGGGGAAATTATTTAATAGCATACTTTTAATCTTTGAAAGTGTAGAGACCTCCTAGGCCTCCACTAAATGTCCCCAGCTCGAGCCCTGGGTTAGGACTTAGTAGGAGGAGGTGGACCATTCTCTGACCAGTCTGCAATGAAGCTATTAGCTTGGTCAACCCAGCCTATCTAAAAATAGGCAGAACATGAAATTTGTGTGAACGTTTAGAGTTAGTTTCATAGAAGGAGGTCTGTTCAATTTGGAGTTTCCCCAGTCGCCAGTATTAGGCCCCAGAGCCTGATACCTGGGAAAGGGGAAGAGGCATATCTCTATTTAGTAACCAGCCAGTCTGGAAGGGGTTCTCTCAGTAGAGTGAAAGTTTGTTGTAGAGTTTTTGTTTATTTGCATCTGGGTCGTTTCTTCCATCCCGCCTGAAGGAAGGCAGGGGAAAGAGCTGTGGTTCCTCAGCTGCATCACAAGGTGGGACAATAGCGTCTTGCCATTAAAGCTGTATTTTGGAGATTTTTATTCCATTTTGTTGGGAGGAATTCTTGCCCACCATTCCTGCCCAGGAGAAGGAGCGGAAGAGTATAATATTTGCTGCTTGTGGGATTCTCTACCTGAGAGGTCCCTTGGAACATCAGAGGAGAACAAGAGACCTAGTACTTCTATTAGGAGCCTGTCTTCCAACACCTGGAAGGAAGCATTTCCTGTTGTGGCTATCAACCTGAAGGGGCACTCACATGGAAGACCAAGACTGCAACTGCTTTCATGTCTGGATTCAGTAGATTAAATGAGAAGATTCCTATGATTTTCTTTGAAGAATTTGTTACAGTAGAGGTTTATTTGGAACACTCCACTTGAATGTCTTGTGAGTCCTTTGATATTTGTGCAGAGAGTGTGTGGAAAAGGAGACAACAAGCTGTGAGCAGACCTGAGAGACAGAGAAAGACACTCCCGCTGTAAGCCTTGGGACCTTGAGTTTCAGCCCCAAGGCTGCTGTGAGACTGTGTGAGGACTTAATCCTGGCAATGAGTGTGTCCCCTCCATCATTTTGGTCACAACCCCAAATCAAGGGGTTACATAAAATATGCACATAAATGTTTGTGTGTCCATTTATACCTGCTCTCTAACAGGCACAAATGTGCATGACTATGTCGCTCTAAAGTATACATGGTACTGTTAATTTTCAAAGTGGACTTCAGCACTTAAGTCTACTTTGAAAATTAGGGCTGCTATTAAATTGGTCTCAATGCCTGTATCATTTTAAAGCCATAAAACTACTTGGTGCCCACCGGCCCTGAGATCGAGTGCCATTTTTTGACTAATGCTCCTTTCAGGTTCAGAGAACTATGGAAGATGTAAGGGGGCAGTGGGGAACCTGCGGAGGGGCTACAAGGAATTTTTCTTTTCCTTTGTTTTTTAATGTGATATTTATTTTGGTTCAGCAAATGAACTGAAGCAAAATAAACGTTAAACAGACCAAATCCTGGACTCGCTAACACACAACACACAAAATTTACCCTGCACATCCCTAAATACTATGCAATTTAATACACATTATTGCATTTCTTTAATACAGTATTCATTAAAGGGCATAAAGTCTTTAGTGAATGGCATGTTAAAAGTATGGCAATAATGAAAGCGAAAAATGCATGTCACTGCACATTTTGTCTCGCTTCAAGAAATATAACTTGTGGCAGGACACCTTATCGAGCAGATTGTTTCTATAGAAAAATGGGCAATAAGATTTAGACATTACTTATGGATCTAAATACCAACACTGGGAGTGCCCTGAATAAAGGGGTTACATTGACTTTAAAAGTGCTTGAGGGTCCCTGATAAGGAATCCTGAAACAAAATAAAATCCCTTCCTCTTAAATCCTAGCCTAGTCAAATCTTGGGTGTTTCCTGAGCCGCTTAATGTACACATAGCTTACACTGATACTGGTTATGACCCTTTCCTTAAATATGGGCTGATTCTGAACTGGAGGTCCTTGTCCTCTGAACTGATATTGAGCGGTTGGATGCCTCCCCCCACAACTGGCTCACTTATGTGCAATAACTGCTCAATTTTCAAAGTCTCGTGTGCGGCAAGACCATGAGATGATATGCATGTGACTCAGAGCCATGCATGCAACGCGGATTTTAAAAGGCCGGCGACACGCATGTATCTCCTGGTACGCACATAAAATTGTTTTCATGAAAAAGGGGTAGGGTGTGGACGTAGTCTAGGTGGGATATGGACAGGACATGGGCGGGCCAGGGCTGCATCATGAAGTCAGCAAGCAAGTAGTTATGCCCTACCATGTAACTTTACTTCTGCTATGGATGGTGTGTAAGTAAATAGTGTAACAAAAAAATGAGGCTAGTCAGCAGGGTTCTAAGGCTTGGGGCTAATAGGGTAAAAGGGAGGCAAGTTAGCTAGGGAGTTTAGCAAGTCCTCTTCTTTACTGGGATGAATTGAGAGCGAACTGGGAAAAAGGCCTATTGTGTCGCCAAGTGTTATCTACTAAAATTCCCCCCACTTACGTGCTTGAGATGCCATTCGTGTACACATGCGTGTCAATACAAAATTGTGTATGCATGTACGTGTTGATAGCTGATTGTATAACTTGTGCGCATATACGCGCATATACATGCACATGTTATAAAATGTGTGCACGCACGCGGATCTTAAAGTTGACTTCTAAAGATGCACATTTGTTTTTCAACAATATGAAAAATGCAGTGAACCATCTGTGCTTTTGTTGCATTTACCCAGTGCTTGCAGATGTAGCGGGCCCCTTGCAGACCACCCTGCTTCAGTTAGTTCTGGCGCTCTGGCTCCTTGTAAACCATTGCATACTGCAAGTAAGGATCGGGTCCTCTCATTCAGACTGCTTGCCTCTAGAGTCGGCTGTACCGCAGGGCTCAGCCGTATCACCAGGTACTATTTAACATCTACTGTGTATGCTTCCAATCTTTTTGCCTAATTTAACATCTATTTTCAGTTTTATCTGAATGACAGTCAGCTTCTTTATCCTCTGGGTCCTGACAATTTATCTGTTTCATCTGGACTTGTTTGCCACCTAGCAATAAATAAGCGGATGTCAGCGAATAAACAGGCTCTCAGTCTGGATAAAGCAGACATGTTCCACTGCTCCTGCAACTTTTCCAGTTTTTAAAGTGGTTGCTATTGATATTGAAATTCCCATTATTTCTGAATCACGCTATTTGGCAATCAGATTAAACTTCCTTTTAAGGCTTAAATCGCAGATGAAAGATGCAGCAAAGACTACATTTTTAGTTGTTTATGATGAGTAAAATTGGGGGTGATAGCTTTCAAAACTGCTCGCATGCATCCATGTATGCATTTGTATGGGTGCATGCAAATTACCATCTGATTTTATAACCTGCATGCAAATTATAAGCAGTTTTAAAATATGGGTACATATGCATGCATACATGCTTGCATATGTAAAAACCTCGAACTGTTCAAATTTGGACTAATCTGAAAAAGTAGCGGCACTTATCCGGATAAGTTCTTATTCATCAGCCCCTAAGTAGGGCACTTAGGGGCCGATGAATACAGTGTGTTCATTTGCATTAGGGGGATTAGCACCTATTTAATGCATGTCTGACGCAGAGTGAATGAGTTAGTGCTCATCACATGCACATTTATCAGACGCACATTTATCGCTCAGATATAACCGGCTGTCTGCCAAAAATGAAAATGGCCGCCGATAAACTTGGCGGCCGTTTTCATTACTGGCAGACAGGCAGGTTAGGAAAACCGAGGCCAAGTTTACCGGCGTCGGTCTTCAAAACCGGCAGCCGCGGCGGGTCTCGTTAGTAAGGAGGCGCTAGGGTCACGCAAGTGACCCTAGCGCCTCCTTCCTAGCGTGACCCCCTAATTTACATATTGCATGGTGCCTCCCTTGCGGGCACCGTGCGAGCATTAAGAAAGTGGGTACTGAAAAGTCAGCACCTGCTTTCTGCGAAGATTATTGCATCAGCCTCTTAGCCATGTAAGTCTGAAAAGTACTACTTGTCCATGTAATTAGCACATTTCAGAGTTATCCAGATATGTAAGCTAGCCAGATAAGTAAAGCAAAATTCCATTTTGTGGGCCTTACATTGGTTCCCATTTTCTCAGACAGTACAATTTAAGATTTCCATATTGGTTTCAAGGCATTGGTAGACACAGCCCCAGGATACTTTAAATCTATTCCGTCACATTATACTGCTGTTTGTATTTTGTGATCTGCAATCCCACGGTTGTTAATAGTCCCATCCTTTCTAAAGCTTCATCTGACAGAAACCAGATCAAGGGTGCTCTTAGTAGCTGTTCCACTCTGCCACAGGAATTGTAAGAGGATGGCAGTTATGTTACCTTCCATAAGAAACTAAAAAGTGTGTTATTCAACTCGCTTTATTCTTTTTAGAAAGGGCTTTTTGTCTGTTGATATTAGGTAACTGTTTCTTTTACTTGGCATATTGTTTTATTAGGTTGTGCTCTGCTGAGATGTTATTTGGATTGGAAGAACATGTGACAAGAAATAAATACTGTACCTTTTCCCATGTCTACACACTCAGAATTTCTGTCAGAGGAACACTCAATTAAGCTATTTGCCTGACCCTCTTCTTCTAAATTCTCACACATTATTTGCCTGACCCTCTTCTTCTAAATTCTCACACATTAGAAGGAAGGGGTATATTTCCCATCCATTTTTTCCTATCCATTTCACCAACCCTTTCAATTTGTTTCTTATTCTTGTTCCTTTTTTTTTTTAATATGTGCATTCCCTCATTTTTCCGTCTTACCTAGCTTCACCATATCCTCCTTTCTCAAAATAGCCCATTCATCATCATCATGAAATAATATGCCCTCACCCTCAGACTCAAGCTTTGACTTGGCTTAAGTCCCTCTTCCCTCAAGCACCTCAGGCTATCTACTCATTGTCCCCCAATGCTGTTTCTCACATCTTTCTCTTTTTTGTTAGAGATGCAGATGCCAGTCCTCGAGAGATGCAGACGTCAGCGTCCCTCAGCCCCAAAATTCTGTTTTCAGTGACATCCTGGCTAATCTCTCTGAGGAGCTGCTCCATGCCTCCCTCCCTCGGGCCACTCCTCTCCCTGTAAGAATCCCCGAGCGCATCTTTACCACACACCCTCTGCTAGCCATGTTGCCCTTCTCTGAGCTCCTTGCATTTGGATCCTGCTGGGCTTAGTCTTTGCGTGGTGCTGGTCTCCTGCTCCTTGACCATCCTCTTTGGTAGTCTTTGCGTGGTGCTTTATGATGCAAACTGTCATTTTTCTGGATTTTTGGTCTACCACACAGGCCAGGTTAAGAAATGTAGATGCTCTACGAGATGTCAAGTTTAAGAGGCCCTATAGCATTATCAAAAAAAAAAAAGAATGGAAAACTTGAAAGCCACATTTTGTATTTGGCAGTCCATTATAATTATGCTATAGGCCCTAGACAATAGATTAGGTATCTTGTGCTCAATCCAGTACTGCAGCCACAATGCCCTCAGGCATCTCAATCCACACAGTTGTTTTCCTGCTCATCATGCTGCTCCCACCTGGTATTGTTGCTGGAACTGTTGCACTGATGTAGATTCAACACCAGGGATCATTTCCTGTTGGACTGACATCGGTGGTTACTGGTTACCACTGCTGATCCAAGCATTTTGTTAGCCTCCACTCCCACGTGCTGGCTATATGACCCATCAGCTTGACATTTCTCTTCACTGGAAGGGTTTGTTTTCATCAGAATTGTTGCTTCAGGAATGCCTTGTGCTACTCAGATGCCAGGCCACTGAGCCTCCCCTTCACTTAGTTTCACTCTGATGGCTTTACTGTACTTCTGCTTTGGGCAAGGACTAATTCCTCGGGGCTGGACACACATTCCCTGGTTCACTGCTTGTGCCGAAGAAATACGCTGTTCCCACTGATGAGTCTTGCCACTCCTTTGATTCTGCTGCCACTAGGTAGAGCTCCTCTGACAATTATCGCTGCTCTCTGAAGGAGATGGCATCAAGAAAATGCATTTTCTCTCTCTCCCACCATGCTCCAGCCTTTTGGTTGCTAACACACGCTCCTCTAATTCTTTCCCCTCTCGCTTCCATATTCCCTCTCTTCTTTTGTTATCTTGACTAGCTTGGCTTTACAATGTAGTACCCATTATAGCCTCCCTACTTAGCATCTGGGGATGCTCTTCTTTTCTGTTCTTTTTGCTCCCCATCCATGTTTTCCATCCCTTTTCTACTTCCTAGTTATCCTCTTCTGTCTTTTTTTTTTTAGTTTACTTCTTCTGGTCTTTATCTGGCAATTTTCTCTGCCCTTCACTCTTAATGTCACTCTGTGCCAACTTAGCAAAAGTTACAGGATCAGTATCTCCTTTGAATTCAAAGAACTCCATCAGAGATCACTACAAGTTCTCTGGTTCTCACAGAAACGTATTAAAAAAAAAAAAAAAAAGCAAAGGCAGCAATGAGCAAAACGTTCATGGTGCAAGTATAAGACATCCACTCAGTGCTAATTATCTGCAAGCAAGGTAAAATTATAGAACTGCGTTTGAAGATAGTAGGAAATGCTATTACATCTCGCAATTACAGACCTCATTGAATCACCCTAGCGAACTGTTTAATACTCGGGCGGATTTTAAATGCCCTGCTCGCATAAATCCGGCCGGATTTACGTGAGCAGGGCCCTCGCACGCCGGCACGCCTATATTGCATAGGCCGCCGGCGCACACAAAGCCCCGGGACGCGCTTAAGTCCCGGGGCTTTTTTAAGGGGGCGTGTTGGGGCGTGTCAGGGGATGTCGCCAAATGACGCGGCGTTTCAGGGGCGTGATGCGGCGTTTGGGGGCGGGCCCGGGGGCGTGGTTTCGGCCCGGGGGCATTCCGGGGGCGTGACCGCGCCCTCCGGAACAGCCCCCGGGTCGGGTCTTGGCGCACCAGCAGCCCGCAGGCGTAAATCCATGGATAAAGGTAGGGGGGTTAGATAGGGCTGGGGGGGTGGGTTAGGTAGGGGAAGGGAGGGGAAGGTGAGGGAAGGGCGAAAGAAAGTTCCCTCCGAGGCCGCTCCGATTTCGGAGCGGCCTTGGAGGGAACAGAGGCAGGCTGTGCGGCTCGGCGCGCGCAGGCTGCCCAAAATTGGCAGCCTTGCGCGCGCCGATCCCGGATTTTATAAGATACGCGCGGCTATGCGCGTGTCTTATAAAATCCAGCATACTTTTGTTTGCGCCTGGTGCGCGAACAAAAGTATGTGATCACGCTATTTTTTAAAATCTACCCCACTGTGAAGAAGCTACTTGCCCCAGCTAGGCATACTAAGATGTAAATTTTCAAAAGATGTGCATGTAAAAGAAAAGCACTTATGCGTGTAAAATAGCATATATACGAGTATATGCTATTTTAGAAACCTCAACATACATGCATAAATCAGAGTCCGTGAGTAAATTTGCACATGTACTAAAAATGGGGTGGGCCAGGTGGTTTCCAGGAGGAATCAACATTTACACAAGTGTCTATTTTATAAGCAATTTATATATATAAATGTGGGACCTTACTCACGTATATTTACTCCTGCTTAATATCTGGAATAAGTGATCAAAAACATCTCAGAAGTGAAAACAATAGCTGGATGGGGGGTCTGGATGAAAAGGGGAGGATATCAGGCTGAAGAATCAGGAGGGTCTTCATGGGCAAACTGGTAGACTAATTGGTAAAACCAGTTATTTCATTACCACACGCATGTTAGAAAATCCTCCAACCTAAGCATGTAAAAGCAAATTTATGGAGGATAAATGCGTCTAAATAGCGCATACAAAATCTATTCACATAGGGGCAGATTTTCAAAGGCTTACGCCTTTGAAAATCTCTTGTGAAGATTTGATGGCCTTCGGAGTAAGGAAACTCACTCCAAGATGAGATTTGGGCAATGTTCTCTCAAACTAGCTGTTCTGTTCGTACGTCTCATGTTGAATGTGAAAGTGGCCCCAACCCCCTACACTCATACCTAATCCCCACCTCGAGTTACTAGGTGGGCCTCCCATAGGGATACAAATACCTGTCTAGGGAGTAAACATTATAGCAAGTCTCTCTCTCTCTCTCTCCCCAGCTGTTCATGCAATGATTCTTTGGTTTTTTAATCGTGCACCGCGAAGATGTTTTCGCGATTCACGAATACATTTGCGCAAATCGCGAAAACATCGCGGCACGCGAAGTTTCCCCGCTGCACGAAAAAAGCCTCATTTGCATGGGAAACGCCCCTTAATGCGTTACCAATGCGATATTGGAAAATGAGGCCCTATGATACAAATTATATCAATATGACTTTATCATGGCTTTATTTGTGCTCTTGTGTTCATCTTTGTTAATGTCCAGAAAATTTGTAGTGCTTTATAATTTGCATTGTTTTATATGTTTATAGTTTTAAATGCTATTTAAATATCTGTTTTAAAAGTTTGTTTTTTTAAATTTATGATTGCTTATTTTGTACATTGCCTTAATAAAGAAAGGGGTCATTTACATAGGACACCTATCCAGCAGTGGAAAGTTAAAAAACTAAGAAGTTTACCAGTTGTCCGGAGATGGGAACATCTAATGTAGCATTGTATTCCTCTACAGAATTCCACAGCAAGCAAAATTAAGTTGAATGCAACTTAAGATAGGTGCCTTTGAATTTTCTCATTGATTATCACTGGAAAATAAAGGCCAGACAGTACACAGGAGATTGAATTGCAATCTTTTGTGCTCATTTTCCTGCACACCTCCTAGTCTTTACTAGTCTGTGCTCTTCTAGTTTGTTTTCAGTGGTTTTTTGTTGTTGTTGTTTTTGTTGCTGTTGATTTAATTCAATCCCTTGGTAGTCTGGTTTTTATCTTCGACTGATAACAGAGTGGCTTTTATTTTTCTAAGAGATGCCAGGTAAATTATACAGTGTAAAAGCAGGTCATGTCTCACTGCAGTTGTCAATTATTACTCATAGAGCACATTATAACTAATATAATCTAAATACATTATTTATTTATGTACTGCATTTAAACAGAATATTTACCTTTTTCTGGTGGGGGTACATTTTTAGGCTTTGTAGTGGGCTAGTTTAACATGTTTTTTGATCAAACAGTAACACCTTTGTCAAAGTTCAGTAATCTTTACTAGCCAAAAATGTTTTGTCTGCCATCATAAAAATGTTTGATTAGTGTTAATAATTTATTAAATTGGTTTGTCCGATATTGTCAACATGCTGGAAATCTCTCATCTATTAAAACATTAACAGAGGCTGTGAGATAATGAGCCCTCTGTTCTATGTTTGATTTGAGGACTACATTCTTCAGTGTTTGGTAATGTTCCAGTGTGCTCTATTAAAAAATGAAAGATGGCAAATATTAAAAGCGTGGGAATAAGGGGCAAAGAATGCTGGGTCCACCTTTGCAGGCAGCCTTTCTTGAAATAAAGCATACAATGCTAAACTCAAAATACACACAAACAAAATTGCTAGCATAATGCCTAGGTGATGGATCCCATATGTAAGATTATGACTTTCTGGGGGGCAGTAGAGGGCAAGGTAGGATTATACTGGTATTGACATCTGACATCTGGATTAGATGACAAATTGCACATTGAATATAGGCTGCATTTTTTTCAAAATATATTCAGTGATGCTCTTTTTCATATCATTTTTGTTTTTCTTTAGCCATCATGGCTATAATAGTCAGTAGGGTCATTGTAGCCTACCAATTAGAACACACAGCTCCAAGCTTCAGACTTATGTCTCACCTCTACTATTTTCCATGTGACCCCGGGTTAGCTACTTAACTCCCCAGCACACAGATAGACCTCTAATCGTCAAAGATTCGAAGTGCATGACATGTATACCGGAGTACAATTTCATGCGAGGACCCAAATAACTATTTTTTGTTGTTGCAGTGTAAAAATATGCTGTGGGCTAAATATTTCCAGATGGTAGGTGACTTGAAAATTTTGCAAAACAGAGACTTTAGATTCTTTATAGGTTACTTTATTTTAATCTTGCTGCCAGTGTTTAACAGAGAACTATTTTTTAAGTGCCCTAGGTACCTCAGTGATTCCATTCTTCATGAATCCCTGTATGCATTATTTTTATTTAAATCTAATACTATGCCTAGGTCATTTTTAAATTTTTTTTTTTTAAGTTTGTCTCATTTAAGGGGCTTATGCAATCAAATTTGTGCACGATGTTAAAACTTAACATGCAAGCTAAAATGACACAATTGTCAATGCACTAATTTTGTTTTATGCATACACTAAAAATAGTTTCAATAACGTATGAACACTACTAAAGGTGAATTTTCAAAAAGAGTTATGCGCGTAAATGCAACTACTATTGTAGCAATTTTCAAAAGCCATTTACCCGCGAAAACTGCACTTACCTAAGTAAATCCTATAGACATTTCAATGGCAAATATTGTGGTAATTTTCAAAAGCTCACTTACATGTGTAAAGTGCATTTACATGTCTAAAACCCAATTTTAAAAGTGGAATTCTTTTTATAATCAGACTCTGAGTATGTGCGAACCCAGAAATCTGTAACTTCTACTTGATAATAGGAATATGATGTCATTTTAAAATGGCAGAGAAGCAAATATGAAAACTGTTATGTTTTTTTATGCCATTTCCAAATCAAAATGACATTAAAATTAAAAAAAAAACAAAAGTGCGTTTATTTCATTCATGTCATTTTAGTTTTCTTTAAAAAGAGTTGAAAATAATGTGAACACATGACCCCCTTCCTGACTAGACTATATTGGCTTTACATCATGTATAGAGTATAATTTAAGATCTTTGCTATGATTTTTAGATGCTTAGGGCTTTCCAAAACATCTGGCATATTTGTTGTTCCCTTACGAACCACTTGAATTGTCCACTCCTCTTAGCAAGATCTGCTTTCTATCCCATCTCCATCAGTGATTAGGCTGAAATAGACTTGTACAGATTGCATTTGGAACTCAAAGAAGAGAATAACTATCCAAAATTCAGGGAGTTAAAGCCTGAGATGGTAACATTCAAACCTCACATCTGCATGAATACATTGGCCCGTCCCTAGTGACATGGCCATTTTCTAACATACATGTGCATATACACGCATACACGGGTATCTTCAAGGGTAAAGGGCAACCCTCCAAGGGTATCAAATGTTTGAAAGGGGCAGCCGAGTCTACCAAGAGCAGGACTACTTGCGAAGGGAGAGGGGATTAAACAGCAATACTTTTCCTGAATATTTATGTGCCAGGAGGGTGGGAAGGGGGCCCTGTGGAATGTTCCTTTGCTCCCATGAGCTACCGCGGAGTTTAACTGGAACAGGGCAACGCATACCCCAGGACTTTGCAGCCCCCTTAAGCTGGTCCAGGAGTGCACCTGGGGGAAAGTTAGCTATTAGGGATGTGAATCGTTTTTCAACGATTAAAATTATCGTCCGATAATGTTTATATCGTCTTAAATCGTTATAGAACACGATACAATAGAAATTCTAACGATTTATCGTTAAAAATCGTTAAATCGTGTTAGTGCGCACTAACTCGAGTTAGTGCGCACTAACTCCCCGTTAGTGCGCACTAACTCGATTTAGTGCGCACTAACTGAAAATGATACAAATAAACACTTTCCAGGTCACTGAAGGTCAGTTAGGAATGAATATGTGTTCCTATTGGCTGGCTGCCCTCTTATCTATTGATATTACCAAGGTTACCACTGAGGTGATGGTTGGGAGGATGGGAAATGGAACTGGAAACTAACGAACACCAACAGAAAATGAAACAAAGTGTTCACACTTCCCAGGTCAGTAAAGGTCACTTAGGAATGAATATGTATGTATGTATTCCTATTGGCTGGCTGTGCTCTTATCTATTGATGTTACCAATATGGTTGGGGGGATGTGAAATGGAAACAGTTGGAAGCTTGACAAAAAAAGTAATGTAATGATCAGCACTCACGTGACTAGAACTTGTTTGTTTATTATTTTTGTTAGCAGGCACCTGAAATGCTAGTGCATGTTGAATTTGCCAATCACTGTGCATTTTAGAAAGGTGGTCCTGGCTGGAACTGTACACAGTTCAAATATATGTAATTGATTGTTGGTAAGTGTATTTTTTAAGTAGCCACACTGGCACCAGTATGTTTACTTTTCCTCCTACTTAACTCACTAGCTCAGCTTTGTAAGAAGGGCTTCTCTGCTTGTGTGTTGTTTTTGTTTGGTGTGAGGAGAGCAGAAACATCAGATCTTTATTCAATCTACTACAGTCATCTCTTACAGTGCCCTATCCCTATTAATACCAGGAGTGTTGTGATCTTCCTGCACACAGTGCCCTAACCCTGATACCAGTCTGAGACAGCTCCCCCCCTGCATTACTAGTGAGAGGCTGGCTTCACAGACAGGGGGGAGCTGCCTGACCCTCACTCCTGACTTCCCCCATGTCCCAGCTAGTGAATGGTGTGTGGGTGAGGGGGGGGGGGGATGGTGAAGTCTGAGACAGCTCCCTCCCTGCATTACTAGTGAGAGGCTGGCTTCACAGACAGGGGGGAGCTGCCTGACCCTCACTCCTGACTTCCCCCATGTCCCAGCTAGTGAATGGTGTGTGGGTGAGGGGGGGGGGGGAGGATGGTGAAGTCTGAGACAGCTCCCTCCCTGCATTACTAGTGAGAGGCTGGCTTCGCAGACAGGGGGGAGCTGCCTGACCCTCACTCCTGACTTCCCCCATGTCCCAGCTAGTGAATGGTGTGTGGGTGAGGGGGGGGGGGAGGATGGTGAAGTCTGAGACAGCTCCCTCCCTGCATTACTAGTGAGAGGCTGGCTTCACAGACAGGGGGGAGCTGCCTGACCCTCACTCCTGACTTCCCCCATGTCCCAGCTAGTGAATGGTGTGTGGGTGAGGTGGGGGGGGGAGGATGGTGAAGTCTGAGACAGCTCCCTCCCTGCATTACTAGTGAGAGGCTGGCTTCACAGACAGGGGGGAGCTGCCTGACCCTCACTCCTAACTTCCCCCATGTCCCAGCTAGTGAATGGTGTGTGGGTGAGGGGGGGGGGGGAGGATGGTGAAGTCTGAGACAGCTCCCTCCCTGCATTACTAGTGAGAGGCTGGCTTCACAGACAGGGGGGAGCTGCCTGACCCTCACTCCTGACTTCCCCCATGTCCCAGCTAGTGAATGGTGTGTGGGTGAGGGGGGGGGGAGGATGGTGAAGTCTGAGACAGCTCCCTCCCTGCATTACTAGTGAGAGGCTGGCTTCGCAGACAGGGGGGAGCTGCCTGACCCTCACTCCTGACTTCCCCCATGTCCCAGCTAGTGAATGGTGTGTGGGTGAGGGGGGGGGGGAGGATGGTGAAGTCTGAGACAGCTCCCTCCCTGCATTACTAGTGAGAGGCTGGCTTCACAGACAGGGGGGAGCTGCCTGACCCTCACTCCTGACTTCCCCCATGTCCCAGCTAGTGAATGGTGTGTGGGTGAGGGGGGGGGGAGGATGGTGAAGTCTGAGACAGCTCCCTCCCTGCATTACTAGTGAGAGGCTGGCTTCACAGACAGGGGGGAGCTGCCTGACCCTCACTCCTGACTTCCCCCATGTCCCAGCTAGTGAATGGTGTGTGGGTGAGGGGGGGGGGGAGGATGGTGAAGTCTGAGACAGCTCCCTCCCTGCATTACTAGTGAGAGGCTGGCTTCACAGACAGGGGGGAGCTGCCTGTCCCTCACTCCTGACTTCCCCCATGTCCCAGCTAGTGAATGGTGTGTGGGTGAGGGGGGGGGGGGGGTGGATGGTGAAGTCTAAGACAGCTCCCTCCCTGCATTACTAGTGAGAGGCTGGCTTCACAGACAGGGGGGAGCTGCCTGACCCTCACTCCTGACTTCCCCCATGTCCCAGCTAGTGAATGGTGTGTGGGTAAGGGGGGGGGGGGGGAGGATGGTGAAGTCTGAGACAGCTCCCTCCCTGCATTACTAGTGAGAGGCTGGCTTCACAGACAGGGGGGAGCTGCCTGACCCTCACTCCTCCGGGGTATTGTGATCTTCCTGCACACAGTGCCCTATCCCTGATACCAGGGGTGTTGTGATCTTCCTGCATGCAGTGCCCTATCCCTATTAATACCAGGAGTGTTGTGATCTTCCTGCATGCAGTGCCCTATCCCTATTAATACCAGGAGTGTTGTGATCTTCCTGCATGCAGTGCCCTATCCCTGATATCGGGATGTGTGCAAGAAGATCACAACACCCCCGGTATCAGGAATAGGGCACTGTGTGCAGGAAGATCACAACACCCCCAGTATCAGGAATAGGGCACTGTGTGCAGGAAGATCACAACACTCCTGGTATTAATAGGGATAGGGCACTGTGTGCAGGAAGATCACAATACCCCTGGTATCAGGGTTAGGGCACAAGTTCTAGTCACATTGACTGATCACATTACTTGTTTTGTCAAGCTACCAACTGTTTCCATTTCCCATCCCCCATATACTGTCAGTAGGAAACTTGGTAACATGAATAAATAAGAGGGCAGCCAATAGGAATACATATTCATTCCTAAACTGACCTTAACTGACCTGAAAAGTGTCAAATTGTATCATTTTCAGTTAGTGCGCACTAATCGGAAAAAAACGATTTTTAACGATTTTTTAACTAAAAAATCGTGCCTAAGACGATTTTCTTGCCCTGCCACACGATTTCTATCGTTAAGACGATATGGAAAACGATTCACATCCCTATTAGCTATACTTCTTGAGGTTTGGCTAACTTTCCTATTGTAGTGCAGCAGGCACTCTACCTCCCCGTGCGCCAAAAGAAAGAAAGGAGAGGACGCCGGTGCCAGGTGGGTGAGCCCACCTCCTGCCCGCCCACCGACATCCACCCGCCCACCATCCCAGTGAGATCATCCCGGCAGCCACACCGAAGGTGCTTGTGCCGGGAGGCACTTGCACGAGGGAGCACGACAAAGGAGCTTGCCCCTTTGTGCATGCCTGAATTGTTAGCCCAAAGTGGCTACTTCACTGCCTCCCAGCTGGTTTTACCACATGGCTGGCCTAGTTATCTAGCTAATTACACTACCTGGCTGGCTTCACAGCCTGACTAGCTTGCACCTGAATTAAATAAATCTTAATCTCAGCCCCAACCTTACATATCTTAAAATGGAGCCTGTATGCTTCATCGAATTTGTCACAGGACACGGAAAACATAGAGGGCCAGATATTCATACCTACGCGTGGGCGTAGATTTGTGCGCGCAACCTGGCGTGCACAAATCTACGCCCATTTTTATAACGTGCGCGTGCAGCCGCACACGTTATAAAATCAGGGGTTGGCGCGCACAAGGGGGTGCACACTTGTGCACCTTGCGCGCGCCGAGCCCTAGGGGAGCCTCGATGGCTTTCCCCATTCCCCGTTCCCTCAGAGGGAACTTTCCTTCCACCACCCCCCCCACCTTCCCCTCCCTTCCCCTATCTAACCCACCCCCCCAGCCCTATCTAAATCCCCCCCACCTTTATTTTTTTATTTACGCTTGCCTCTGGCACTTGGCTGGCGTGTGATCCCCGGGCCCAGCAGCAGTGGAGAGGCCTCTGTCCATGCCCACGCTCAGCCCCTGGACCACCCTACCCCGCCCATGACCGCCCATTTTTCAAGCCCCGGGACTTGCGCGCGTCACTGGGCCTAAGCAAAATAGGCTCGGCGCATGCAGGAGCTGGTTTTCGGAGTTACGCGCGTAATATACGTGTGCAATCCTTTTAAAATCTGCCCCAGAAAGCACCAGAGAACTCTAAAACACAAGCAAAGAGAGAACGAAACCCTGATCTATCCCAAGTTAAATAACTACTCCTCTGCAACTTCTCTCTGCCTAATGTTTACTCTCCTATTACTAAATGTACAATCACTACAAACCCCCCCCCCCCCACTAATAAATGATCTACAGGAGGAACTAAATCCCTCTATCCTCTGCATCACTGCACCACTGAAAGATAATGATAATGTCCTTCTAAACCAAATCGATCACCATAACTATGATATCTTTCACTTCCTCAGAAAAAAATCAAAAAGGTGGGGGGGTCTATTAATAATCTGCAAAAAAGGACTCAAACTTAATTCCTACAAAGTTGAGATAAACCCTCCCTATGAGGTAGCTATACTAAAATTACCACTTCTAAATATTAGATCCACTGCCCACCTGAAATATTAGATGTACCGCCCACCTGAAACACTCCAAAAAGACTGCTCACCTCTAATTGAAATTTTCAGTAAAACGTTTCCAGTTCATGAATCATCTCTAATAGTAGGAGACTTTAATCTAACTGTAGACAGCATACCTAAATCTACTTTTGCACTGGAGGTGGACCCTTGGCCTGGCGCAGGATTGGTATGGCCCTCTGAGGGATCCCAGAGGGCGCCTGCCACCAGGAGGCGGAGCACACAAGGAGATAGAGGCTAGCTGGAGCTTAACCAATAACAGTCCGGGGGCTCCGCGGGTTTAGCCCTTGGATTCCCGTACCGCCTGAGCTTAGGTGGGCCTCTGAGGGTCTCCTGGAGAGGTAGCGAAGAGGTGTGCCCACCAAGAGCAAGGGTGCGCGGCTAGTGGAGAACAGATAAGCTAGACCGGAACCGAGTGTACCAGAGACCACTGGAACAGAACAGGAACTTAAGGTCCTCTGGTCAGGATAGGCAGCGCCTAGTGGTCTAGCTTAGAGCAGGCAGTGGGCAAGGTCAGAACAGGCAGGCCTGGTGGTCACAGGAGGAGCAAAGAGAGTGTCCGTATGAAGTGCAAGGGTCAAAGCCAGGGTATCTGTCCAAGGGTGGTTAGTCAAAGCAAGGTCAGTTCCAGGTATCAGTCCAAGCGTGATCAGCAGCAAGCAGAGGTCAGTTCCAGGCATCCATCCGAGCGTAGTCAATAACAAGCAGAGGTCAGTTACAGACAGCAGTCCAAACGTGGTCAGAGGCAAACCGAGGTCAGTACTGAGTATCAGTCTGAGAAGGTACAACCTGGGAAGTGAAACAGGAACAGGAACAGATGCTGGAGCACAAGAAGGAACACAGGAACGGGGGAGCACTGGATGACACAGGAATGCAGGAACACAGGAACAAGTACTGGAACAGGAACGCAGGAACTCTGGAACAAGCAAGGAACAAGGAATGCAGGGAAACAGGATGGCAACTAGCTTCTCACTAGACGACCTGTTTGCCAAAGCAAGGAACTGGAACCTGAGCCCTGCCTTTTATGCAGGGCTCAGGTGACGTCATCGTCACGCACCACGGAGGAGCTTCCCGTGCTTGGCCCTTTAAAGGGCTGGGTGTTCCCCGCACGCACGCATGCTTACGGGCAGACCTGATGCCAGTGAGGACGCTGCACCCTGATGTGAGGAGCAGTGTGAGGTCAAAGGCCCTGAAGGCTCGGGAGAGGCCGTGGGACGCAGCGGATGCTGAGGGCTGGCTGCGGCTGCAAAGGAGGACAGGCCAGGACTTGCGGAGGGGAGCCCAAGGTGAGCAGGGCCAGCTGTGGCACCAGCGCGGCCGGGATGCACAACAGTCCCCCCCCTTCTAGGCCTCCCCCCTTACTGGTCTAGCCTTCTCCGAATGCCAACGATGAAAGGTGTGAAGGAGATCTTTATCAAGGATATGGTGGGAAGGCTCCCATGAGTTTTCCTCTGGACCGAAGCCTTCCCATGCAGGAGGAACTCCCAGTGCCCTCTACGGCGGCGAACATCTAGTACCTCTCGAACTTGGAGGGTGGCTTCTGGTTCTGCAGCAAGCTGAGTGGGCTTCGGTGGTCTTCGCGTAAGGATACATGGAATTTATTTGGATCCTGAGCTTGGAGCTTCAGCTTGTAGGTTATGTCTCCCACTCATCATAGAACAGGGAATGGCCCTATGTATTTAGGGGCCAGTCGTTGTGAGGGAGGCGGATATGCCATGTACTGAGCCAGGCCTTCTGCCAGGGAAGAAATACTGGGGCGGCCCGATGATGAGCGTCTGTTACCCACTTTGCCCGCTCAGCAGCTTGGCATAGGCATACCTTGACTTGATCCCATAAGCAGCAGATGGTTTGAGCAGTGGTTTGTGCGGCAGGAGAAGGCACGCTGAGAGGAACTGGTAGAGGAAGGTGGGGCTGCCGACTGAAAACTACTACAAATGGAGATATCCCGGTGGTGGATGCGACGTGGGTATTATGTGACAATTCCACCTATGGAAGAAGGTCGACCCAGTTATCCTGCTGGTCATTGATGTAGGATTGGAGGAAGGCCTTCAAGAAGCAGTTGGTCCTTTCGGCCTAGCCGTTGGCCGGCGGATGGTAGGCGGAGGTCAGGTTTAGGGTGATGTTGAATTTGTTGCAGAGGGATCTCCAATACTTTGCAGTGAACTGGGAGCCACGATCTGAGACAATCTCTTGCAGCAACCCGTGGAGACGGAAGATGTGATTCAGGAAAAGTCGGGTGAGTTCGAGCTGAAGGTAGGCTAAGTAAAGGCACAAATTGGGCCATTTTGGAGAAGCAGTCTATTATGACCCAAATTATGGTGTGCCCCTTGGAAGGGGGCAGAGCCAAAATGAAGTCTGTAGAAAGACTGGTCCAGGGTTCAGTAGGTGCCGGGAGAAGCTGAAGAAGCCCCCACGGACGTCCAGTGGGGGGCTTTTGTTGCGCACAGACAGGGCAAGAGTCTACATAGTCATGGGAGTCCTTCACAATGGTAGCCCATCAGTAGTGTCTGCGGAGCATCTCGAGGGTTCGGGTCCAGCTGGGATGGCTGGCAAGATGAGAGTCATGGGCCCAACGAAGTACTCACTCTCGGAGGCGGCAAGGCATTACCATCTTACCAGCCACCACAGTGGTGGTAACTGTGATGGAAATAGGATCAATGATGTGAGCTGGTGTTTTGAGAGTATATTCTGGCACTACTGAGCGAGAGAGTGCGTTGGCATGGAGATTCTTCTCAGCCGGGCGGTAACGTAGCTCAAAGTTGAAACATGTGAAGAAGACAGCCTAGCGGGCCTGTCTTGCATTTAGTAGTTGGCCCTCTTTCAGATGTTCCAAATTTTTATGATCAGTGTAAATGGTGAACTTGTGCTGGGCCCCCTCGAGCTAGGGGCGCCACTCTTGGAGAGCCAACTTCACGGCCTGGAGTTCATGGTCCCCAATAGTGTAGTTGCGTTCTGTAGGTGAGAACTTGTGGCAGTAAAAAGAAAATGGAACAAGGGCTCCCTTAGAGGAGTATTGACTGAGGATCGCCCCGGCGCCAATGGCAGACACGTCAACGATGAAGGAGCGGTTTGGATCTGGATGGCAGAGGCATGTTCTGGTACGAAAGGCTTCCTTAAGTGCCTGGAAGGCAGACTGGGCTTTGGGACTCCATTCCCGGAGATCACATCCTTTCTTAGTCAAGGCGGTGAGTGGAGCTGCCAGCATGGAATATTCTGCGATAAAGTGACAGTAATAGTTCCTGAATCCTAAGAACCTTTGTAAGGCCCGCAGACCCACTGGCTGAGGCCAGTCACGAATACCTTGGAGCTTGTCAGGGTCCATGGTGAATCCCTGGCTGGAAATAATATAACCCAGGAATGGGAGACTAGACTGCTCAAAAAGGCATGTTTCAAGTTTGGTGTAGAGATGGTGGTCCTTGAGTTGCTGGAGAACGGTCTGGACATGAGAGCAATGGGACTCCAGGTCTTTGGAAAAGATCAAGATTTCATCCAAATAGACTACGACGAAGGAGTATAAGAGGTCTCGGAAGATCTCATTCATTATCCTCTGGAAGAAGGCAGGGGCATTGCAAAGCCCAAAGGGCATTACTACATACTTGTAGTGTCCATCCCGCGTATTAAACACAATTTTCCATTTATTCTCGGGTTGTATGTGGACCAAATTATAGGCCCCACATAGGTCCAACTTGGTAAAGATTCGAGCCCCCTGCAGCCAATCAAACAGCTCGCTGATGAGCGGGAGTGGATAACGATCCTTGCGGGTAATAGCATTCAGGCCACGGTAGTCAATACATGGCCTTAAAGTACTATCCTTTTTCTTCACAAAAAAGAACCCGGCGCCCGCTGGGGATGTCTAATGAAAGCTTTGACTAGGTTTTCCTTAATATATGCGGACATAGCTTGGGTCTCTGGAAGTGACAGTGGGTAGGTTCTGCCCTTTGGAGATGTAGTGCCGGGTAGTAGTTCGATTGAGCAGTTGAACTACCGGAGAGGGGGTAATAAGTCGGCTTGTTGCTTGGAGAAGATGTCTTGGTAGTCAGCGCAGGGTGTAGGTAGCCCTGGAAGGGGCATGTATGTTAGCACTGGAATGGACGGGGACACCCATTGTAGGCAGTTGGTTTGGCACCGAGGCCCCCACTGGGTAAGTTGAAGAGACTCCCAATCGAAATGTGCAATTGTAGCCATGGTAGACCCAGGACAATAGGGTTTACTAATTGTTTGAGGATCAGGAGGGCTATCTCTTCCTTGTGGACAGTCCCTACGGTCAGTCAGATGGGTAGAGTGCAATGAGTGATGCGATCAGATAAAGGTTCTCCGTAGATGGAGGCAATTCGCAAAGGTACTTCAAGGGGTTGCCTCAGAACTTGAAGTAGGGTAACTAGTTCTTCGAGAATGAAATTCCCACTAGCCCCAGTATCCATGAGGGCGGTGGTGGAGAAGGAGTGTGCCTCCCTGAGGAGGGAGACAGGCAGCAGAAGTTGAGGGCAGGTGACTGTAGTGCCCAAGATCGGGACCCCGCTGGCTTAGGCTTTGGAGTTTCCCGGACACCCCGGACATGTCTGGATAAGGTGACCAGGACCTCCTCAGTAGAGACAGAGACTGGACTTCCATCTTTGGAGGCGTTCCTTGGGAGTAAGATGACCGTGGTTTATTTCCATTGGTTCTTCCTTTGGTAGGAAAGCTGCTGAAGGTGTCCTTGATCTGGGGCTGAGGGACCGAGGTGGTTCCAGGGCCGGTTGATGGCTGGGTTTTACTTCCCAGTGCTGTTCCCAGAGGTGGTGGTCAATCCGCCCAACTAAAATGATGAGGTCCTCCAATGATGTGGGGATCTCTCGGGCTTCCAATTCGTCTTTAAGGGCAGATGACAAGCTCTCAAGATAGAGTGCCCAGTGCCCACAGGCAGTCTTCCTGCCATCCCAATTCCATAGCAAGGGTACGGAACTCCACGGTGTATTCTAAGAGGGAATGGGATCCCTGTCAGCCTGGGTCATCGAAGGTGCGTCGGAACATGGAAATGAATTGAGGGAGCTGCTGGAGTACAGAGTCAGAATGCTCCCAGAGCAGGGAAGCCCATGCCAGGGCTTTTCCTTCCAAACGAGATAGGATAAAAGTGATCTTTGTCACTTCATCTGGGTACAAAGAAGGCTGAAGTGCAAATTGCATGTAACATTGGTTGATAAAACCCCGACAAAGATGAGGATCCCCATTGAAATGGGGAGGATCTGGGAGGGCCAGCAGTGCCCGTGAGGGCATCGAAGTAGAGGAAGCATTCATGGCAAGAATCTCAGGGTTGGCCGGGGCGGACTACTCGAGTTGTGACTATAGACTCTCTACCGAGATGGCCAGTGCTTCGAGGAAGTGCTGTTGCTCCCGGACATGAGTAACCATGGCCTTGGCAATCTGTTGCGCTGGAGGTGGAACCTTGGCCTGGCACAAGATAGGTACGGCCCTCTGAAGGATCCCAGAGGGTACCTGCCGCCAGAAGGTGGAGCACATGAGGAGATAGAGGCTAGCTGGAGTTCACCAATAACAGTCTGGGGGTTCCATGTGTTGAGCCCTTGGATTCCCGGACAGCCTGGGCTTAGGTGGGCCTCTGAGGGTCTCCTGAAGAGGTAGCGGAGAGGTGTGCCCACCAAGAGCAAGGTGCACGGCTATTGGAGAACGGACGAGCTAGACCGGAACAGAGAGTGCCAGAGACCACTGGAACGAGACAGGAACTGAAGGCCCTCTGGTCAGTCTAGGCAGCGCCTAGTGGTCTAGCTTGGAGTAGGCCGCGGGCAAGGTCAGAACAGGCAGGCCTGGTGGTCACGGGAGGAGCAAAGAGAGTGTCCATATGGAGCACAAGGGTCAAAGCCAGGGTATCCATCTGAGGGTGGTCTGTCAAAGCAAGGTCAGTTCCAGGTATCAGTTCAAGTGTGGTCAGCAGCAAGCAGAGGTCAGTTCCAGGTATCCGAGTGTGGTCAGTAGCAAGCATAGGTCAGTTCCAGGCAGCGGTCCAAACGTGGTCAGAGGCAAGCAGAGGTCAGTTCCTGGCATCTGTCCGAGCATAGTCAGTAACAAGCAGAGGTCAGTTCCAGGCAGCAGTCCAAACATGGTCAGAAGCAAGCAGAGGTCAGTTCCCAGCATCCGTCCGAACGTAGTCAGTAACAAGCAGAGGTCAGTTCCAGGCTGTAGTCCAAACGTGGTAAGAGGCAAGCAGAGATCAGTTCCTGGCATCTGTCCGAGCATAGTCAGTAACAAGCAGAGGTCAGTTCCAGGCAGCGGTCCAAACATGGTCAGAGGCAAGCAGAGGTCAGTTCCCGGCATCCGTCTGAGCGTAGTCAGTAGCAAGCAGAGGTCAGTTCCCAGAATCCGTCCGAGCGTAGTCAGTAACAAGCAGAGGTCAGTTCCAGGCAGCGGTCCAAACATGGTCAGAGGCAAGCAGAGGTCAGTTCCAGGCAGTGGTCCAAATGTGGTCAGAGGCAAGCTGAGGTCAGTACCGAGTATCAGTCTGAGAAGGTACAACCTGGGAAGTGGAACAGGAACAGGAACAGATGCTGGAGCACAAGAAGGACCACAGGAACACAGGAGCACTGGAAGACACATGAACGCAGGAATGCAGGAGCACTGGAAGACACAGGAACGCAGGAACACAGGAACAAGGACTGGAATAGGAATGCAGGAACTCTGGAACAATCAAGGAACAAGGAACGCAGGAACATAAGACGGCATCTAGCTTCTCACTAATGAGACGACCCGGGCTCAGGTGATGTCATCATTGCGCGCTGTGGAGGAGCTTCCCGCGCTTGGCCCTTTAAAGCGCTGGGTATTCCGTGCACGCGCGCCTACGGGCAGACCCGATGCCAGTGAGGACGCCGAGCCCTGATGTGAGGAGCAGTGCAAGGTTGAAGGTTCTGAAAGCCCGGGAGAGGCCGTGGGACACCGTGGATGCTGAGGGCTGGCTGCGGCTGCGAGGGAGGACAGGCCAGGCCTTGCAGAGGGGATCCCGAGGTGAGCAGGGCTGGCCATGGCACCAGCGCGACCGGGATGCGCAACATCTACAGCATGTGAAATCTTTCTAGATACCATGGAAGCCATGGGCTGGAATCAATTTATAATGAAACCCACTCATAAGGCAGGACATATTCTTGATTTAATTTTTGCCAATCACAATAACTGCATAATCAATACTTCCCACAAGATATTACCTTAGTCTGATCACCAGCTAATAAAAGCAGAAGTAATTCTCCTCACCACACAACAAACAAATGTGCATAATAATCAATCCTTCACATACAAAAAAAGATAGAACCAGAAATTCTTGAAGAAACAATTAAAAAGAAAATAAATGAATTAAATCACAATAATGCCTCCTCATCCTTTGACTCCTGGTTAAAAGCTTTAATGAAATAGCGGACACCCTATGCCCTATCAAGAAAAAAAAATTCCAAAATGAAGGCAACTCAACTAAACAACTGTGGATAAGTTCCTAGAACTGCTATAATGGTAATTAATAAGCAACAGTAGCTTATGATCTATCTAATGTTTGGGTATTTTCTAGGTACTTGTGACTTGGATTGGCCACTGTTGGAAACATGATACTGGGCTTGATGGACCCTTGTTCTCACCCAGTATGGCATATCTTATGTTCTATGTTATGTTCTTATGTAAACAAAAGAAACCTTGGTACAACAAAGAGCTAAGACATACCAAGCAGACCCTGAGAAAATCTGAAAAGTAATGGAGGAAATAGAAATCTTCAGTTTCTGTAGAAAATACAGATCCCTATTAACTAAATAGTGTGAACAAATCAATAAAGCAAAAACAAATTCATGGGGTAATATTTAATTCCAAATTACTTTTCAAAACAGTTAAAAACCTAATCAAGGACCCATCTTCCTCTGTCTATAATAACTATGAGTTTTCAAAGAACTCATGCAATGAATATGCAGATCACTGCGAAACAAAATTGGCAATCTAAAAACACAATTCTCCACTAGGTCATCAACAATAGAGCCTGAAGAAAAATCCAGTCAAATGAAATGGAACTTATTTGACCCAGTATTAAAATTTGAAATAAACCAAATCATCACTAAAATGAAGCCTGCCACCTACCCATTGGATCCTATTGTTGCAATCCAGCCTGTGCCAGGAGCCACATGCCACTTTTCCACCACCCTTCCTTCCTTTCGCAGCCAGGGGCTGTCGGCGTTTCATCTCGTGGCATGGAGCTGCGCTCACTTCACCCTTTGTGGCCCAGAGGCCTCCGACGTTTCCATTGCGGCTGAAGTTGTGCTAATCTCCCTAAGTGGCTCGAAGGCCGCCGAAGCCTGCTCATGCACCTGGAGGCCGCCGGCACCTTTCCTCGCAACTGGAGCTGTGCTGTAACTCTTTAAGCGGTCCGAAGACCGCCAACATGCTCCCTTGCGGCAGGAGCCGCTCTACTATTTCCTTGTGGGTGGGAAGTCGCCGACAGAGCTCCCATGTGGCCTGGAGGCCACTGCCGTCTACCTTGTTGCCCGCAGGGAGGAGGCCTATCATTCCCGGTCTCGCCTGCAGCCGCCAGCGATCCTCCTTCAGTGACACCGGGGTCTGCCCTGAGGCCTTTCTTCTGCTCCTGCTTCAGCTCGGCATCTTCCTGTGCAGCAGGGCCGCTGTCCAGGGTACTACACTGCTTCCTGCTTCCTTCTAGGGGGTGAGCCCGGTTCTCTCTTCAGCATTTAAAGCTACAGCGAAGGAGTGGTCCACTTCTGATGTCATCAATGGATCCGCCTCTTCTGCAGTATAAAAACTTTCAGCCTTCATTCCTTCCTTGCCTTCGCAAGGAGCGAGTCCTCCTTAGCACTTCTCTGAATCCAGCTTCTTGTTGGCACTCTGTTCTTCGTAGGAATTCCATGTCTTCGTCCTGGTTTCTCGTCTCATCAGCTTCTGTGTTTCAGATGTTCCTGATGTTCATCCTCACAATGTCTTCTCATCTTCAAATCTTCTCAAGTCTCAACACTTCAATCTTCTAAACAACCCAGAAGTTCTAGATGTTCCATCACTGGTCCTTCTTCGAACCTTCTAAACCCAGAAGTTCCAGATGTCCTGCAACTGGTCCTTCTTCTAACCTTCTATACCTGGAAGTTTCAGATGTCCCGCCACTGGTCCTTCTCTTTGAATCTTCAAACCTTTTAACCTGAAGTTCCAGATATCCCGTCACTTGTCCTTCTCTTCAAATCTCCTGAATTCCTTTCCCTCGACAGCACCTCTACTGGATGGATCCTGCTTTTACCTCCGAGCTCCAGTGCCATACTCTGCATCCTACTTATGCTCCTGCATTGAGTCCTGGGCCCTGAGTCCTTGGTCCCTGGGGTCCTGCCCCTAGGTCCTTCCTAAGGTCCTATTTTACTGCTAGGATCTCTGGAATCCCCTGAGACTGTCGAACCTTGATAATGAACTCTAATAATGTCCTGCTCCATATGACGTGGTCAACCTTGCCTTGACCGGCCAGGTAGGCGCGTCTCAGTTCAGGTCTTACTGAATCTTGTCATACCTTACCCTGGATCTACAATCAGCCTGGCTGGGGAACCTCAAGCGTGGTCCGCAACCTGCTAGGCCTGGCAATGTAAGGCGTGTGATGTGGCAGTACCTACTAAGTATTCTCCAAGCAACTTGTGACTCTTTCGGAGTCCTTTTTCAACCAACCGTGAGTCTCATCTCACCTCTTCTTCAACCAACCGTGAGTCTCTTCTCACCTCTTCTTCATTCAACTGTGAGTCCTGTCGCACCTCTTCAAGCAACCTGTCTTGGGAACCTCAAGCGTGGTCCGCGACCTGCCTTGAATGGTTGAGTAGGGCACGTGTATGCGTGGTCCGTGTCTTGCCTTGCAGGGTAGTGTAGGGTGCGTCTTGTCGCAGTACCACCTCAGAACTTTAAAACCTTGAGACTCCACCTAAGTTCTTCTCTCCTTCAAGTCTTCGTGAAACCCTCACATATCCTGAATCTTCGTCTCTTCGTGAAGCCCTCACATCTTCAGTCTTCAAGTCTTCATCTTCGTCTGATGTCTTCTTCCTCTGACCGCTGTCTGCCCTGTTGCAGTTGTTGCTCCCGTGCGGCAGGTCCAAAAGGGCTTGGAGTAGTTGGAGGAGCAATCATGAGACCAACATTGCGTTGTTTGGGTCTCTCTCTGCTGTGTACAAGTTTGGCTGTGGTTGGGGCCATTATTCTACATCTACAACCCATGCTCGGACACTCCTCACCTGCCTCAGCGCTTGCCGGAGCTCCTCTGCGGCTGCGTTGTGGCCCAGGGGCACATGATATCATCAGAAATGGGTCCACTACTAGCGTTCCCACAACAGATTAACACCTATCCCTGCAAGTACCCTGAACACAGTAAACAGTGGAATAACTTCGATATTCACTACCATAAAAAATTAGGGATGTGCATTGTTTTTTTCTGATGGGTCGGGCTATGGATTGGGCGACTCATGGAAAACTTCATTTTCCAATGGGTCATTTTTTTTTTTTCTGGGCAATTTTCGCCAAGAAAAAAACAACCCACCCCAACCCTTCAAATTTAGTTAATTACCACCCTCACCCTCCCGACACCCCAAAACTTGCCTAATATCCCTGGTGCTCCAGCGGGGGTCCCAGGAGTGATCTCTCACTCTCGGACTGTTGGTTGCCAGTAAACAAAATGGCGCCTATTACCCTTTGCCTTTAGCATGTGACAGGGGCCGACCAATGGCACCGGTAGCCCCTGTCACATGGTAAAGGCAAAGGGCCACCGGCGCCATTTTGTTTACTGGCAGCCGACAGCTCGAGAGTGGGCTGCCAGTCCCACCAGGGACTTTCGGTACGTCTTGTGGGGGGTGGTCAGGCAAGTATTGGGGGGACGGGAGGGTGGGGGGTTGCAATTAATTGAATTTGAAAGGTTGGGGTGGGTTTGGGTTTTTTTTTTAATGTGCCCTTCTACCCCCCCCCCCCGAAAATGATAAGAAAACCACACAAAATTTCGTGGTTTTTCTTATTGTTTCGTTGCCCTCCCTGAAACGCGATGAAATAGGAAATATCGTCTCTATTTCCTATTTCGTCGCAAACGAATGCACATCCCTAGTGGTTAATGATAATCAAACCACCCACACTAGACTTAGGAATTATTAATATTACTCCCTCAGATCAAGTACGAGACATTCATATCGATGAGAACATCACCATGAAAAAAGCATATAAGCAAATTAATAAAAACAAGATACACCATGCTGAGAATATTACACTGACTGAAACCTCTACTAACAACACAGGATTTCCACACTGTAAGACTACTGCAACGCCCTATTACTAGGTCTACCTTCAAGATTAATAAAACCACTACAGCTACTCCAAAATGCCTCTGATAGACTATTACTAGGAACCAGGAAATTTGTCCACATCACCCCCTTGCTGATGGCACTGCACTGGCTTCCTGTACAATCCAAGATTCATTATAAAGTATGAACCCTAATTTTCAATATCGTCAACAGTACTGACCCCTGCTTATTAGGAGTGACACTTCAACACTATGCTCCACAGAAAACCCTAAGATCACAAAACAAGGGACTTCTAATGGTGCCTTCTACTCGGAACACACATCTAACACAAATAAGGGACCAAATGTTTTCCATAGCAAACCCAAGTTATGGAACTCCTTTCCAGAATCATTACACCAGATAACAGAGAAAAAGATTTTCAAACATGAACTGAAAACATGGTTCTTTAGAAAAGCTTACGATTTAACATAAAACACCAATATACTGAAAACCTCATCATCAATACAAGAGACAATGGTAGTGAAGTGTACAATAAGTAATGCTTGATGTAAAGTATATAGGTAGTTGAAACAGAATCTGCATTTTCTGTAATGCTGACTTTGAAAATGTATGAATATGAAGTATATAAATCCACATGAATAAGGACAGATATCTGATGTGGTTTTGACCTAGATTATGAATGTTGGCACAGAATGTGATTGCACAACAAGATTATGAATGATGATTTTGTAAACCGTTGTGATCTTATCTGGAACGAGAGTATATAAAATGCCTAAATAAATAAATAAATAAATAAATAATTGGTGCAGCACATGCATTTTTATATGAGCTGCACTATTGATTGGCATTGTAATGAGCTGTTTTGGATGCATTTGCCTATGATATATCTCAATACATTTAGAGGTAAATTTTCAAAACTTATGCACATAAATCGCCGGGATGCATGTAAGTCCCAGGGCCTTGGGAAAGGGCAGGGAGGGGGCTGGACAGGCTGGTCCAGGGGGTGGGGTGTGGTGTGGCTAGAGGCACCTGGTACAGCAGTCATTTTTATCTATTAGATAAATGAGGCTTGACCGATGTGCTGCTAATGTGCAGTAGAGAGCAGCTCTACTGCGCATCTGCGGGCGAACACGTTGGTCCAAGCAGAGCATCAGCTCTTTGAAAACATGGCGGCGGCAGTGGCGAGGAGCGGTGGCGGCGGCGGTGAGGGGTGGCGGCGGTGAGGAGCGGCGGCGACGGCGCACGTGAGGGAGGGAGGGACCTCCCCCGGAGATCTTCCGTTTGTGTCATCTGAAGGGGTTGTGAATGAGCCGAGAGAGGGGGAGTGACTGAGGGGAGGGGGGAGGGAGTGACTGAGGGGAGGGTGGAGAGAGGAGGGAGTGACTGAGGGGGGAGAGGGGAGGGAGTGACTGAGGAGGGGAGGGAGTGACTGAGGGGAGGAGGGGGGAGGGAGGAGGGAGGAGGGAGTGACTGAGGGGAGGTGGGAGGGAGAATAGAGGGTGAGGGGAGAATGAAGGGGAGGGAGAGGGGGAAGGAAATGGACCGAAAATTTTTTTTTAATGTAGCCTGTTGTTACGGGCTTAACAGCTAGTCATTTTATAAAACAATAAAGGTAATACATAAAACATTATCTGCACATCCTGCAATAAGATGAAAAATAAACATATCTAATGTGAAAGGTTATGGGTGAATTTTTGAAGGGCCTCGTGCATAAAAATTGCTTCTGCTCCAATGGAGCAGTAAGTAAAAAAAAAAAAAAGGGGGATAGTTAGGATTAGTTTAGGGGTTGGGTGGAGAGTGGAAGAGGTAGGAAGAGTAGGGTTAGGGATAGGAAAGTTCCCTTCCAGTCCACTTTTTCATTGGAGCGATGTTACCACTCACAATCGGCAGGATCCCGGGTTCTCTGCGTTTCCAGCGCGCGGCGCCACCGGCAGGCAGCGGCATCACACTACACGCTTCGGGCTGAGGCCCCGCCCCCTTTAAGCGCATCACTCCCGGAAATCTGGCAAATTGCGTGAGAGAACTTCATTATTTAAAGCCTCGACTCCAGCATAGCTTTGCCTCAGCTACAGGCTATCTTGTGCTGGTGCTCTGCTCAGATTCTGTTGTCTTCCTGCCTGACTTGGTTTGCCTCTACATTTGTTGTCTTTCCTTGCTACCTGCCTCGACCCAGACCAGACTTGGATTATTCTTGCCTTGCTACCTGCCTCGACCCGGAACGGACTTGGATTAGTCTTGCCTTGCTACCTGCCTTGACCCGGACCAGACTTGGATTACTCTTGCCTTGCTACCTGCCTCGACTCGGACCAGACTTGGATTAATCTTGTCTTGCTACCTGCCTCGACCCGGACCGGACTTGGACTACTCTGGCCGGTTACCAGCCTACCCAGGACCGGACTTGGACCTTCCTGGTATGCTTTAGCTGGCTGGGTGGACACCATCTTACCTACCAACCTGTATCCTTCCTCTTGGCCTAAGGTAAGGCTGTTAACCATCAAGGATTCACAAAATCGTAACAGTTAGCTAAGGCCATGGATCACTTGCGCGCACGGGCTGGCTGCTGGCGCACCATGTTCTGGTCCGGGGGCTGCGGCCATGCCCCCCAGAACACCCCCGATGAAGCGCCGGCCATGACATGCCCCCCGACACGCCCCCAACATGCCCCCCAAATGCCTGGTGCGTGCAGGGGGTGGAAGGGGCAGCTTTTTGGGGGTTTCGTGCGTATCTGCCCCTCAATTGAGTAACAGTGTTCATCAAGGCATTCTCTGTTTTTGTTACAACCCTCCATATGTCCCTGAGAAAAATATCTGTGGGCTTAGATGGAACATTGTTCACCACTTCAAATCCCACCTACTGTAGGGACAGTACAGAAACTGGAATCTGAACAGAAGGTGGACCTGGCTTAAGTCCAGTGTTAGGCAAAACTATACCATTCTTATTACCCTCAATGGGGGTAATCCAGGAGGCAAAACACTCATAGATGATAGATCTTGAGGATTAGATAGTAAAAGCCCTGATGGTAAAATAATGGTAAAATCAACTTCTTTAGGCGCCTCATCCTGGCCTCCCAGCAGAGATTGAGACATGGGTGGAGAAGAGAGCACTTCAGGAGGTTTCAACCAATTCTGTACTCAGAGTTACCTGCAGTGTTGAATTGACCTGGAACACATGATATTTCATGGGTTGTCTTTGCCGTGTAGAGACCTTTGGGGATGAAAAGATCTTCCATTTCCTTTTTTTTCCCATCCTACAGCAAACATGTTGTAAGAGGCAAACAGTTTAGGCATGCCGGTGGCTGTGCACCATGGCATGCTGGAATTTAAAGGCCCAGAGGCTGGATGACTTCAATTCCGGAAGCCCGTCCTAATACCTGCCAGCGTTGTTTCAAGAAAGGGCATCAAATGCCTCCAACAGCAACGGAATAGTAGCTCTCCCCACAGTAAATGCACTTTGCCTACGTAAATGTGGTTTTGAAAATTGCTACAGTGTATAACCATTGAATTGTCAATAGGTTAAATCAGTGTTAAGTGAACTTAATGCGGATAAATGGCTTGTGGAAATTGCTATGATAGCATGTTACATTTACATGCGTTAACTCGTTTGATAATTCACCTGTTTGTTTTTAGCTTTCAATTTAAAAGGAGCTACACATGTAAATGTAACATGCTATCATAGCAATTTAAAAAAGCCATTTATGCGCATGGGGTAGATTCTAAAAGGTGCGTGCATGCATCCATGGGCGCACAGTTCCCGGCTGCTAGAGCTTGCTTCCCTGGGACAGCATCTAATGGCGGTGTCCCGGCCCATCCCTGCCCCGCCCCTCGCCACCCAGACCCTGCCCCCAGGCCTGCCCTCTTTTATTTGGCCTGGAACCTCTGCGTGTAACGGAGGTTACGCATGTGGCCGGGCCCTTTCCAAAATGCATGCAGTGCGCACAGGGCTCAGCCACGCACATAACCTCCTATTTTTACATGTGCAAGACTCTTGAAATTTGGGCGATAAAAGTACACCTACACGTGAATATCCTATGGACAATTCAATGGCATATATTGTAGCAATTTTCAAAAGCCCACTTATATGGGTTAAGCGTATTTATGTGTAAAACCCAATTTTAACTATGTAAATGCTTTTTAAAATCAGGTCTTATTGTGCATAAATTTTCCCAAAAATTTCCTATAGAAAAATTTGAGGTCTAATTGTGTGGGTAATTTTGGTGGAATAATTTTCAACGTGAATTGGCGCACGTAAATTCACTTTGAAAATTGTTGTAACTTTGGCATGTTTTTGTTGACTTTCTTATATGTGCTCTTACAAAATCAGTTCTTAAAGAATTACTATCTCAGATATAAATATTGGTTAATACATTCACGGATCATATGTCTTTCTGTTCTTAACTATAGCTGTGTCATGTTTTAGGCTAGGATGTTACCAGAAAACTAAAATGTCTGTTTCCTTTTTCTTGTTGAAAAATGTTGTCATGCTTTTTGATTTTCAAGATAAAGTAATTAAAAAAAAGATAGATTATACATTTTACTCACCAAACGAGGCAAATATATTCGAGCTAACTGGCTATTCAGATTTCCAAGTTGGATAAATTCAGTCTCTAAGGGGCATTTTTCAGTTGCCCGCCTAGGCATAAAATCTATGGGTAGTTTTGTACCAATAGGCAAATTTCAAAACAACTACACATGTAGTTTTTCCTTTGAAAATTGTCTTAAGAGGGTATATGATTTTGCATTTTCTTTTTCTGTGGGCAAAAGAAAGTAGCAGTGGTGGGGCTGGATTTTGCGCATAGATTCTGTGTGAATATGTCACTCCCACAATCTAAACATTCCTCCGGAAACACTACTTTTTAATGTCTAAAAATAAGTGCATTGTTAACCCCTCTAATACTTTGTAAGCACTTTGAGGAGGGCAATTTTCAGACAGAAATTTACTCCAGCAAGTCACTATTTACCTCTAGAAACAGCTTTGAAAATCACCCTTCCAGTGACTACACGAGTTCTATTCTAAAGAAAAAAAAATCCTACCTTCTTTCTTAATGAGCACTGACAAATATATTTGCTCGAGACAATTATATCAGTCCTCATAAAAAGGAAAAGCTTTATTTCATCCTAAAATTCTTTGCACAATCCAAAGTCATTGTTTTTATCCCACAAAGCAACCATTTATATTCAAAAGAATTTGTCATGCTCAATTAAATCCTTTCTCCCAGTTAAACATTGTCGTGGAAAATAAGGATGGTAAGTTTGGTCTACTACCAAAAACTTATTATAATAATCATATAAGACAAGACAAACACAATGCAAGCTAGAAAGCATAAGAGAGTAATTATGTTGTATTGCCATGTGTCATTTTGCTAACAATGGGGTATTTTTATTATCTTATGCAAGTCAGTGCACATTGGCAGCGAGACTGCATTTGTGGCTATTATGTTTCCAACTAGTGTGTGTCAGAACTTGGATTATAAAATGGCTAGAAACAGGTTTTAGGAGGGTAAACTAGAAAGCCTGATGAAATTCCACTAATTTTTCCTTCTTACAGACTTTTCAGTTTGCCAGCATAGAGAATTATAACTGGTCACCTACCCCAGATGCATGAACACAATTATTAAATTATTAAGCATATCGGTAAATTCAAATTATCATGATTATATGCAATTTGTGAAATGAAAACTGGAATCTTAATAGGTCATGCCACTTTTTTGATGGAGCAACATAAAGGGGGTCATTTTCAAACGCTTATCATGTGTGATAAGCCGCTATCGCACGCGATAAGCCGCTATCGCTTGTGAAAAGTCCCTTTTCGCGTGCGATAGCAAGCTGGGGATGGAGTCGGGGGTGGAGTCGGGGCAGAGAGGGGAGGAGTCGGGGCGGCGAGGAGGCGGACTCTGGGGTGTGTTCGCTGGCGGCGATAAGGTAAGCTACGTTATCATCGCCAGTAGCGCACCCAATACCACCACCTTTCACGGTGGCGCTATCGGGTATGAAAGCCGGCAGCGAAAACACCGCAGTGGTGCAAAGGCTGTCGGTTTTCGCAGGCTCGCCCCCTGTTTTCACTGGATTCATCATTCTGCAATAGAATGGTGAATCCAGGCCAAAAAGTCATTTTAGTACATGAGCTTTGAAGATTGCATATACCTAGTCCCCTTCTTTAATTCCAGTTTTCCTTAGGAGCCAAAACAGCTACTTCAACACTACACTTATCTGAAAACCAACAGGCTCCCTCAGGAAGTGTCTTCCACAAGTCCCCAAAAATGTATTTTGCATGCAAAACTTGTTTCAGAGTTGTAATTGTATTTCATTATAAGCACTTTGGATTTCATCCAGCCCCCTCTCAGAACTTAGAAAACATTTTGCAAAAAATGTATTTGCTATCTTGGGCAAATAAATATCATCATATCCTGAGTTTCAGAAATCTGCTAAGAGGCTGCCCACATCTGGGAAACCCTAATAAATCACCTTCATGCTGTGTGTGAACTCTGCTCCTTCTCTCCAGCATGTAATGCAATGTTGGCTTCATTATACTATCCCTTTTCAGATATGCAAGGTCATTCTGCTGATGCCAGTAACATTTGAAAAAGGCCAGAGGAAGCACATGGAGCATGCTCAGGGCATGACATCAGTGTGACCTAAGGACAAGCAGCCAAAAAAACCTCATCACACGTCATTCATCACTTAACCTCATTTAAAAATGTTCTGAAGCACTTATCAGGCCCCAGTCTATTGAATACAATGGAGGGAAAGCCACAGAAATACATATATAGAAAACCCATGGCCATAACCCTTGGGTGGCTGAGAGGGTTGGCTAAGTAAATCCCTTTGAAAGTTGTCCTCTCCAGGACTAATAGGTTTGCATTTTAATAGTAAGAGAAATGGGTATAAAATAAATGTTCTAATATTTTGTTGGATTCTAGGTGCATACTATAAAAAGTTACGTGGAAAGACTGGATAAATCCACATAAGTAGATTTTCATTCACCTCAAAGTACATGTTTAGTTTACTAGAGATATACAGCAGAAATATTTTTCTTTTGTTCAATTTGTTCTGTGGGGGAGGGAGATTTTCAACATTTTAGGTTGCTTTTTTTTGGTTTGGTTCGTTTTCCAAACTGAACTAAACATAAAAAAGCAAAACAAACAAAAAGAAATCCCAAAATGAGGCATCCAGGGCCTACTCGGCTGAGCTGAACCAAGGCCAACCCAGGCCTCCCTGGGCCTCTCCAGTCCTCTACCTCCTACCAAGAGTCTGGGGCCCAGGCCAAAACAGCTGTGCTGAGCCAAGACTAGCTGAGGCCTATTCGGGCCCCTCTGATCCTCCTGAGGCCACCCCCATGCCCCCCACTTACCCAAGAGGATCCTGGCAGGAGAAAGGGGAAGGAGCAATCCCCACATGATTGTCTTCCGCCGCATGTGTTTAAAAATGGTGCTCAGCTCTGATGGGCACCAAATTGACATCAAACAGGCACTAATCTCTGGGCTAGTCAACGCCATTTTCTTACTGTCGAAAAGGGGAAGCAAATAAAAAATTGGCTAAAATAAAAACTATATCTGGTTGCCCCTTAGACACTTGCATGTTCTTGGCTGGCCACCTGACTGGTGAAGGCAGGGCAAGTCTAATAGTTGCAGACTTTTGAGGGCAGAGACATCCATTTTTTTTCAGAAAGGTTATTTGCTGTGACTGAAGGTTGGGAGCAGCAGCGAGAGTCTGACTTTGAGGCTCCCACGATATTTGCTGACAGGCGGACACAGTGGAGGATCAGCTGTGGTTGGGCCATAGGAGAGTTTTTGTTTGCTCCCGTGGCTCCCGGCGGGGCGGGGCAGGACAAGGCTCTCTTCCAAGCAGGAGGAGGAAGGCGTGAGCAGGACATTGCCACTGCTATCACTGCCTTTCCCAATGGCAGCAGCAGCCAGACTGCAGTTACGCCACAGTGGTTTTAATGATACAAGCGCCAGGAGCCTTAGGCAAGCTCCAAGTGGCAGTGGGAAGTGCAGGCCCGGTCTGGAAGAAATGTCAACATGATGTCACTTCTGGGACTGAAGCACTGCTGACAGCAAATTAAAAGTATAAAACAAAGAAAAATGCATTCAATAAAATTGTTAAAAGGCCCAATCCTAGGTGGCAGAGGCCAAGAAAGACCCCCATGAGAGTGACAAAGCTCCAGGAGACCCCAAGAAAATTAAAGATTTAAACTAAAAAACACCCAAATTAAAAACAAAGAAATATAGGGGCAGATTTTAAAAGCCCTACGCGCTTTGCTTGGGGGGGGGGGGGGCATGGCATTCGGGGGCGTTCCGTGGGTGGGGCCGTGGGCATGGTGCCGGCCTGGGGGCATTCCGGGGGCGTAGCCGAGCCTCCAAACCAGCCCCCGGGCCGGGGAATGGTGTGTTGGTAGCCGGCCAGCAGGCGTAACTTTCTGAAAAAAGGTAGGGAGGGGGATTTAGTTAGGGCTGGGGGGTGGGTTAGGGAGGGGAAGGGAGGGGAAGGTGGGGGGGGCCGGAAAAAAGTTATTTCCAAGGCCAATCAGAGGGAACGGAGGCAGGCTGCTCAGCTCGGCGCACGCAGGTTGCACAATTGTGCACCCCCCTGCATGCGCTGACCCTGGATTTTATAACATGCACGTGGCAGCGCAAACAAATCTACGCCCAGGCATAACTTTAAAAATCTACCCCTTAGTCCTTAGTCTACCCCTTAGTCCTTGTCCTGCCTCAGTACTATGTGCTACAAGTGGTTTACCCTCTGCCTTTCTATTGACTGCACTTCTGTGTTCAATTATCCTTTTGTTCAATGGCCTTATAGTCTTTCCAACACACATTTTCTTGCAAGGACAGACAGCAATGTATAGTACAACACCTTTGCTTCTGCAGTTTGTGAAATGATCCAAGACATATTCTTTATCAGTAGAACTTATTTTTATACTTTTAACCTTCATGTTTACATTGTAAACACTGCATGGTCCACAGGGTCTATGTCCCACTGGTCTTCTAATGTCTTTAGGTCTTTGTACTGGTAGGGATGAGGGTGAATGAAATTCCTTTACATTTTTATCACGCTTGTTGGCTATCATCACCTCCCTCTCTTTAAACACTGGGAGGACCTGTAGAATATGCCAGTGTTTCTTGCAGGTTGCAGGTGAGCAGCCTTTGTGAACCTGAAAAAAAAACCCCTCTGATATAGTTTAAAATTCCATTTTTAAAGAGAAAAAGCCTCATTTTTCATGAAACATTTTTTACACCCTGATATTGGAGTTGGATTTGAAGGAATAAGAGACTGTGATTTGTGTCCTTCCAAGATCCTCACTGATCCAGTAATAACACCAAGGGCTCAAACAACAAAAACCCTACCTGTGAAAAAGCAAGGGTAAATATTACACTGGGTCCTAGAATACCAATACACCACCTACTGAGGAAACAAAAGAAACCCGATTTCTATTGATCCCTATTCAGACACTACATGCTAGCAGAATCTCTCATCGTGGCGCCGGCAGGAGATCGACTGCAGGAGGTCGTTCAGCGAGGGTTCCGGTGCCTCGCTGAACGACCTCCTGCAGTCGATCTCCTGCCGGCGCCATTTTCCGTACGGAAAATGATTCGCGGCGGGAAATCGCTCCCTGACCCCCGCTGGACCTCCAGGAACTTTTGGCCAGCTTGGGGGGGGGCCTCCTGACCCCCACAAGACTTGCCAAAAGTCCAGCGGGGTCCGGAAGGACCTCCTGCCGTGGAATCGTGTTGGTCTATGGCCGCCGCCATTTTTCGGCGCCATTTTGGAAAATGGCGCCGGCTGAAGACAACAAGATTCAATAGCAGGAGCCCGTTCCGGACCGCTGCTGTTCGGGACCGCCGCTGGACACCCAGGTTATTTAAGTCATTTGGGGGGGTTCGGGAGGGTGGGAGATTTAATTTAAAGGGTCGGGGTGGGTTTTAGGGGGTTTTAATGTGCCGGCTCACGATTCTAACGATTTATAACGATAAATCGTTAGAATCTCTATTGTATTGTGTTCCATAACGGTTTAAGACGATATTAAAATTATCGGACGATAATTTTAATCGTCGAAAAACGATTCACATCCCTAATATCCACCATAACCTCTCACTCTCACAGACACTGACACACTCTCAGGCTCTAAGACACTCTCTCCCCCCTCCACACACCCTCTCCCACTCACACACAAACTCTTACTCCCCTGGATTTTCTCATACACACTCATGCTCTCACACTCACTGGCTCCCTCACATACACACAAACACACACACCCAGGCAAACTCCCAGTCATTCACACACACACACACACACACACACACACACACACACACACACACACAGACACAATGACCCCCAGGCAGGCTCCCATTCATTTTCACACCACTCCCTCCCCTTCCCCCAGGCATGCACACATTCATTCTCACACACACAGACCCCCAGGCAGGCACCAATTCATTCTCACACACACATACACAACACAAAGGCAGGCACCTATTCTCACACATACAAATCCCAGGAAGACACCCATTCATTCTCATACACAGACACACTCTCAGGCGTTCACACACATACACCCCCAGGCAGAGTCCCATTCATACACATGCACACACTAAAGGCAGACCCCCCTCTCTTTCTTTTGCTAGCAACCTCAGAACTTCTCTCATTCCTCTCCTGCCACTGTCACTGCTGCCACATGGCTATTGGGGAGGCGCCGATTGCTGCTACTGACACTGAAGCCCATTCTGCTCCCTCCTCTGTGCAGAACCCATGGGCTTCCAATTCCTCCATGCTGATCTCGTACATTGTGAGATCCGCATAGAGAACGTGCTATTCTTGCACATTCCCAAAGATTGCATATGCCAATCAGTAAAAAGTAAATTTTTTTTTTACCTTTGCTGTCTGATCTTATTTTTCTAATCGATTGGTCACAGGCTTTTTTTTCCCACCTTCCCTTTCTTATTTTTTTGCCAATTCCTTTTATATTGTCTTTTTTTCTATTTCTTTTCTCTCCATTGTCTTCCCTCAAACACACAGTCAGGTTCTTATTCTCACATGCTATCTCTCTCATACACACACACACAGGCTCTCACTGTCACATGCTCTATCTCATACAATCATTCATACACACAGTCTCTCACTGGCACATGCTGTCTGACTCACACACACAGAGGCTTTCACATGCTGTCTCTGCAAACATTCAGATCCTCACTCCCACACATAATCTCTCAACATCTCATACACGCACATACACACTCTATAGGCCATCAGCCTCTCTCTCACCTCTGGGCCTCCTCTTTACAGGTCGCCGCAGGATGGGCTCTGCAGCAACCCTGATCTTCTTGGGCAGCCCGCAGTGTGGGATCCGCGGCGGCCCTGCTACTGGGCCTCTTCCTATTCTCGGGCCGCTGCAACTTGGGATTTGCGGCAGCGCGTGAGCACTGCACCTCTTCTGCAGGCAGCTGATGCTCCTCCTCCTTCCTGCCCGCGCGGCTCCGGCAATGTATTCTTCCGGGGCCATGCAGGCAGGAAGGAGGAGCACCTGCAGGCTTGAACACGACCTTTTTCTTCAGGCCATGGTGACGTGAACTCCACCACGGCCCTGCCGATCTGCCTGCTATGTGTCGCTGCTCAGCCGCCAGTGGGATGAGGTCCACCGGCAGCCGCATGAGCCTCCCTGAGCCAGGGGGCATTGGCTCCCCTTGGGATACCACTGCTCGCGGCACACCCTAGGCCCAGGCCTAGTTTGCCTAGTGCTTCCACCGGCCCTGGAGGTAGCCCTCCGGCCACTTGATAGCTCTTTCGGACATGCCATTAAGGAGCAGAAGATGCAGCAGGATGGACAGAGGTCGAGGACAGATGATGGTACTGGAACTAGGAACAAGATGGGACCTTGGACTTGGACTAGGCTTGAAGACTTGAACGATGGCGGCTCCTTGCTGTGAAGAAAGAAGAACGATGGTGGTTCCTTGCCGCATGAGGAGGAGCTCCGGGGCGGCCTCCTGGCTTTGGAAGAGGACCCGGTCAATGGTGGCCTCTGGGCCATGAAAGAGGAGCTTCAGGGCGGACTCCAGGCTGCTGAAGAGAATGTCGAAAGCAGCCTCCAGGCCGCGAAGAACTGGCAGAGTTGGCGGCGGCCTCCAAACCACATGAGGGAAACAGGTTGGCAGCGGCCTAGCCGCAAAGACGCCTTGAAGTCAGCGGAAGCTCCAGTGGCAGCTCCCAGGCCATGTGGAAGACGGCAGCGTCAGCGGCGATTGGCCCGCTGCAGAAGAGGAGCATCAGCGGCGGCCTCCTGGCTGCGAAGAGGGTTCGGCGACGGCGGCCTCCAGGCAGCACAAGAGAGATGATAGAGGCAGCTCTAAGCCGCGGAAGGTAGCATGTGCCGGTGGCCTTCATGCCACGAAGACAGATGGGGCAGTCTCCAGACCGCAACGAGTGGTGAGAGATAGCAGCGAAGAGGTAAGAGGCTGCTTGTGAGCTAGTCTCACAAGCAGAATCGTAACAATATACATGATATAATGCACAGCGCCTATTATTGAGCATTGAATCCCTAATGAGATTTGAAAAATGACCCTGCAAGTTAGAAGGTGAAAATGTTTGTTATTAAAACAGAGAATTCTTTCTGAGAGTACTACCTTTTTTCTCAAATATCTATGCAAATGTCTAGTTTCATACCAACATTATAACTTTATTTTCTATGATCTTGATCATCTAGTAAGGTTCTTCAATGATAAAGAAGCAAGTTAAATATGGTTGTATTTGACAAGTGGTGAGGTCTATCTGTATGTTTAAAGTATTTTTGTTAATTTTATCTTTTTCTCTCTATTTTGTGTCTTCTTTTGCCTGCTTTAATTTTCTATTTAGGAATCGTCCTCTTTTTTCTTTATCATGGTCTAGAGGATGTAATATTTCTGAGATTCTATCTTGATTTATTTATAGAATAATACATCATGACTGTTGAAAATCTTTTTGTTGTCAGATTTAATGGCCAATAAAGATTACATTTTTTTAAAAAAGAAAGGGGAGCCCCAGGATTGAACATCATTTTTTTATAGTCTGGAAATAAGTCAAAACAAATAACCTAAATGACAAAATCCTGAAATGACAGCAATGAAATAGTATAGACATAATGACATATTTTAATAACATAATATACAAAATCAAACATTTTTGTCTTTCTTTTAATAATCATTAATGATCATCTCCTCCGGGAACTTGTCCAAACCTCTTTTTAAAGCCACCGGTACTTGTAACCTTGACCACATCTTCTGGCAGCAAATTCCACAGCTTAATTGTGCATTGACTGAAAAAATGCAGAGCTTAATTTGTTTTTAAATCTGCTGCCAGTTAATTTCATGGAGTGTCCCCTAGTTCTAGTACTATTTGAAAGGATACATAAACAGTCCTCACTGCTTATGATTTTATGAACCTCTATCATGTCCCCTCCCAGCCATCTCTTCTCCAAGATGAAGATCTCTAACTTGTTTAGCTTTTATTCATAAGGGAGGCAATCCATACCCATTATCATTTTTGGTGCCCTTGTCTGTATCTTTTCTAACTCTTCTATATTTTTTGAGATGGCCAAACAAAACTGCATACAATACTCATAGTCTCATTGCATCACTATATTATGCTGCCGTTTATTGAGTTACATATATTAAGCAGTGAGGAATCCTACTAGCTAAAGCTTTTTTTTTATCAAGCTGTGATAATCTCCACCCCCACATAAGCAACCAATAAGCTGAAATAATCACAACTTGAAGCAAAGTGGAGAAAATCATTTCAGCAGCAGATGCATAGCTGTTGCTTAGAAAAGCTGCATCTTATCTGTCAACAGCTGGAGTCATTGCTTTGGTGTATCCTGCCTTCCTTGTAAACAAGTCTTCTAAAATGTTTTGAAGACAGATAAATTCATAAAAGCGGTGCCAGAAATTGTTATTGTTGTAGTCAAAAGAATCAGTCTTGGCATAGGCCTTTAAGACTTCTTGGCCTTTCATGGACTTGTTTTCTCTCTATAGCTCTATTTGGACTTTTCTTCAGTTGCCAGGTGTTTTTTTTCATCACCTAACATGCAGTAGTTAAATCTTGTTGATTAATAAAAGCTAAGGTGGTGTTAGTTGTCTTAGGTATCGAACAATGGGGATCCAACAGTCTGCCAAAGTAATGCTTGCAGTTTGGCCAACCTTTTGTAAACACTATTAAGTGTTACCAAGTGTGCCAAGAAAGCTAGAGGATGTTTTTGTCTTTCTTTCTAGCTAAATATCTTATAAATTGAATTCACTTATCTAAGGATTTGAATGCAAACATTGAAAAAGAGGTCAACAAACAAGTTGTAGGCCATGCTTAATACATTTATCACCACTTTTGATAGCTGAGCTCCCTCCATTGATCAGAGCAGAATGAGCTAAAGTATATGTTGGACAAATATGCAATAATGTTTTTAAAGCTTCAGAGAAATGAAAATCAAAGGATAGTGGTAGAGGCAGGGTGGAGGGGTAATGTTTACAGAGGAGTAGGAAAACAGAGAGAAGCAAACAGACTTTATAGCTTCTAAAGGACTATGCCTGCTAATAAGCGAGGAAACCAATATACCTTTTTAACTCCCTTTTTGTTAGGCCATTTTAATTTCAAATGTCTTAAGATTGGATAGTTTTGAATTTCCCTTTTAGTATCCTGATCATTTAGTCATTGGTCTAGCCTGGAAAAAATCTTCTCTTACAGGCATGTCACCATGCTCTTCTCTGTGATGGGTTAGCTTATATCTGTGAAGACTTTTTATTGTCTTTAACTTCTTTTATATGGATAGCGACAGGACTTTCATGTCCACCTAACTGACTGACTCTTGGTGTTGGCTCACATTGCCCTACCAGTTGCTATATGCAATTCTATTGTGCTCTGTGAAATGGATAAATAAAATATGGGCAATAAACCTTCCCATTCACTGAGTCAGTAAATCTGCTACTAAATGCTTGGAACTATTCTATCCATTCTGGGAAGCTAACCAATATTCATTCTGGTAATACAAAGCCATTATCCACATAGGCCGAATTGTGGGATACTTTCAGTGTAGCAAACACCATCTTAATGATGCTGCAATTAAGTTTCCTGAGTTTGACCTCCCTCAAAGATAGTGAACAGCCCTCAAAAGAATTCACACAGAGCTTGTCTATGTAGGAAAATAACATGAGAGAAGAGACTCCTTTATAAACTATGGTGTGTGTGAGAGAGAGAGAGAGAGAGAGAGAGAGAACCTACCAATAAGGGCTGCATAGAAGTTAAGTATTTAAATCTATATAGGAGGGCTGCCTAATAGGTCGAGGTGAGGTGTTAGTGGTGGTTTTGGGTTTAAGGGCCAGTTTTGCATGTAGAGTGAGTCATACGAACAGCACAGTATACCTTGGTGAAGATTTGACATCATTTGGAGTGAGGAAAGTCTAACAAAAATGAAATTTTGTACTATGTTCTCTCACCCTAGCTTGATGGACTCTATAAAAGGGTACCATCATGCTAGGGTGAGAGAACATAGTACAAAATGTCATCTTTGTTAGACTTTCCTCACTCCAAATGATGTCAAATCTTCACCAAGGTGTACTGTGCTGTTCGTAGTTTCACTCTACATGTGAAACTGGCTCCTAAACCCAAAACCACCACTAACACATCACCTCAACCTATTAGGCAGCCCTCCTATAGAAATTTAAATAGGTGCACATGGTGAAGATTACTTCATTGTGCTCTGTTTTCTAAGTCATCTATGTTAGACTCTAGCTGCTGGATTTGTGAGAGTAGCTTTGTTTGTGCCACCGATAGTACCTGAGTCTCAGTACCACATCCAAAATGCAATGTTGGATGTACTTATCTATTTATTTATATTCCACTTTTTGACATTTCAAAATGGATTACATTCAGGTACTGTAGATATTTCCTTTTGATTGCTTCTTAAATTCAGTTAATATTCCACTAATAATTGAGTTTATTAGAAATGTAATTCAATTTTTCTTCAAGCATTTTTACAACTGCCGCAGTTAGTTCAGCCATGATCATGCTAGTATTCACCACCCGTTGAGGGCTCAGAGGCTCATCAGCCATTTTGTTTTCATATCAGTTTTTCTTTCTTTTCAATTAAGAAGACATCTCTGAATTCTGCTTCACCACAAAGTTATCCATAAGCTACACCCAATCCAATAGATACATCTGCTTTTCAGCTCTAAAATTATTATTAGATGGTTGCAATAACAAAAATGGGGGGACCAGGAACAGGTTCACAATATGCCCTATCCACTCATCGTGCCAAAATACATGAGCATAGCAGTTTTGCACCGCTTATCTGGATAAATTCCAATTTATCTTGCTAAGTATGGGATTTGCCGTTACTTAGCTGGATAAGCTTTAAAAAATACTACTTATCCAGCTTAGGCCTAGATTCATCAAAATGCTATAAATATAGCAGAAATAGTGCCTGCGATAAAAATATGATCGTGGCTAATTTCCTATCTTCCGCATATTGTGATACGGTATCACATTATTTTATGCAGCATATGTTGATTTATGTGTGGCGTGCTATTTGGTTTATGTATATATCAACTGAGAGAGAGAGAGTAGTAAGGCGAATAGGACTATATATATATATATAGTACTGGAAATTGGGCACATTCAACTCAGGGGGGTTTGAGGGTGGTGTGACCCACACAGACAGAGGAATTAACTGAAAATTTGAAATCACTGAAAAATTTCCATCATTTGAATCAATGAAAGGTATAACAAGATGAGTTGATTTGTACAATGCAGTCTCTAGCTTTCTCATATATGTTTTTCCACTAATTCTATTGATAGCCAGAACAGTGCAAAAATGCTCAAAGATAAGACACATCTGATTCTCATAGCTTCAGCATTACCAAGACAAGTTTGGTTCGCATACCTGGTATAACTGTCCAGTAGTTCTCTGATCCCTGTCAGGTCAAATCCATTCTTATTAACTCAAAAAGAGGGATATAAATTTCATTCGAACCTTCCTTCCCTCAACTTGATGGCCTGAATGTTGACTGCTCAATGATCACCAAGGAGGTTAAGGACATAATGCATCTGCCAGGAAACCATCAACTAGGAATGCCTAGAGTTATAAGTGGAAATGACTCTCCTTGCATCCGTTCACATGCAAGCCTGGTGTTACTGAGCTATTTGCTCTCTCTTTCTGCTTCAGGTCTTAGCACCTCATCAGTAAGAGTATATCTCTGTGCCATAGCAAATTACCATGCTCAAAATAAGGGTAAGCCAATCTCCACTCATCCGTTAATTTTCAAGTTCATGAAAGGCTTATGGCATACTAAACTTCCAGCTGTAAAACCACCTGTTCCACGAGACATAAATATGGGTCTGGCACAACTGTTGAAGCCACAATTTGAATCATTGACATTGGCTTCTTTCAAGTTTCTAACATAGTAAATAATATTCCTTGTAGCACTCACATCAGCAAGAAGAATCAGCAAGCTTCAGATTTTGGTTCATTATCCTCCTTATAAACAGCTCTACCACAATAACGTGGTTCTCTGAACTCACCCGATGTTTCTACCAAAAGTAGTATCAGCTTTCCATATTAACCAATAGAGATGTGAATCAGAACCGGAATCGGTTCGGATTCCAGTTCAGATTCACATGTGGGTTTTTTCCCATCGGGCCAGATCGCATTTTGTTTATCGGCTGCCCACATGTGAGGGCAAAGCCTCACCTCACATGTGAGGGCAAAGGCTAGCGCCAGTGCCATTTTGCATACTGGCAATATGGCCCGAGTGCAGGAGGTCGCTCCCGGACCCCCGCTGGACTTTTGGCAAGTCTTGTGGGAGGCCCCCCCCAAGCTGGCCAAAAGTCCCTGGGGGTCCAGCGGGGGTGCGGGAGCGATCTCCTGCACTCGTGCGGTTTTGTGCCAGGAACCAAAATGGCGCCAATAGCCTTGCCCTTACTATGTCACAGGGGCTACCGGTGCCATTGGTCAGCCCCTGTCACATGGTAGGAGCACAAGATGGCGCTGGCCATCCAGTGCTCCTACCATGTGACAGGATCCGGCCAATGGCACGGATACCCTGTCACAAGGTAAGGGCAAAGGACGGCCCGGTAGCCGGAGGACGGCCCGGAGCGGGAGATCGCTCCCGGGACCCCCACTGGACCACCAGGTACCTGTAAAAAGGGTTTGGGGGGGGGTTGGGAGGGTGGGGGAAGCTAAGGGGTTACTTTTAAAGGGTCGGGGTGGGTTTAGGGGTTATTTTTGTGTGCCGTTTTTCCCGCCCTCCCCCAAAACGACTGTAAAAGATCCTTGGCTTATTACAAAAGAAGAACTCAGTGACATCATCAAGCTTCACAACTATTTGTTTCTTACAGTCCTACCAGGCTGGGCATAGCAATGGCCAAACATACATTGGAACTTAAAACATGTCATGGCTAATTCAACCCTGCTTGTTGACAGAGAAATCAAGTTTGCTTACTGTAAACAGTAAACTCTGTAGACAGCAGGACAAATTAGCCATGCTAAATACCCGCTTGCCTTCCTGGAGAGTTGACTATCTAGCTAAGATTACCTCTAAAATCGTCTGAGGGGGATCATGAGGTAACACCTACGTGTGAATTCCTACCCATGCTCAGTAGAACAAAAACTATATCAGCTCATAGAGAAGATTCTATTCAGTGTTGCTGGATGACGTTATCCATATGTAATGGTTACTTTATTCTGGTGTCTATGGATAACACTATTTACAGTAAGCAAACTTATTTTTCCTGGGGGCAGTGTTATTGTTGGGTTTTTTTAAATCCAAGGATCCAAGGACATAGTCATACATGTTAAATGTTGCATTGGAGATGGACCCTTGGGCCGAGCTGGGGTTGATGCAACTCGTAGGTAAGGACCTACGGGTCCCCACCGTCGGCAGGTAAAGTGGGCTGAAAGGCAGAGGCCGCTGGAGCTTTACCTATACCAGCCCTCGTTCCCCGCGGGTTGAGCCTTTGGGTGCCAGGGCCGGCAGGACTTAGGTGGGCCTCTGTGTATATTTGCAGGAGAAGTGGGTTCAGCCCAGAGACAGCAGGTGGAGAATGGTAAAGTTCTTCTTTGGACTTGGACAATGTCCTGGAAACTCAGGCACCAATGGAACGAAGGCAGACAGAGGGCACTTGAGCAAGGGTAGGCCGAAGCCTGATGACTCCATGTCCAGGAAGTAGACAGAAGTGGCGTCCATGGTAGTCTTGAGTCTGGACTGGCAGCAATCCAGAGGCAATGGCAAGCAATAGTGTAGTCAAGCAAAGCTGAGGTCTGATCACGGAGATAGTCAATAGAATAGTCAAGCAAAGCTGAGGTCTGATCACGGAGATAGTCAATAGCGTAGTCGGGCGAAGCAAGGTCTGGGCTGGAGATTGGCTGTATCGTAGTCAGGTGAAGCAGAGGTCTAGGTCTGGAGATTGGCTGTATCGTAGTCAGGTGAAGCAGAGGTCTGGGACTAGAGATAGGTGGTAGCGTAGTCAGGCGAAGCAAAGGTCTGGGTCTGGAGATAAGCTGTAGCATGGTCAGGCAGTGTGGAGGTCTGGGAATAGAGATAGGTGGTAGCGTAGTCAGGCGAAGCAAAGGTCCGGGTCTGGAGATAGGCTGGAGCGTAGTCAGCCAAAGTAAAGTCAATGTCCATGTAGTCAATCCGAAGCATAGGCAAAACAGGAACAAGGAAACAGGAACCAGGAACAACAAGGAACAGGATCACAGGGAAAAAATGAATCTCAGTAGCAACGAGTACTTGACCAGCGAGGAGACCTGTTGCAAAGGCAATGCTAGGGAGCGGAGCCTGAACTTAAATACTATGAATAGTTTGACGTCATCTTCTGGGGCCACGGCTAGGTTACCGCCGCGGTCCCTACATAAGGATCAGCGATGCACGCAACGCGAGTGGTGGCGTCTCTCCGCGGGAACGCTGGAGACTTTAGTAAGGCCGGAGGCACTGGGGGAGGCCCGAGGATGGAGCTAGCAGCCCACCGCCCCCAGCGAGGAGGAGCCAGAGGCTGGAATCCTTGTGTAAAGGTAAGAGGGCCGTTCCGCGGGTCTACCGCGGACAGCACGCATAACATTAAATTCTTACAGTGAAAGAGACAGCAGTAGAATGGAAAATTGTGAATTATGATTTCTAATTAAAACTCATGCAACAGTAGAATGCATTCATAGAAAGTGCAAAAATTAATTATCTAAATCTATTATAATTAAAGGAGAATTAATTGGATAATATAGCATCCCGAGCTACTATATGCTTTGCTCATATGCCGGTTTGCGCAAATGGCTGTGGCCATTTTATAACATACACGTGTATATGCATGCATAGTATAAAGTCAACAGTACACACATACATGTCTGCACAATTTTATATGGGTGCATGCATATGTGCACAAATGCTAGCTTTACCGCGGAAGTGGGGGGATTTAATTACATGTGTGCTGACACAATTCCCAATTTCCATAGTCTGCTCCCAGTTCACCCATGTAAAGAGTAGGATTTCCTAACCCCCCTAATTAACCTGCCTCTCTTTAACCATTTTAGCCCCAACTCTTCAATCCTCACTAACTAGCTTTGTTTTTTTTATTATACTAGTTGCACACCATCCATAGCAGAAGTAAAGATACGTGGATAGGGACCCCAGCACGCGCTTGTGTGCATAAATAGTTATGCACTGTTTTAATGCTAAAATCCAGAAATGCCCATGTCCCACCCAGACAATGCCTGTGCCCCACCCATTTTTTCCCCAAAAACGTTTTTGCACATACCAGGCGATATGTACAAACCCATGCATTTTTAAAAATCCATGCACCCCGCACTGGCCCGAGAGATGCGTGTATCTCCCAAATTTGGCACACACCAAACTCTTAAAATTAGCCTCTTTGAGAAAGGAGTGGCCCCCCCAGCATGGATGTGTGGGAGTCACTGATAAGGGGCACTCAAGGCAGCCGGCCAGGAGGCCTTCCCAATCCCCGTACTTTGGTCTGAGAGGGGCAAGGCAGCATGACGTTAATCGTGTGCAGAGTAGGGGGAAGGCCGGGGAAGTGGCAAGTGATGACGCACCATCCCCTGGTTGGGTCAATTTCTGAGCACAATGACATCATCATGATGTGACTTTGAGCCGGGCCTATCCAATTGGCAAAGGACCGATATGTAGTGATGTTGGGGGGGGGGTGGAGGGGGAGCCAGTAGGAGGTTTAAAATCCTGCCAGTGACTTCCCCACATCCTCTTTTCTTCAGTAGTCCCAATGGATTTCTTTGTCTGCACAACAGTAAGGACTTCATGCTGCACCCATTTTCTTACGGGCTCAGTTTTGAATTATGAGTGGGTAGTTTTACTGCATGGTGCTGCGGGTGTGGGGGGGGGGGTTAATTAAAAAAAATGCTAAATGTTAGCATTCCTTTGATTTGGCTTTCCTGTTTGGCAAAGATCCTTTCATTTTGGATTACATGATTGGCATATGTTGGATGAAGCTCCCTTTTATTGATACCTATACATTGTGTTTACTATAATCCATTGATATATATATATATATATATATATATATATATATATATATATATATATATATATATATATATATATATATAAAGAGGCATTTTGTGTCTACTTATTAGGAGAATTCAAGACTTTCCTCTGCGGCCCAACCTAAAAGGGGTAGGGGCTCAAAAAAAAAAGAATTTCACAGTGGTTGGCAAAGGTCGACTCTCTGGGTTGGAGCTCAGCAGCCCCCAACACAGAGCGATTCAGGAATGTTAGATGTTCCTGACCAGATGATGTCTGTCGGGATGCAGCTCATGGGTTCCAACTCCACGGTCCCCAAACCCATTGGCGTATCTAACCAGCAGGGAGCTGGAAGTCAACAGGGAGAAAGTAGGGCATTCGAGTCGGCCGCAGTGCAGGGGTACACACAATCACTATCCGGTGAGAACCCTGATACCTCTTCACCCCTTTTAGCAGCATTGAATATTAGTGCTCAGGCCGGGCAGTCTCGGGGCCGTGGCAGAAAAGGAAAAGGAAAGGGAAAGGGTGAGTGTCAGGCAATAATTCCTGACCACAAACCCTTACCGGTAAGACCTATGACCCCCATGTCTTGCGTGGCTGGGGGTCATATGAAATCAGATGTAGCAGAGGTAACAGGGCTGCAGCTGCTAGCACCAACGGGGGTGTTTGCTGACAGTCCCCTAAATCTAGAGAGGGAAATAACTCAGGTGATGAATAAGGAACTACACAACTTTTTTTCAGGGTCTGCCACTGGGTCTTTGAAGGGGAGGGCTGACACTAATTCACAATCTCCTGCAGTTTTTCATTCACCTGGAGATGGTTCCTGGTTGAGTACCAGGACACCGTCTTGGGGACATTCCAGGTCACATTCCAAAGGGTATTAAGGGAATTATGATGATAAGTCTGGTCCTGTTTCACCCCTGAGAGGGTTGTGGTTAACCTAAGGATTGCATGCATGTTCCAGATCCCCATCTAGGAGATCCTGGAGGAGCAAGAGATCCACAAGGCATGACAATGCTGACTGGAGATCCCCTCATAGATACCATGAGGAGGATCGCAGATAGGTACATAGATACTACAAGTGGGACAGGCCTCCAGTCAGGTGACATGCCCACCTTGATGCAGAATATTCACCGTGTAGAGAGCACTGTTACTCGCCTTGTACTCGTTATCTGACACAATATCATTGCAGTCACTCTCCTTATAGAAGGCTCAGAGAACCCTCGAGGTAAAGAATGGGCTCATGGGAATGCAAGTGTTGTTATTCTCGGGAGCAGGGGTGCAGATGTGAACTTATGGAAAGAGAAGTTGGCTACACTCTGGGTTGTTGCGTCCGTCAGTCTCAGATGGCTTCGATCCTTGTGCCTACCCTTTTTCTCTGCTCTCCCCGCTAGCCATGGGAAGATGGCCACCACCGAATCTGCAAGCCGCTCTCTCTCCGGTGTCCCCGGAACGGCTATGGCGTTGCCTCCCGCCATGTTCCTCCCAAGGGCCTCCTAGGGTGCACGCGCATGTGCTACCCACGTCTTTATTCCAGCTATGGTGCGAACCTCGGGGGCGTTCCCCTCAAGTGACGTCACGCCATCTGGGTATTTAGCTTATGCTTGTTTTCTAGCTCTTTGAGTTAGCAAGGATTGGATTCATCCAGTCTACGCTACTCTGCCGCTTCCTGCTGCCGCTGGAAGCTCTACCTTGCCCTTCAGGGTATACTCTAACCTGGGTACCTGCTCCTTGGGGGCCCTCTGCTTTCCTTTCAGGTGCCTTACTGGGATCAGGTACTTGATCCTCGAGGGCCTGCTCTCCCTGCCTTGGTGCCTGTTACCATCTACTTCAGCCTGGTGGAATTGCCAACCTTACAGCTACCATCTAGTGAGTAATCTCATTCTCAGTCTATCTCACCCACAGCTTTGCCGTGCTGGGAAACCTACACTGGAATCTCCCTATACGAACTTGGTGCGACGGGTCCCCTCTGCCGAGGGTCCCTGGACTGCTACCTCTGGATCACCTCACTACTGCCACCTCTGGTGGTATACTACAAGCTGTATAATAAAAGATCTAACTCTGTGTTTGTGCATCTCGAGTCTAGCTCAGTACTGTGGCTCCCCACGGGGCTCCTCCCCGTGGGCATGGTCATCTGCCACAGTACCCAGGAATCCACCCAAACACCGCTAAACCATAACATGGGTCAAGAAGAAGTAGCGACGGTGAATACTGTGGCAGTTAACCATATGGTACATGGAGTTGCTTCCTCTGGCCAGGAGCAGTGCAGTGGATCTGGAGGACTGTTGGCAATTGGGAACTTGGTGCATGCTTCAGCAGTTATGGGGTCACCTGATAAGTTAGTTGACACAAGCGAACATATAAACAAAGTGCATAGGGGAAGGGTGAAGTGCAAGCGCAAGTCTCATAGATGTTCATCGTACTCAGCATCTAGCATTGCTTCACATAAGTCATCTTCGACATCCAGTGTTTCTTGATCCTCCTCAGTGGCTGTAGCACTCAACAGCTCCTTAGCAAGGAGACCCTTGGAAGGCTCGGAAGTTGAACACGAGTTATGGGAATCTATTCCTAGATTGATTCGTCGATGCATAAGGCATCAACACTATATTGAGATCTTTAGGCTACTGGAAAGGCATTAAAAAAGGGGTCAAACACAGAGGGAAAGGAAGCGTGAAGTGGAAGTAAGCAGATATCCACAGAGGGAAATTTTTAACTGGATGCAAGCCTTTGCCTGAATGGCCTCAGTGGTTACCTGTGCAGACTCCTCCTTGATACAGTCCTTGTTGGATTATTTGGATTCTATCTTGAGCTTCTACAAGTACAGTGGGTTCGCATGGTTTAATTACGATGAAGCATTTTGGGAAAGGATGATAGGCAAGAGTTTTGGAATTTGGGGTACACATGATGTGGGTCTGTGGCTAACCAAGATGACTGCCCCAGCATGTGTTGCAAAAGCAAATTTGAGATCCTTTCGGAATTCAGGAGAGGGTGGGAGTAATGTTAAGCAAGCCAATGTTCCCAGCCATGTCTGCTGGAGATTTAATAGGGGCACATGCACCACAATAGGATGTTGATATAAACACCTATGCAACAAATGTGCGGTCCCACATCTCACTAATAAATGTACCCAAAAGGACCTCAAGTGACATATCAGTGATTGGTCACACCCCCGTCATATGGCAGTGCATGGTGCCATGGTTAGCAAGGTACCCAAACAGAACTGCTGCTGAGTGGTTTCAACCGCACATGAGAGAACAGTGCCTCACTCCCGTTTGTAATGCCTCTTAGGCACAGCGGAGGTCGGTCATTATAAAAAAGAAGCTGGAGGCGGAGATTAACTTGGGGCACATCGCAGGACCCTTTCTGAAGTCCCCGTTTGAAAACTTAGTGCTTTCCCCTTTGTTAGTAGTTCCCAAGAAAGAACCGGGGTAATATAGGCTTATATATGACTTGTCCTTCCCTAAAGGTGCCTCAGTGAATGACAATATTCCAGTTGAGTGTATGGATGACCTTCTTGAGGGAATTTAATGGTGTCTCAGCAGTCACTAGCAACAATTTACAGTTGTTCTCGGATGCATATGGCAGTATTGGGTTCAGGGTCATCCTGGGGGAAGCTTGGTGTGCAGAAGCTTGGCCAGAGCAGTGGAGGGAGAATGGCATGGTTAAGAAAACTACATTCCTGGAATTGTTCCCGATAGTGGTCGTACTCCATATATGGGGGAGCTGCTGCTGAATAAGCAGGTAGTGCTACGGTGTGATATTGAAGCAGTGATGCACTTGGTAAATAAGCAAACAGCTAAGTGCCGGGAGGTATCTGAAATGTTGAGGTTAATAATGCTATGCTGCCTGCATTGTAATATCATAGTGCATGCACAGCATGTCCTGGGTGCACATAATGCAATTGCTGACTTTCTCTCTCAATGTAAGTGGTTACTATTCAGGAGATTGGATCCAAAGGTGGACAACCAGGGAAGAGCAAGATGGAGGCACAGTTACTGAAGTGACTCTGAACGCTGAACCCCATTGTTTCCTCTATTTGGCCACCCAAGAGAAAAAGGAAGGTAAGAGATGTTTCCTATTGTAACCTCTACACCTACAGACTAGCATTAGATCATTTAGTTCACGTCTCCCATGTTCCAACAGGATTGGGCACAGAACCCCATTGGTGAAGTGGGGAGACGAGTCTCACTTTCACCCGGGGAGATATTCCTTAGCCCACCAGATGCTCGACCACTGCGTCTAAGATTAACTCTGGAAACTGCTGATCAGCCTCGGGCGTAAGGTGATGGCATCATTCAAGGCACCTGCACAAAGGGGGCTGCTGGCGGTAACAGTGTTCATTGATCTGACTCCCCGGAAGAGCTGCTCGCAGCTTCTGGCATGGAGGCCTGAACTTGAATTAACTTTGGGCAATTGAAATCTGACACAGTCAACATTTAGCTTACATTTCTGTTGTGGGTGAGTTACCTGTTTCTTCTTTTTCTTTCCCTCCAGTGGTGACTCTCCAAGCCCTATGGGATTTAATGGACAATCTGGCCCAGTCTCTTTCGAACTCTTCTCAAAATGTTCAGGCTGTCTCCCAGAGAATGGACTTATTCATCTTAGAGGAGCTCTCAGGATCATCTTGAGAAAACTCAAGCCCTGGAAAGAGATCACCATGTCAAGAAAATCATTGCTGCAATCATACGCAAACAGACTTTTCTTAGCAGGAGAGTGGAAATGTGGAAAATCAACTTCATCATTTAAATTTGAGACTGACTAATTTCTTTAGAGTTATGGGTGAACTCCCTAGATTGACATTACAGAAGTACTTGATGGACATTTTGCAGATTCCATCTGAGCAAATTCCTACTTTTAATAAGGTCTATTTTCTCACTTCCAATTTAAGATCTGGGAGGGTACCTGTTAACTTCAATTCCTATGGCCTCTTGACATCTTACAGCTTTTTTGGAACAATCTGCTTGTGAAATTATCGAGAGATCCACCTTACTTATTTCTTTTATCTATGATTAGGATTTCAGTTTTATTATGAAAAAATATTTCCTACATATGAATGAAAATTTTCTGGGAGAATTTGTTCGTATCTACTCAGATTTAGCTAAAGCTATGCAGGAAAGAAGGAAGGTTTTTTTTTAGACATGCATCAAGAGGTTTTAGCATTAGGTATGTAACTCCTTCCTTCTTAGATGTTGCTGCAAATACATTATTAAATTAAATGTATATTCCTTTGTGTTCTTTCTTCCAGATCAGCTTAGGTTATTTATAGATGGAAGGTCTAGAAATGAGCTAGTATCCTCAGAGCGTTCAGTGGATGTGTCTGTTATATATGATGATAGGTCTGGGTTAATGTACTGTGTTACTGCCTTTCTTCTTGATTATTAATTCTTAACTCCTCTTAATATTTCCTGTCCTTCCCATCTCAAATTTTTGAACATTATGATTTTGTTTACATTATTTTTCTTCTTTTTTTGATGTAATTTGCAATGCTGTTAGCTCGCATAATGTTTCCATGCAAAGTGTTTTGTTCTTTGAACTGTAAATTAAAATCACATAAAAAAAAAGGACAATGTGTACTGATATTTATGTCAATAAACATATAATTACAAAAAAAAAAAAAAAAAAGGACAACAGGTGCCACCCCTACTATAGTCCTTCGGAACCCAGCAGCCCTTGAAATGTTGAAAGAACAAGGATTACCAGTGAACATGGTCGATTCACACCTAGCAGCCTTGGCGAATGGTCACAGTCTTTCACAATCAAGAGAATGATGCATGGTTGGGCTAGAGAGATGCTCCTACACCATGACACCCATTGTCCTCTCACACATGAGTTGTTGCTGCAGCTATGGTGCATGCTACCTGGTGTTGCAGTGAATTCTTTTGAGACCACCTTGTTCTGTGCTGCTTTTTCACTAGCCTTCTTTGGGGCACTACAAGTCAGTGAGTTTACAGCACCATCGCGAAAATCCAAGCAGTTGAGAGGCCTCAGGGACACTCATTTAAAAATGTCAAAGGACAGCGAGGGGCCATAGCGTTAGCCTAGCATCAGTTACTGACCTGATATCATGTCCGGTGAAGGCCATGATGAAATACTTGGTTATATGTCCCAAAGTGCCGGGCTTGTTTTTGCTACACCAGGACTCCTCTCCTCTTACAAGATACCAATTTTAGGAAGTTTTAAAAAAATCATTGGATGCAGCAGGTACGGATAGTTGGTCCTTTGGGACTCACTCCTTTTGCATTGGAGTGGCATACTGCGCTGCCATTGCAGGTCTCCCTAAATCAGCCATTCAGAGGTTAGGTCAATGGCAGCCTAGAGTGCATGCTCGTGGATGGTTCCCTGGCGCTGGCTGATGACCGTCCTAGCGATTACCTGGTTTCAGTGTTCTATGTGACTAGTGGGACACTCCTTCATCACTCAAGCAGAGAGATGAGTCAAGCAATGGAAATTTGATTATAACCTGGGACTATCTGAAAATGGATGGACAGTGAGATGGATTGGGCAAGGGGGCATGCAGTAGAGTCAATTATTGCCTTTTCTATGGTCTCTAACTGAAAAAAGTTCACCACCAGACCGTATTATTGTTCATCTGGGAGGTATTGACCTCAGAAAAGGGCCGGGCTGGACTTATTGAATGACATCTGGAATGATCTTATTCATCATGCTGATAGTTGGACTGGCAGATATATATCCTGGTCGGAGGTTATTCACCATTATTGGGTGGCTGGAACTGGTTGGTAGGGTTGATACTGGGGGAAGCTCAACAGACAAGCTGCCAAGGCATTGTGCAAAAATGGGGGTCATCACATTCTCCATGAATGGGCTGATGTACAATACAAAGACCTATACAATAAAGATGGTGTTCATTTGTCTAACCTTGGTAATGACCTGTTCTTACAAGCATTACGGAAGGACTTTCTACAGTTGGGGAAAAAGCCACAGGCCATTTTGGGGAGATTTCTGCTTGAGGCAATTGTCTGATAATGGGACCTCCATCAGACAAAAAGCTCCAGTGGTGGGTGGTTGAGTTCAGAATGCTAGATGGAGACAGGTTGCAGGGAGGATGCCTATAGAATGATGGCTTGCGCCACTGTCCACAAATCAATGAACAGTGGCAAGGTCCCAGTAGGCTTGATGAGTGGTAGCTTATGAAGAACCTTTCCTGGATGTTGACTTCAGCAAGGCTTGTGGGTTGCAAGACATAGTGGAGGTGAACCCAAATGGTGGTGGACTCCTACCTTGCAGGGTCATAGATGGGCTAGCTGGACTTTGCACCTGATTAGATCTCATTGCTAGGGCATCTAATAAATGGCTGCAGCCTTTTACATCCATTCTGGAGTTCTATGGTTATTTGTGTATGTTATGTTTATGTTAGGCTCATGTTGAGAAGGAGGCGGGGAGCATTCCCAAGGTGGTCTTTGCCACTCCAGTTAAAAGGACCCCCCCCCCCCCCCCAGAGTGGATGTGATGGAACCGCTGATAATGGTCACCTGAGGCACTCGGCTGGGAGGCTTCCCCAATCCCTGTACTTACCTGTCTGGCGGCGTGGTCCGAGCAGGGGTGAGGCAGCATGGTGCCTATTGTGTGAAGTCTGGGAGGGAAGGTTGGAGCAGCAGCAAGTGACATCTGTGCTCGATGATGACCCACTATCCACTGGTTGGTCCAGGCTCTGAGCGTGATGATGTCATAAATATGCAACTCGGAGCCAGGCCCATCTGAATGGCCAGGGGCAATACGTAGTGACATTGGTGGGGGGGGGGGGGGGGGGGGTAGCCGGCAGGATGTTTAAAGTCCTGCTGGTGAGCTCTTCTTTTCTTCATCGGTCTCAATAGGTTTCTTTCCCTCCCAACTGCCTAATTTGATAGGTAGGAGTTTTGTTAGATTAGCAGTCCTACATTGTTAATTGTATCCATGTTGCACCACGGATGGCCAAGTCCAGAATGCTAGATGGAGACAGGTGGCAGGGAGGATGCCTAATCAATGGTGGCTTGGGCCATGGTCCACAATCAACGAACAGTGGGGAGGTCACAGTAGGCTTGCTGATTGGTTGCTTATGAAGGACCTTTCCTGGATGATGACTTCTGCGAGCTCACGGGGATGTGAGACCTGCTAGAGATCTGCTAGGGTGGAGGTGAAGACACATATTTATGTATGTATGTATGTATGTATGTATGTATTTATTTATTTATGCTTTTTTAAATACCGTCGTTCCAAAAGTTTTTCAAATATAGCATTGAAATACATTGTAGAAAGGTAATGCATTTCAAACAACATTAATATAATAGAGTATAAAAGATAAAATATATAAGAGAAATATTAATTACTTCAAAAATAGAATTAAATTCCAGGAGATTATTTAAATAGAAGACATAAGTAATTATCAAATTTATAGGAAATTAAGGATAACATCAGTCATTTTAATAAGTTGATTTGAGAAATTTCAGCTGAGTTCATAGGCTTTTTTGAAGAGCCATGTTTTGAGATCCTGTTTGAATTTATTTTTTTCAGTTGTTAGTCATAGTTGAGTAGGTAAGAAGTTCCAAAGTTTGGAACCAGCAATAGATAAACATATGGTCTCTGATATGGGTTAGATTAATAATATTGTTAGAAGGTATTGAAAGAATGCCTTTGTTTTGTGATCTTAGATCTCTTGTTGGATTGTACAGTTGTATTGAGATTCTGGGAGGTGATGATTCAAGATTATTGATGATACTGAAGATAATTGATAATACTTTGTATTGGCAATGGAGTCTGAACGTAATTGGAAGCCAATAAAGATCTATTAGGGTAGGCGTGATATGATCAAATTTTCTAGATCCAGTGAATTCTGGCAGAAGCATTTAGTAGTAGTTGAAAAGGTTTAATTACGTTTGCATAGAGGCCTAGCAATAGGGAGTTGCAGTAGTCTAGATTTGAAAAAATAAGAGTTTGTAATACTGTGCGGAAGTCCTGGAAGGTTAGTAAAGGTTTCAGACGGTGAAGCATTCAGAGCTTGGCATAACCAGATTTGATTGTCTTCGAAATATGTTTTTTTATATCGAGATTTTCATCAGTTTGGATTCCCAGATCATGAACTTCATCAGCAGTTGATATTTTAGTAATTTCTATGTTTAGAATGGGTGGTTTTAGAGATGTATTTTCTTTTCGTAGCCAAATTATTTCAGTTTTGTTAGTACTGAGAGTCAATTTCAGTAGAGAGAGTTCTTTTTGGATAGATTTCATGTATTTTGTTAGGGTTGCAGTCATTCTTTCAAAGGTTTTTTCAAAAGGAATGTAAAATTGAATATCGTCAGCATATATAAAGAATTCAGTGTTTACATTTGTTAATAAATGGCAAATTAGGATATAAATGTTAAATAATGTTGCAGACACAGCTGATCCTTGGGGAACGCCTGTGTCAATTTTAAAGAGGTCAGAGGTTTGATTGCCTAATTTGACTTGGAAGGATCTTTTATCTAAGAAGGATGAGAGCCAGTTGTATACATTTCCGCTAATTCCAATGTTTTTTAATTGATTGCAGAGAAGAGCATGGTCAACAGTGTCAGATGCTGCTTTGAAGTCAAGGAGAATTAGGATGTAGGATTCATTGTTGTCAAAACCTTTTAGAATGTTATCAGTTAGAGAAATTCGTTATTTTTCTGTTGAACAGTTTTTCTTGAAGCCAATTTGGTTTGGATGTTTTCTAATTGATTTAAAGTAGCTTTTTCTAAAATGTTTGCAATTATGTATTTATTTATTTATTTAGTTAGTTAGTTAGTTAGTTCTTTTATATACCGGCCTTCATGACATGGATCATATCAGGTCGGTTTACAGAAAACCTGGGGGTTATCATTCCTACTTGCAGGAACATAAATGGACTAGCTGGACTCGGCACCTGATTAAATCTCATTGAAAGGGCATCTAATAAATGGCTGCAGCCTTTTACACCCATTCCAGGGTTCTATGGTTATTTGTGTTAAGTTATGTTTATGCTGGGCTCATGTTGGGGAAGCAGACAGGGAGGGTTCCCAGGGTGATCTTGGCTGCCCCAGTTATTGTCTTCCACATGTATGATTGTAAATTGTTGATATTAGGCTAATTCAATTTAACTTTCATGGGAAAGAGAAAGAACTTATACTTTGGAGATGCTGTTCACCCAAATCACACAGTATTAATATTTTCTTATCAACCTAACGGACTATATGATACATCTGTCCTGTTCATTCATCGACTTGAGAATTATGACAAGGACACCTATTAGTGCAAATTATAATCAGAGTTCTCTGCATTTATCTCTTAACAAAAAATTGTTGTATTTTCGTATTTGTTTTCTTTTATGTAAAAGGGAGAAATAAGTTAATGTTGGCAGAATAATTCTTTCATTGTGCGCTCTGGAAGGCTGTGTTTTTGGAGGGGAACATAATCAGATTATGGCTCTTTAAAGCTGCAATGTATCTCTTTTACTCCTTGCCCTCCTCACTATTTAGTTACCCTTCAGTCAACAATGATTCAGATTAAAGGAAATAATGAAGTTTTGCTGAAAAGAAGATGAAAAATGCATCTTTTCAGTCCTAAAATTTCTTTAGCACCAGCTAGCACTTTATGCAAAGCTCATAAAAACTAGGCAAAGTCAAAGCAAAGTAAAAAATAAGCAAAATCAAATGGCATAGAACTCAGATCCACAGCCTGCAAATTTCCTCACCTATGCAAATAGCCAAATATCCGAAGACACTCAATCAGATTTTATTCCTCAAAAAAGCTATTATTTAGAATAGTTGGCCATATCACTGCCCTTTTATTCATTCTTTTAGGCTGAGTATGGTGAAAAATTTTACTTCTAGTAACCATCAATGTACAAGTATCATCACCTACTAAAGAGTTAATATTTTCCTCTCGGTAGGACAAAGAAAAATTAATACTGATTGTAAGGACTACAGCATGATAGCTGAACATCTCTGGGGGAGTCCAGCATTTGTTACTAACATAACAGCGAGTGAGTGAGTCAGTGATAGCAGAATAACCAAATGGGCTGAATCATAAAGCATAGGCCCGAGTTGGATTTATATCTTTAACAAGAAAAGGTTCTGCACTTATTGCAGCACTCTGCATGCAATGCCAGAAGCTATCTTCCAGCTGTTGATTTTAACATTTGAACATACAGTCTTCTGGTGGAACAATAACATTAACTATGTTAGTAGGAGAACCTGTCTCTTTTGGCTTAGTTATTCCTATCCCTCTTCTTCTTACTTACCTCATCATATTTATTTATTTATTTATTTATTTATTTATTTATTTAGTCCGTTTTATATATTGATGTTTGGTTTTTTGGACCTTCACAACGGTTTACAATTGTATAAAAGTAAAAGAACATGCATTATAGAATACAAACAAAATAATTTAAATCAAATTGACTTATAAACTATAAAAATTACAATTAAATACTTAATAAAATACAAATAAAAATAGCTCACTGAAAAACTTAAAACTATTAAAAAACACATTAAACTAAATAAAATCAAAATCAAAATATAAATATAAATCACTGGCTTGAGTCAATACTATATGCTTGGTTAAAAAGTCATGTTTTTAACGCCTTCTTAAACAGTTTCAGATATTTTTGAAGTCTCAATTCAGGAAGCATGGTGTTCCATAATTTTGGGCCCGCTAATCAGACAGCTCTTTCCCTGCCTGATGTAAGTTTGGCACTTGCCACAGAGGGAACAACAAGGAGACCTTTATTGGCAGAACGTAAATTACGTTGTGGGGTATGGATACATAACATTGAGTTAAGCCAGTCAATGTGTTCGGCATAAATAGCTTTGTGAATTAAACAAAGCATTTTATATTTGATTCCTGCCTCTACTGCCTCTACTGGAAGCCAATGTAATGTGATAAGTACAGGGGTTTACAATTCCTAAATATTCTCGGCAGTTATGACTCGTGACGCAGATGGGTACCAACAACATAGGAACGTGGTGGGTGAGGGAAGTCCTGGAATCCAAATATAGGATTTTAGATTGAAAGTTGAAATACAGAAACTCCAGGATAGCATTCTCAGAAATGATCCCCATTCCATGCACAGGAACGCAGAAGCAGGCAGAGCTCCGGAGTCTCAATGCATGGATGAGACAGTTCAGAGAAGAAGGCTTTTGATTCTTTAAGAACTGGGGAATATTCTAGGGAAGGAGGAACCTATTCCAAAAGGAACTAGAGTAGAACCAGTCTGCTGGTGTTTAAAAAGGAGATAGAACAGCTTTTAAACTAAAACATGGGGAAAAGCCAGTAGTCAACAGCACATGGTTCATATGGTAGTATCTTCGAAAGATACTAACAAAACAGGGAAGTTAGAGCAACCCAATAGAAAGGTTCTAGTAAAGATAAAAGTAGCCCAGGTATTTTCAAGTAAAGAGAAGATTGAGTTAAAGGATTTCAAGTTATTCCTGTCAATTGCAAGAAACGTAACTTGAAATTTCTGCATGCAAATACAAGAAGTCTAAAAAATAAAATTGGAGAGTTAGAATGAATAGCGCTGAATGAACAGGTAGGCTTAATTGGCATTTCAGAGGCTTGGTAGAAGGAGGATAACCAGTGCATTGCCAGGGTACAAACAAATCACGGTGAATCTGGAAAATATAATAGGGCAAAACTATAGTAAATCACCTAATACAATTCATATACACTCCAGAGTTTTGAAAGAATTAAAAAATGAAATTATGAATCTAATTTCTAAATAGTCTGTTGTACCTTAAGATTAGAAGGTAGTCAATGTACCACCAATATTTAAAAAGGGTTCAAGGGATAATCTAGGAAAAAATAGATGGGTGAGCCTGATGTCAGTGCTAGGAAAAATCATTGAAACGATTCTAAAGAACAAAATTACAAAATATATAGAAAGATTGGATTAATGGGTCAAAGCCAGCATGGATTTACACCAATCTATTATATATTTTTGAAGGGGTTAATAAACACACAGATAATGGTGAGCCTGTGGATAAAGTGTACTTGGACTTTCAGGAGGCGTTTGACAAAGTCCTTCATGAGAGACTCCTGAGAAAATTAAAAGTCATGAATAGGAGGCAATGTCCTATTGTAATTTGCAAACTGCTCAAAAGACAGAAAACAGAGCAGGGCTAAATAGTAGGGATGTGCATTCATTTCATACGTTTCATACATTTCCTATACAAGCATGTAATATGAAACGTATGAAACATATGAAACGAATGCACATCTAATTGGCATATAATGGGAAACGTATGAAACAAATTAAACGAATGAAACGAATGCACATCCCTACTAAATAGCCAGCCAGCTTACTTAGTGGAGGAAGGTGCCTTGAGTCGGAGTAATACAGGTAGGTTTAGTAAATAAGGTAGGAAGAGTTAGGAAAACATCCTGAGTGAATGTCCCCTGGCTTACAGAAATAAAACCCCTCAAATGAGACACAAAATGAGAAATAAAAGACATTAAACTTAAATGACAGAATAAGCTGCAATATTAAAGGACTAGTTTCATACTAAAAAATGTTTCTTTGAGGTAAATGAACATTTTTGTGTCCAGCTGGCACTTTCCAATGAGACATAAAACATAACTGGGAATGGGCCAGTAACTAACAATACTGCAAAAAATGAGAGAGATATGGGGATAAAGACTTTAAGAGCTGTTACATCATAAACAAAGGTTTGAGCATCAAGGCATCCCACATTGGACATACCAATCAGGGAAGGCCTTGACACATACCCATGGCCAATAGGCTACAGCCAAATGAAGCGGGAAAGCAACGTATGATGCAACACCCATATTTTATGTGATGAAGGGTGGATGAATCATCATGGAACCACACCTAGGTCCAACCAATAAACTAAAGGACAAACAAGTCTATGAGCTAGGGTCTTAAGATAGGTGACAGAGCAACACCTTGGTGGAGGGTGGAATTATGCCTCTTAAGATACTTTTATGTTTGTGATCATTATTTTGTTTGATGGTACACTATGGAGATAATTTTCAAAGGAGTTATATGTGTAAATGTAACACACTATTGTAGTAATTTTCATATGTAAAGTGCCCTTACACATGTCAAACCTATGGAAAATTCAATGACATATAGTGTAGCAATTTTCAAAGGCCCACTTATACAGGTAAAGTACACTTACACATGTAAAACCCAGTTTTACATATGTAAATCCTTTTGAAAATTGCCCTCCTGTTTTGTTCTTATTGTATGTTATGTGATGTATAAGTTGTTATGAATCAGAGAGTGGACCCCTGTTCCGAGGTAGAGTCAGCGCTGCTGAGAAGGAAGTTAACTCTCGTCAGTCTCTACTAGGGGTGTGCATTCGTTTTGAACGCATATGTAAAACGCAACTTATATTTTGTAAAAGAGAAAAAAAAGGTTTGATGTGCAACGCATCACGACTTCCAACTTATTCAACATAGCTATGTTGAATACGTTGAACCTAAATAAACACTTAAACCCCCCACCCTCCTGACCCCCCCAAGACTTACCAAAACTCCCTGGTGGTCCAGCAGGGAGTCAGGAAACCATCCCTGCATTCCTTTGCGATTTCCTCACGGCGCCAATAGCCTGAGTCACAGGGGCTGCCTGTGCCATTGGTCAGCCCCTGTCACATGGTCACGGCGCCATCTTGTGCGTCTACCACGTGACAGGAAGGTCATGTGGCAGGAGGTCGCTCCGGGACCCCTGCTGGACCGAACCGGAACTTTTGGCCAGCTTGGGGGGGCCTCCTGACCCCCCCAAGCTGGCCAAAAGTTCCGGTTGGGTCCAAGGGGGTCCGGGAGCGGAGGTGCGGAGGAGCACGTCACGCCGACGTCACGCCGACGTCACGGCGCCATCTTGTGCTTCTACCACGTGACAGGTAGGTCATGTGGCAGGAGGTCGCTCTGGGACCCCCGCTGGACCCAACCGGAACTTTTGGCCAGCTTGGGGGGGCCTCCTGACCCCCCCAAGCTAGCCAAAAGTTCCGGTTGGCTGGCATCACGTGCTCCTCCGCGCCTCCACTCCTGGACCCCCGCTGGACCGAACCAGAACTTTTGGCCAGCTTGGGGGGGGGGGTCAGGAGGCCCCCCCAAGCTGGCCAAAAGTTCCGGTTGGGTCCAGCGGGGGTCCCGGAGCGACCTCCTGCCACATGATCTACCTGTCACGTGGTAGAAGCACAAGATGGTGCCGTGACCATGTGACAGGGGCTGACCAATGGCAGGGGCAGCCCCTATGACACAGGCTATCGGCGCCGTGAGGAAATCGCAAAGGAGTGCATGGATGGCTTCCTGACTCCCCGCTGGACCACCAGGGAGTTTTGGTAAGTCTTGGGGGGGAATTAAGGAGGGTGGGGGGTTTAAATTTTTATTTAGGGAACCGGGAAACGTATGGACAGATCCACAACTTATGGATTTCTCCATACTTTCATATTGAACGGAATCGACCCTCACCTTCAACGTATCAACGTTTCAATGAAAACTTTTTGCCTGCACATCCCTAGTCTCTACCATCGGATGGCAAGGCCTGTTGAAGATGTTGAGATGAAGGCTTCACCCTGGAAGCTCGTGATCCCCCCCAGGAGGAGCCCGTAGGGACACGGCCACTGGGACTTAGGAGACTCCCTGAAGAATGAAGATGGTCTGGATGCAGGTGCCTCCTGCAGGTCGTGGGTTCCAGACAGCTGGCGCCTCCAGCAGGTCGTGATCAGTCCGGGAGTACACTTTGAAAGATAGTCCCAATCCAGTCCAAGGGTTGAAGTCCAGAGAGAGGTTGAGAGTCGGTCCAGGAGCATATGGAAGAATGATCCGAAACCAATCCAGGAGCAAAGAAGGAGAAGGGTCCAGAGCCAGTCCAAGTTGATACCAGAAGATCACCACCACTGGTCCGAGGGTCAGGAGCCAAAGAATCAGTCCATTGAGGAGAAGAGCAGAAGCGGAGTAAAGAGTGGATCTGGAACATGGACACATGAACCAAGCACAGAGCCTCAATACCAAGGCAAGGTCTGAGTATTAGACCTTGCCTTATATACCGGAACTGGAAGGAGGAGTCCCTGGGGGAATCATGACAATTTCCTGTCATGACTCCTTTAAATTCTCACTTCAGCTATGCGTGTGGCTCCTAGGAGGCTGAGGGGGAGGAGCCAGACCGCCGAACCCATGCAGTCGATAGAGCAGTGGCAGGAGCCGTGAGGAAGTTAAGGCAGAGGGCTTCCTGCCACCGCAGGAGCCCCCGATACTCCCGCTGAGTTAATTTATCGCCGTGGCCGCTGGCCCAACTCTGGTTGCGGCCCGCCGTGGCCGGCGGCCATGACACCCGGCCACGGGGCGCCGCAACCGGCCTTTCTAAATGCCTTTATGCCTCCCCCGAGAAGGCTTGGGTTTCCCAGGGTGTGCAATATGAAAGTTCGTGAGAAGAGACTTATCCATTATATTCTTAGCAGGCTCCCAAGAATTCTCCTCAGGACTGAATCCTTCCCACGATAGAAGATACTCCCATATTTTGCCTCTTTTCCGGATGTCCAGAACGTCTTGTACCTGGTATATGGTCTCATCCTCAGCCCTATGCTGTGGTACTTCGGGAGTTTTCCGGGAAGGCCAAGTGAGGACCAACGGTTTCAGAAGGGACACATGGAAGGAGTTATAAATCCTCAAGGTGGTCGGTAAACGGAGTTGGTAAGTTACAGGACCAAGCTGACGTAGTACAGGAAAAGGTCCAATATAACATGGGGCCAACCGCATGGAAGGAACTTGCAACTGGATATGGCGTGTGCTAAGCCATACTTTCTCTCCTGGATGAAACCGTGGAGCTGCTCGTCGATGCTTGTCAGCGAATGTCTTGGCGGAATGGGCAGCTTTCTGGAGCATGCGCTGGGTGTGAATCCAGAGCCACCATAACTGTACTGCAGTAAGCTGAGCAGCTGGTTGTGGTACCTGTAATGGCAACGGTAGAAGCGGTCTGGGGTGTCTTCCAAATATAATCTGGAATGGAGATGTCCCTGTTGCGGAGCAGACATGTGAGTTATGAGAGAACTCAGCCCATGAGAGAAGCGCTGCCCAATCGTCCTGGTGGGAGTTGACGTACATCTGAAGAAATTGTTTTAATGTACAATTAGTGCGTTCCGCCTGTCCGTTAGCCTGTGGATGAAATGCACTGGTGTAGTCCAGGGAGATGTTAATTTTTTTGCAAAGATTGAGCCATTAACGGGCCGTGAACTGTGGGCCTCGATCAGATACGATATGCTGTGGGAGGCCATGGAGACGGAAAATATGAAGCATAAACAGTTGGGCCAGGTGAGGAGCTGATGGGAGGGAGGGAAGTGGGATAAACTGGGCCATTTTTGAGAACCGATCCACAACCACCCAAATTACTGTATTGCCCTCAGATGGCAGAAGATCCACAATAAAATCCGTGGAAATATGCTTCCAGGGTTTCTGGGGAATAGGTAGCGGCTGTAAATGTCCCCAAGTCTTTCCAGTAGGACTCTTGTGTTGTGCACAAGTTGGGCAAGAATCCACATATGCATGAATATCCTTGTGCATGTCGGGCCACCAATAATATTGTTGCAAGAGTGTTTGAGTCCGAGCTCTGCCCGGATGTCTGGCTAACTGAGAATCATGTCCCCATTGTAATACTTTAGTACGAAGTCTCTTAGGTACCACAGTCTTGCCCGGTGGGACTGTGAACATAGCGGAGAGGATAATGCGAGCTAGGTCAATAATATTTTGAATTGGTTCCTCAATGTCCACATTGGAGAAAGATCGAGACAGTGCATCAGTCTTGATGTTCTTTGTAGCGGGTCAATATTGAAGCTCAAAATCGAAATGTGAGAAGAAAAGCGCCCAGCAAGCTTGATGAGGGTTCAGGTGTTGAGCTTGTTGGAGATACACCAAGTTTTTGTGGTCTGTGAAGACAGTGATACGGTATTGTGCCCCCTCCAACCACTGTCGCCACTCTTTGAACGCGAGCTTGATAGCAAGAAATTCTTTGTCGCCAATAGAATAATTGCGTTCAGCTGGAGAAAATTTTCTAGAGAAATAGGAGCATGGATGAAATTTTCCTGATGCATTGTTTTGGCTCAGGACAGTTCCTACTCCTTCAGCGGAGGCATCGACCTCCACTGTAAACGGACGTCTGGGATCCGGATGTCAAAGGCAAGGTTGTTGAAGAAAGGATTCTTTGAGAGTCTGAAAGGCTTCTACAGCCTCTAAGGGCCAGGCCTTGATGTTTGCCCCCTTACGAGTGAGTGCCGTAAGAGGCGCAGCCAACTTGGAAAAGTTCTGTATAAAACTACGATAGTAGTTTGCAAATCCAAGGAATCACTGGAGTGCCCGTAGACCACTAGGCTGAGGCCATTCTTGGATGCATTTTAATTTAGAGGGGTCCATTTGAAATCCTTGCTTAGAAATGATATACCCCAAAAAAGGTAAAGCTTCTCTTTCAAAAATACATTTTTCCAGTTTAGCATAGAGTCGGTTTTCTCTCAGACGTTGTAGCACTTGAACAACATGTTGACGATGCATCTGCAAATTGCAGGAAAAAAATCAAAATATCGTCTAGGTAGACTACCACGCAGACATAGAGCAGGTCTCTAAATATTTCGTTAATAAAGTGCTGAAAGACGGCAGGAGCATTGGTCAATCCAAAGGCATAACAAGATATTCATAATGTTCATCTCTGGTGTTAAAAGCCGTCTTCCACTCATCCCCCTCACGAATCCTGACTAAATTATATGCTCTTCAGAGATCCACCTTCGAAAACACCCTGGCCCCCTGTAGACGGTCGAAGAGTTCAGCTATAAGCGGCAATGGGTATTGGTCCTTGATGGTAATGGCGTTTAGCCCATGGTAGTCTATACATGGACGCAAGGTCCCATCTTTTTTTCCAACAAAGAAAAAACTGGCCCCGGCTGGAGATTTAGAGCGCCTAATGAATCCTTTCTGTAAGTTGTCTTGAATATATTCTGACATAGCACGGGTCTCCAAGGCAGACAACGGATAGACTCTACCCCGTGGCAGGGTGGTGCCAGGAATCAAATTGATGCTACAATCGAATTCTCGATGTGGAGGCAAAATGTGCGCAGCTTTTTTGCAAAAAACATCCGAAAACTGTTTGTACTGTGACGGCAGACCCTCCAGCCGAGAAGTACAGATGAAGCTACAGGAGGAACTTGATCCATGAATGCAAGTCTCCTGGCATGTTGATCCCCAGTGGATTAGTTTTAAAGATGTCCAGTCGAACTGTGGGTTGTGTTGCTGTAACCATTGAATGCCAAGAACTATAGGATGGATTGCTCTTTGGATGATATAGAAGGAGATGCTTTTGGTGTGGTTCGGTGAAATGTGACATTCCATCGGAACTGTATGATGAGTTATCCTCCCCGGCAGGGGATCTCCATGAATGGAGGATATAATTAAGGGCTTTGGACACAAGCAAGTGGGGATGTGTAGTTGCTCTACCACATCTTGTAGAATAAAATTTCCACCAGCTCCAGAATATACTAAAGCCAGAGTGGAGAACCGATGATCTTCGAAACCCAGGGTGACATGCAGAGTTAGTGGGGGAACCAGAGAGGTGATGCCTAGAGTTACTCCCCCGATGGAGCCTAGGCTTTGGAGTTTCCCGGACGTGTTGGACAATGGGCAATGAGATGACTTGCTTCTCCGCAATAGAGACAGAGGCCTGCCTTGCGGTGTCTTTGCCGTTCTTCTGGAGAAAGGGGGCCCCGTCCCAATTGCATAGGTTCCTCTGTAGTTCCTTTGGATTTAGGTGCTGTTTGGGAGGCAGGAACCGAACGAGAAGAAGCGGCACCCGCTATGTGCTTTCTCATGCTTGATCCCTCCCGCGCTCTTTCCTGTAGTTGTTGATCGATTCGGGTTACCAAATCCACGATGGAATCCAAGGATTGAGGTAACTCTCGGGCTGCCATTTCATATTTTATTCTGGGTGACAGACCCTCTAAGAATATGGACCGGAGACAGTTCTCCTCCCAATGGAGTTCGGATGCCAGAGTCCTGAATTCAATGGTATAATCCGCCAGCGGTCACCCTCCTTGCCGGAGTTGTAAAAGTTTGGAACCAGCAACCACTTGTTTACCTGGATTGTCAAACACTGCTTGAAACAATTCCAAGAATTTAGGCAGATTTTGTAGGACTGGATCTGACCGTCGCCAGAAAGGGGAAGCCCAGGCCAGGGCCTTACCCTCCAACAGCGACAGGATATATGTTGTTTTGGTAAGATCATCTGGAAAGAGGGAGGCTTGAAGATGAAAGTGTATACTGCACTGGTCGAGAAATCCTTGACACAAGCGAGAGTCTCCAGCATAGCGTGGAGGAGTCGGTAATGGAATCACGGACCAGGTATTACTCTGCACCACCGAAGGCAATGGTGGTGGGACAGCCTGAGCTGCAGCTATAGAATCCAGATGGGCATTAAGTCGTTCCAAGGAAGCCGACATGGATTCTAGTATACGTTGCTGCTCCATGACCTTCTGGGCTAATCCAGGAATGGCCTGGCAAGCTGAGGCCTCTGCCGGGTCCATGGCCTTGGTATTCTGTTATGAATCAGAGAGTGGACCCCTGTTCCGAGGTAGAGTCAGCACTGCCGAGAAGGAAGTTAACCCTCGTCGGTCTACCGTCGGATGGCAAGGCCTGTTGAAGATGTTGAGATGAAGGCTTCACCCTGGAAGCTCGTGATCCCCCCAGGAGGAGCCCGTAAGGACACGGCCACTGGGACTTAGGAGACACCCTGAAGAATGAAGATGGTCTGGATGCAGGTGCCTCCTGCAGGTCCTGGGTTCCAGATGGCTGGCACCTCCAGCAGGTCGTGATCAGTCCGGGAGTACACGTTGAAAGATAGTCCCAATCCAGTCCAAGGGTCGAAGTCCAGAGAGAGGTCAAGAGTCGGTCCAGGAGCAGACAGGAGAATGGTCCGGCCAATCCAGGAGCAAAGAAGGAGAAGGGTCCAGAGCCAGTCCAAGTCGATACCAGAAGATCACCACCACCGGTCCGAGGGTCAGGAACCAAAGAATCAGTCCAACGAGAAGAAGAGCAGAAGCGGAGCAAAGAGCGGATCCGGAACACTGACACAAGAACCAAGCACAGAGCCTCAATACCAAGGATCTCCATGAATGTATATAAGGCAAGGTCTGATACTCAGACCTTGCCTTATATACCGGAACTGGAAGGAGGAGTCCCCGGGGGAACCATGACTCCCGGTGAGTTAATTTATCGCCGTGGTCGCCGGCCCGCCATGGCCGGTGGCCATGACACCCGGCCGCGGGGCGCTGCGGCCGGCGTTTCTAACATAAGTATTATTGTTTTTAATTTTAGCTAAGTGTAAGTACTCTGTACTAGAGATGTGAATCGTGTCCTCGATCGTCTTAACGATCGATTTCGGCTGGGAGGGGGAGGGAATCGTATTGTTGCCGTTTGGGTGTGTAAACTATCGTGAAAAATCGTTAAAATCGTGAGCCGGCACACTAAACCCCCCTAAAACCCACCCCGACCCTTTAAATAAAATCCCCCACCCTCCCGAACCCCCCCCCCCAAATGCTTTAAATTACCTGGGGATCCGGCGGTGGTCCAGAATGGCGGCGGTCCGGAACGGCCCCCTCAATAGAATTGTGTTGTCTTCAGCCGGCGCCATTTTTCAAAATGGCTGCCGCAAAATGGCGGCGGCCATAGACAAAAATGATTCGACGGAGGAGGTCGTTCCAGACCCCCGCTGGACTTTTGGCAAGTCTTGTGGGGGTCAGGAGGCCCCCCCAAGCTTGCCAAAAGTTTCCTGGGAGTCCAGCGGGGTTCTGGGAGCGATTTCTTGCCGCGAATCGTTTTTGTACGGAAAATGGCGCCGGCAGGAGATCGAGTGCAGGAGGTCGTTCAGAGGCGGTCCGGAACCCCCGCTGAACGACCTCCTGCAGTTGATCTCCTGCCGGCGCCATTTTCCGTACGAAAACGATTTGTGGCAAGAAATCGCTCCCGGAACCCCGCTGGACTCCCAGGAAACTTTTGGCCGTCTTGGGGGGGCCTCCTGACCCCCACAAGACTTGCCAAATGTCCAGCGGGGGTCCGGAACGACCTCCTCCGTCGAATCGTTTTTGTCTATGGCCGCCGCCATTTTGCGGCGGCCATTTTGAAAAATGGCGCCAGCTGAAGACAACACGATTCTATTGAGGGGGCCGTTCTGGACCGCCGCCATTCTGGACCACCGCCGGATCCCCAGGTAATTTAAAGCATTGGGGGGGGGGTTCGGGAGGGTGGGGGATTTAATTTAAAGGGTCGGGGGTGGGTTTTAGGGGGTTTTAGTGTGCCGGTTTTCCTGCCCTCCTCCTTCCCCCTTCCCCCGATTTACGATTTTTTAACGATAAATCGGGGGAATTGGTATTGTATCGTGGCCCTAACGATTTTTTGACGATTTAAAATATATCGGACGATTTTAAATCGTCAAAAAACGATTCACATCCCTACTCTGTACTGTAAACTTTGTATCATGTACTCTGCCTTGAAGAGCTTGAGTAGCCTGGAAATGCAGATTAGAGATAGGATCAATTTAATTAAATTATATGAACAAAATGAATATATATTTATTTTATTCCTTCTAGGCTCAGTATGAAATGCAGCTCATGTATAGGGTTGCCAACTCACTCCGGATTTGCAAGCAGGAACACGTAGTTCTAATGTACTTATGTATTCCTTGAGAAATTCAAGACTGCAGGCTCATGCATGCAGTATAGGAAAAACTAGGACTGGATCAACCTGTCCTGAAAATCTGGAGTCAGTTTGCAGCCCTACTCATGTGGCCATAAAGGATTGCTGAGATTTTTGTAGAGTCACACAATGTTTGCAGGTGTTCAGCCCATCAGGGGAAAGCAAGCAAACAACTTGTTTATTTTGTGGAGAAGAGAGAGAGAGAAAGAGAGAGAAAGGATTACAATTTACAATGGGAGGATATCAGTCAGAGATGGTTGCTATCAGATTGACTTGTTCACACAATGAGAGGCATAATTGATTAGCTAATTAATTTATCAATATGTACATTTTTTCTTAACTAAAACAGACTAAGAGGCCTCTATTGAATACTTTGTTTACATCAGAAAGTTTGCCATTAGTAGGAAAGGTCATTATTGTATCAATCAAATTGCACATCTCTCTTCATGGCTTTCTGCACAAGTGGGTGAAAATAAAAGGCTTTTAAGATGTAGCTTTGTAACACTGCACTTGCAATTTTTGAAACTGCATGCATACAATTGCATCTGCTATTTGGTGGGCATGGGATTGCCAAGAGAATTCACATGCATTTTTTTTAAAACCAAGTAGTTTACATGAAAGTCCCAAGCTTGCCAAGGCTCCACCGCTGGAATGCCTGTCACCTATGTCCATAAAAGTATGTACATTCGATATCAATAAGGCCAATATTCAGAAAACCGTATAATGGATAACTAACATAGCTAAAGCTAGCTGGATATGTTATCAGGGATATTCAGTGGGATAAATGCCCCACTTATGATCCCTAAAAAAAGTTATCCAGCTGACTTTATCCGGATAACTCTAAAGGTAATTGGCTATCTGTAAGATAGAAGTAAAGTTATCAGATAACATTTGGCTTAACTGGCTATATTCAAAAGAATATAGCTGGTTAAGTGGCAATGTGAATGAAAAAAAAAATGAAGCTGCCAAGTTGAACCTGATGGCTTGATCTCCACCCCTCAACCCAATGAAACCCAGGTTGGCTCTACCAGCCGATCCCCTGTCCCCCCCTTCCCCCAAAATAAAGTGATAATGTTACAAACCTATAGGCCCGAAAAGCCTCCCTCACTCCTGCCTCCCAAAAGTCACAACATTAAAGTCTGCAAATACAAGAATCATTAGGCCCCCAACACCCTAGCTCCCCACCCTGAGATGCCCACCCTAACCCTCCTGCCCCAGCTGAATCCCAAATAAGCTCTCCAAGACCAGGAATACGGAACTAGAATCTGACTCCTAGCTCATTGTGAGAGTATTGTCAGGGCCCAGATTTAGCTGAGAATTACCAATAATATTGAAAAGTTGCCATTTAGCTGGATGCAAGCTGTCTGGGTAAATGCCTATGAACTTTGCCCTCAGTATAAAGGAGAATTCTCAAAGAGTTGTGCAGGTGCACACATGAGCAGATCTGTGTGCAAATGGCACATATTCACGTAACTGCTATTTTATAAACTTCAAACATACGCATGCAAGTAAAGTTGTTCGTATAAAAAAGGGGCAAGCCAGGGGTGATCCAGGGTGGGGCCATGATTTATGTGTAATTTTCATTATGCACGTATGTTGCAAAATGTGATGATTTACAAGCATAGAAGCCAACAAGTGCTAAGGAAAATACACGAGTGAAATCTACATGTATAAATGCTTACAATTAGGAGCCAAAATACTCCCATATATGAGTTGTGTGCCACTCTTTCCGGTTAAATTTTGTCTTCTCTGGGTAAGTGGTAGCTTTTCTGCCACTTAGCTGTATAAGAACCGCTACTTATCTAGCTAAATGAGTGATGCATCAAGCCATGCGATATATGCTGTGTATTGATTGATAGAACACTATTGTGGCAATATCGCACACTATTCACAATATTATGCATGTCCCTGGACTGGTATCCTCCCCTTTTACAATGACCTTCTTTGTATGTGATTTGCATGCATGAGGTTGGGGCCACCATTGCGTTAAAGGGCTGCTAGCCACATTCTTTTATCCTGCAGTGTTTGGCTTTGAGATAAAAGAACACACTATAAAGCTACAATGTTTTTTCTGGGGAGATGCCTAACTATTGCGACAACACCCCTCTGCAATAGTGAGACCCTTCTTGGGAAGAAACATCCCAGCTTGATGAATCCAAGCCTAAGTAAGATAGTTGAAAATACATGCTGCATATCTTTTAAGTATGCGAGCATGTTGATGGGTAGATTTAAGCAGCAGCCTGTGCCGGAGCATGGCGCGCCGGCAGCTGGCCGGTGCGCGCTTGTTACGGCTGCCTCAGGCAGGCATAACTTTTGGAACAAAGGTAAAGGGGGGGTTTAGGTAGGGCTGGGGGGCGGGTTAGGTAAGGGAAGGGAGGGGAGGGGAAGGTGGGGGAGGTGGAAGGAAAGTTCTCTCCAAGGCCGCTCCGATTTCGGAGCGGCCTCGGAGGGAACAGAGGAAGGCTGCGTGGCTCGGAGCGTGCAAGTTGCACAATTGTGCACCCCCTTGTGCGCGCCAACTCTGGATTTTATAACATGTGTGCGGCTGCACGCGCATATTATAAAATCAGGTGTAGATTTGTTTGCGCCAGGTTGCGTGAACAAATCTACGCCCACACGCAGGTTTTAAGATCTGCCCCTATATGCGTATTAGTTACACATTTTTCTTAAAGGCCATTTCTGTAGGTAAAACACTATTTTCCTCACATAAGACCCTTTGAAAATGACTCCCTATAGAGTTTCCCTTTGAAAATGCCTTGCTTGGTGGGGACTGTGGATACTTATGAACCCTCAGAGTTTGCATGGTCAAGCTCCCGGCCAAGAAGTACTTCTACACATACTTTGCCACCAGCACTAATCCTTGTCCTGTGTTTGGGGCAGGATCACAAAATAATGAACATAGATTGTATCTTCAAACCTACCCATGTTATTTTGCATAGATATTTTACCTGAAGAAAAAGTGAGTCTTGAAGGGCAGGGCTGCTTTTTCCCTAAGACAATTTCCAAAGGGAAATTATGTACAATACTTTTTCTTTCAGTTAAGTACAAGAACTTTGCACTTAGGTAGACTGTTTGAAAATTGTGGCCATTCCACCCCAATTGTGAAATTGAATGGTAACGTTCCTTATGCATTCTTTTTGAGTAAAACTAGAGAGATAGAGAGAGAGAGAGAGAGAGAGAGAGAGAGAGATCGATCAGGCGTGAATAACTCCTGCATTTATTTGTTGCCTGTCAGTACTGATTATAACATTTGAAGTTATTTTTTTAGTTATTAATTTAATAATTTGACTTATGTTGTGGATCATATTCAAATGGTAACGAAAAGGTAGGAAGGATAGTGTATATGTTGCTCCTTCTATGGGATCAATATCAAAAAGGTACTAGATGGCGGGCCTGAAATTTACTGAAATAATACCATACCATCGCTGGAATGAAGGGAAACAACATGGAATGGGTTCACATGGAACTTCTCATGGACTAAGATCAAGCTTAGCAGATACTGGGGTCTTTGAAAGGCTGTAGGAAAGGGTCATTTGAAGACTTTCACCTGTTGCTTTAAATCATTGCTTGCAATGGCCTGTCCGTCAGCCCTCTGACCTCTCGTTCACAGTAGAGGACATCAAAGAGAGACATGAGCAGATCAAATCTCAGGTAGTATCTAGCCTGTAAAGCGTGCATCACTGATAAAAGAAGTGCAACTAAGTTAGAAAACAGGTGCAACCAGGAGAATGTTGCCAGCTAAGTATATTTCAGACCCTCAAACAAACACTGGATACAGATTTTCAGCTCACAGTGTTACAAAAACGGTGTTCAATTAATGCAATAAAGGAAGACATTGTAGGATATTCTTCTAATACAGGTGCAAGGTACATAGGTAGCTAGGTACTTTTGTACCTTCATAATCTTTAGTGAATTTTTAAACATAACTTCTTGTGTAGTTTCATTTTGAAAAGTTACTTTACACTTAATGTGAGTACAATTGTGCCCTCAAATTTTGCAGTTGCTATCGTATTTGTGCTAGAGGAATGAGGGAGCAACTAATACTATACGCATGAATTTGAAAATGCAATTTTATGTCCAAGGTTAACACCTTGACCCAAACATGCCATGGCAAATCTCTCTTTTTTTTTTTTCAATTTAAGTTTTTTTGAACTGCAAAGAATATTACTAATGCAGCAAAAAAGTACACACATTATAAAATTATATACATACATTTAAACCACTATACGGGGCGTACAACGCACTCACTGGAAAAGAGAGGGAGAGAGAGAGAGAGAGAGGTTTACTATTTATAAACCTGTAAGAGGGGGCACTTTTACCTCAGGGTGAGGTTTGGGGGGCAGTTTTACATACACAGAAGTACTAACGGTAAAGTTGACATCAGTGAAGATTTTCTGTCATTTGGAGCGATGAAAGGTAAAAGAGGAGTTGATTTGTGCAATAGTTTGTACAAATCTCTGACTGTGTATGTACAACTGCCCCCCAAATCCTACCACACCCCCCCCCAAACCTCACCCTGAGTTAATAGTGCCCCCTCTTCCAGTGGTATAAATAGTAAACTTACATGTTGCTCTTTATAGAGGCGCACTCTCTCTTTCAGGCCCATACAGTACCTGCATTTAGAAGTGTGTTTTGGACTCATTAGCGTGTCAAAAATGCACATCCAACCCCCCCCCCCCCCCAGACTAATAGCACCTGCAACATGCAAATGCATGTTAATGGCCCTATTAGTCATTCCCTCGCGTTTGGCGCTAATTTCTGCAGGCACCGGGAAAGTGCACAGAAAAGCACTTTACTGTATCGGCCTGTAAGTCAGCAACAATGTGATCCTAAACAATGAGCTCATTTTCATTTTGCTCATTAGCTATGAGATTACATTCCAGATCTTACTGTAGGAACACTTTTTTGAAAACCCTCTTTCATTTTCAGGTCTGCAGGTGCAAAGTACCATGCAGGGTTTCCCTCAGAAAACTCTATGCTATGAGCATTTCTGTACTTGAAATCTTTGTACCTGCTTTGCAGCAAGTGCAAAGTCGATGGCATAAAGCGTGCATGGCGATTTCAAAATGAAATTGCAGCGCATTGCTTGCTAGCCCTGCCCTGCCCCCACTCTCTTTGTAGAGAGGGGATGAGTGGGCAGACTGACCATTTGTGCAATAGGGCAGTGCCAGAGTGTCCACAGCACTCTCCCATAGCCCCAGGTAGATTGTCAGGGGCCAATGACCTTTCTTGCCTGGGGGCCCAGATCATTGTCAGCCATCCTGTGGTGACTTCTTAGTCAATAAGTAAAATCATTTGGAAATTGTCCTCAGAATATCCAATGATCAGAATGAGAATTCTTTAAGTGTACTTTCCTTTTCAAAATTAGGTTCATAGTTCATGGGTATAAAGTAGTTTGCATAGACTTTGCACATAGGTGAACAGTTTGAAAATTATCCCCAAAGTAAGATCATCTAGGTTTCTCAATAACCGGCAGATAACCCATGCCTGGCGTGCACACTGGCAGCTGAAGAGGAAGAGAGGTGGTGGGGCTGCCAACGGAGGCCAACCCGCCGGCGGCTGAAGAGGAAGAGAGGCCGCCGCCCGCCGGCAGAGTTCAACCTGCCAGCGGCTCAAAATAAGGAAATACCACAGTGCGCCCTGTAATCTGCAGCATGTGCACCTGCCTGCACACTTTTCCCACAGGCGTGCACAGCTTCAGCTCCAAACCCCTCTCCAAGAGCAGAGAAGAGGAGGCTCGAAAAGGAGGCCATGTATGTGTGAGTCTGAGTAAGCTTATGTATGTGTGTATTTCTGTGTCAGAGCCTGTGTGCATCTGTGTGAAAGCCTGTATGCAATGCATGTATGGCTGTTTGACAGCCTGTGTGTGTGTGTGTGTCTGGGTGAGAGCTTCTGTGTGTGTGGCTGTTTGACAGCCTGTATGCATGTATGGCTGTGTGAGAGTTTGTGTGGGTCTGGGGGAGTGCCTATGAGCTTGTATATGTGTCTATGTATGCATGTGTGTGTGTGTTATGTGTGACACCTGTATATGTTTGTGTGTGTGTCTTCATGCATGTGTATATGTAAGATCCTATGTGCATGCATGTGTGTGTGTCTGTGTGAAAGCCCGTGCATGTCTGTGACACCCGGTGTGTATGTGAATATGTATGTGTGCATGCATGAACCTGTGAGAGCCTATGTATCACATACATACATCTGAGATGTTAAAAGAGAAAATCAGCGATGTGAAGACTCGCCCCCCCCCGACGTCATGACGACCAGCCAGCGGCGACCCGATTAACGGCACAATTACACCAGGCGTCGCGTGCCGGGCATGTGCTCCCCTTCATGCTAACCTTTGTGCTCCTTCTAATATAATTATATTTATGTTTATGTTAATAATTTAACTTTTATTAATGTTATTTAGCTTTTTGCTTTGTTTAAAATTATTTCATTATTGATGTTTAAATGTATTAGACTAAGGAATTTTACTTCCTGCTCATTCTGTTTCATTGTAAACCGGTTTGATATGCATTTTATGCAGGAAAATCGGTATAAAAAAACTTAAAATAAATAAATAAATATAGGCTCTCACAGGTATGTACACACACACACATATGTGTCTGAGAGGGAGAAAGAGTCAGTGTATGTGAGAGAGAGGGAGTGTATGCGACAGCATAGCCATGTATCCCAGGTATGGAGAGCAGGAGATTTTTTAATCCTTATTAGTTTTAATTATTGAGTGTAATTTGCTGTTTTGCTGTTTTAAAATATTTTATTGTTTGGGTTTTTTTGGCAATTGGATTTTTAAAAATATTTTATTGGTGTTTTGAAAATTTTGAATATTCTATTCATTAACTGGTTTGAAATATTTATTCTTTATGAATATGATTTTACTATTATTTTTTATATTTCTTGATGTTATTATTTAATGTTTTATGAAGAATGGTAATATTTCTGTTTTCTGTTGTTGTTTTGCATATAGAGGCTGGCTTGTTGTGAATTCCAGTTCAGTTCTTCTCAGCACATTCTGGTCTTTTTATTCTGCATTTGGTCAGGGTCTGTCTGTATTCTGCATACGTGACCAAGGTGAGTAATTCTGCTGGCTTGTAGTTTCTATCTAGAGATCTATAGCAGCCTGGCTTGTTCTGTTTCCCTAATAGGAGTATTGGTGTTCTAGGGCCTGGTGTAATATTTACAGTGTTGACTTTCATAGATAAGGTTGTTACTGTTTGAGTGCTGGCAGTTAGGATTGTTTTAGTATGGGAGGTTTCTTTTATATTGTCATGGCAATTACGTTTATTCATGGCTTTCTGAGATGCCATTACAAATTCCATAGAAGTTCCGAGTGTCTTTTTTGCAGAGTTTTCTGGCTGGCATCACAGCAGTGCATATAAATATAATATACATGTTATAAATTATATTTTGCCTCAAAAGGCTATACTTTTGAATGCCCTTTCTCATATAAAATGTGTTACAAGTGCATAATTACATTTTGTGTGGCTATAGAGGGCAAGGGAGTCTGTGTGTGTATGTGTTGGGGGGGGGGGGGGCATGTGTGCAAGGCTGAAAGGATTCCCTAGGGTAAGTAATACCCTTCCCTTGACCATGGGTTTCATGTGTATGTGTGTGTGTGTGTGTGTAGGGGAGGGTCAGCTTTTAAAAATACAAATTTCTAGAAGTAGCTGGGGTTTATTTGATGGGTCTGGGACAGAGGCTGAATGAATGGGGGGGGGGGGGGGCAGCAAAAAAGCTAACACTGGCCATGGGATTACTCCTAGGGTCAGTGCTTGCTTTATCTGTTTTGTAACATCTCTGTAAATGATTTGCCACTAATAACAGTTTGCCCAATTTGTATATGTAGATGACCTCATCCTGACAGCCCAAGCAGCCACCTTTAATGAACCTAAGAACATAAGAACATAAGAAAATGCCATACTGGGTCAGACCAAGGGTCCATCAAGCCCAGCATCCTGCTTCCAACAGTGGCCAATCCAGGCCATGAGAATCTGGCAAGTACCCAAAAACTAAGTCTATTCCATGTTACCATTGCTAATGGCAGTGGCTATTCTCTAAGTGAACTTAATAGCAGGTAATGGACTTCTCCTCCAAGAACTTATCCAATCCTTTTTTAAACACAACTATACTAACTGCACTAACCACATCCTCTGGCAACAAATTCCGATTAGTTTTAAATGTGCCACATGCTAACTTCATGGAGTGCCCCCTAGTCTTCTATTATCCGAAAGAGTAAATAACCGATTCACATCTACCCGTTCTAGACCTCTCATGATTTTAAACACCTCTATCATATCCCCCCTCAGCTGTCTCTTCTCCAAGCTGAAAAGTCCTAACCTCTTTAGTCTTTCCTCATAGGGGAGCTGTTCCATCCCCTTTATCATTTTGGTTGCCCTTCTCTGTACCTTCTCCATCACAATTATATCTTTTTTGAGATGCAGCGACCAGAACTGTACACAGTATTCAAGGTGCGGTCTCACCATGGAGCAATACAGAGGCATTATGACATTTTCCATTTTATTTATCATTCCATTTCTAATAATTCCCAACATTTGTTTGCTTTTTTGACTGCCGCAGCACACTGAACCGACGATTTCAATGTGTTATCCACTATGACGCGTAGATCTCTTTCTTGGGTTGTAGCACCTAATATGGAACCCAACATTGTGTAACTATAGCATGGGTTATTTTTCCCTAAATGCATCACCTTGCACATCCACATTAAATTTCATCTGCCATTTGAGTAGGAATCTAAATGCCATGGAAGAATATTTCCAGGAATAGTGACTTAAGCCTCCTCCGTCCATCCCCCCCCCCACAAAAAAAAACAAACCCAAAAACAAAATAAATAAAGCATCCGTCACTGCTTTCCAACTTGACAGCAAGAGTAAAAACAATAACCTTTGATTTGAATTTTTTTTGTTGCAGGAAGGTAAAGCATGATTTCACCCCAGCCTATCTCAGAGTGATGCTTGATTGCACATTAACAGGGAGGGTAACTCCTGTACATTGCATATTGGTTTAAATCATTTTATCTGGCTGTCAGCCGCAGGTCAGATTAGGGTAAATCAGTCCTCCTGGTACGAAATAGGTCTGGTGTTCCACTAGGGTCCGTTCTTTCATCCACTTTGCTGCTTATTTAGAGCCCTTATGCCAGCTTATGAATGAATACGAAGGTTAGTTTCAAAATCTATGCAAATAACATTCAGTTGTACTGAATGGGCTAAAAGACACTTTTGAAAACCAATCACAGGGGGTCAATCATCAAAATGCGTTAGGGCTTTATCATGGGTGTTAGGGCCTAATGCTCACCATAACGCAAGTGATAAATACCACATCGCAAGATGCTTATGAAAATTTGAAAATTTTATTCAAGTGGAAGGAGTTTGGGTGAAGCAAATAATGTGGGGTGGTTAACATTGCATGCGATAACGTAATGCACACTCTCATGGGATTGAATGCTGGAAATTACTTCACCTCTTGTCTCTGCATTATGCCTGTGAAAGTTGTGCATTACGGCCAAAATGGGATTTATCGCAAATTCTGTTTTGGGCAGGAGGGGTGAGGGGAGAGAGGAGGGGGGGAGAGAGAGTAAGAGAGAGCCTCTGTGGAGGCTCACATATAAGTCAGCTTTTTATACAACTCTAAGAGGGGGCATTCATAACTTGGGTGAGGTTTTGGTGGTGGGCTAGATTTTGGGGGGTACTTTTACATGCATAGTCAGAGCTACGAACAGCACAATAGACATCGGTGAAATTTTTATTTGATTTGGAGTGATGAAAGGTACAAAAAGATTAGATTTGTACGATGCTCTCTTGGCCTACCTTAATGTGGTCCCTATCTAGCTGCTATCAAGCTAGGTCGAGAGTACTTTGGGCTACAGGCAGCCAGAGGCATACCTAGACTATTTGGCACTGGGGCAGATACTTCTTTGGCACCCCTGTAATATAATTTTAAAATTTCCTAAACATCATTAAAATATTTCAAAACAGCAGACATATCAAATAAAACCCAATAATTCAAACTAATAAGGATTTTAAAAATCTCCCGCTCTGCATATCTGTCAGCCACACACACACACACACACACACACACACACACAATATGCTTCCTCTCACTCATACATACACATACATGCTTGGTGAGAAACAGAGGGAGCATGTGTGTGTATGAAAGACACACACACACATACACCCACACACACTTTCTCTGTACCTCTCACACACACGCTTCTTCTGTGCCTCTCTCACACACTAACACACACACACACACATGCTTCCTCTCTCTCTCTCTTTCAAATGCACACATGCAGACAAAAACTGAACTGGAAACCACAAGCCAGATTCTGTATGCAGTGCAACAATGGAAAAACAGAAAAATCACTATTCCTCAAAACAATACAATCAAGAAATATAAATTAATCAGAATAGTAAAACCATACTAAAAACAGCTGATGAATAGAATACAGCTGATGAATAGAATAATATTCAATAATTAGAAGCTCCTATACACATTTTTAAAAATTTCCTAAACATTGATAAAATATTTTAAAACAGCAGACATCAAATAACACCCCGTAATTAAAACTAATAAGGATTTTAAAAACGCCCTACTCTCCATACCTATCACCCTGAGATTGCCATGAACTGAAGGTACACACACACACAAACAAAATATGCTCCGTCTCTCACACACATACACACTTTCAGGCTGATACAGTACAGTGCGCTCCGCCTAATAGCGCCCATAACATGCACATGCATGTTGATGGCTCTATTAGGTATTCCCGCGCGATTCAGTAAGTAAAATGTGCCTCCAAGCCGCACATTTTAAGAAATTAGTGCTTTTCTGTGTACCCTCTACTTAATATCATGGCGATATTAAGTCGGAGGTCCCGAAAGTTAAAAAAAGTAAAAAAAAAGAAAAAAAAATTTGAAATAGGCCCACAGCTCACGGGTTGAAAACCGGACGCTCAATTTTGCCGGCGTCCAGTTTCTGAACCTGTGGCTGTCAGCGGGCTCGAGAATCGACGCCGGCAAAATTGAGCGTCGGTTGTCAAACCCGCTAAAAGCCCCCGGTATCAGGGATAGGGCACTGCATGCAGGAAGATCACAACACTCCCGGTATCAGGGATAGGGCACTGTGTGCAGGACGATCACAACACTCCCGGTATCAGGGATAGGGCACAAGTTCTAGTCACATTGACTGATCACATTACTTTTTTTGTCAAGCTACCAACCGTTTCCATTTCCCATCCCCCCAACCATCACCTCAGTGGGAACCTTGGTAACATCAATAAATAAGAAGGCAGCCAGCCAATAGGAATACATATTCATTCCTAACTGACCTGAAAAGTGTCAATTTGTATCATTTTCTGTTAGTGCGCATTAACAATGGTTAGTGCGCACTAACCCGATTAACGATTTTTTAACGATAAATCGGGGAATTCCTATTGTATCGTGTTCTTTAACGATTTATGACAATTTTAAAATTATTGGACGATAATTTTAATCGTTGAAAAACGATTCACATCCCTAATGCTGGATGTGTGTGAAGTATCAGTCTTTCTCCTTTGCCGTTGAAGCAGAGAGCTATGCCGGATATGCATTGAAAGTGCAGTATCAGGCTTATTTGGTTTGGGGTAGTAACCGCCGTAACAAGCAAGCTACTCCCTGCTTTTTTGTGAATGCATATCCTTTTTTCCACATTCATTCACGTCCTCTAGACTTTATGGATCCACAGTGTTTATCCCAATCTCTCTGTACTGATTAAATTGAGGCCACAGTTCCTAAATGTTTTAATAATTCTTAATTGTTTTATTGTTTTATCTTATGGCTTATTTTGTAATGTTTTTAATTGAATTTGAAGTTTGTATTTACCTATGCCTTTTATGGATTTTACGTTTCAATGACATTGTGTATGGCTAATTTGTATGCTGCCCAGAATTGTAGATGGGCATGTTATAAATTAAAAAAAGATAATAATAATAAATAACTGCTGGCCATGTGTATTACCCTTAAGCATGGCTACTGTAAAGCAACATTATCAAACTGGAAATATTCTACGCCCTTCATTTTCAAGGCTTCTTAAAAAGAAACTCACTGTGAAAATGCAATCTATAGGGTTTGCATGAATCCTTAAATGCACGCTTTTTAAAATCAAAAAGTGTGGATGCAGATGTAGGGGTTGGAGCAAGATGGCAGGCACTGGGAGAACAGTGTCTGGCGCATATTTTTTTCTTTACTTTTTTTTCCCTCAATTTTTGAATTACCTGGTGCCATAGTCAAGCAGAAAGGCAAGGTGCATGTCTTTCCCTCTAAGAACCCCTCCATGCCAGTGGGTGCCATTGATTGCTTCATCATAAGATCTCAAGCCACCGATATGCTTGAAGGTCAGGCACTGCAGCAACTGGCAGGAAAAGAGGAGCCGTCGGCTGAGCGTCTGATGGAATCCTCATTTTGCCCCCAAGAAGAGGACACCTCCATTCAATCCTGCAAAGAGACACATTGAGGCTAATCTGAAGGCTCTTCCCATTGATGCAGTACTCCCGAAGGGTGTGTGTGTGTGTGGGGGGTGTGGCGGGGTGGGGGGGGGGTGTCCCCCTATGCTGAACACTATCTCAGCTGTAACATCTGTGAAGGGAGGGAGTTCATCACAGAGCTTTTGCCTGGCGAAAGAGCTGAAGGAGGAACCATGGTGGCGGTGCAAAGTCTGCGGACCTCAGCAGGAGGCAAGGAGGACTTGAGCTTGCAGGTACTTAGGCAAGAATGGAATTTCAAACTTCGTTTAGCCTCTGATTCTTTGTTAGCCTCCCCTCGAGTGACATCAGCAAGTCCCAAGGTGGTCAGTTTTGAAAACCTGTTGGTTTAGAGAACTCTGTTTTTCTTCAAAATGCAAGGGCTGACCAAACAATTTCAAACCTCTGGTGAAAAAGTGATTGAATTGGAAACTAAAAGGGATATCTATTCTAGACGGATGGAGGACTTTGAAAGTAATTTAAAAGAAATACAAGAAAAAGAGGACTGTTTAATCAGAGAAAATGTTGTACTACATGATAAGATAGAAAATATAATTAGGCATCCAACTTTGAGATTCATTCAGCTTCCAAAAATCTCTATAGCTACTCCTCTAGATTTATTTAAAGGATACGTGATAGAAGTCTTAAAAATACCTGAAAAGGCACTTACATAAATTTCCAGAGCTTATTTCTTACCCCATTTTAAAATAAAGAAGGGGGAAGTTGTTCAAAGTTAGAGCTTTCAGCTCTCATTTGATTTGTTAAATTTGACATTGATTATAGAGGGGAAAGAAGAGAAACCAATCTCAACTACCTTAATTGTTAATTTTGTTATAGAGCCAGATAGAGATTGGGTTCTGCAGTTGATTTTTTTTAAACACAGCAGGACCCTATTCCTGAATTGTAAAATGAGAGCATTTCCCAGACATGGCTAACACTACACAGAAAAGGCAGAAACAGTTTCTCTTATTAATACCAAGAGCACTGCAGATGGGGGGGGCTATTTTGGCTTAATTTTTTCTGCAAGTGTATAGAAGTATCAGTCTCTTCAGTATATCTTTCATGATCCTTCCATCTAATAACTTTCCGCAGCACAAATGTGAGCCCTGGTCCTCTCGCTGTTTCATCACCTATTGTCAAGCCTTCTCGTAATCTATGATGTCCTCATATTTAAAATGGTGCCTTGTTCGATTTGTCAATTTTTGTTTTCCTCTTTCTATCTATTGGATATATATTTGATGGATGTGGTATTTCTTAATATTATAAATCTGATTCCTCCCCCCCCCCCACCCCCAACTAAGGTGTGGACTGATTTACATAGAGTAAGATATTTCTTTAGAATTTGGAGATTAATTGTCATTTCTGTCAATAGTTTTTTTTTTTCTGTACATGATATTTCTTGCTTTCAATATCACTGGGCAACAAATTTTCACAAAAGTCATGTTACGGAAATGAAATTAGTCAATTCTTATACAATTCCATGTGCTAAACATGAATGTGACTGTGAATATGCAAAATTGGCTCTAGTTTTTTTGTAATATGCAATAATATAATTACATCTTGAATTGTATGCCAATAGTAGGAGACCTACGGTTAATACCGTTTGAAAAATGAAGTCATAGACTACGTCTTAGATTTCTTTGCTTGTCTCTTGTACACCTGTTCGGGAGCATCTCTGCGGAGTGTCCAGCAGTAGTCAGCCAGCATGAATATTTCAAATGCTCACCCTTTCTGACTGGGCTTCATATAGTACACTGCTGACGTCAGCTTACTCAGCAGCAGCATGGCAGTAGAACTGCATTGCATCAGAAAATGATGTAATAAACTCTGGATGATGTTATGCAATATGATGCAATATTACATCATTCTAGGCTTATTTACAGTCCTACTGGATAAATTTACATGACTAAACATAGAAAGTGAACTATATTAAATATCTTCAAAACGAGAGCCAATAAAAACTTTTCATGGTCATATTCATGTTCAGCACATCAAGATACTACAAAGTAGGACCTTTTTAGGTCAGTAACACTTTCATTGTTGCCCAGTGTATGTGAAAAGAAACTAAAATTGCTAATAAAATCAAAAAGTAGGGGTATGAGTGCTGACTTCACCCCAACTGCACCCTCTGGAACGCCTCAGTGCATATAAAAGTGCACGAGAAATCAGGTTATGGGCATATTTTTATGTGCACTGAGTCTGGGTCGATTTACGATGAGCCTTTAATGCACTTAAAACTAAATTTTATGTGCGTAAATAGCTTTGAGAATTACCCTTTAGTGTACATATTCAGCAAGCATCAGCAATTCACTGTGATCTGTTTGTAATGAAAGTGATTGTGTATGTCCACACTAAAGTACACATTGATTATATCACTAAAAACTCCTATTCTCATGCTATGCCTTCAGGTGTTCACGTCACTCCTCTTCCTGCCATGCTCCTCACTCTGTGCCTTGGGGGTTTTCATGCCACTTTGTTTGCTGTTCTACCCCTCACTCTATGCCATGGGTGGTCATGGTTGGTACTCTTTGCCTCTCTTTTGGTACCCTTGCATGTTCATTCCACTGTTTGGGCTGTTCTGTGATTCTTTTGGTGCTATTTCAACCATTTTTCGCTCTCATGATGACACAGACTATTAGTAACTTTTGTTACCCTTTGCCCCTCTTTTGGTGCCATGGGGTGTTCATGCCTCTCCTGGTGTCTTGGATTACCACTACTTCTGCTGCTGAAGCCTGACAGCAAGTTTCATAAAACTTGGATGAAAAAAACAAAACAAAATTATGAGTAAAAAAATAGGATGCTTTGCTTCCCCCATTGACTTTCATAGAAGTGAATGAAACAAATGAGTTTCTGATCTGATTCGAAAGAAACCAAATAAAGGAGTAAACTGAACCGAAAGTCTGAACCAAACTCAAAATTGTTTCTGTGCACACTCCTTTAAAAAAATCACTTTTCTACAAAAGACATTCAAGATTTTAAGCAGCAAACATAATAAAAATTAGCATTCTGAAGAAAGAAGAGAAGCAAATAAAAACATACTGATCCTTTTCAGCCTTTCCTGAAGTTTTGCCATTTTGGACAATGTAGAATTAAAATGGGAAACGTTGTGCCCCTCCCTTGTTTTGTATACACATTAAACTCATTGTTCATTCTTTTCTAAGACTGGAGTACAGAGGATATTGTTTTTTTCACATAAAACTATGGGCATTTCTGTTAGGTCTCTGGAAGGCAAACAGTGCAAGGCAGGAGCATGGGAGGCTAAGCTAATTAACCTGGCTCTTAGAATATAAGAATTGCCATACTGGGTCAGAAGGAGGGTCCATCAAGCTCAGTATCCTGTTTACAATAGTAGACAATCCAGGTCACAAGTACCTGGAAGAATTCTAAATAGTAGATAGATCCATGCTGCTAATGCCCAAGGATAAGTAGTGGCTTTTCTCAAGTCTATCTGATTAATATAATTTATGGACTTCTTCAAGAACTTTTCCAAACCTTTCTAAAACCAATTTATACTAGCTACCGTTATATCTTCCAACAATGAATTCCAGAGCTTAACTGTGTGAGTGAAAATGTTTTTTCTTTGATTTGTTATGTGCTGCTTACTAATGTCATGGAGTATCTTCTCTTTTTTATTTTTTTTTGAAAGAGTAAATAACCGATTCATATTTATCTATTCTATTCCACTTATGGTTTTCTAAACCTCTATTATATTCTCCCACCAGCTATCTCTTCTCTAAGTTGAACACCCTTAACCTCCTTAGCCTTTCCTGATAGGGGAGCTGTTCGTCCCCTTTATAATTTTGCTAGTCCTTTCAGTTCAGCTATTTCTTTTTTGAGATGCGGCGACTAGAATTGGACATAGTACTCTAGGTGTGGTCTCACCATAGAGCGATACAGAGGCATTATGACATTCTCCATTTTATTCTCCATTCCTTTCCTATTAATTCCTAACATTCTGTTTGCTTTTTTGACCACCATCACACCTATATATTCCTCTGTCAGTGCCTTGGTGCTTGTGGTGGATGGTTCTTAACATCAGCAAAACTAAGTTTGATTATGGAGGAACCAAGGTACCTGTGATCCTAGAAACAAAGGGGCAGATTTTAAAAGGCCCACGCACATAAATCCTTCCGGATTTACACACGCAGGGCCCTCGCGCACCGGCGCACCTATTTTGCATAGGCCGCCGGCGCGCATAAAGCCCCGGGACGCCCGTAAGTCCCGGGGCTTTCGAAAAGGGGAGGGAGGGGGCGTGTCCGGGGGCATTCCCGAAATGACGCGGCGTTTCGGGGGCGTTTTGGGGGCATGGCGCCAGCCCGGGGGCATGGTCGAGGCCTCCAGACCAGCCCCCGGGACCGGAGGATGGAGTGGGGCTGCCGGCGATGCGTGCAAAGTTACGCCTGCTTTCAGCAGGCGTAACTTTGCCGACAAAGGTAAGGGGGGGGTTTAGATAGGGCCGGGGGGGTGGGTTAGGTAGGGGAAGGGAGGGGAAGGTGGGGGGAGGGCGAAGAAAAGTTCCCTCCGAGGCCGCTCCGAAATCGGAGCGGCCTCGGAGGGAACATGCAGCTCACGCTGGGCTCGGCGTGCGCAGGTTGCACAAATGTGCACCCCCTTGCGCGCGCCGACCCCGGATTTTATAAGATACGCACGTAGCCACGCGTATCTTATAAAATCCAGCGTACTTTTATTCGCGCCTGGTGCGCGAACAAAAGTATGCGCTCGCGTATTTTTTAAAAATCTGCCCCAAAGAATTTAGGTATATTAATGGATTCCATGCTAACTTTGCAGCCTCATGTTAAACAGTTGACTAAAATGGCTTTTTCAAAATGAAATTAATGAAACCATTAAGGGTCCTATTGCCTCCACTGCTGTTTGGATCTGTACTTCAGTCCCTTGTGATAGTTTAGATCTGTCCTTCAGTCCCTTGTGATAGGCCACTTGGACTATTGCAACAGTCTATGGGTGGGATTACTGAATAAATTAAGGGCACGGCAACTGGTACAGCACACTGCAGCCATATTGATTAGTGGTAGGAAATTATGTGACCATATAACACAGGTCCTGAAAGATTTGCACTGGTTGCCAGGAAAACGAACTTCTTATTTGAAATTACTCACTTTGTTGCACAGCCTGCTTTACTCGGGAAATGGATGTACCGTTGCAAATAAGTTTCACCACGTAATCTATGCTCTGTGGGTCAAGGGTTATTGACTCTACCTCCTAGTCGAGATAATAAATCAGAGTTAATTTGAAGAAGAGCGATAACATATGCAGTTCTTTCGTTGGAACATTCTTCCTAAAGAACTAAAAAACGAAACAGACTTTAAAAATTTTAGAAAGGTATTGAGGACTAGATTTGTAAGAGGCTAGGTTATGTTTCTCTAGTGTTTTGTTAAAATATTCTTGTTTTAATTTCTGTGCCTCGTCAAATTTTCATGTCAAGATTGCCTTGAAATATAATGTGAAATTTAATAAAGTTTAAATTGAAGAAAAAAAAATTTAGAAAGGGACTAAAAACAGTCCAGTTTCAAATAGCTTTTAAATGATAATGTGATGGTTTTTAAAGTAGGTAGTTTTATTGTAAGTTGTTACAGTTTGTTATAAAATGTATGCGATGCATTATGAGTGTTTTATGTGTATACCGTGCGGAACTATTGTATAGGAGTTAACGGGGTATAAGATTCCTAAATAAATAATAAATTGTCCATGATGAAGTCCATATCCTTTTCCTGGGTGGTAACTCCTAATATGGAACCTAACATTATGTAACTACAGTATGGGTTTACTTTTCCCTATGTGCAACACCTTGCACTTGTCCACATTAAATTTCATCTGCCATTCTCATAGGTTTTTCATGCAATTTTTCAAACTCTGCTTGTGATTTCCAAGATCAAATGTAAACAAATCTATCTCCTGAATACTTTCCATGGAAACTGAAAGGACAGGAGTTCATCACCCCTGATACATAGAGACATACAACTTGCTTTACTCGGCTCCACTGGAAGTTGATGTGCAATCTCCTGTAACTCTCTGAAGAGGTGATGTGAGAAATAAAAGCTGTTGTATGGTAAAGTGATATGACAAGAGACAAAAAAAAAAAGCTCACAAAACCTGCCTCAGCCAAATCATTCTCCCTATAAAGTGTAAGCTTTTTATTCTCTGTTAGTTATGACTTCTAGCTAAAGACTCCATTTGATTTTTTTCAAAGTGATGGCTCTGCTAATACTATACTACTTGTACCCCAAATACAAAATTATGCAGCTGAGCTGGTCTGTAATATGAACTGTACTACTGCTAAAGTTACTGCTTCTGCTGTAATCTGGACTGTGCTATTGCTACTGTTACTGCTACTGCTGTAATCTGGACTGTACTACTGATAGCTCCATAGCCAGCAAGAAGGTGAGAAAAATAAAAATTTACTGGAAAGCAGGGGGTGCTAGAGAGCCATGGCTGAGATGGCAGCCAAATTACTTTCCTCTCCTGATCCCCGGAGTAATTTTTATGCCCCTGTTGTACTTGTCATCACAATTCTCTGAATGGAATCATCCCTTTTATCTTTTTTACTCACCGGGGTCGCTGCCTCAGTGTCACCCGGCAATGGGGTGCCACGTTCCAGCATGTTTTAGCTGTGGGAGCCATGAAACATGATGGCTGGAGGGGAAGCCAGCACCGCCATGATTGTCACACTGGCAGTGAGGCAGTTAAAGGGACAAGCAGCCTCTTACATTAGTCAGGCTGGAGAACCCAACTTGGCGAGCCTGACAGGTTGTCTCCCTGCTCCTGTACGGAGGAGAGACCGGAGAGGAGGCGTAGCAGTGCAACCAGCATGTCTAGCAGCATGTCAGAGGGGCAAAGGGAGGTGGGCCTATGAAATTAGGTAAAAAAACAAACAAACACGACTGACTCTGTTACCAAAACCACAGGGGAACTAAGTAAAGAGGTCATCGTGGATCCATCCCCATTATCCCTCATAGGCAACCATTCTGAGAACCCAGGGCCCCCCAACCAAACAAGTGGTTCAAATAGTGTTGGTACACGTCTCAAGGCACAAACCTTAATGGTATGCAGCCTCCTACATTTTGTTTTTGTTTTGCCTTTTTTTATTTTTCTTATTTTGGGGGTCCTCCCCAGTACCATTTTATTTAATGTTTAGTTAATTTCTGATCCTTTGCAGTAATGAAATAAACATTTTTTAAAAACCCCAAAAAGAACCACAAAGAAAGGAATGGGACCTCTCCAGGCCCTCTCTCACTTTCCCCCCAAAAAGTGCTGGGGTAGGGAACCACCTGGGTCCCTACTTACTCCATCTGTGGGGATCCTAATGGGCAGGAAGGATGTCCACTCAACTTCTGCCCAAAATCATCTTCCTTCTTGATTCGGTTACTACAAATGATTCCTCCACCCGGGGGGGCGCACTGCGGTGACATCACTAAGGAGCCTTCTTCCAGAGCATTTTGTTATACAGCCCTATTGATTTTAATGTAAAAGAAAAAATGGGCTGGGGCCAAGGCTCAAGGTATCAGCGACTGAACGCTGCCTCGATCTGGGCCCTGACAGTGCACCTAAGACTAGGTCCAGGCCCAGTCCCAGACCTTAATGATGAGAGCCAGCTTCAGGCTGGGGCCTGGTGCTGGGCCTGGACCTCAGCAACAGAGCTGGCCTCAGGCCCTGTTCTGTTTTTTCTTTTACATTAAAGCCAATGGAGCCTTCTTCCATTGACTTTAATGCAAAATGAAAAGCAAATGAAACAAAACATCAAACTTTTTTTTTTTTGGTTTCAAAAGAATTTGACAAATGACTGTGACCTAAAAAATGAACCAAAAACTATGACTGTGACCTAAAAAATGAACCAAAACTAATTTTTAGATTTTGTACACCCCTACAACATTGCTCAGGAGAATGAGGCAGCGAGAAACTGGTAGACCATGCTGCCTCATAAAGGCAGCCCATATCACTTTGGCCTGGATTTATCAAAATGCACTAAATATCACATGTGATAGGAAAAGGGGTGTGTTTTATGGTAATAAGCAGTTTATCACAAAGTGCACTAATACCTATGTGAAACGCTAACCTTTTCACACTTTGCAATACATTTCGGAATTGTTGTTTTAGCACAGTGCTCTCTTGTAAAGATTTCAGGACCTTTGGAGTGAGGAAACTCAGCCAAAGATGAGATTTGTGCAGTGTTTTGTCAACCTAGCTTGATGGACTTGATGGACTCTCCCCCCCCCCGCCCCCCCCCGCCCCCCCCCGATAGCTAGGCTGGCTCTCCGGGAGCTTCAAAACAGCAAAAACATCACAATAAAGCCCTAATGCAACCTATTGCACGGCCTAACACTAATGAAAAAGGTGTAGTTAAAGCCTTCGCAAAACTGTGAGCCCAGCCCGTCCCTAACTCCTCCTTTTTTCAGGATGAGCTTAACGCATGCGAAAACGCCTTAACCATGCGAAAATGCCATAACGCGATTTGATAAATGACCCTATATGCTTGTTGATTGTATCATAGCATAATATTGCCAATGACTTACAAATATGGAGAAATATACAGCGATGCAGGGAGTATGGCTAAAATGTAGTAATTTTTATACATTATTATCTTGTACCATGAAGTGGAGAAGAATGAAAGAAAGCTCAATGAATAGTTGACAATAAAAAGGTTCAGGTACTTCACAAAGGCCACATTTTGAGTAAGTGATAGTACTACTAACCAGATATTTGAGCCAAAGACAAAGGTTCTCTAGGTGTGGCAGCTTTGAGATCGCTAAACACTAGACTATACTCTGTTCTTATTTCATAAAGGTTTTGCCTTACACTGAGAGATTATATTTTATTTAAAAGTGGGACTCCAAGTTTGGGAATACAATGTATTATTAAATTAGCAATAGTCCCACTAATATTTTCTTGCTGTTAGAAACTTGGTAGTTCTTCAATAAACCATTATTTTTTTCAAGATATTCTTTCTGAACCCTGATTAGAGCATATTAAAGGAGAAGGAAGAAAAGTCCATCTTTTCCAGTCCAAAGCGCCAAGATACTGAACAATGAATGCTGTGTGCCCATAACCGGCAATTCTGCTGTTAACACTAAATCAAGAAAGTCTAGAGTGAGACCTTTTCATCTCTTGCCATGAAGTGCTTTTGCCAGTGCTGAAGGTGTAATTTAATCCTCACTAATTACATGTTCCATGATGGAGCATTCTTTAGCTGTTTGTAAGGATTAAAAATTAATTTCAAATGCTAAGAGGCATTTCAACCAAAATAGTAAACTAATTAGTAATGAATACTGTGCTCTGCCTCAGTCATTGTTGTACTTTAGTTTGACATAAGAGTAAGTAGCCCTCAAAAGACTTTGAGGTGGCTTCTAGAATAAATGCGACAAATGCTACGTTCAACAATAACTTAGTTTCAAATGTTCTATTACTCCATTAGCAATTCATTCATTTGCAAAGAAATCTCAGTAAGTAAATGTTAGTTTCTTGTAAATCTGTAGAAATTAGGGATTTGTGTTGTTTGGATTACAATAAAACCAGACACTTAGAATTAACTAGCAGCTGGGTCGGTCTGAGAGGCTACAAGTTCAGCAATAACTAGAAATCCTAGCAGAAATCTAGAAGCTGACCTCCAATTAGTTAACTTCCAAAAACTAAACAATTCCAGATTGGATATATGAAATATGTTTTGTTTTTCAGATTTTAAATGTAACTCAATCTATGCATCCAACTTCTCAGAAAAAAACAAATCCTCCTTTTTCTGATCCACCTTAGAACTGTTTCGAACCTTTGCATTTTAGCAATATTTTAAAATGGTGGGTGAGCTGGCATCGTTTTGAATTACTGCCCTTGTGGGGTAGGAGTGGCTGGGGAACACGCCTGCCCTATTTATACCCAACAGATGGGGGAAAGATAATGGGGAAAGGGTGGAAGGGGGCAAGCACAGGGGTGCTTCTTTTTAAAGGCTGGCAATAAATAAAATAAAATGAAAAGCAAAACAACAACAAAAAATAGAAAATGGGAAAAAACAGAAATATTTTCAGTGCATTCACACTGACGCATCCTTTTTTACCCAAGTGGGAGCAGCAGAGGGTGCGCTCTAGCAGTTTATAAACCCCTGCCACCATCTTTGGGTGTGGATTCTTAGTTTCACTTTCCTGTGTCACCATGCAGTGGGTCAGCCCTGTGTAGTCCCACGCTGAGGGCCTTCTTCACATACACCTGGCTAAAGTGGAGACAGAGTATCTTAGCCCTGTTTTTGGTCCAGAGTTTTTTGAGACCTTCTGTTGCTGTAGAAGGAAGGTTTGTCCAATCTTCTTTTCTCTTTTTTTGTTCTCCTTTTTCAATTAAGAGTTTTGTCTATGGTCTTTCTGGACTGAGAACCCTAGTGGCCAGAGACTCACATTTGCTTATTCAGAGAAAGAGGTGTCTTTCACCTAGAAAGAACCTGGAAAGGAGTTGTGTTCAATGCAAGGAATGGATTCCCATCCATTGCCAGAGAGAAGGTGTTAAGGTGTCTCTGAAGAGTATTTTTACTACTGACTCAAATGTCTTAAACTTGGGAGGAGAGTGCTAACTTGGTACTGCCAGAAATAGATTTAGGAGAAGAGAGAAGTGAGACTTCAGAAGAGGTATGAAAATTGTGGCTGGTCATTCTGTTAAGTAATCGGGATTATCAGTCTGAACATTATATAATGGGAAGAATCTGCTATAGATATAAGAAATTGAGAGGAGGCTTACACTTTATTTAATTTGATTCATGGGAAAGGTGAAAGAGCTAAATCATTGAGGAACCAGCTTACACATTCTAAAGACTTTTATTGGAAGAGTCATGTCACAAACTTATTCATTTCAACCTATAAATAAATCGGATTTAACATCAAAAGGTGGTAAACAACATTTCCATCCATTTGATTAACTATCAGAAAAAGAAGGTAGAAACCACTCAGTTCCCAGCGTGTTGTTTAATGCTGACATAAACTTTAGAGATTATTAGTGCTGTATTCCAGTGGACCTAAGGGGCCATGTATTTGTGATCCATACAAAAGGGCTTTGAGGCTGAGCTTCCCTTCATCCCAACTTGCCCCGCCCCAGAGAATCCTGATCCACTTAGATGTATAATCTATCTTTGAGAACTGTTTCAAATAGGTTCAAATCCTTGACTGAGTGCTTTTGATCCAGTATCTATATTTTATCTCTCGCAGGGATTACAGTAATTTCTATTTAGTGTGCACTAAAGCAAAATAATATGCATTATACAAAATCATGTATGCTAAATCCAATTACTCTACACTATTTAAATTTAGTTCACACTAACTTTTTAGTGCAACTAAAAGCCAAAAATAAATCAAACGCATACATATTCTAATAGCGTGCATATTCCTAGTGAAACACATCTGTTAAAAAGTTTATAGGGATATGTTGGAAGGCATTGTGTATTAAGGCAAATTGTCAAAGTGACACACCAGTTGTAGCTAAGTATGTGCTTTTGTTTTCAAATGACATGAAAACACCAACAAAACAAGCTATTTTATTTTGTGTCTTTTTAAAATGAAACAAAAAGTAATACTAACAAAATTTTGTTTCATTTTTAGTGTATACTAAATAAAAAATGGAATGATGTAAAAAAGAAAACAGAACAATGATATAAAATAACTTAACTCCCTCCTTATCCCCACAATGACACTAAACTAAATTATTGGGGTTGCATGACCCTAATTTTAGCATTTTAGCAGTTACAAAATCAATTGATTTCTAGAAGTGAGACACATGCAGGGAGCTGAAGAAAGTTTTAGGGATCAGCTTCCTTCTCCTGTGTCTCAGTTTGGAAGTGTTCCTTTGAATAGCATAGAAGACATTGTAAATTTGAATTGCACATGGATAAGAAAACTAGAGAATATGAAGTCTCAATGAGTGAAACGTGTCTTTTTTTCTTTTGGATGCTGTTTATAGTTATTAGGGATGTGAATCGTTTTAGGACGATTAAAATTATCGTCCGATAATTTTAATATCGTCTTAAACCGTTATGGAACACAATACAATACAGATTCTAACGATTTATCGTTATAAATCGTTAGAATCGTGAGCCGGCACACTAAAACCCCCTAAAACCCACCCCCGACCCTTTAAATTAAATCCCCCACCCCCCCCCACCCCCCCCCCCAATAACTTAAATAACCTGCGGGTCCAGCGGCGGTCCGGAACGGCAGCGGTCCGGAACGGGCTCCTGCTCCTGAATCTTGTCGTCTTCGGCCGGCGCCATTTTCCAAAATGGCGCCGAAAAATGGCGGCGGCCATAGACGAAAAAGATTGGACGGCAGGAGGTCCTTCCGGCCCCCCGCTGGACTTTTGGCAAGTCTCGTGGGGGTCAGGAGGCCCCCCACAAGCTGGCCAAAAGTTCCTGGAGGTCCAGCGGGGGTCAGGGAGCGATTTCCCGCCGCGAATCGTTTTCGTACGGAAAATGGCGCCGGCAGGAGATCGACTGCAGGAGGTCGTTCAGCGAGGGTTCCGGCGCCTCACTGAACGACCTCCTGCAGTCGATCTCCTGCCGGCGCCATTTTCCGTACGAAAACGATTCGCGGTGGGAAATCGCTCCCTGACCCCCGCTGGACCTCCAGGAACTTTTGGCCAGCTTGTGGGGGGCCTCCTGACCCCCACGAGACTTGCCAAAAGTCCAGCGGGGGTCCAGAAGGACCTCCTGCCGTCCAATCTTTTTCGTCTATGGCCGCTGCCATTTTTCGGCGCCATTTGGAAAATGGCGCCGGCTGAAGACGACAAGATTCAGGAGCAGGAGCCCGTTCCGGACCGCTGCCGTTCCGGACCGCCGCTGGACCCGCAGGTTATTTAAGTTATTTGGGGGGGGGGGGGTTCGGGAGGGTGGGGGATTTAATTTAAAGGGTCGGGGGTGGGTTTTAGGGGGTTTTAATGTGCCGGTTTTTCGATTTTTCGATTTTTTCGATTTTTTAACGATTTTTAACGATTTTTCACGATATTTTACCCCCCCAAACGGCAACAATACGATTCCCTCCCCCTCCCAGCCGAAATCGATCGTTAAGACGATCGAGGACACGATTCACATCATTCTGTTAAACAATTAGCATTTTTGGAAGTTGTATTTACTGAGCTGTGTAACTGCCCTGCTGAGATTTATTGCATATTTTGCAAAGGTTTGTTGTGCACTTTTTGGTGAAAAGGTTTTCTCCTATGATCGCAGTTAAAATGTGCTCGTTTCACTAATAAACTGAATGATTCCAGTGGGAGCTGTCTGATGCTTTCCCTTTTATATTTTATTTTTCATATTTTCGTTTTAAATACTTTATCAGTGTATTTTCTCAATTTTATAAAAATAAATTATAAAAATGTGTGCACTAGTAATTGGATATCAATACTGGCACTAGTATATAGTATATACTATATATGGGGTATCACTAATCTATAATATATACTATATATGGGATATCACAAAAAAAAAAGGAAAGAAAAAGTGTAACCCCTTAAATAAATTAATATTCCGGAAAATGTTTAAAAAAAAACCTTTACAAAACCATACTTTACAAAACCATACTTTACAAAAAAACAACTTTACAAAACCAAAAACCTTTACTAAACCATTACAAAAATAATAAATAAATAAATAAATAAATAAATAAATAAAATACTTAGCCGTATACAAACACCTTCATTGCTTATCACAAATAAGATAAAGTGCCCTAGTTCAACAAAGCTTTTTATAGGGTTCGCCTCCTTGAACAGTTATTCAGGTTAATTTTTAGGTTATTGTCCTGTTATTTGAGATTTGTTGCAATAGGCATCTTTTACTTTGACATGTTGATGGCTAAGTGGTGTGTTAGGTGTATAAATAAGTGGAATGAGTGACTTGGTACTTATTGAATATAAAGTTGTTGGCATACTGTTAGGAGTTAGACTGTGGAGTTAGCAATCTGTTAGGAGTTAGACTGCAGAGTTAGCAATCTGTTAGGAATCTGATGTGTTCCGCTATCTGGTGGGCGGAGCAATCAGATAGGGGTTAGCAATCAGTTAGGAAAGCTCTGTATAGAGCTAGGAGTAGCAATCTGTAATGAATCTCCGTGTGGAGTTAGCAATCTGATGTAGTTGTGGGCCGGTGGCAGATGACCATGCCCCCCCCCCCCTGGAGGATATCCCGAGAGGGACCACCGGCTAGGCTTGAGTATGGAGACAGACATATTAGTTCATTTATTAAACAGGTTTTTGAAACCACCAGAGGTGGCAGTAGTGAGCTGATATGGCCGGCAGGGCTGTAGTCCCTCAGGTACTGGAACAACGATCCCAGGATGGCTGAGCTGTTGAGAAACTGTAGAAAGTGAGTAGGCAGAGTAGGCAGAGTTCATGAACAGAACTAGATGACAAAACTCACGTAAGGTCTCAAGGAAGCTCAGGAGCTGGAAAGGTTTAGGCCCTCGAGGAGCGAGTACCTAGTTCCAGGGAAAGCTCTGAGAAATCAATGGTAACTCACAATTGTTAGTAGCAGCGATAGCTTCCAAGCAGTAGAGAATCTTCAGAGTGTCCAGGAACATGGGCCCTTGAGGAGCGAGTACCGGTTCCTATCTGTAATCTGAAAGTAAAGAAAAAGAGCGAGGCCCCCGAGGAGCAGGTACCTCTGGTAAGTCCGAGGAGGCAGAGTAACTTGGGAGGTGTAGCCGAAGCAAACCCCTTACCCTTGCTAACGCAGTTTGATAGTGAAAATAGAGACCTTTAAATATTGGAAGCGGATGACATCATCTCAGGGGGACGCCCCTGAGGTTCACGCTCTTGCTGGTACTTCAATCAGAGCGCGCGCACGCACATGCCCTAGGTCTTCAGGCAACATGGTGGATCTGCAACGACAAGCCGGTCCGGGGATGCCGGAGAGAGACGCCATGGAGACGCCATGGCATCTAGCCATCCATCAGACCTGGAGGGAGTCACCACAGAGGTAAAGAGGGCGGAGTGAGGATGTTGAGCAGCGACGGTCACAACATATACTTGGTATTTTAATCTCAATTGTTGGTATACTTGGTATTTTAATCTAATCTAGGGCACTTTAAAGGTATTTGAATAAGGCTATATATGGTTTTGTAAAGGTTTGTTAAACATTTTTTGGAATATTAATTTTTATTTAAGGAGGCTACACGTTTTCTTTCTTTCTTTGTGTATATATATAGATATATATATATAGATATATAGATAGATATAGATAGATATAAACATATATAATTTTTATACTTTTTATTGCTCCAATAAATGATGGGGCGGATTTTCAGAGCCCTGCTCGCCGGGAAGCCTATTTTACATAGGCCTACCGGCGCGCGCAGAGCCCCGGGACTCGCGTAAGTCCCGGGGTTCTCCGAGGTGGGCGTGTCGGGGGTGGGCCCGGTCATCGCGGCGTTTCGGGGGCGTGTCGGCAGCATTTTGGGGGCGGGTACGGGGGTGTGGCTACGGCCCGGGGCGGTCCGGGGGCATGGCCACGCCCTCCGTACCCGCCCCCAGGTCGCGGCCCGGCGTGCAAGAGGCCCGCTGGCGTGCGGGGATTTACGCCTCCCTCTGGGAGGCGTAAATCCCCCGACAAAGGTAAGGGGGGGGTTTAGACAGGGCCGGGCGGGTGGGTTAGGTAGGGGAAGGGAGGGGAAGGTGAGGGGAGGGCAAAGGAAAGTTCCCTCCGAGGCCACTCCGATTTCGGAGCGGCCTTGGAGGGAACGGGGGTAGGCTGCGCGGCTCGGCGCACGCCGGCTATACAAAATCCATAGCCTTGCGCGCGCCGATCCAGGTTTTTAGCAGATATGCGCGGCTCCGCGCGTATCTACTAAAATCCAGCATACTTTTGTTTGCGCCTGGAGCGCAAACAAAAGTAGGCTATTTGCGCTCCTTTTAAAATCCGCCCCTATATGTTTTTGTAGCTCATGAGCTTTTTGACTACATTGGTCAATGACATCTGAAGGGGAGACCTATGTAGTCTGGTAAATTCATAGAATAAAACATCTTTTTTTGTTGATCTGTAAAAAATATCACAACCTACAAAGATTGCAAGGGATGTAATAGAGAGATCCTTTTCTGTTCAGCCTTGATGAACTTTTCTGTTCAGCCTTGATGAACATTTAATAGTAGACTGATTATGCTTCCAAATATAATCTTATTTTCATTCTGTCTGATTGTAGGAGCCAAGAAAGTGTGTTAGTTCTTAATTGAATTCACTTCTCTTCCAAGTTGTATCATGCCAATAATACCACTGAAAACAATATTAGCAGCATTGTTGAAAGTGTTGAGAAATAGTTCCATACATATACAGTACATAATGATGTTTATAGTGAAATAGGATGGTAAAGAAAACATATGGCTCTGTGATAATTAATAGATAAAGAATGAATATCATTAGTTTTTGATAATGCTGATTGGACCCAAAAATGCTTTGTATATGGAATCTGCATAGTATTGGAGGTACATGATTAAGGTTGCAACATTTGTATTAAATTTGATTAGTGGAATTTGATAGATTTTATTGTTAGATCTAAGAACATAAGAAATTGCCATGCTGGGTCAGACCAAGGATCCATCAAGCTCAGCATCTTGTTTCCAACACAGGCCAAAGCAGGCCACAAGAACCTGGCAATTACCCAAACACTAAGAAGATCCCATGCTACTGATGCAATTACTAGCAGTGGCTATTCCCTAAGTAAATTTGATTAATAGCCATTAATGGACTTCTCCTCCAAGAACTTATCCAAACCTTTTTTGAACCCAGCTACACTAACTGCACTAACCACATCCTCTGGCAACAAATTTCAGAGCTTTATTGTGCGTTGAATGAAAAAGAATTTTCTCCAATTAGTCTTAAATGTGTTACTTGCTAACTTCATCCAATGCCCCCTAGTCCTTCTATTATTCAAAAGTGTAAATATCATATTCCCCCTCAGCCGTCTCTTATCCAAGCTCATAAATCATTATTCAAGTGAAAAATGTGCATGAAAATGTTGTAAACAAAGATCTTTATATTCCATAAACAATGAAAAAAAGGCTATTTTACTGATATTCTTCAGATCAGAATTTGATATGGACCAAATAAAATGTATTCAGCATAGTTTTCAACCTGTTTTGTTGAAAGACTAGTTTGTTAGCAGTCATTTCAGGGCAGAATGACTTGCAACAAAGCTTACATTTCACAGCAGTTAACCTTGTTGTGAAAAACATTGATCAGTGTACCATGGAAAGGCCTCACAGTGGAGTGTAATTCAGGAGAATCAAAACAGAATCTGATCTCTCAGTAATCTAAGAAGCCTCATTATTTGAATAGGTCATAGAAGACTGATGTTACATACTAGCCTAAAACATCTACAATATGTCAATAGCTTTAAATTAATCTGGTGAAGAAGCCACAAACGATGCCATAAAATTTATAAGTGATGGGCTATGTGATTTGTGGCTGACAGTTCATTTTCCATGACTGGTGATCATGGATTCATTTGGTTGATGATGAACTCTCAATGAAACTGCAGTTATGAGTCATAAGTTATTTATTTATTTAGATTTATATTCCGCTTTTTGCGCTTTTTTCAGCACTTCAAAGTGGATTACATTCAGGTACTGTAGGTATAAATCTTCAGGTTGAGGAACTGGGACTAATAATTCCTTGATTTGCAGATTACAGTATTTGCTGCTATATGAATGGAGGATGGCAATCACACAAATAAAGCATAAGTCACTAGCTGCTGAGCTACAAATCCTAGCATAATAAAAATGTTTTTCAAGTGCTACAAGCTTTCTATTTAAAGTATCCATCTTCTTTATTTGGGACATGCTTTTCTTTAAAAAAAAAAAAAAGGATCAGTGGAGTTCCAAAAAAGGTTTATTTTAACATTTTAAAAGACATGTGACTCCCTTCTGCTTTCTATGGAGTATTAAAGAAATTTTATACACATGATTGCAGCACCTTTTTTGGTCTATTTGTTACTTTTATAAAAGTGATTATGGACTTTTCTTTTTATTTGATTAATGTAGATATCCATGTTTATTTTCCAGGCTTGTGCTTTTTCCAGACTGGTTTCAAGCATTACACATTGTCATAAATTTTGTATTGAAACCAGAATCTTTAAGAAATGGATCTGAGGCAGGGAAATGAGTAGCCTTGTATTAAACAATGTATTGAATTTTCATACAATGAATAACTGTTTCCTAGAAGCTTGCTTTATTTTGGGGTAAACATAGTAAAACATAACAATAAACCAATTTCTGTAGTAAAAAAGTTAGCCCCAAGCAAATTGAACATAGCAACAATCAGATTGAATGACATAGGTTCATTTCAGTTCTAATAAAGAGAAGAGTGTATCAGCTTTAAAGTTCAGATTAGCATGTGCCTACCTCTACATCATAGTTATATAGGATCTTGCAGAGATCAATCTAGGATATTAACTCAAATATGTGTTCAGAATCTCACTAACAATGTAGGTTTCTAAGATATTTCAGGGGTCCCCATAAATGAAGGGCTGCAAACATTTCAAATCACTGAGAGGTATGGTGGTTGTGGCGGATGTCCCCTTGGAATTTTGATGAGCTAGTTGGGGTGATGGTCTCTCTTAAAGCCTTGCCTTTCCAGTGATTTGAAATACTGGGGAAAGGGGGAGGCAGGTCAAAAGATCCCCACAGAGGTATGGCAGATAAACAGGCCGATTCAGTAAAGTCCGCGGGAGAGCGGGCGTTCACCCGCTCTCCCGGCGCGCGCACAGGCCACTCACCTGTGCACGCAATGCAGTATTTAAATTAGGTCCGGTGGTAGAAACGGGCAAAAGGAGGCGCTAGGACACTAGCGCGTCCCTAGCGCTTCCTTTTGGCCCGGAGTGGCGGCTGTCAGTGGGTTTGACAGCCGACGCTCAATTTTGCTGGCGTCGGTTCTCGAGCCCACTGACAGCTACGGGCTCAGAAACCAGACGCCGGCAAAATTGAGCATCCAGTTTTCGACCCGACAGCCGCCGGCCGACTTCAAATTATTTATTTATTTATTTTTTAAAAAATTTTTACCCTTCGGGACCTCCGACTTAATATTGCCATGATATTAAGTCGGAGGGTGCACAGAAAAGCAGTTTTTACTGCTTTTCTGTGCACTTTCCTGGTGCCCGAAGAAATTAGCGCCTACCTTTGGGTAGGCGCTAATTTCTGAAAATAAAATGTGCGGCTTGGCAGCACATTTTACTTACTGAATTGCGCGGGCCATCAACATGCATTTGCATGTTGAGGGCGCTATTAGGTTCGGCGGGTTGGATGCGTGTTTTCCGCCCCTTACTGAATAAGGGGTAAGGGAAAACGCGCGTCCAATGACAGGTTAACAGTGCACACTGTACTATATTGGCCTGAAAGTGTCAATATGAATATTTCTAGAAGTTGACCTCGCTGCCACACCCCTAAGAACCCTACCACCTATCTCTCCATTCCTTGGCATCTGCATCTGCCCTCCAAGAGAGTTGCTGGTAAGTGACTGGAAAGATGAAGGTGCATTATCTATCATTCCATCCTTCCACCAGTCTTCTGTGCATTGAATCCCAGCTGCCAAATCTTTGACCAAACTTTCTTAAATCACTTTTCCTTGTCTTTATTCCTTCAGGTGTGTCCACTCTCTTGCAGATCTTAGTATCATCTGCAAATAGACAAACCTATCTTTTCCTCAGTGTTGCTCCAAAGATATTAAATAGAACAGATCCCGAAACCAATTCCTCTGGCACTCCACTTAACACCGTTCTTTTTCTACAGTATGTTTTTTTCTGGGAAAGATGGTGGCACACTATGTCCACTCTCTTTTGATTGGGTGAGTTTAGAATTGGATTGATGAAGAGCGCTAGATGTGATTTACTTGGATTTCAGCAAAGCTCTTGATACGGTCCTGCATAGGAGGCTCATGAATAAAATGAGAAACTTGGGACTTGGTGCCAAGGTGGTGACCTAGATTCCAAACTGATTGACTGATAGGAGACAGTGTCTAATGGCAGTGCTACTCTTAACAAACATATGGAGGTAACCTGCATGGAGCGGCCGTTATTGCTATAAGAAACTTGCTGGGCAGATTGGATGGACCATTTGGTCTTCTTCTGCCAACAATATTATGTTACTGTGTTTCACCCATATACTGTTGTGACTGTCGGTTCCCGACCCCTCTCTCCGCCCTCCTTACCTCTTTGGCGCCTCCCTCTTCGTCCGCGGGAAGATTGGCTGCCACGGCGATCTTCTGCCGAAGTCCTCCGGCATCCCCAGTCGGCTAGACGCTGCAACCCACCATGTTTTCCTGGAAGCCTAGGGGCGCGCGCATAGCGCGGCCCTGACTGAAGTACCAGCGATGGTGTGAACCTCAGGGGCGTCCTCCTGAGATGATGTCACCCGCGACGGATATATAAGAATTTGCTAACAGATTGAGTTAGCAAGGGTTGGGTTACTCGGACTTACCAGGGGTACCCGCTCCTCAGGGGCCTCGCTCTCTCCTTTGTTTTTCAGGTGACAGTCTGGAACCGGTACTCGCTCCTTGAGTGCCCTCGTTCCCAGACTTGCTCCGTATTCTCTTCTGCCTGGAAGTAATCACTGCCAACTACATCAGTGAGTTACCATTGCTCTCTCAGAGCTTTCCCTGGAACAAGGTATTCGCTCTTTGAGGTGCCTATACATTCCAGCTCCTGGGCTTCTATTGAGACATTGTGTGAGTGTTACCATCAGGTTCGGTACATGAACACCGCATACCCTGCCTACTCACTATATTCAGTTTCTCTACAGCTCAGTTATCCAGGATCGCTGTTCCAGTATCTGAGGGACTACAGCCCAGCCGGGCGCTTCCAGCTCACTACTGCCACCTCTGGTGGTTCAGTATACTGTCTAATAAAAGAACTAATGTGTGTGTCTGTCTCCTAACTCTGAGCCTGACCGGTGGTCCCTCTCAAGATCTTCCCCCAGGGGGCGTGGTCATCTGCCACTGGTCCAAGGATCCACCCACAACTCTCCTAAATAACTACATATACTATTCTTCCATCTTCCCTTCCTTCCATTAACTCTCCTTGTTGCCTTTTTCACTCACTTCTCTCTAATCTGCTCTCCTCTCCTCTTACCCTGTATTCCCTCCCTTTCTCTCCCTGCCTCATTTCTCCCCTCACTCACACTCCCTTACTTTCATCCCTTTCCCTCCTTTTCTACTTCCCTCTCTTCCCCTCCTGTCCTCCTCTAGCCCCCCCTACCTTCTTACTCAGGCATCTTTTTCTTTTGTCTGCGAGGGCTGGAAATGCTGCTAGCACTTCACAATCTGTGTCACCACCACATTGGGTTCCCTTCTCCCAGTGAGGTCAGGAACCCCGCCAGCACTTCTCCCCTTTCTGATATTAATTGTCCATACCAGCCCCCTAAGCATGTGCAAAATTCACAAGTCACATGCTTCACAAATCAGAGCAGGTAGCAGGAGCCGAACAGCTCCTGTGAGTGATCCTTCTGCTGCCAAGAGTCAGAGGTAACCTGATCCTCCTTCTGCAGCTGCAAGCTGCATGCAACTCGTGCCTCCTCCTGCCACCGTGGGCTGGATAAAATTCAGCCAGTAACTGAATGTTTGCCCATGGGCTGTAATTTGAGGTCCTCTGCTTTATTTAATCCCAGACCAGCTTAATTATCAGTGTTCAGTCCTATCCCACAATTGGATTCTTATTACTGAGTCCATTGGATGGTCATTGCAAGGGTCAGTAGCAATACAGCTTACTCCTTCCTGAGTTTAGGAATGTGTTTATACATTTTTAGCTTTATAATATCAAAAGCATAGAGTCACTCTGTGCCAGCTAATGGTTTCCAGTTACTTAGATTCATTTCAAAGCTTTGCTTATTCTGTACAGTCCAAGCTTTCCCACAGAGAAAGCAGACCAACATCTAGGGCCTCTCCAGCTCTTCCTACTAGTAGAATATATTTCATAGGGCCAGAATACAGAAATGTACTACATTGTACCATTTTATGCACTTTGGGAAAAAGATTAGAAATAGGGACACACAACAGTTGTTGGGTTTTTTTTTGGAGAGGGAACCAAATGACAGACAGACAAAACACATTAGTGTAACATTTCATGTCATTTTAAAAAAGAAATGATTGACATTTAGGTTTTTTTCCTATTGTTTTAGTGTGCACTGTTACTGAATAGTGTGCGTTATTCAGAAATAATGCATACTATTTGCCAAAAAAAGCCATCAACAAAGCAGAATTTGGATGAAAGCATTTCCCTCCCTCTCCCCCAATGAAACAAAATAAAGCAAAACAATATTTTTTGGTCTGCACACCCTTGCAATCGGAATCCCTTCCAAAATACTGGCTGTAAGAAAATGGAAACCTTTTCCCTCTGTTCCTCAGCTCCATGACTGATCACCATTCTTCAGCCCCCTCACTTATTTACTCCTCTCCGTTTCTCTCCTCTTCCTCTATCTCTCCTTTTCTTCCATCTCTTTCCATCTCTCTATTCTTTCCATTGTCTCAATATCTTTTATCTCTTATTCTTCATCTCTCTTATTTGCACATCTCTATTTTCCCATCTATCACACATTTTGTCCTTCCAGTCCACTATCTCCTCTTCTATTCTTCCTTTATTCCCTTTATTCCTCTAAAAATCTTAGGGTCTGATTTCGAAAAACATTTACATGCTTATAAACTGGGTTTTGCAGGTGTAAATGCACTTTCCTCGTGTAAGTGGACTTTTGAAAATAGCTACAGTATAGGCCATTGAATTGTCCATAGGTTTTACTCGCATTAAGTGCACTAAACATGGGTAAATGGCTTTTCAGTAGTATGTTACATTTACATGTATGACTCCTTTGAAAATTCACTTGTTAATCTTTTAACTTTAAACTTCATTTCATCCTCAAACACCCTTTGCCAATCTTTTACCCCCTCCCAGTAACAAATCCTTCCCTTTCTCAATCTTCCCAATCTTCTATTTTCTTCTCCATCTCTTGCTGAACTCTCAGAGCTCATATCCACTCTCTTGTCTGCTTCTTTCTCTACGTTTACTAAATTTAGAGAAAGAAGGATCAGTTGAGTCTAGTACAGCAGCTCCATTGACAGTCTCAGGGAGGGTAATTCTAAAAGTCCTTTCTGCAGGTAAAGCGGAAATGGGCTTTAAAAAAAATTGTGGAGTGGAGGCTGCAATGACTCATGCTTCACTTCAGAGCTGTGGATACCCTGGGAGCCCCACACCATCACTATCTTCTGTTATCAAGGACTGGAGATCCCCAGTTCTCTCTCTTCATCTACTGGAGGAGAGGGTACTTATGATGCACCTTTTCTTAATCAGTCACACAACAAAGTAATCCTTGTGTCTATTGTTTCTTCATCTATGAGATGTGCTATGTGTGGCAGATGAGAGTTCAGTGACGAGCTGTGATATGGGGGTGGTGTATGATAGCAATCTGAGTATGTCTCTGAGTGATAAAGCTCTGTCTATATGTAGTAGTTTTATTAGCACTGACTGTGATTCAGTACTGTAATGTCATGAAACAGAGCTTATACTAGTAATATTTTATATGATCTCTATCCAATCCTGAGAAATCATAATGTTGTATATGTGTATGCTATCTTTTTGAGAAGAAGAGAGAGCTTAATGTGTGTGTAAAGGTGCATATATGTAAAAAGCATGTATAGTATCCTTATTATTATTTGATATATGTGTGTATGAGAGCAAGAGAAAGAGAAGGGAAGTAAAAGATGTTTAGCTGAGGATAATGGAAATGGTATGCATGCTATGAAAGGTACTGCTAAGTTCAAGGCCAAGATATTTTTGAAAGGGAAGTGTTATGATTCCCTTTTAAGAGGTGGCACTGCCCCTTTAACATTAACTTTTGTAGGAGGAAATGTAGGTGTTGTGCCAGAGGCGGACCCTTGGGCTGAGGTGGGGTTGACACAACCTGTAGGTAGGGACCTATGGGTCCCCACTGTCGGCAGGTGGAGTAGGCTGATGAACGGAGGCTAGTGGGTGCTTCACCAATACCAGCCCTTGTTCCCCACGGGTTGAGCCTTTGGGAGCCAGGGCCGGCTGGACTTAGGTGGTCCTCTATATGTCATCGCCAATGAAGTATTATGGGCACCGGCTGTGGCGGTCCACGGCCAGGACTGACCCTCATGGCCGCCGGTCACGGCAGACAGTGACCGGGGTAAGTACCTACCCGCGGGGTCCGATGATCCCCCAGGCTCCGGCAGGCGCGGGCAGTCCTTCCCCAAACTGTCTTTGTGGCCGTTGCCGCTGGCAGTGTCCGGCTGCATGGCTCCTCAATGGCCGGGTTGGCTCCGCCCCTCTCTGGGGATAACTAGGGCTGCTCGCGCGGCTGGCTGCTAAATTTAAAGGAACCACAACAGGAAGTTGTTGTGGTTCCTCCTCTGGACTTCCTCCTGTTCTGGGCTTTTAAGGCAAGGTCTGCTCCTCAGACCTTGCCTTGGTATTGAGGCTTCTGGTTCAGGATTCTGTGCTGGTGTTCCTGGTCTTCGTCCTGCTTCTGTTCTCCTTCCTCGTTGGATTGATTCTTGGCTTCTGACCCTTGGACCGGCTGTCGTTCTTCACTTGGCTTGACCTTGGACTGGCTGCGGACCCTTCTCCTGCCTTGCTTCTGGACTAGCTGTGGATCCTTCTCCTGACTTCGACACTCGGAACAGCTTTCGACCACTCTTCGGCTTCTACTCCTGTACTGACTCGACCTGCTGGAGGTGCCAGCCGTCTGGAATCCATGACCTGCAGGAGGCTCCTGCATCCAGACCAATCTTCAGTCTTGAGGGAGTCTCCTAAGTCCCAGCATCCGGGTTCCTATGGGCTCCTCCTGGGGGAACCATGAGCTTCCAGGGCGAAGTCTTTATTCAACTGCTGAACCTTCAAGCCTTGCTCTCAGATGGTAGGGACCAGAGAGGGTTGACTCTCTCTTTGCTAGCATTAACCTTACCTTGGAACAGGGGTCCACCTCAAGATTCGTAACAGAATACCAAGGCCATGGACCCAGCAGAGGCTTTAGCTCATTAGGCCATACTTGGACTAGCCCAGAAAGTCATGGAGCAGCAATGGATATTAGAATCAATGGCCACCTCCCTGGAGCAACTCAACTCTCATCTGGATTCCATTGCTGCGGTTCAGACAGCTCCTCCATCATTACCACTAGGGATGTGAATCGTTTTCCATATCGTCTTAACGATAGAAATCGTGTGGCAGGGCAAGAAAATCATCTTAGGCACGATTTTTTAGTTAAAAAATCGTTAAAAATCGTTTTTTCCGATTAGTGCGCACTAACTCGAGTTAGTGCGCACTAACTGGGAGTTAGTGCGCACTAACTGAAAATGATACAATTTGACACTTTTCAGGTCAGTTAAGGTCAGTTTAGGAATGAATATGTATTCCTATTGGCTGCCCTCTTATTTATTCATGTAACCAAGTTTCCTACTGACAGTATATGGGGGATGGGAAATGGAAACAGTTGATAGCTTGACAAAACAAGTAATGTGATCAGTCAATGTGACTAGAACTTGTGCCCTAACCCTGATACCAGGGGTATTGTGATCTTCCTGCACACAGTGCCCTATCCCTATTAATACCAGGAGTGTTGTGATCTTCCTGCACACAGTGCCCTATCCCTAATACCAGGGGTGTTGTGATCTTCCTGCACACAGTGCCCTATTCCTGATACTGGGGGTGTTGTGATCTTCCTGCACACAGTGCCCTATTCCTGATACCGGGGGTGTTGTGATCTTCTTGCACACATCCCGGTATCAGGGATAGGGCACTGCATGCAGGAAGATCACAACACTCCTGGTATTAATAGGGATAGGGCACTGCATGCAGGAAGATCACAACACCCCTGGTATCAGGGATAGGGCACTGTGTGCAGGAAGATCACAATACCCCGGAGGAGTGAGGGTCAGGCAGCTCCCCCCTGTCTGTGAAGCCAGCCTCTCACTAGTAATGCAGGGAGGGAGCTGTCTCAGACTTCACCATCCTCCCCCCCTCCCCTCACCCACACACCATTCACTAGCTGGGACATGGGGGAAGTCAGGAGTGAGGGTCAGGCAGCTCCCCCCTGTCTGTGAAGCCAGCCTCTCACTAGTAATGCAGGGAGGGAGCTGTCTCAGACTTCACCATCCTCCCCCCCCCCCTCACCCACACACCATTCACTAGCTGGGACATGGGGGAAGTCAGGAGTGAGGGTCAGGCAGCTCCCCCCTGTCTGTGAAGCCAGCCTCTCACTAGTAATGCAGGGAGGGAGCTGTCTCAGACTTCACCATCCTCCCCCCCCCCCCTCACCCACACACCATTCACTAGCTGGGACATGGGGGAAGTCAGGAGTGAGGGTCAGGCAGCTCCCCCCTGTCTGTGAAGCCAGCCTCTCACTAGTAATGCAGGGAGGGAGCTGTCTCAGACTTCACCATCCACCCCCCCCCCCTCACCCACACACCATTCACTAGCTGGGACATGGGGGAAATCAGGAGTGAGGGTCAGGCAGCTCCCCCCCTGTCTGTGAAGCCAGCCTCTCACTAGTAATGCAGGGAGGGAGCTGTCTCAGACTTCACCATCCTCCCACCCCCCCCCTCACCCACACACCATTCACTAGCTGGGACATGGGGGAAGTCAGGAGTGAGGGTCAGGCAGCTCCCCCCTGTCTGTGAAGCCAGCCTCTCACTAGTAATGCAGGGAGGGAGCTGTCTCAGACTTCACCATCCTCCCCCCCCCCCTCACCCACACACCATTCACTAGCTGGGACATGGGGGAAGTCAGGAGTGAGGGTCAGGCAGCTCCCCCCTGTCTGTGAAGCCAGCCTCTCACTAGTAATGCAGGGAGGGAGCTGTCTCAGACTTCACCATCCTCCCCCCCCCCCCCTCACCCACACACCATTCACTAGCTGGGACATGGGGGAAGTCAGGAGTGAGGGTCAGGCAGCTCCCCCCTGTCTGTGAAGCCAGCCTCTCACTAGTAATGCAGGGAGGGAGCTGTCTCAGACTTCACCATCCTCCCCCCCCCCCCTCACCCACACACCATTCACTAGCTGGGACATGGGGGAAGTCAGGAGTGAGGGTCAGGCAGCTCCCCCCTGTCTGTGAAGCCAGCCTCTCACTAGTAATGCAGGGAGGGAGCTGTCTCAGACTGGTATCAGGGTTAGGGCACTGTGTGCAGGAAGATCACAACACTCCTGGTATTAATAGGGATAGGGCACTGTAAGAGATGACTGTAGTAGATTGAATAAAGATCTGATGTTTCTGCTCTCCTCACACCAAACAAAAACAACACACAAGCAGAGAAGCCCTTCTTACAAAGCTGAGCTAGTGAGTTAAGTAGGAGGAAAAGTAAACATACTTGTGCCAGTGTGGCTACTTAAAAAATACACTTACCAGCAATCAATTACATATATTTGAACTGTGTACAGTTCCAGCCAGGACCACCTTTCTAAAATGCATAGTGATTGGCAAATTCAACATGCACTAGCATTTCAGGTGCCTGCTAACAAAAATAATAAACAAACAAGTTCTAGTCAGGTGAGTGCTGATCATTACATTACTTTTTTTGTCAAGCTTCCAACTGTTTCCATTTCACATCCCCCCAACCATATTGGTAACATCAATAGATAAGAGCACAGCCAGCCAATAGGAATACATACATACATATTCATTCCTAAGTGACCTTTACTGACCTGGGAAGTGTGAACACTTTGTTTCATTTTCTGTTGGTGTTCGTTAGTTTCCAGTTCCATTTCCCATCCCCCCAACCATCACCTCAGTGGTAACCTTGGTAACATCAATAGATAAGAGGGCAGCCAGCCAATAGGAACACATATTCATTCCTAACTGACCTTCAGTGACCTGGAAAGTGTTTATTTGTATCATTTTCAGTTAGTGCGCACTAAATCGAGTTAGTGCGCACTAACGGGGAGTTAGTGCGCACTAACTCGAGTTAGTGCGCACTAACACGATTTAACGATTTTTAACGATAAATCGTTAGAATTTCTATTGTATCGTGTTCTATAACGATTTAAGACGATATAAACATTATCGGACGATAATTTTAATCGTTGAAAAACGATTCACATCCCTAATTACCACCACTATCCGTGGGGCAGGGTAATGCCCGTTCTATGATTATTCTTTGCCTATTCCTCCACGTTATGCTGGTGAACCTCGTTTATGCCAAGGATTCCTCGACCAATGCAGTATGCATTTCCAGCTATAAGCTTCTCTTTTTCTGGATGATCTAACTAAGACTACGTATATTTTATCTTTATTGGAAGGCAAGGCACTAGCATGTGCTTCCCCCTACTGGAGACGATCAGATCCTATTCTGCAAAATCTTCCTTAGTTCCTGAAACTGTTTCAAACAGTATTTGATGATCCAGGAAAACAAGTAGTCTCTGGCTCCAAGCTTCTTCAACTCCGCCAAGGAGGTCATCTGTTGGCGGATTACACTATAGAGTTTAGAACTCCTGCTTCAGAACTCCATTGGGAGGAGAACTGTCTCAGGACCATATTCTTGGAGGAATTGTCATCCAGAATTAAAGACAAAATGGTGGCCCGTGAGTTGCCTCACTCCTTGGATTCTTTGATTGACCTTGTCACCAGGATTGATCTCCGTTTACAAGAAAGAGCTCGTGAAGGACGTAGTACCAGAAGACACACAACTGTGTCTAGTCCTGTTCATTCCTCTCCTCCAGCAGCTTAATCTACATCCATCACAGAGAGGTTGGGCGAAGAACCTATGCAGTTGGGTCGGGGACCTCTCTCTCCAAATGAAAGGCAAAGGCGATGTAAGGCAGACCTCTGTTTATATTGTGGAGGAGTGGGTCATCTCATTGCGTGTTGTCCTATGCGTCTGGGAAACTGCCAAGCCTAGGTTCTATTGGGGGAGTAACCCTAGGCATCACTACTCCTGCTCCTCCACTCCACTACAAATAACCCTGCTTCTAGGAGACCACAAATTTTCTACGTTGGCGTTAGTAGATTCTGGGGCTGGAGGACGTTTCATACTGCAAGATGTGGTGGAACAACTACATATTCCTACCCGTCCGTGCCCAAGGCCTTTAATCATCTCTTCCATCCACTGAGACCCTCTGCCAGGGAGAATAACTCATCACACAATTCCCTTGGATTTCCATATTGCACCAAATCATACCGAAAGCATCACCTTCTATATCATTCAGAAAGCCATTCACCCAGTTGTTCTTGGGATTCCTTGGTTGCAACGGCACAACCCACAGTTTGACTGGACATCACTAAGACTGGTCCAGCCTGTCGTGAAACTTGCATTAAAGAATCCAATGCTTCTAGTACCATTATCTGCACCACTCGTCTGGAGGGCCTTCCTTCCCAGTATGAACAATTCATCGATGTCTTCTCTAAGAAAGCCGCAGATTCATTGCCTACGCACCGTGAATTTGATTGTACCATTAACTTGATTCCTGTAACTTCCCCACCGCATGGTAGGGTTTATCTGCTATCCACATTGGAGACTCGAGTTATGACTGAATATGTCCAAGAAGATCTGCAGAAGGGATTCATTCGACGATCCAAATCCCCAGCAGGGGCCAGGTTTTTCTTTGTTGGGAAAAAAGATGGTAGGTTACGTCCTTGTATTGATTACCGTGGACTCAATGCGATTACCATCAAGGACCGATACCCTCTACCGCTGATAGCGGAGCTTTTTGACTGCCTACAGGGAGCCAGAGTGTTCTCTAAACTGGATCTACGAGGAGCATATAATCTAATCAGGATTCAGAAGGGTGATGAATGGAAGACCGCTTTTAACACCAGCGATGGTCATTATGAATATCTTGTTATGCCCTTCGGATTGATGAATGCTCCTGCAGTGTTTCAGCATCTCATTAATGAACTTTTCCGAGATCTACTTTATGTGTGCATGGTAGTCTACCTCAATGACATTTTGATTTTTTTCCTCCAATCTACAGACACATCGGCAACATGTTGTTCAGGTGTTACAACGCTTAAGAGAGAACCGTTTATACGCCAAGATCGAAAAATGCATCTTTGAACAGGAATCCTTACCCTTCCTGGGGTATATTATTTCCAAACACGGTTTCCAGATGGATCCTTCAAAATTAAGAATTATCCAAGAGTGGACCCAGCCTAAAGGATTACATGCACTTCAGTGTTTCCTTGGATTCGCAAACTACTATCATAGTTTTATTAAGAACTTTTCCAAACTGGCCGCACGTCTTACCGCTCTTACCCATAAAGGGTCGAATATCAAGGAATGGCCTATTGAGGCTGAACAGGCCTTTCAAGCGCTTAAAAGCCCTTTTCTCCAACAACCCTGTCTTTGACATCCCGATCCTAAACGTCCATTTATTGTGGAGGTGGATGTTTCTGCTGAAGGAGTAGGAGCTATTTTAAGCCAGAATGACATATCAGGGACCTCCCATCCTTGCTCCTATTTTTCTAAGAAATTTTCATCAGCGGAACATAATTACTCCATCAGGGACTGGCTGTGGACCTTTCTCCTGGCTTCGACCCTCGGAACGGCTTTCGACCACTCTTCAGCTTCTACTCCTCCTGGACTGATTCGATTTGCTTGAGGTGCCAGCCATCTGGAATCCACAACCTGCAGGAGGTGCCTGCATCCAGACCAATCTTCAGTCTTGAGGGAGTCTCCTAAGTCCCAGCGGCCGGGTTCCTATGGGCTCCTCTTGGGGGAACCACGAGCTTCCAGAGCAAAGTCTTTATTCAACTGCTGAACCTTCAAGCCTTGCCCTCCGACGGTAGGGACCAGAGAGGGTTGGCTCTCTCTTTGGTAGCGCTAACCTTACCTCGGAACAGGGGTCCACCTCCGGATTCGTAACATGAAGAGGTTGAGGTCAGCCCGGAGACAGAAGGAGAGAGATGGTACAGTCTCGTACTGGGCAAGGTAGTGTCCTGGAGACCCGGGTGCCAAAGGAACCAAGGAAGACAGGGGGCACCCAAGCAAAAGCAGGCTGAAGCCTGAATAGGCCAAGTCCAGGACATAGGCTGAAGAGGCGTCATGGAACAAGCTTGAGTCAGGGCTTGCGGCAATCTGGAAGCAGTGGCAAGCAGTGGCAAGCAGTGGCAAGCAAGGCTGAGGTCTGATCATAGAGATAGTCAAACGTAGTCAAGCAAGCAGAGGTCTGGCTGGAGAGAGGCAACAATGTAGTTAGGCAATGCAGAGGTCTGGGTCTGGAGAGAGGCAATGATGTAGTCAGGCAATGCAAAGGTCTGGGTCTGGAGAGAGGCAATGACATAGTCAGACATTACAGAGGTCTGGTTCTGGAGAGAGGTAACGACGAAGTCAGCAATGCAGAGGTCCGGGCTTGGAGAGAGTCAATGGCATGGTCAGGCAAAGCAGAGGTCCGGGCTTGGAGAGAGTCAATGGCATGGTCAGGCAAAGCAGAGGTCCGGGCTTGGAGAGAGTCAATGGCATGGTCAGGCAAAGCAGAGGTCCGGGCTTGGAGAGAGTCAACGGCGTGGTCAGGCAAAGCAGAGGTCCGGGCTTGGAGAGAGTCAATGGCATGGTCAGGCAAAGCAAAGGTCTGGGCTTGGAGAGAGTCAACGGCATGGTCAGGCAAAGCAGAGGTCCGGGCTTGGAGAGAGTCAATGGTGTGGTCAGGCTAAGCAGAGGTCCGGGCTTGGAGAGAATCAATGGCATGGTCAGGCAAAGCAGAGTCAAAGTCCGTGTAGTCAATCCGAGGAAAGATGAAGAGCAGGAACGAAGGAGCAAAGAAATCAGGAACCAGGATCAGCGAGGAACAGGAACACGGGAGTGGACAAATCCCACAGGAGGCAACGAGTACTCGACCAGCGAGGAGACCTGTTGCAAAGGCAAAGCTAGGGAGCGGAGCCCGGGCTTAAGTACTGGTGCTCTGCTGACGTCATCATCCGGGGCTGCGGCTCGGTTCCCGTCACGGGCCCTACTTAAGCTTTAGTGATGCATGTGCACCTAGGGAGGGGTGCAGCACCAAGTAGCATCTCTCCGAGGGCCACATGGAGAGGCCCGACATGGAGCAGTGGAAGTGGTAGCTGGACTGGGAGCACCATGGTCTATAGTTGAGCTGGAGACACAAGGGGTAGCCCGAGGACGGAGCTGGTGGCCCACCACCGCCAGGGATGAGGAACCAGGCACTGGAGTCACTGCAGAGAGGTGAGGGGGCCGTGCCGCGGGTCTGCCGTGGATGGCATGCATAACAGTAGGGAATGGTTGTGACATATTTCCATGTGATAGACTAAAACGGCATGTGTGATTATAGGTTCGTTTCCCAATATTCCTATTAATAGGAAAAAATTATCAAAATAGCAGAAATAATTTTTTTAAGTAATCCATATCTAAATTATAGAAACATCTTCTCTCATATATTCAAAATATACCTGTTATCTAATGGGGTAGATTTATGTACTGTACTTTATTTTAAAAATTGATAAAGATAATTTAATATTTTTTGTGTTTCGTGTCTAATTGCACATCTGTCTGGGATAGCAAAAACCAACATGCAAAAATTGTTTTTAAATTAGATCAAATTTAATAGAGAGAGACTATGATTATTCTGGTTTGAGAGAAAGAGAGAGATATATAGATAGATAGATAGATTATAGAAAATTTATTTACTGGAATTGTAAAACAAATCTTATGGTTTACCAAGGACCTTCAGATGTCCATGGATTTACTGTACATGGGATTAGTTATGATCCGTTCAGTTAAGCCTTTTTCCAAGAGCAGTTTTTGTTTTTTTTTTACCTAAAAACAGTTTTTGTGTCACAGTAGTTGGAAAGGTAATATATCTATTATCAAACATTTCCAGTCATAACTGATTTAATGACTCAGTGGCTGTATTGCATGCTGCTATGTACGGACAGGTTCAATTCTCCAGCCCAGCTTTGGCTTCCCAGGCTGGCTATGCTTGCAATATTCATAGTGCCTGGGAAAAGGGAGTCTCAGCTGGCTGGCTAGCCTTAGCATAAATACATACCAGGTTCTGAAGGGATCCACAGCTCCACCAGAGGACTATCATTACAATTTCTGGATAGTTGGGAGAGATGGGGAAGAGATTATAAAATGCCATTTTAGTGCTGTCCACAACATTTGTAATTGGGCGGAGGAAATGCACAGATCATGCTTATAGGATAACAGCGCAATCTAAGGGCAAGAAATAAAAAAAATGCTTGACCATGTTTCAACTGGGCCCACTGCAAAGGCAGCACTGACAGCAGCAGGACGTGGGGGAGGAGAGAGTCATGGTCACTGTCACCCGTTGGCTGGATTTACAGCCCATGGTGCATGGCTCTCGGTCTCTGCAGACTAGGAACAATGAGAGAGTCTATTAAAAAAAAGAGGTTAACATCCCGGGGTGCTGAGAAAGGACAGCTCATGGGACCAACATTGCTGCATTAGTTCCAATGGAATTAGAAAATGTAGGAGAAAAGGGGAGCTATCAGGCCAAACAAATACAATAAAATAAAGTAAACATTGGGTGTGTGAGGTATTTTTTTTTAGATATGCTGTGGGAGAGCAAGAATGAAGATAGGAGTGGAAGAGTATGTCTGCCTGCAAGGCTGACCTGAGGAGGATGCAAGGCCCAGGGAAAATCAAGTGCAGCAGGGCCCTGGGACACTGAAATGACAGTGTTGGGGATGGAGTTATTACGATGGTGTGGGGCCGTCCAAGGTGTGAAACCCAGGATGGTTGCTTCTATTGGCCCAGCCTCCCCCCCCCCCCCCCCACACACACACACATTCAGAAATACACACGCACACATAGATTTGCATGTATGAAATACGTATACAGATAGTATATGTTTGAGAAAGAGGATAAGATAATATTGGAAACAAGGGATATGCAGTATGTAGTAAGTGGCATCGTTCTCAGAGATGTGTATTCTTTTGTGTATTCATTTTATTCCCTTCTACTCAGTCTCCCGGCCAACTCCTTAAAACCCCTTCAGATGGTTCAGAACTCCGCAGCCAGGCTTCTCACCAATACCAAAAAAAGGGAACACATCACCCCCACCCTTCAGAACCTCCATTGGCTACCCATCAAATACAGGATCCTCTTCAAGGGACTCACGATCATTCATAAAGCTATACACAACCTCACTGCCCTCCACACATCCACTCAACTAAAACCACATACCTCTTCTAGACCAATCAGGAGTGCCTACAAAGACTCCTTGTATGCCCCCCAAGCCAAAACATCCCTAAGAAAACGCGCCATATCGACAGCAGGACCTCATCAATGGAATGCGTTACCCCCTGGCCTCAGACAAGAATCTTGTCCATCTGTATTCAAAAAAAACCTGAAAACATGGCTATTTCGCCAAGCCTTCCAGGACACTTAATCTCCCTTCGCCTGTAACCTCACTCTCCCAAGCGAACATTCCAGTCGGACACTTTAGTCCACTTCTCAGTTCTGCTGTTTGCACTAGTTATCATCTCTTCTGTTTCCGAGATGATATGAGAGGATTTTATTTTATGATATGTTAAGATGAGTTATGACCTGTTTTTTACTGTTAATTGTCACCACTGTTCCTTGTACCGCCCCTGAGCGAATGTTGAAGTTACATTGTAAACCGATATGATTTGTATATTTTACAGGAATTTCGGTATAGAAAAAAATAAATAAAAATAAATAAATAAATAAATATTCATCGGAATAAACATGGGAGAAATGAGTAGAATGAGTAGGACTAATATTCAGCCGCAGATGCAGCCCTACAGCGCAGTGGCGTAGCCAGAATTGATTTTTTGGGTGGGCACAAGGTTAACATGGGTGGGCTGTAGGCATGCAGGTCTGCTAGTTGTTTTTTTACTGATAAATAATGCCAAATTATGCAGCATAGCATTCACATCTACGCCTAAGTATGAGGTTTACTTAATGATACAAACATAATTCACGGTGATTTGTGGTACTTTAGCCTTCTTATTATTACGATTTTATACACGGCTCCTACCTGTCCATAAATTTTGAGAGAGCGGTTTTGTTGCTTATATTTAAATTGCTAACATCTCAAAATATAGATATATATTTTTACCTTTGTTGTCTGATCTTTGTATTTTTCTAATCAGTTGGTCCTGGTCTCTTTGTCCCATTTTTTTCCCTTATAGCTCATTTCCTAATTCCTTTTCAGTGTCTTTCTTCTATTACTGTCTTCTTCCCTTCCACACACACACACACACACACACACACACACACACACACACACACACACACATACACGCTTTCTCTCACAGACTCCCTCTCACACACTCAAGCTCTCACTCTCATATGCTCTCCCCCCCCCCCCAAGCTCAAATTCAAGTTCTCACTTTCTCACCCCTCCCCAGGCTTATATTCTTATGCACACACAGACGCACATCCAGGCACCCATTCTCACCCACACACATAAACCCAGACTCCCATTCTCACCCACAAACCCATGCTCCCAGTCTCACCCACACATATTCAAGCTCCCATTCTCATCCATACATATACACATTTAAGGTACTATTCTCACCCACACATACACACATTCAAGCACCCATTCTTATCCACATATTCAAGCTTCCATTCTCACCCACCCACACAAACCCAGGCTCTCATTCTCACCCATATATACACACATTCAAGCTCCCATTCTCATCCACCCACAAACCCAGGCTCCCATTCTCAACCACACATACGAGCTCCCATTCACCCACATATTCAAGCTTCCATTCTCACCCACATACACACCCAGGCTCCAGTTTTCACCTACACACACACTCCCATTCTCATCTACACATACACATTCAAGCACGTGCACAGCTTCCGCTTTCTCCCCCAGAGCAGGAAGATCAGCTGCCTCTCCTGCTGCCACCGGACTCCTGCTATCTTCGGGCGTCGGGCTGTACTGGCCGCCGAACTTCCTGTCGGGGGGGGGGGGCGGAAGCGCAGCGCACAACGTCCGCTTCCTCCCTCCCCCCCCCCCCCAAGCAGGAAGATCGGCGGGCAGTACGGCCCAACGCCCGAAGATAGCAGGAGTCCGGTGGCAGCAGGAGAGGCAGCTGATCTTCCTGCTCTGGGGGAGAAAGCGGAAGCTGTGCGCGGCGCTTCCGCTCCCCCAAACAGGAAGTTCGGCGGGCCGTTTGGTCCGAAGATAGCAGGAGAACGGGTGGCAGCAGGAGAGGCAGCTGATCTTCCTGCATTGGGGGGGGAGGAAGCGGAAGCTGCGCGCGCACTTCCGCTCCCCCCCCCCCGAACAGGAAGACCGGTTGGCCATACGGCCGCAGCAGCGCTGCCCCACGTGTGCCGTGATGGCGCGCGAGGCGTGGGTTCTCTTGTTCGCTGTCGCGGGGATGGGATCCCGCGACAGCCTTGCAGTTCCGGTGCCAGTTGGGTGGGCCTGGGTCTAAGTTGGGTGGGCACCTGCCCACCCAGGCCCACCCGTGGCTACGCCACTGCTACAGCGCAACCAGAGTTAGCTGGATTGGTTAAGCGGTTAACTCAGAATATTGGACTTAGCCACATAACTTGTGCGGTTAACTCTGGCCCGCCCCGAAACACCTCCCGCCCCGCCTCCAAATTATGCAGCTAAATTTCTAGAATTTAACCGCAGACAGCTTCAAATATCGCCGCTTTGCCACTTAGATAGATACTTTTCAGTTATCGGTCTAAATGGCTTCTGAATGTCAGCCTCAGTCTGTTTTAGTTTCATATCAAACCAAATGAATTTGGCCCCCAGAAAAGCAAACATATTAATGTTGAATTCATTTTTTACAAAGTATTGAAAATAGCATACTCAACTCTGCCAAAATGTCTAAAAACTAAAAAACAAAAAAATAAATAAATGATCCAAAAATGAAATACAAAAAAAAAAAAGAAAAAGAAAAACAAATCAGAAACCAAATTTTGGCCAGGCACATCCCTAATTGTTTGGCGGATGATGTAGAATATCGGCTCTGGTGAAGCACTTTAAAATGATGAGGACCATGATCTGCTGTGGAGTATGCTGTACCATCTCTAGAAAAGCAGCTTTTGCCTTTAGAAAGTGTGACCCATGATTTTTTTCAGAGCAGAAGGTTTTTCCATCTTTCTTTCTCATAGCACGTAACTGAGTAAAGCAGCATCACTTGCCTGAGCATAGTTTCTTACTTTTGCACTGAGAAGAAAAAAAATGACAAAATTACTACCATAGACTATAATGGGAAGTGCTCAACTACAGCAAAACACCTTTTAAATATAGGCCGGCTTTGAAATGGTGTAAATAAATTTGAGGTTAAGGGTTCTGGAAGGCAAATAAAAAGGTGAGTGAGTAATCCTTTGAAGGATCGTCTCCGTGGAGAGTGAAGAACGTTAAAAGAACATCTATCGTAGAGCCGACACCTGTGCACTCTAATTTTTAAAAGTCATATTAAATACTTTTTTCCAAAATTCTTATCTCTAGAATAGACTGTTTACAGCAATCAATATGGAGCAAAGCCCCAAATCTCCTGACATCTTGCCCTCTGGACTCCAAAAGCATTAGGACAAAATTATCCCCTAAATGATCAAACAATAAAATTTGGTTTTGTAAGAAAATCCTGGAGAATATTGACTTGCAGATGTTAAAGACTTTAACTGAACACCTATGTCAAATTTCACAGATAGAATCAGAGACTCCTCTGCCACCAAGGGCTCAGCCACAATAGTGGCTCTCATTCCATATACCCATTACACTGACGCTCCGTAGCCATCGGTGGTAGTGCAGCTTCAGATTAATCTGTCATACTGACACCTTGTGACCACTGCTGGTTCCACGGCGTCTCACTGGACAGATACACAAAGACTACTAGCATAGAGATTCTTTAGGAAACTATTTTCTATATAGGAACATTTTCAAAGGCTTGCACACCTTTTATTCGGGTAAAATAGCAGTTTCCCCTCCCCTAAATCACTTTTATCTGTTTAAGTGAAATTTAGCCAATCTGAAAGTACGGACACACTTTCACATCTCGTATACTATTAGGAGGGTGACCTTCAAATTATACACAGAAATACAATGTCTGCAGGTACTTTTTTTCTGCAGACTTAACATCAGTTTTCAAAGGGAACAGGAGATCTCCTCCTGCTATTTGTGTAGGTCCTTTGTCCAGCAAAATTACATGTGTATTCCTGAGCATATGTGCAGAAGCGCTGAGCCCTGCCTGCCTCCCTCCAGTCCCAGGACACTTCCTCTCCCTCCATATAAAAGTAGGCATACTTACACAGGCAGAGTGTAGGCCATTCTTTAAAAAAACTATTTCCATACCAAAAACACTGTTTTACTTGAGGCAATGCATTTGAAAATTACGCTCTAGAAGCATAAAAGAGATGCATTCCTGGAGAAGTTTCACAGGCATGGTTGTAAACTATGCACTCAAAGTTATTTTAAAAAATGTACACAGATAGGATAAAGCTCATACTTTACACCTTTGTTTTAGGAGGTGGCATAGGTGTAGGTGTATAATTTTAGCTAATTATGCACCTATAATTTTAGCAGGCAAAATATTTTGTTTGGTTCTTTTCTTTTGTTTTCTGGTCTATTTAAGGTTGAATTCCCTTTCAGGGTTTTAGATAAGTTTTACAAATTTTAAAGATTATTCATTTTAGGGTTGATTTAAAGAACCCGCACGCAGTTCCCGGTGCGCGCACATAGACGCAACGATTTTATAACATGTGCTTGCCAGTGCACGCGTGTTATAAAATCCGATGGCCATGTGCACATGCGTGGTGGATTTTAAAATCCACGCGTTCATGTGTGGGCGGGGGAAGGATTTTATAAGCTACGCATGGCGACGCAATCGGGCCTCTACCAGTTCCCTCCCAGTCCGCTCCCATTAAGGTGCGGACTGGAAGGGAACTTTCCTATCCTTAAACCTAACCTTCCTACCCTTTCTCCTCTCCTCTCCTCTCCTCCCGACCCCTAACCCCTTCCTACCTACTTACTATTTTTTTGTTTAATTACTTACCGCTCCTCTGGAGTAGAAGTAATCTCCGCGCACTGGCCGACTGCCGGCACGCGCTTCCCCGGGACAGCAGCTAATGGCACTGTCCCAGCCTGCCTCCCGCCCCTCCCCGCCCAGACCAGACCACGCATCCCTGGTTGCCCCTTTCTTTAGGCCCGGCACTTGTGCACGTATCAGTGGTTGCGCGCGTGACCGGGCCTTTTAGAAAATGTGCACGGCGCGCGCAGGGCCCAGCCACGTGCGTAACCACCGGTATTTGCGCGTGTGGCCCTTTGAAAATCGACCCGTTTGGCAAATAAATAGTGCATATGTGCTTACTTTGATAATCACCCCACCTGCACATAATTCTACCAGTCAAAATGTATGCAGACATTAAAAAAAAAAAAAGAATGTATATACTTTTGAACATCTGAAAGTAAGTGTGCAAATGCAGCCCCATCTCCCAACCTTGTCCATGGGGAATTTCTCTGCTGCTCAGTCCAAGTAAACTATTTTAATGCCAGAAGATAAAAAGTAAAACAAAACAAATCTTCCCTGACATACGGCTTGAGGGGAAGATAACCAAAGGTAATGAAAAGATGCAGGCTCCCTTACAGGGTAATCTGAGGGGAGAGCCCCAATCCAGCTCACTATTACTTCAACACAGCCTTGTTCAGACCCAGCAATAAAATATTCAGAAGACTGTTATGTCAGCAGGGACTCTCTGCTTACTAGCACTTAAGAACAGCTGGCTGAAAAGGACGAGTTTATGTGTAGCTAATGGGAGCCTGACTGCATATAGTCCAGCCCGCTGTACCTGAGAAGGTAACATCACAGTTTCTGTAATTCCTCAATGGTAGAATAGCTCTCTCTGTGGAGCTGCTCTCCACCACCTCCAGGGCTGGTGGGTCTAGGCTTGCCAATTGGCTCCAGATTTTCAGGACAGCTTGATCCAGTCCTGGTCCCATGCTGGAACTCATTCTGATTTCTCTGTTGTATTCCCTAAGAAAAAAGCTAGACTATAAGTATCTGCATGCCGGTGAGGAAAACCAGGATGGGATCAACCTGCCCTGAAAATCTAGAGTCAGTTGGCAACCCTAGGTGGATCAAAACCCACAACCAATCTTACACATTAGGGACGTGCATTTGTTTTGGCCAGGAAGGTCCCAACACCTGTGTTTAAGCCCAGGCCCAATTCCAGGGCCTGGCCACTGGCTCCCGATGCCCATGCCTCGGCCTATATGGGGTCAGGCCCAGATGAAATGCTGAGACCCGACCCAGAGGCTGGGAAGCGATGCCTGGGCCTAGGCCTATGCTGTGGTCTGGGCCCAGGCCCCATGCTAAGATATGACCCAGAGGCTAGGTCTTGATGCTGGGCCCTCAGCCAGGGCCCAACACAAAAGGCAGGTCCCCAACACCTGGGCCTCAGTCTAGGCCAGGGCCCAGGCTCAGGCCTAGGCCTGATGCCTGGTCCTCGGCCTAGATCCCAGGCTCGACGACAGGCATTGCCCGGATGCTGGGTCCTGACACCTGAGCTAGGACCAAGGTTCATGCTTAATGCTGCAGCCTGGCTTGAAGGCTGGGTCCCCATGCTGGGGCCTTGGCCCGGCCCTAGGCCCAATGGCAGGGCCCAACCTGGAGAACGGGTCACACTGTCTGAGCCTTGGTCTAGGGTCAGGCCCAGGCCTTGGAGGTCTTCTATCTTCTTTCTTCTTCTAATGACATGATCTACTGAGGTCGTGCCAGAGTAAATTAACTCCAGCGCATCCTCCTCAGTGGATGGCACCATTTTGCTGTACAGCAAAGTGGCGCCTTCCACTGAGGAGGATGCGCTGGAATAAATTTACTCTGGCGCAACCCCAGTGGACAGCATCATTAGATGAAAGAAGAAAGAGAGAAGACCTAAGAAGAGGACTTCTTAGGCTTGGGCCTGACTCTAAACTGAGGCCCATGAGTCGGGACACAGCTTCCTGATTGGGCCCTGGCATTGGGCTTGGGTCCAGACCAAGTCCCTGGCATTGGGGGCCATTCCACAGCATCTGTCCTAGGCCTAGGCTCAGGTGTCAGGATCCGGGCCAAGCCTGAGGCACCAGCATCTGGCTTAGGCGCTGGCATTGGGCCTAGGCTGAGGAGTCGGGACGAAGCCTCCAAGCCTCAGCCTTGCATAGAACCTAGGCCAAGGTTGCGACAATCTACCATGGCCTCAGTCTACGCAAGGCTGAGGCTTCGGCCTGGGCCTAGGCCTCACCAGGGGATCCCCACCAGACTGAGTAAGTGGGGGCTGGAGATGATCCTGACCCTGCCATTTCTTTCTGGTGGGAGGGATGGTATTGTGGTTGGGAGGCCCTGTTTTGTTTTTTTTTATTTGTTTGTTTGATTTGTTTTTTTTAAATGAAAGAAACAAATCAAACATTAAACTAATCGAAATTCATGAGGAAAAAACCTTCTGAAAATGAACTGAAAAATGAAACACATTTTTTACCTCTGCACACCCCTATTACACATGTGGGAATTTACATATATAATAGGCAGGAAATTTTATAATAATCCATATCTGTGGATAAAGCGCTTTTTGATCAATGAAAACAACTTTCAAAATTACCTTATAAAAATGTTCTGCATAAAGGGTTGAATTTTCATAGATTTATAAGAGGTTGTGCATATAAAATACTCATATAGGCCTATAAGTAGTCTCTATGCATGGTAAGCAAATTTTCAGAAGAGAGGGAGTACATGCGTACTGTTGCTGCCAAGTGGATAGGTATGAATATACAAAGAGACCTTCTCAAGGGTGTTCCAGGGTGCAGTTTGTAAGTACACACACATTTATCAAATCAGTGCAGATGTTTTTACACCTGCTAATTAAGCTGCAGAAATTAGATCTGACGTCTGAAGTTCTTGGCCAGGAGCTTTGGAGCAAATGGTACAAGGATTGTGTGAATTGGTAGATTGAGTGCGCTAGTGAGGATATGGATAGAAAGCGGCAGACTGTTGGTTTGGAAGTGCGCACACAAATATTTTCATAAGCAAGATATTTCTCATTTCTCATTTATTAAATCGCTTAACGCAAAAAAGGTCTAAGCGATTTACAATAAAACATACATAAAATAATTTAAATACAACTTTATAAAATACTTTCCTCCATGCACATACTGAAAGTTATTAGGTGTACTTCTTACAATTATTTAACGTATAATATACAGAATATATTAAATAGGTATGTAAAAAATATGGATCCCTGCATTAAAAAATATGAGTGTACTTAAACATATGCATGTATTTTCAGAGCAGTGATATACAATCTACTAGATTAATGAAGCTTGACCGACATGCCGCAAATGCGCAGTTGAGAGCAACTCTACTGTGCATGCGTGGGCAGCACATCGGTCAGAGCTTGCCAGTAACCAAAATGGCGCGGTGAGGAACACGAGCAGTAACGGCGGCGGTGGCAGCGAGCAGTAGCAGCGGCGGCGAGCAGTAGCGGCGGTGGCACGCGCGAGGGAGGGAGGGACCTCCCCCGGAGATCTTCCGTGTGCACCATCCGAAGGGGTTGTGAATGAGGGGAGGGAGGAGGAAGTGACTGAGGGGAGGGGAGGAGGGAGAAGAGAGTGACTGAGAGGGGAGGAGGGAGGGAGGAGAGAGTGACTGAGGGGAGGGGGAGGGAGGAGAGAGTGGGGGAGGGGGAGGGGAGAGAGAGTGGGGGAGGGGAGGAGGGGAGAGAGTGACTGACTGAGGGGGGAGGGGGAGGGGAGAGGGGAGGAGAGTGAGGGGGAGGGGGAGGAGAGTGAGGGGAGGGGAGGGAGGAGGAGGAGGAGGAGTGAGGGGAGGGGAGAGGGGAGGGAGGAGAGTGAGGGGAAGAGGAGGGGGAGGGAGACTAGAGGGTGAGGGAGAATGAGGGGAGGGAGGGAGACTAGAGGGTGAGGGAGAATGAGGGGAGGGAGAGGGGAATGAGGGGAGGGAGGGGAGAATGAGGGATAAGGAAATGGACTGAAAAAAAAATGTTAATGTAGCCCGTTGTTACGGGCTTAACGGCTAGTATTTTATAAACTGTGTGGCTCCTGTTGCCCAGTTTATAAAATATTGGCAAAGGTTTAGGTGCACCTACTTATGCGTGTGGCCCCCTACTGGCCACTAGAAAGGGCTATGATTTATAATAGGGGACTTTCTGGTTGGTGGATGGATCTGAGAGTAGTGCTTGCAGTGAGTGAGAAAGGGATTTCCTTCCCCCCACAGGGGATGGATATGAGGGAGTGGTACTTAAGAGGCTTCCCCAAGCCCAACGAAGGAGTTAAGGAGATGGAGCAGTGGAAGGAAGTGGGGCTGAGATTCTTACGAAGCAGACGTCTGCAATTCTGAGGCTGAGGCTTGCAGCCTTTGGGTAGTGCCCCATGTGGCTCTGGTTTTGAAAAGATCTGAGAGTTGAAAAAGCCCAGGAAAGTATGAAAGGAGATACAGAATCCCTCGGTCAACATGGACGTTTTTTTTTCTCTGCCTTGGGAAGCCAACAGCTCGGAATAGAGATTGTGTAGAAGAAGCAGTTTCCAGTGCTGCGTTGGAGGACTGGTAGGAGTAAAGGACCTTGGTTGGGTTGGACTGGGAAAGCCCCCTGAAATGGTCAACTTTGATGAAAAGAGAATTTTGAGTAACATCTGTGAAGTGCGGCGTCTTTGGAATTGAAAAGTGGTGAATTCTGGTTTTGAACTTGTGGTTCTGAAATGTGTTTTCTCATCTTCATTTTCCTCTAACTGGACTGTGAGGGTTTTTTGGGTTTTTTTTACTTCTGGAATGAATTCTGTCTTTCTTTATGGAACAAAATGTTGATGTGGATGTCTATTTTTTCTGGCTGAGTGTAAGCTTCCGCTTGAGTCTCACAGATTTGCTGTTTCCCACTGGGCTGCAACCTGGTGTTCTGTGGCTTCAGAAAGGTTTTTCCTCACCCCTGCAGCCTCTGAAGTTGGGTTACATGTGTGCATGGGCTGCATTATTCACACTATTGAAAATAACCCTCATAATGGTTTATTGGTGCCTACTGCCTATTGCAGTCCTGTGTACTCCTGTGTTTAGTCATAGGCAGCTCAGATGGAAGGTTCTGCATGGTCGACTGTATGTATTATGCAATTTGACCTACAGCATCTCTCATGACAGCTGCTACAGAGAAGAGTCACTAATGCTTATTTACCTTTTGACATTTCCCAGGACACTCCTCTGAAATACACACCCTCATTTTCCTTTTCGACAGTTGTCAAATGACAAATTTGGAACAAATTCTTTAAAATTACAAGTGGAGGAAAAGCAGTGCATAATTACCTTCCTTGTTACCACTGAGGAGCATGATTATGTTTTTAAAATCAGACTCATTGCACAATTGGTTCTCTCATCGTATGACTGTGGTTCCAACCAAAATAACATTTCCATGTTTCTAGTAAAAAAAAGTGTGGTTTCACCTATTTGAATGAAGAAAATTACAGGCCAAGGCAAAAAAAAAAGAAAACCTTGCTTTACCATTCTATATTGCTTGCAGGTTATAACAAGTACTGGCAAAGGCAAAGCAAACAAACACTTGACTGTGTGGTCAAAGCCACTACAGGAAAATATATTCCAAGGAAATTAAATATAATGAGTGAGTAAACTTCTTGCATTCACAAGAATAAAATGAATTGCAAGTCTAATTCTCTGTGCCTAAAATGCACTCTTTAGATACGATCACGTTTAAACAATATAAGGTTCTTGTTTCAAAGAAAAGTGGAACATAAATCTAAATAAATAATAAAAAATAAATAAAATAAAAGTGAAGAAATCAAAAGCAATTGACTACAGTGCATAGTGCTTTTATCTTGACTTTTTTAAACTCTTACTTTTGATACTTGCTCATTGCCTAAATTCAAATAACCAAATATGCTAACATAAATCTAAGGGGTTTCCTATTTTTTACCTGATTTTTTTCAGAAATCTGGGGAAATATTATAGCCCAGAAATAAACACTACACTTACATTGACCTATACAAATGCTGGGAAGAGTCCCGATGACCCTTGTAGTTTGGGAGGGAATTCTGAATTTAGAGTTGAAAGGATGTGGGTGAAAGAGTAGCCTGGTCTATATATAGATCTGATGTCTGAATCCAAAATTTGAAGTGGCTTGTTCTGATTAGAACTCGAATCAATTAATTGGCAGGAAGAGACTTTGAGCTATAGGAAATTCTAACAAATTGGAACAATTTCCTGGAAGGGTCATGCCTGAGGATTCTGGAGTTAGCGATGGATAACTATCTTTTGCTACCAACTTTTGCAGTCAATACTTGATAGACTCAGGAAGTAGAATAGCAGCCCCCACACTGATCTCTGGACTCCTCTGTATTCATGGAATAAGAGTTGGAATGAGTGCAGACCTTAGTTCTGCACACTCTTATCAAAGTTTCTGGCTTACCTCAAGGTCAGATGAGAAATACTGCCTCCTCCTGGGGAAGAGTGGAATGTGCACCATCACAATGGGCTGCTGGCAGTAGAGGTGTGCATAGGGGTTTTTTGTGCCTGAATTGCTTTTGGATTTGGGGTGGGCCATTTTGGTCCACCCTCAGATTGAAATTTTTCTTTTTTTTTTTTGTTGATACTTCATTTAAAAAAACAAAACAAACTCGAAACCTACCCCAACTCTTCAAATGTAATTAAATATAAAGTCCCCCACCCTCCCAACCCCCCCATGATTCACCCAAAGCCCATGGTCATAAAGCAGGGGGGGGCCCGGGAGTGATCTCTGTTGTGTGTCCCGGCCATGTGGGTGCCGCGACCGGGCCTGCTCACCTGGCATTACCGTCCACTAGTGCAGGCTTACCCGCTGCCTCTACCCCCGGCGTCCCTGTCGCTTACTGCAGCCTCCCTCGGCATCTCCATCGCTACAGGCCTCACAGCCCCCCTAGGCGCGCACGCGGCCGACCTCACCAGTCTTAAAGGGCCCAGCACGGAAAACCCTCGAGAGGCGCCCCCCGATGACATCATCAGCCTTCCATATATTAGGCAGGGCTCAAACCCCTGATCCCTGCCTTGGCAATCGGGTCAACACAGTATTGTGTAGTGAGTTTGCCTTTGTGTTCCAAGTGTCTCCTGTTCCAGTGTATCCTGTTCCAGTGTCTCCTGCTTCATTGTCCTTCTCAAGTAGTACCTATCCGGACTGACTTCTTGGTACTGACCTCTGCTTGCCTGAATATTCTTCTGCCTGCCGCCTGGAACTGACCACTGCCTGCCTGACCATTCTTCTGTCTGCCGCCTGGAACCGACCCTCGCTTGCCACGACTTTGCACGGACTGACTCTGGTATTGACCCCCGCTTTGGCTGACCTCTCTTGAGTTGATAATCTTCCATTGACCCTTGCACTTCACTCGGACACTCTCTTCCAGCCCCCGGTGACCTCCGGCCCAGACACTTGGATAACAACTGCGGCTTCCACGTAACTGGACCTACAGGCACTGCCTGCCTCTTCTGGAGGACCTCTCTGAACTGTTGCCTTCCCGATATCTCCGGAGCTTCTGGTTCTGCTCTAGTCCACTCGCTCTGCATCAGCCACGCACCCTTGCTCGTGGTGGGCACACCTCTCTGATACCTCTCTGGGAGATCACAGGAGGCCCACCTAAGTCCAGGCGGTCCGGGTACCCAAGGGCTCAACCTGTGGAAACCCCGGACTGTTATTGATGAAGCTCCAGCTAGCCTCTGTGTCCTAGTGTGCTCCGCCTCCTGGTGGCAGGCGCTCTCTGGGTCCAACCAGAGGGCTGTACCGATCCTGCACCAGGCCAAGGGTCCACCTCCAGCACAACAATCTCCTGCTCCTGGGCTTTCAGCTTCCAGTAATCAAAATGGTGCTGGTGGCCCTTTGCCCTTACCATGTGACAGGGGCTACCGATGCCATTAGCTGGCCCCTGTCACATGGTAGGAGCAATGGATGTCCAATTTGAAGGGTTTTTTTTTTTTTTTTTTAACAAATTTCAACAAAAAAAAGAAAATGCTAGGAAAACCACATGAAATTTCTTGGGTTTTCCTATCATTTTTTTTCCTTCCCGAAATGCAATGAAATAGGAAATATCGTCTTTATTTCCTATTTCATTGCAAATGACTCCACATCTCTAGCTGGCAGTGGTTCCTCGTTCTCCAGACACACTGATGACTGTAATGGCAAGACTAGTTAGGTGCCTATAAAAGAAAACAAAACCTCTTGAGACAGACTTCCCAGGGAAGGCGAGATAGAGAGAGCACGAGAGGAAAACCCAAACCTTTCCTCAAGGAAGCCCCCGACCTTGCTCTTCTTCGGCCCAGGGTGGCTTAAGGGAGATTGCCAAGCTTCTCACAGGCCTTGGAAAATCTTTGAAAATTAGCCCCTTTCCAGCCAGGTGCAAGAATAAAGCACAGTCCTTCTTTATTGCCTAGCTTGGGAACAAAGAAAGCAAAACACAGTTTTTTCTCTCACTGTGGGCCTGCCTGACCACAATGGCAGGCATTCCAAATTATCCAGAGCACAGTTATAGAGCAGTTCCTTTTTGTGTCAAATTCAAAGTACAAAAAACCAAAAATACAGCTTTTTTTCCCCTTCTGACTGGTTTATCCCAAAGAAATGGCAGTGCCTGCAAAGGCTATAGAGTGGCTCACCTTTCAATCAATGTTCAAAATAGCAAACAAACACAGTTTTCTTTTTCTTTTTCACAGAGCTAACTTAAAAAGCTCTGCTGGGTTCAACCTCCGCACACCTCCCACAGAACCCAGTTATCATTCAGTGGTGAAATTCCATCAGTATTTTGCAACTTTCCAGGTTTTGGCCTTCAAGGGGCTCTAGCCTGAAGTCTTACCTTCATTCCTGTTTACTCTGAGGTGTCCATCAGCTCAGGCTGTTCCTCTCTTTCGTCAGTAACTCAATCTCCATCAGCTCCGGTTGTTCTCCTTCCTCCACCTGGGCCTTTGTCCCACTCCAATCAAAATCACCTAGGCTACCTCTGGGAGGCCACAGTCACGTCCCCTCCTGCCTGGTTGCTTCCTGCTTTTGCTCCCAGGTGTCTTCCCGGTGGCTAGGCCCCCTGGGAAATATAGTCTTGAGAGGTTTTAGGGGCTTCCTGGGACTCCTGTGTTTTTTTTTTCTGCCCCGCCTATGTGGTTTTCTGTCTCCTAAGTGGGTACCTCTTTTCTAACCTCTCCTGGATCATCACAGATAGGAGGGACTAAACCTTTTTAACTATTCTGATATAGGATGAAGGTACAAATGCTAGAACTTTTAGGGTTGTTCTGGTTATGATCAATTAATAGAGTTAAGTGTTTTGATTACATACTGCTTAAGAGTGCTTATTCAGCCATACGTTTATGATATAGACAATTAATTGCAGCACTGTCAGGAATGTATATCTCAAGCTGGTGACCCAAGAAGCTCACAGCACAGACCTTCAAGAGTATTTATTTATTGATTTATTTAGGTCCTTTATTTATAAAATCTTATATTCTGCAACTTTCAAATACATCAATTCAGTATGGACATATTCATATTTATATTATATTAAGAACATAAGAAATTGCCATGCTGGGTCAGACCAAGGTTTCCATCAAGCCCAGCTTCCTGTTTCCAACAACTGATGCAATTAATAGCAGTGGCTATTCCCTAAGGGGTAGATTTTAAAACCCCTGCGCGAGTAAATCCTCCCGGATTTACGCGCAGGGCACTCACGCACCGGTGCGCCTATTTTGCATAGGTCGCCAGCGCGCGCAAAGCACCAGGACGCTCGTAAGTCCCGGGGCTTCGTAAAAGGGGCGGGAGGGGGCGTGCCCGAGGGGTGTGTCCGGGGCAGGGGGTGGTCCAGGGCGGGTCCGGGGGCGTGGTGACGGTTCAGGGGCGGGCCGGGAGGGCATTCCCGAGTCCCCCGGCACTGTGGCCTGTGCCGGGGATGCTGGGGCGGTGCGCGCAAGTTACGCCTGCTTCAAGCAGGCGTAACTTGCCCAACAAAGGTGGGGGGGGGATTTAGGTAGGGCTGGGGGGTGGGGTGGATAGGGGAAGGAAGGGGAAGGTGGGGGGACGCGGAAGGAAAGTTCCCTCCGAGGCCGCTCCGATTTCGGAGCGGCCTCGAAGGGAACGGAGGCAGGCTGCGCGGCTCGGTGCACGCAGGCTGCCGATTTTGTGCAGCCTTGCGTGCGCTGACCCCGGATTTTATAAGATACACGCAAGTTATAAAATCGGGTATACATGTGTGCGTGCCAGGTAGTACACACACATGTACACCTGCCCGCTTCTATTAAAATCTACCTCAAAAGGATTAATGAGAGATGCAGGAATCACACAAAGCAGCACAAAGATGCACATGAAGGAGCACGTCAAAGCTCTTTGTCACGCTCCTTCACACGTGCTGCAAAGTGCACATCTATTGTGTCTTTCCGGGCCTTTCACCGTCGCCCCCTGATAATGTCATGGGGGGGGGGGGGGAAGAAGGCTCATGACCAAGCTCCGTGGAAGTTGTTCTCCATCAGGAAAGGAAGGATAGCAACAGATGATGCAGGCTGAGATGAAGGTAACATCAAGTGTCCACTTGCTGGATTGTCTCTCTGAGAAGATATTTCCTCAATCGGCATCATCCCAGGCCTTTTACCATCACTCTGATGACATCACTGGTGTGCCGGAAGGGTCACAGGCAAGCTCAGAGAAAGGTGTTTTCTATCCAGAAGGAAAGGATAACAACAGATGACACAAGCTGAGATGAAAGTAACAAGTGTCCACTTCTCAGGTACTCTCACAGCAGACTAGCCACAAGGCCAGCTGATCCCAGAAGAACTTGGTAGTCACTATCTTGCTGGTTAAGTATCCAAATATTCATGTAACCAGAAACTTCTAAGTTATCTATCTAAATGTTTCTAAACATGGACCTCTTAGTCTGCAGAGCCAATATGTACAGAGGAGCACTGTTCTTTAATTGATCTGAGAAATGAGATTATGTACTTACTAAGGGTCTGATTTTTAAAAGCATATACACACTTAAAATTGGATTTTACATGTGTAAATGCATTTTACCCATGTAAATGGGCCTTTAAAAAATGCTACAATACATTCCATTGAATTGTCTATAGGTTTTACACGGGTAAGTGCACTTACGTGGATAAATGGCTTTTGAAAATTGCTATGATAGTATGGTAAATTTGCAGGCATAATTCCTTTGGAAATTCACCTATAAGTTAGTAAAAGTTAGAAGAACTAGGGCTGGAACTGAGCGCGAGTAGTAAGCCACTCCCTCACATACACATGAACAGTGTGTGCACTTCAGTGATTTCAGTGTTTCAGAACAGAAATTGACAACACAGAAAAAGTGAGTGATGATTTACTCAAAAATGCCAAACAGAAAAAAGACCCACAGACTCTTAACTATAGCAGTATGAAGAAATTTAGTCTGCATGCTACAGCCAAATTAATGTTTGTGAATGAAATTATTATTACAATGATGACCCCCACCCCCACCACCAGTGCAACTGAGATATTATAAACTGGAGCACACACTGAGGTCAGTGTTCCACTGGCCATTGGCCAGATGGCAGAGGCCACATGGCAGAGCACCAATACACAGACACACACCATGACACCTTAGCTAGCAAAGTACATGTGATTCTCTGACAGCAAAACAGAAACCAAGAAAATTAAAATCTCACACTAAGGACAATACAGCCAATGAGTCTTAGATGATATATGATGAAGCAGCGATGAGTGTGAATGACTGAATACTACCACCTGCTTGTAGTGCCCCACTGCTACTATGATTATGTACAGACAAGAGGAATACAACTCTTATCTTTGATTTATAGCTGATAAATGAGATTATACTTACTAAGGCTGGTACTGATTGAGGGCACACACAACCCACGTACCCGTTCACACAGCGGTATTGTAGTTGCAGTGCATTATTGTGTGCACTGCAGCAAGTCTACTGTTTCAGGTATTGGCCTAAAATACAGAATAAGTGAATGATGATTTCACAAAAAAAGCCAAAAACAAAAGAGGCACACAGTCTGTCTCCTTGACACTATGAAGAAAATGAATCTGCCATCTGCAGTCTTCACTGCATAACCAATATGTTATGTATGACTGTGATAGAAATAATAATGATGAGCACGCCGTCATCAACACCGCAACTGCAATAATATAAGCTGGAGGGCATACTGAGATCAGCGGACCTCTAGCCAGCACACACAGTGACACCAACACACACAGTGACACCAAACACACAGTACAAAACCCCAAAACTGAAGAACTGTATGGTAAATCTGACGAATAAATTGATAAGAACCACACAAGTTTGGAAACTTCATAGAATAATATAAAAAGTGGGAACACCTCATATATACAGGTGCTATTTTTATGACAAACAAACCACATTCACTTATTTAAGGTGGCTACATATGAAGTGATAATGCAACCTTTAATTAAAATCATTGGGTTCCACAATTTTTGAAAAACTCAATGACATTTATACTTTACATGCCATAATGCCACAACTTAATGTGCTCTAAATAAAGAAACAAAAAAGTGCTCTTATCTCAAAAAAGCTGGGGTGCTTTATCCACTCAAGAAAGATGGAAACAACAGACCCTCATGTGGTTGGTTTCATAACACATGGCCCGACACGTGTTTTGCAACCTTCCTCAGGGGCCTCAAATGAATATTGACCAACATGTGACTTAACTCTGGCTATGGCCACGTTTGAAGCACGGGTGAATTAATCAGAGTTAAGACACAAGTGAATGCGGTTTGTTTGTCAAACGGCATAAAAATAGCACCTGTATATATGAGGTGCTCCCACTTTTTATATTATTCTATGAAGTTTCCGAACTTGTGTGGGTCTTATCAATTCATTCACCAAACACAGTGACACTTTAGCTAAATATGAGGACATCATTAATTAATCAATGACAGCCAAACAAACCCAAAAAATTAAATTCTCACCCCAAGGGCAATGCAGACATTGAGACTTAGTCAGATAATGACAAAGCAGCAGTGAGTATGAGTGTATAACTACTACATGCCTCCAGCTACAGTTCCCCACTGCCTATGCAATAATGTCCTGCCTTATCATTTTTTTACTTATCCAGATAAATTTCAAGTTATCCAACTAAGTAGTGGTTCTTAATCAGACAAGTACAAATGTATCCAGCTACATAGTTGCAAAACTGCTACTCAGTAGGATACGTCTTAAAACACTACTTATCCAGCTAAGTCAGATATCTGGATAAGTCTAAAAAGGGCTATTTATCCTGCTAAATCAGATTCCTGGATAAGTAGCACTTTTTAGACTTATTTGGCTATCCGACTTAGCTGGAAAAGAGGCATTTTAAGACTTATCTGGCTAAATAGCAACTTTTTCAGGTAAATCAGATTTTTTTCTAGCTAAGCACACCAAGGCCTCCTCATAGCTGGACAACTGTGTGCAACTGGTATAGTCAAGTATTTTTACATCTACATCAATTAGATGCAGAGTCGGCTTTTACATACATAAGTCAGGGGATTTTCTAACATGTGCGCTGCAATGAAATTACCACTTTTACTGATTAATCTACCAGTTTGCCCAGTCTATCTGCAGGTCATCGAGACCTTCCTGGCTCTTTATCCCTATTGAATTGTCCGTAGGTTTTACCCACGTTAAGTGTAGTTAATGCAGATATATGGGCTTTTGAAATCTTCTATGATAGTATGTTACATTCACATTTTACATTTTTCTTTAAAACTTACCCTATAAGATATGAAATGTAATTTTTTGGCCCTTTCTTTCCTTTCCTAAAACTTCATTTGCTTCTACTATACTAACTGATATGATAAGGTCCTATTTCACAATATACAAAAAATGGAAGAAACTGTTCTAAAATGTGAACCCAATGTGTGAAATGTAACTTCTGTGTTTTGCACTTTCTTCCCTTGCCCACGCTCAGCTTAGTGCTGGTTGAATTGGTTTCCTTTCTTTCAAATTGCATAATAGTTTGAAAAATGTAGGAATGCCAGCCACAGCAAATATAATTGAGGTGCACTTAAGCCTTCATGACTGAACAGTATGTGTTCATCATGTGGCTCCGACTCATTAACCTTTTTACCTTTATTATCTGAATGTTTACAACCAATGTTTTCACATGTATGAAACAAAGGTTAGTCATGGGGGGGTTCACACTTTGGAGGCCAACGCACAATCTGAGAAAAAATTCATGAAATGTGCAAAATCGGTAAACAGTGTGCAATATTTACAATAACGATCACTGTTTGTTCTTTCAGCAGACTTTACAACATTTTTCCCCCTTCACAAATAGTTAAATTTCAAGCATAGTTTCATACTGGGTAAATGCTATTTGAATTAATAGTTGAGTTGCTGTGATGCAAATTAATGCAAAGCAGCTCCTTAACTATTAGCACCTAGCCAAATTGCATACAAAATTGGCTTTGCAAATCCAATTTCACAAAAGGTTTAGCCCCGCCTCATTGAGCTGCTCCCATTATTTAAAGGTTTTGCAATATTTTCTGCAGAAAAACTGTATGCATTTTTTTTTCTACTGGACTCATCTGAATATAAGTTCTGGTGAAAAAAAACCAAAATAGCATAGGCAATTTCACAAATGGTGCACAAAATGTGTCTCAGCTGCTTGCCTGAATTTAGGTCCTAAGCTTGACACCTATATAAAGTCTATTATTGGCACCTGAATTTTTGGCTGAAATGTAGGCCCCTAAAACTAGGAGTCCTAATTTTAGGATGGCCATTACCTTCCCAAATTCATACACCTAACAGGTCTATCCAGTAAAGTGCGGCCACGTTTACCCCGCTCACATGCCGTGACGTCAAACGTCGTGACGTCACGTCTTGAGCGGCCAATTGCACGCACAGGGGCCGCTTTCCCCCGTGCAGGCGTCCATCTTCGCCGGGAGCAGCAATCCGTTTCTGCTGATGGCCGTCTCCTCCGGAGGGCTGCAAAAAAAAGTAAGTCACTTGGTTGCTTCACACTGCCAGTCCTCTCTCCCCTCCTCCCGGAGCAAGGCTGCTTTTCGCGCCTTGCCTCGGGAGGAGGGGAAAGGGACTGGCCATCCTGAGCGTAGGATTGCCCGTCCTCTCTCCCCTCTCTCTCTTGCAACTTTTTTTTTCGCTTTTGTTGCTTCGGGAGGAGGGGAGAGAGAGCTGACAATCCCGAGCGTCGGAGAACTGTCCACATCCTGGTACCTGTCATTTCAAATGTCATTTGAAATGACATTTGAAATGACAGATACCAGCATGTCCGTGAAGCGTTAGGCCCGCGCACCCAGGTTACTGTATAGGTGCTGTATAGCGCTCTATACAGTAAAATGGGTTGCGCGGGCCTAACGCTTCACGGACGCTTCTTAGACGCAGCTTGCATTAGCAAGCTATTTACATACAGGATCGAGCGGTAGGTGAGCTGCACTGTGTGTGCGGCAACCGCGGGTGCGCCGGGCACTAACGCAGCTCTTCCTACCGCTCGTTACTGGATTGACCTGTAAGTTAGGTGCTCGGTGATAGAACTCAGCATCAAGCACCTAACTTCACTCACCTGACTTGGCCCCTGCTCACTTTTAGGATCCCTAAATGTAGGTACCTAGTGAATTAAGGGCTTAGTGGTAAGGAATTTTTAGTGAGTCAGATCTAGCTTTTTTGAATATCGAGCTACTTGGAGTTCATATTTTTAATAGCATAAGAAAGTCTGCAGATATGTGCAAACTTACATGCATATGTTCACTTTGAAAATTATCCCACCAAAACTACCCAAACTCAATTAAATCTGCTAATTTGAACACAGGAAAATTTGGGGAAAATTTGTGTGCATACTTTTGAAATACAGAAGTATGCATGTAAGGCCAAATCCCTCCCTAATTCCACCTCAGGGAATGCCTCCACGTAGTCAAGGTAAACTTATACTCATATCGGACTTTCATGCATTAGTTTACCTGCATATCAGGTGAGTAGTTTTATTACAAACTATTCGTCATGGAATATTTTTGAAAATTACCTTCCCTATTTTGTGACAAGATTCATGGGTACTTTTTTCCCATGGCCTTTGCCCCAAGATTCAAAATGATGTACTTTCGCTTGAAACCTTCAAAAGGTACGAAGTTCCCAAGGACATTTCCACCTGTCTTTTCTGCAGGTAATTTTTTCATGGAAAATAATGCACAAGGAGGACAACTTTCAAACAATTATGCATGGTGGCACATACACATGTATATGGCCACATGTAGATCTACGATAGTATTTTATAAGCCATGTATTTTATCTATGTGCATACTATAAAATATGCGTATCTTTACCCTGGAATATATGTGTGTATGTATGCTAAGCACGAATACATGCAATTTTAAAAGCCCTGCATGCATTAAAGCTGGGAGATTCTTGCATGACTCGGCCCGGCACGTGCCGTGCAGATTTAAAAAAATGTGCGAGTATGCACGTATCTCCTGGTATGTGCACAAATCATAGTATTTAAGAAAGGTGTGGGGCATGGGTGGGGGATGGGTGGTGGATGGGCGGGTCAAGTCTGTAACATGAAGTCTGCCCGAAAGTATTTAAGTTCACAAGCACGCTGGGGTTCTCTACCATGTAAAACTTTACTTCTGCTATGGACGGCATGTAAGTAATACAATTTTAAAAACTAGGCTAGTCAGTGGGGTTTTAAGGGTCGGGGCTAATAGGATAAAAGGGAGGCAGTTTAGCTAGGGGGTTTATAAATAATAGGTGCACATATATCCGCATATACATGTGTATGTTGTAAAATCTCCGTGTCCATGTGTGTGAGCCGGCAAATGGGCGCACAAGTCTGCCCGAAAGTATTTAAGTTCACAAGCACGCTGGGGTTCTCTACCATGTAAAACTTTACTTCTGCTATGGACGGCATGTAAGTAATACAATTTTAAAAACTAGGCTAGTCAGTGGGGTTTTAAGGGTCGGGGCTAATAGGATAAAAGGGAGGCAGTTTAGCTAGGGGGTTTATAAATAATAGGTGCACATATATCCGCATATACATGTGTATGTTGTAAAATCTCCGTGTCCATGTGTGTGAGCCGGCAAATGGGCGCACATGTGCGCATGCACGCGGGTCTTAAAATTCACCTCAAAATGTATACTTGTCCTACCTATTTAAAAAATATACAGGTGTATATTTTACGTGCAAAAATAAAGTAGAATTTACCTGATTTATGTGCATAAGTCAGCATATTTTAAAACATGCACTTAATTGAAATTAACTAGTTTACCAATTACTCCACCAGTTCGCCCTGTCCTTCTGCAGGTTATCAAGACTCTCCTGGCCCAAACTACTCCCAGTTCACCCAGACCTCCCTTTCAGCCAATAATACACAATAAACAAGTCTGATATCAATTACGTAAGATAAATAGGTGCAAAATTACACAAGTTGCCAAAAGTATGCATGTATTTTAAAATAGAAACTTATGTGCATAATTGTTAGCCCCATTCTCATAATTCCCCTAGACTGCCCCTTTTTTACGCATATATATGTGCATGCGAAACAAGGAACACATATACTTTTATAAAATAGAGATTATGTGATTACAGGCTACTTAAGTGCTTATCTGCTAATCTTTATGTATGTAACCCTTTGAAAATTGTGCATATGAAAGTTGAACATGGAATCTACATCTGTTATTTTTCCTCATTGTCTCTGGGAATGCCACATTTTAATGTGGCGAAAAGTGTGGAACAGCACACATACTTTTAGCTGCATTAAGAGAGGGCAATATTCAGTTGGCCATTTCATGGGGGTAAAATGCTTTTTACCTGCACAAAGGGAAGGCAAGCTATGAAGCTTGCCTTCCCTGTGTATTAAAGATTGAGAAGAAAGAATCTTTAAACAGAAGGGTTGAACATTGCCATTTTGAAAATATCTGGCAGCTGATAGAACATGAGCAAAGGTTAGAACAAAAGGCTGTTTAGGTGGTAAAGCATGTATAGGTTGTATTTTTTCTCAAACTCTTTAGCTTGAAAGGTCCAAAAACAAGCAACAAAAGGCATATCACAATGTCATATATGTGTAGTATTTCATGTGATCCATTCATACCCTAAGAAAGGGCTTTCTAAAATTACCTCTCTGAAGATTGTAAAGGAACACCTGGAGGGCATTCTCTCTCCTCAGGATTTGTTCCCAGTGTAGAAAAATGCCTGGGATGCCTATACTAAGCCTGCAGGCAACTGTAAAGGGCGAGGCTTAGGTAATGTAGCTTAGTGGGAGCATCAGAGGTCTCGAGAGGATTAGTTGAGGGGTCTGAAACTCATCAAAAATGCACTTTAAGCTTGAGTACCCTAGCCTGTAAATGTGGCACTAATTACACAGGATTTCAACAATAATGTAAACCCTGCAAACCACACAGTGAACATTACGGGGGTAATTTTCAAAGACACTTATGTGCAAAAAAAATCCAGTTTTATGCATGAGGGGTATGCGTGTTAAAGTATGCGCAGAACATGATTTCACATGTAATATAATGTGCATACTAAATAGATGTTTTGGGGTGGGAATGGGACTTATTACAATTTTAGAAATCAACATGCACAAGGTTATACCTGCCGTTGAGCTGGTTTAACCTATGTGCTTGTATGGCACATGAGATTTCTTGCATGTCCAGTTCTTAAAGTAGATTTATGCACATAAATATGCTTTGAAAATTCTGGCTAAAGTCTGTGACTTAAAGTATCTGCAGACTTTAGACTATGCAGGCTGAAAATTACACTGCCTGGAGGTAATTTTGTAGCATTGCATGCACATAAATTGACCAGCAAAGAAGCATATAATTTATACCAATTTTCAAAGCGGATGTACATGAGTAAGCCCACTTTTAAAATTATCACAAAACTATGTGTAATGACTCATTGGGATTCATTATAAACATTTTCTAGTTCTAAGTCCATTTCAGCTAGGATAGGAAGGGATAGTAGAGAGAAAAGTGCACCTTTCTGGAACAGCTCTTCCACTGCGGATTCTGAAATGGCCAACCCTCTACTGTTTATAAAAGCAGCCTGCAAAAGTGCAAAGTGTGGCATTTGAGTTAGACGTCAAAAGAGTAGGAGTTTTTCTGAGTTGGAGTTCTGCTCCCCTTCTCTTTGTGCTAGGCCTCACAGCCCAGAACACCACCTAGATTAGGAAGGGGACCAGTACCTTCTGATGCAGATTCCAGTATTTTGCATAAGGATTTTTGGACATACTTTTTTAGTTTCCTTCCTTTGAGACCCTTGGTACCCTTGGCTGGAGGATTTTGTGGGGTCTAATAGCTAGGTTAGAACAGGAGGTAGGGAAGATTCTGCTGTTCTACATCCTACAAATTGTGGGTTGGATCAGGGGTGATTTGCTGCAGGAGAATTCCAGATTTTCCTAGTTTTTGTGAAGATTTATACTTTGAGTTACTGGGGTGGAAGTTTGTCACCACCCTTCCTATCCTGAAGAGGGGACATCCGAAAGAACTGCTGTGTTTCCTGTTGTCTGAACCTTTTCTAAGAAAGACCCTGTTTGTCATCTGAAGAGAACTGAGAGTAAAACTTTTAGTACATGTGAGGACCCTCATCTGGAGTCTTCACCATGGGAAAGGTATCTTTGGGGAGGCTGTGCAAAGACTGTACTATTACAATTTTCCATTTCCACCAGTTTTGGAAGGGGATTTTTCCATCCAACAAAGGTTACTGCTGTCTATCTAGAATGCCTTGCTTTTCCATGTCCTAGATAATTTTAAGGAGGCCAAATAAGTAAATAAAGTGGCAGTAAAAGCCAGAAAAGTGCTTGGCTACATAGGGAGATAGATGCATGATAGGCAGAAAAAGGGAGGTGATTTTGCCCCTCTATAGGTCCCTGGTGAGATCTTGCTTGCAATACTGTGAACAATTCTGGAGACTGCACCTTCAAAAGGATGTAAACAAGATGGAGTCGGTCCGGAGGGTGGATACTACATGGACAGTGGTTTCCCAGATCGCCCCGGAGCTCTTTTTAAATATTGGGGTTACATTAGATATCCTCCAGTCTTCAGGTACAATGGATGATTTTAATGATAGGTTATAAATTTTAAGTCTGAAATTTAATTTTTTGTTCCTTTAGAACCCTGGGGTGTATACCATCCGGTCCAGGTGATTTACTACTCTTCACTTTATCAATCAGGCGTACCACATCTTCTAGGTTCACCGTGATTTGGTTCAGTCCATCTGAATCATTACCCATGAAAACCTTCTCCGGAACGGGTATCTCCCCAACATACTATGTCACAGGTACCGACGTTCGGCCCCTGTGACATAGTGAGGGCAAAGGCGATCTGCTGCCAGTATTCAAAATGGCACTGATTGCCTTTGCCCTCACTATGTCACAGGGGCCGTCGGTACCTGTGACATAGTGAGGGCAAAGATGATCGGCGCCATTTTGAGTACTGGCATCGGACGGCGGGCATGCAGGAGGTCGCTCCCGGACCCCCGCTGGACCTTTGGCAAGTCTTGTGGGGGTCAGGAGGCCCCCCCCAAGCTGGCCAAAAGTCCCTGGTGGTCCAACGGGGGTCCCGGAGCGACCTCCTGCACTCCGGCCATCCGATGCCAGTACTCACAATGGCGCCAATAGCCTTTGCCCATATTATGTCACAGGGGCTACCGGTGCCATTGGTCAGCCCCTGTCACATGGTAGGAGCACAAGATGGTGCCGATGGCCATGTGACAGGGGCTGACCAATGGCACCGGAAGCCCCAGTGACAAAGGCTATTGGTGCCATGATGAAAACGGCACCGAGGGTGTGAGTGCAGGGGATGGCTCCCGGACCACCAGGGAGTTTTGGTAAGTCTTGGGGGGGGGGGGGGGGGTTCAGGAGGGTGGGGGGTTTGTTTAAATTTTATTTAGGTGGCCGTATAATTCGGGGAAGATTTGTGTATTCGTGGGGAATCGCGATACATTTTGCTTCCCCACGAATACTACGAATAGTGTAATATACGTTGCGGATCGCCAATACGGCGAAAACGAATGCACACCCCTAGTATCTCCAAGGGATCAGGTGGTTTGCGATGAAACTTGGAGAGAATCACTGGTTTGAGAAGGGAAATGTGGAATACAATATGAATCTTCAATGTAGAGGGCAAACGTAAGCGGTAAGAACTTAGGTGCCAGTCACCGAGAAGGTACTAGACGAAGATGGATATTTTTGGAACTCAACCAAACCTTGTCTCCTGGTAGGAAGATTGGGGCTGGCCGGCGATGACGATCGGCAAACCTCTTTGCTGTTGCCGCTGTGTGCTGAAGTTTCTTTTGAATAGTGTTCCAGAGGATGTGAAATTGCTGGGCTGTCATTTGGGCTGTCGGGGATGGGACTGTTACTGGCAGTGGCAAAGGTATCTTGGGTTGTTTCCCATTCACCAGCAGGAATGGGGACTTTCCCATGGAGGTTGTTATTTGAGAACTCAGCCCATGGTATTAGGGACACCCAATTATTTTTTCAGTAGCGAAGGCCCGCAGGAAAGTCTTTAGTGTACGATTGGGGCGTTCCACTTGTCCATTGCTTTGTGGATGAAATGCTGAGGTGAGATCCAACTGTACCCCAAATTTCTTGCACAATGCCCTCCAGTATCTTGCAGTGAACTGTGGACCTCGATCTGACACAATATGTAGAGGCAGGCCATGAGCTCGAAAGATGTGCTGCGTGAAAAGCTGGGCCAGCTCTAGAGCTGAGGGTAGTTTGGGTAAGGGAACAAAGTAGGCCATTTTTGAGAATCGGTCCACCATTGGCCAAATAACCGTCTTCCCTTCGGAAGTGGGCAGATCCACTATGACGTCCGGGGAAAGGTGTGTCCAGGGTTCCACAGGGATTGACAGGGGTTGGAGAAGACCCCACGGGCGACCTGGTATAGGTTTCTGTTTTGCACAAGTGGGGCAGAAACTGACATTAAGGTTGACATCTTGTCTCATGCGAGGCCACCAATAGTACTGAGTCAAGAGATCTAGAGTGTTAGCTCTCCCAGAATGTAGAGCAGTGAGGGAGTCATGGGCACAAGACAAAACTCTTTTCCGAAGACGAAGTGTCACCACTGTCCTGCCTCCTGAGGTGATAGTGGTGCTTGCCACACTGACTCTTGCAGGGTCTAGGATATACTGGGGTGGGTTACCCTTCTCTTCCAGCTTCATGATACGAGATAAGGCATCAGCTCATACATTTTTGGTCGCTGGTCGATAGTGTAGAGAGACGTTGAAGCGACTGAAGAAGAGAGACCAGCGGGCTTGTCTAGAATTCAAGCGCTGAGCCCGGCAAAACAACTCCAGGTTTTTGTGATCAGTATACACTAGAATAGGATGTTGGGCCCCTTCCAACCACTGTCTCCTCTCCTCAATTGCCAATTTGATGGCCAATAGCTCCTTGTCCCTGATACCATAGTTTTTTTCTGCAACAGAAAACTTTGGGGAAAATAAGAGCATAGAAGTAATTTTCCTTTATTGGAGACTTGGCTTAGAACTGTGCCTACAGTGAGATCGGACGCATCCACTTCTACAATGAACAGTCGCAGAGGATCTGGGTGGTGTAAACATGTGTCTACTAAGAAGGCCTCCTTCAAACCCTCGAATGTCCGGCGTGTTTCCAGGGGCAGGTTCTTCACATCTGCCCCTTTCCTGGTAAGGGCTGTGAGGGGGGCCTCCTTTTGGGAATAGTGTGGAATAAATTGCCTATAGAAGTTAGCGAACCCCAGAAAGCGCTGAAGGGCCTTGATTCCCACAGGCTGGGGCCATTCTCGAATGGCAGACACTTTATCTGGGTCCATCTGGAATCCTGTAGCTGAGACAATATACCCCAAGAAGGGGAGAAACTCTTGCTCGAAGAGGCATTTTTCCACTTTTGCTAATAAACGATTTTCCCTCAGAATTTGTAACACATGTCTCACATGTTGGCGATGGATATCCAGATCTTTGGAGTAAATCAAAATATCATCTAGGTAGACAATGACGGAAGAGTGTAGCATCTCTCGCAATACCTCATTCATTAAGTGTTGTAAGACTGCGGGGGCATTGCATAACCCAAAAGGCATCTCCAGGTACTTGTAATGTCCATCCTGGGTATTGAAGGCAGTCTTCTATTCATCCCTAGGACGAATGCACACCAGGTTGTAGGCTCCACAAAGATCGAGCTTGGTGAAAACCTTTGCCCCTTGTAAGCAATCAAGGAGCTCTGGAATCAGATAATGATCTCACCGGGTGATAGTGTTTAGTCTTCTATAATTAATGCAGGGGCGAAGAGATCCGTCCTTCTTCCCTAAAAAGAAGAACCCTGCCCCTGCTGGTGACTTGGAGGGTCGAATGATTCTGCAAGCAAGGTTCTCGGAGATGTATTTTGACATGGCTTGTATCTCTGGAAGGGAGAGCGGATAAACCCGCCCCCTGGGAGAAGTGGTGCCAGGTAACAAATCTATAGCACAATCGAATGGACGATGCTGTGGTAGCAACTCCACCTTTTCCTTAGAAAATACGTCTGTAAAGTCTTCATATTGGGGAGGTATGGCTAGAGATGTGGTCATCACAGTAATACTAGGACGAGGCCGATCATGTAGACAAGTTGCGAAGCACTTTGGGCTCTAAGCTGCCACTTGGAGAGTGTCCCACTGAACGACAGGGGAGTGTCTCTGGAGCCAAGGTAACCCCAGTACAATGGGGTGAACCACTTTCTCCAGCAGCAGGAAGGTTATCTTCTCTGTGTGAAGGACTCCCATTCGGAGAGTAACCGGCTTGGTAATGGTCGTGACACACCCAGGGAGCAGGGTGCCCTGGATAGAGGTGATCCAGAGCAGTGGATTTCGGGGAAGAACCAGAAGCTGTTGCACCAGGTCGGCTAGTATAAAGTTCCCTCCTGCCCCGGAATCAATGAAGGCTACCATGCAGAAGATCCCTCTTGGATACTCCAGGGTCACAGGGACTATACATTGAGGAGCAGGATTAACACAGCCTAGGGACATCTCTTCTGTGGCACCTAGGCTTTGGCATTTTATGAACGCTCTTTACACTGGGCTAGGAAGTGACCTTTACCGCCACAGTATAGACAGAGGCCCAGGGTTCGTCATCGTCTTCTCTCCTCTAGTATTAAGGAGCTGTGGCCTAACTGCATCGGTTCCTCTCCCTCAGAATCTGAATGAGAGCTTGCTGAAGACTGGGAGGGCATCAGAGGTTTTGAGAAGGCTGGCACCAGTGAGACCTGTCTCCTGGGTGGGCGGAGCTCTCAAGACCTTTGTTGCAGCTGACGGTCAATTCTCCCTGCAAGATCGATTAGGCTATTAAGATCATCCGGGAGATCTGTGGCTGCCAACTCGTCCTTTATACGAGCCGCCAAGCCCTCCAAAAATATACCTCTCAAGCTGTCCTCTCACAACCCAGCTCCGTAGCCAGAGTCCGGAACTCAGTGGCGTAATCTGCCAGTGAAAGAGACCCCTAGCGAAATTCCAAGAGTTCCGTGATTGACGTGGAATGATGTGCTGTTTCATCAAATATCTGCTTAAAGTTGAGTATAAACTGTTGGAAGTTACCCAGCATAGGATCGCTGCATTCCCACAATGGCAACGTTCAGGTTAGGGCCCTCCCATCCAGCAGGGAGAGGATATAGGTGACCTTCACCGAATCCATCGGAATGTGATTGTGAAGCAGGGCGAACCTTATGTAACATTGGTTCAAGAATCCACGACAGTGGCCTCGCCTGAGTAGCAAGGAGGCACCGGCAATTGTGGGGGAGCTGTGTGTTCTAGAGCAGGGACCACTGGATGTATTGGCGGAGCCTCTGGTGGCTGGGCATCCAGACGATTGGCCAATCGCTCCACTGTGGCTGCCAGGATGTTCAAGCAGTGCTGCTGTTGGTGAAGATGCTGTGCCATTCCAGGAATGGCCTGTAGTCCCGAAATATCCGCCGGGTCCATGGCCTTGCAAACTGTTAGGAATTATGGACCCTTGGGCTGGCCAGCGGAGGATGATGGATGGAAGGAAGGTCTCCGCAGAAGAAGAGTGGCTGGGAGGCAGAAGATGCCGGGAGACCAGATGGAAGCTTCACCCTTGGAAGCCTGAGGTCCCCCCGGGAGGAGCCCGTGAGGACCCGAGCCATTGGGACTTAGGCAAAGTCTCCCGGAGGTGAAGTCCAGAAGTCAAAGCGAGGAAGTTGGAGATCGGTGGAACGGTCCGAGAGTCAGGGCAGGAGGCAGACAGAAGAGACCAGAAGACGAGCCAGATCAGAACCAGGAAGACAGACCGATGTATCAGGAACTGGAACTGGAGCAGGGTCAGAAGCTGGATCAGGTGCAAGGCTGGAACGGGAACGGAAATGCAACTAGTAAATCACACTGGAGAGAACCTCGTTGCAAGACGATCCTCTGGAGCAGGGCCTGGGTTTAAATAACCTGCCGGCGTCTGACGTCACTCCGGAGGACGGCTGAGGTTTCCCGCGCCTGCAGCTTTAAGAGCTGCCTCTTCGCACGCGCGCGTGTACTTGGTGGGCAGGGCCAGGCTGGAGAGCTCGTGGAGATGCTGCAGTGGGGAAAGGCCTGTGCAGGCCAGAAATGGTGCCAGGGAGGCCAGCTGGTCATCGGGGCCAGCAGCGGAAGTAAAAGCCCGGTTGCGGGAGCTGTAACTAGGGATGTGAATCGTTTTTTGACGATTTAAAATATCGTCCGATATATTTTAAATCGTCAAAAATCGTTAGGGCCACGATACAATACCAATTCCCCCGATTTATCGTTAAAAAATCGTAAATCGGGGGAAGGGGGAGGGCAAGAAAACCGGCACACTAAAACCCCCTAAAACCCACCCCCGACCCTTTAAATTAAATCCCCCACCCTCCCGAACCCCCCCCACAAATGCTTTAAATTACCTGGGGCGGCCATTTTGCAAAATGGCCGCCGCAAAATGGCGGCGGCCATAGACAAATACGATTCGACGCAGGAGGTCGTTCCGGACCCCCACTGGACTTTTGGCAAGTCTTGTGGGGGTCAGGAGGCCCCCCCAAGCTGGCCAAAAGTTCCTGGGAGTCCAGCGGGGTTCAGGAAGCAATTTCTTGCCGCGAATCGTTCAGCGGCGGTCCGGAACCCCCGCTGAACGACCTCCTGCAGTCGATCTCCTGCCGGCGCCATTTTCCGTACGGAAAACAATTCGCGGCAAGATTTTCACGATAGTTTACACACCCAAACGGCAACAATACGATTCCCTCCCCCTCCCAGCCGAAATTGATCGTTAAGACGATCGAGGACACGATTCACATCTCTAGCTGTAACCGGGATTCCAACAATGGGTTAGATATCTGGTATAGTAAACAGGACTCTACAGTCAGGAAAGATTCCTACTGAATTAAAAACCTTGATGTAAAGCTTATTTTGAAGAAGCCACAATTTGATGTTGCATTATGTGAAAATTATAGACCTATATCAAATTTGCCTTTTTTGGGCAAGTTAATTGAAAAGATTGTTTTGAATTAATTAACTTCTTTTTTTGAAGAAGTAAGAGGTTTTTCTGACATACAGTCAATGTGTAGGCCAGAATATAATACTGAAGGAGCGTCACTATTTTTAACTGACAATCTTCTTTTGCGGTTAGATAGTAGACAATCCTCTCTTTTAGTCCTTTTAGATTTGTCGAGAGCATTTGAATTGACAGACCATCAATTGCTCTTACAGAGATGCAGATTATTGGGACTGAATGGGTTAGTATTAGATTGTCTTGCATTCTTTATTGTGGGATGCTCAAAGATGGTGCGGGTAGGACAAGAGTGCTCCCAGTTTATGCAATTGCTAACTGGAGTACCACAAAGATCATGTCCTTCCCCGCTACTTTTTAACTTTTATTTATATCCTTTGGCCGACCTATTTACTGGATTATGAGTAATAGCATATATTTATATGGACAATATCCAGTTTTGGATTCCTATTAATTGGACTGTGAAAGATGCAATTGAGTTCTTGCAGACATCTTTGAAGGAAATAAGCACAGTTAAAAATCAACCAACTGTAAAAAAAATCTTTTACTGTTAAGGCACCAGAACTTTGCAATAGTTTACCAGTTTTTTGTAGAACAGAGCTGAGTTTACAATAGTTAGTGAAGGGCTTTTTATTTCCTAATTTGGATGGTTAGGTAAGAAATTAGTAACATAGATTTTAAATTCCCTATGCATGCCAAAGCTGAGACATACTCTTTATAGTACAAAATCTAACAAAAACTGCAAATAAACAGATAACACCTTGCATTAAAATTGGATGCAATGACCTCGCTGATTTCTTTAATAAAAAAATATTAAATCTAATCAGCAAAAATCTTGACAATAACGATCAATACTTTTTGATAATTAATAACGAAATCCCTAAATGGTCTAACTTCGACACAGCTTCATCCCTCAAAATCCAAAATATAATTAAAAAAATGAACACAGCTAATCACCCAATTGACTGCATTCCCATTTCTACTCTAAAACCAATAGAACCCACAATAACTAAAACACTCACAGAGATTGTAAACCTTTCTCTTACTGACGGTATCTATCCCAGCTCTCTCAAATCAGCTTTTATCAAACCTATCCTAAAAAAGAATAATCTTGATCCAAACAGCCCAATAAACTACCTCCCTATATCAAACCTACCTTTCATTGCCAAGATCATTGAAAAAGTTGTTCATACTCAACTCACTGACCATTTAGAAAAAAAACAATATCCTCTTTCCAACTCAATTCGGCTTCAGAAAAAACCTCAGTACCGAATCTTTACTACTCTCATTGAATGACACTATACTAAGAGGGTTTGACAATGGGCAAAAATACCTACTCATAATGTTAGGCCTATCCCCAGCTTTTGACACAGTGAACCATAACATACTCATTGACCATCTCTCCAAAATTGGATTATATAATATAACCTTGCAATCATTTTCTTCATGCCTTGCCCAAAATTATGGAACTCACTCCCCATGGACCTTAGAATGCAATCCAATTTGAAAACTTTCAAAAGAGATCTGAAAACTTGGCTGTTTTTTCAAAGCTTATAATGAAACCCTAACTCTCACAACATCATCTCATCAACTGAACTCTCAAATGATATGAAAACTTTCTCTTGATATGTGCATACTTTCTTTTGAAAACTGGTATAAAGTCTGTGAGTAAAAAGTACCCAGAGAAGGTGGCCTGAATACCAGCCTTGCTTCTGCTCCTCTGTTTCTTTGTGGATTATTTTCTCTTAGTTTGTATTTGGAGTTCAGACTTATGTCTTCTAAATGGGGGCTCTATCTCTCAGAGCCTTTATCAGCCTTGGAGCAGCTGAGTATTGACCAATATTTGGGGCCCATGTTCGAATCTGGGGCTCTTGCTCCTGTTGCCGGTGCGAGTGTTGGAGACCTTATCCAGGCTTTGGACGAGGCATCTTTGATCCCCCTTGATGATCATCTGCTGCCTGCTGCACGGAGCTTCATGGCCAAACCCTAGACAATGGGTTCTGATGAGGACATTCTGTTTGTTGAGAGAAAGGGATGTTCGGCATTTGGCAATTCCATTCAGACACCTATGGCAGCATCAGGAGGTCCCTCTGGAGCATCTGATCTTGTCGCAGTTTCTTCCACATCTGGAGATAATGAAATTCTTTCTTCCCTGAGTCTTCAGTCCAGCGTGACCATCTTTTCTCCGAAGAAACCGGCATTAGTCACTTTAGACTCTCTTTGGAATCTAATCATTAATCTTGGGAAGACTTTTTCAGATTGTGCTTCAAAGGTAACTGCATGTCTCAACAAGTAGACATTATGAGGTAGATTTTAAAAGAAGCGCGCGGCCTATGGATTTATGTGCGTAACCTTTTTAAAAACCAGCCCTATGGCTAAGAATAATGGGCTGGATTTTCAAAAGGTTACATGCGAAACCGGACCTACGTGTGCTGGGTCTATTTTCAAAAGGCCCGTCAATGCGCATAAAGCCCTAGGACGCGTGTAAGTCCCGGTGCTTTACTAAAGGGGCGGGAAGGGGGTGGGACATGAGTGGGGCATGGGTGGTCCGGGGCTGTCTGGGGATGGGGTCAGAGGTTCAAGGCATAGCGGCCATTTGATGCTGTGCCAGGGATTGCGTGCCGGCATTTGGCCGGCGTGCACAACTTACTTCAGCCCCAAGGCTGAAGTAAGTTTTGAAACAATAAAAAGAAGACAAAAAAGATAGGGGGAAAGGGTGGGGGAGGTAGGGGGAGATAAGGGAAGGGAAGGGAAGGTGGGGTGGGGGAGTAGGGATAGGGAAGGTCGCTCCAAGGCCGCTCCAATTTCAGAGCGGCCTTGGAGGGAACGGGGGAAGGTAGTGCAGCTAGGATTGGGCTTGGCGCACGCAAGGTGCATAATTGTGCACCCTCTTGCATGCGCCGACCCTGGATTTTATAACATGCATGCACCTGCGCACACATGTTATAAAATTGGGCGTACATGTGTGTGCGCTATGTAGCGCACACACATGCTATAAAATCTACCCCATAGAGAATAGAGTGAGAAATTTAAATCTGCGCTTATTAAATTTTCCAAGGGTAGAAGGGGAAATTCCTCATGTTACTTTAAAAATATATCTCTTAGATATCTTAGCTTTTTCCTCTGATTCTAACCCTACCCTTGATAAAGTTTATTTTCTACCATCACTCTCAGTCAATCAACCTCAATTCTTGGATGCTGATTTGACTGCATTCCTTGAATCCTCAAATTATGAAGTTTCAGAAAGAGCTAATTTATTTGTTTCTTTTTTTACGGAATACAATTTGAGTTCAGTTATGAAGAGTTATTTTACAAATTGAATGCTTTGTTTATGGGTCAAATGGTGAGGATATTTCCAGATTTCTCCAGAATCACTCAGGAATGTAGGAAAGGATTCCTGGCCTTGCGCCAAGAAACCCAAGATATTGGTGCAACTTTTTTTCTGAGATATCCCTGCAAATGCATTGTCAGAAATAATAAGAGTTGTTTTTGTCTTTTTTTTGTACAAGAACAGTTAAAAGCTTTTGTTGATTCTAAAAAAATGTTGATCCCAATTGGTATGTCTAATTTGTCATCAAATTAATAGTTTGGAACACAGGTCTTTCAGGTTAAGTTATATCTTTGAGGTTTGATTTCCTTTATATTTTCTCTTATGTTTCTCCTCCCTTCTTTGTATTTGGGGACTAATGGATATATGTTTATTGCCCTAATTTGTTTCTAATGTTGTTTGATTACCACATCATGTTTCTTTTTACAAAGTGGATAATTTGTTATAAAAATTCAATAAACTATAAGTTAAAAAAAAAAAGTATCCAGAAACTTCAATGCAGAGTACTTGCCAGGTGCTTATGGCCTGGATTGGCCACTGTTGGAAACAGGATGCTGGGCTTGATGGACCCTTGGTCTGACCCAGTATGGCATGTTCTTATGTTAAATTACAAAATTACCCTCTTAGGGGTAGATTTTTAAAAAGTACGCACCCTCATCATTTTTAAAATATCAACTTCCAAGTTTTTACTTCTTTATGCATACATTTTTCCTGATTGTTCAGATATAGGTACTGCACATTATAGTATAAAAAATATAAATATGTAATAAAATTGTGATACCTTCCTCTTCATCATATTCAAAATTAGGCCCTTAAACAGGCCTTTGTAAATTGAATCTCAAAGTCTATCAGGCTTTAATTCATGTAAAACAGCAATGCCCTCTACTCAACCATTGCTTGTGAAATCTGAGTAATGCACCTAGTAATCTCCATCCCCTCTAGTTTAGGTAGACAATTGTTTAATTCCCGTGTATATACATATATTTTTTAAATAATCTTTGAGGGTGCAGCATATATATGTCCACTATTAGATTTGTTTCAGTTTGAAAATTATACCTCTCTTTCTATATTATAAAATGTGAGCTCCTAATAGCCTATAGCCAAATAGCATAAGTAAAGAGAAAAACTTGGAGATATTTAATGACGCATTGGGCTAACAAAGAGAAAGAAAGAAATCGGCTTCACGCTTTCAAGAGGCTAACCTGGAAAAGTGAAATATGACTCAAATTAAAAATGATACATTTCAGAAGAAAGACATATAGATATGCTCTTCTGGGGTTGAGGGACGACATTCCATGACTTTTTAGATATATCCCCAGGAGGTAATGCTACTTTGAGAATCAATAAGTTCATTGTGAGTTTGCCCTTGACATGGAATAGAGGAATCATATTTCTGAATAATGTTCATTAAATCTGCTTGAAATTGTACCAATAAAGGCCTAGCTGTCACTGCAGAGGTTTCATTGGATTCCTTAACTGATGTTAACCAGCAGATAATGTTAAACAGCTGTGCTAACGCAGATCTCCTGCAATGTGAGACAAGAGTTGGCAAATGCCAAACTGCTTCTTTCTTTCCTTATTTTGTAGAGCGCCCTTATCCAAAGCAGGGTAACAAAAAATGGTAAATAATGCAAAAGTGAAACTGAACTCAAGCCAGAGGAACCACTAAATTTAGAAACGGTGAGATTTGAATGTGGCTGTACTGTAAGTTGGCACATATTTATATGTTTAATTGAATGGATTATGTACTAGAATGAATGGTGGTACATGATATATGGATTTTATTTTTGGTAACAAGGTAACTTTCAGTTTTTTAAATGGATGAATGACATTTGAGTAGGAAAGGGACAGAAGTAGAGGAGGTGAAAGCAGAGGGAAGGAACAGTGAAAGTTAGTGAGGTGAAAAGGTTCTAAAAGAAAGCAGTATAGAGATGTGAGACAGACAACTGGAGAAACAAAAACACATTCCCTGCTTCTGTACAGGTCCAAGGTTGACCTCAGGCTGAGGCTATATCGATTCTTCTGTTACAGAGTTTAAATAAGAACATAAGAAATTGCCATGCTGGGTCAGACCAAGGGTCCATCAAGCCCAGCATCCTGTTTCCAACAGAGGCCAAACCAGGCCACAAGAACCTGGCAATTACCCAAACACTAAGAAGATCCCATGCTACTGATGCAATTAATAGCAGTGGCAATTCCCTAAGTAAACTTGATTAATAGCAGTTAATGGACTTCTCCTCCAAGAACTTATCCAAACCTGTTTTGAACACAGCTACACTAACTGCACTAACCACATAAAGCTTAGTTCTTCAGAGCTGCCTGCTTCACAAGATGAAGCTATTCTAGAGATTTGCAAGCAAACTCTGGCGAGACCACAGATGGATAACATTTGAGTTTTGAGTGGGAGGAAAGGTGGATGCCAGTTCAGCAGTGACTTCTGAAGAACATCTTTCATTTCCTTGGCCAGTGGGGGAGGCCAGAGTTGCTCAGGCAAAGTATCTGTAGGGTAATAGTTTGAGAAGTGCCTACAAAAACTTCCCTGCAAAGGGAGTCATATCAGGACTTTCTTGAATTATTACATATGGTGGTCAAGTCTCCCTAATTTAGGCCTAGATTAATCAAATTGCTATATTTATCGCAGGAATATAGAGCGTTAACAGGTGCAATAAAGAGGCATGATTATGAACATTTTTTACATTCTGCATAGTGTAGTAAAAAATCGTAACCTGCGATAATTGTTTGCATTGTGGTATGCGACACATACGCATTTCGCGTGACCCAACTGTGAGATACGCGTACAAAGCAGAATGGGATTTCAAAGTCCCCCAAGTATGCGCATATCTTCTTCTCTGCACACGTGTGAAATGTTTTGAAAAAGGGGTGGGGCTTAGGCCTGTGGTTGGAGGCCAATAGATTGGCACATATATACTTATGCACACTGGTGTGCGGTGAGGGTCCCCTGCCTCTTTCTTCTAGTGCTATTGATGGCATGCAAGTCATAAAAGATAAAATCTAGGCTAATCAGTGGGCTATTATGGATTGGGGCTGACAGGGCGAAAGGAAGACAAATAAACTAGGGGGATTTGGAATTCCTGTCCTTCGCCTGGGTGAACTGAGAACAAACTGGTGAAACTGGCAATGGCATCGGCGCATGTCCCTTTTAGTGTACAACTTTTATTAACCAAAGTTACCAAATACTCAAACCTTTAGAGAGAAATGTCTCCTAAGGCACATATGCATGCAAATCCCGATTCCATCATGTAACTGGACCAGTGAAGCAGCCAGTATCCTACTTCCTCATAACATATAATATTTTGGAAGACAGGGCAAGTAAGAAAAGTAATTTTATTTGGTCCAGCAGGACTGTGTAGGTGTGTGAGAAAAGCCCTGATTTTCGTGATCACGATATTAGCTGCCATTATAGCTGTGACCCATGAAAACATTGGCTATCCCATAATAAAAACTTTTCCTCCTTTACCATACCAAAAAACGTGTTATTTTCAATGTTAAATCCTGCATTAGTGTGTGATAAATTTTCGCAACAGGCGGTAGGAGTCTCTCATATGCATAAAAAGCTAGCTTTTGCATACTCATTATCAAATTTGCATACAAACACGTGACAGGATAAAGATTGTGCATTTATCACACGCTGGACACATTTTATCATGCGTTGAGGCCCTAATGAGATTTGATGAATGACCCTGGTTCTCCCCCCCCCCCCCCCCCCCCCACAGGTCAGGCTCAGCTTAGGACACACAACACAGATAGATCTTTTATTAACAGTATTGAGGAGCAACCAGAGGTGGCAGTAGTGAGCAGAGATGAAGCCCAGCTGGGCTGTAGTCCCTCAGGGCTCTGGAACAGCGGTCCCACAATGGCTGTGCTGTAGTGAAGAGAAACTGAGATAGTGAGTACAATGAAGTATAGTAGGTTCGTGAGCCAGTTTATAACTTTCTCTTAATACATGTTAGTGGACAATTTCAACATGGGCATTATTTTCCATAAAACATCATGTTAAAAGCAAAGAGGTAAATTTTAGAAAGAGTTACTCATATTAAAAGACTCATATATGCGAGTATCTAAGCCAAGCATGAGTAACTCATATTTGAAAATGGCCCAATTACATGTGAGTTATGATTTGTGGGTATGTGGGCCTTTGGCTCGAGGTGCTAGTTGTTACTACTGTGGGAAGGACCCCCACAAGTCTGCACCATTGGGAGGCGAGGTCAGAGACAGCAGAGAGCTCTGGGTGAGGCAATAGAGAAATCCTGTAGCCCCAGGAGAGGACCCCCGTGAGAGTAGACTGGAGGCAATACCTGGGCAGGGGCCGCAAGGGAAGGAATGCCAGACAAACCGCAGAGTGGGGGGGGGGTGTAAGGTTTGACCAATCAGAAGGTACTCCGGAGGGAAAGCCCAAAGGGAGGAGCTGCAAAGCGTAGGATGATAATGTAACACTGTAGGCCAGCCCACAGGACAGGGAAGCCCGAGCTGAGACTCTAGTGATGACATAGCACCGCCCCGAGGAGCGGGGAAGTGAAGGCAGTCCCAATGTCATTCGTAGGCGCAACCCCGAGAAGCGGGGAAGCACACAAGTCCCAGAGAAGTCGGAGAGCGATACCCCGAGGAGCGGGGAAGCTCTGGCAATCACTGTAATATGAAGGCGCGGTCCCGAGGAGTGGGAGGCACAGCCAGTCCCCACAGGGGGAAGTCCCATGAGGGCCACAGGTCAGGCTCAGCTTAGCACACACAACACAGTTAGATCTTTTATTAACAGTATTGAGGAGCCACCAGAGATAGCAGTAGTGAGCAGAGATGAAGCCCAGCTGGTCTTGTAGTCCCTCAGGGCTCTGGAACAGCGATCCCTCAATAGCTGTGCTGTAGTGAAGAGAAACTGAGATAGTAAGTACAATGAAGTATAGTAGAGTTCTGGAATAGAGCCTCATTGGTTGAGTGCTCATACAGCGGTTTCTCTCGATAGGGAGCACAGGAGCTGAAGAAAAGGCAATCACTGTAATACGAAGACACGGTCCCGAGGAGCGCGAGGCACAACCAGTCCTGTTCAGGATTCTGGCGCAACCTTGAGGAGTGGGGAAGTCCCTCAGTAGAACTCACAAATAGTTGAGGTGTCCCAGCTGTAGTCCCGAGGAACGGGAAGGTTTGCAGGTTAGAACACAGGAGACACAGAGCCAGCCAAAGGAGCGGGGTAGGCCAGGAGAGCAAGTCCCTGGTGCGGGCACTGGCCCTCGAGGAGTGGGTAGCAGACAGGGTTCAAGTTCAAGGCACACAGCGTAGTCACAGGAACATGAAGCAGCAGTCGAAGATGTACGGAACTTGTTGCCAAGTCGGCTAGCTGAGAGCGAAGGTGGTGTTTAAATACACTGGTCTGATGATGTCATGAAGCGGAGTCGTCCCCGAGGTTCCCTCCGAGGAGGCTTGAAAGGAGGGCCCAGTGGTGCGTGCATGAGCCTAGGAAGGCCCGAAGTCGAGGAGGATGATGCCAGTGGCACCCAGGCCGCCATGAGGAGTCCTGGGGAATGCAGCAGTGAAAGCTGGCCCAAGCCGCAAGCAGCCCTGGGGAGGGCAGGAGAGCAGTGCAGGAAGTAGGTACACGCGGATGCAGCCATCTGTGACTGACAGTCAAAACAATGCGTACATGGGCATGCATGAGCAACCTAATACATGGAATATAGGGGCAGAGTTAGGTCATGTCAGGGGCATTTCGGGGCTGGGCCACAATTTACGAGTATAAATACAGATTTTAAATCCCACACACACATCGTATGTTGGGCTGTTACCCGCCCTTATTTACTTCTGTTCTTGAGGAGGTACAGGCAGGGCTGGTGCAAGGATACTGGGCGCATTAGGCAAGCCTTGCGCTGCCTCCCCCCCCCCCCGGTCACACCCCCTCCCTTGTCGCGCCCCCCCTACCTGTTTCGGCACCGACTGTGTGCTTCTCAGGGTGCCGAGCCATAGGGGGCACCAAAGAGCCGTCACGTGGTGCCACACGCGGGGCCTATCCTGCTCGTGGCAAAGAAAAATAGAAACAGTCGTCGCCGAAACAGGTGGGGGGGGGGGGGCGCGACCAGGGAGTCTCTATTTCTGTTTGCTGTGAGCGGGATAGGCCCCGCTTGCAGCACCACGTGGCTGCTCTTCAGCGCCCCCTACGGCTCAGCACCCTTGGTGACTGCCGAAGTTCCCCTAATGGACTTGCCGGCCCTGGGTACAGGTCTGAAGAAAACTTGTTTTAGGCCTAAAATGTCTGGGTGAGGTTTCTGAGTAAACTGGGGGAGTGCAGACTGAAAAATCATAGGGGTCTGGATGACCTATAGATAGGCTGGGCAACCTAGTGGACTGAGTGGTCAAACTGGCTATTTCCTTCACACGGGCATGTTTTAAAATCTGTTTAGCTGTCCAGGTTAATGCTGATAAATTTCTAAGGAAAATGCGCAAATAACATTTGCTCCTGTAACTGCTTAAAATTAGGAGTGCACATATGCATGCTAGGTGTATTTTAAATAGTATGCACACACTTGTTCAGCTGATTTAAAATTCTTGCAAAGTGCGCTCACACATTCATACATGCATATGTAGGCACATGCACATTCATTTTAAAGTTACCACCTTAATGCATTTACAGATGTTAAACTCTCCCAGGCCGATTGTCTCCAGCCTCTCTCTTCCCAAGGAAGAGTCAAAACCCCTGTGGGTTGACCAACAATACTCTCACCACCTCTCTCTAAATCCCTTTTTATTCCTTCCTGAAGACTGGCATGTTATTTCCTTTTATTCAACCTAGAGCAATTCCTACACCTAGAAAAAGATCAAAAGGGTTTGAAGTTTTTCTCTCGTAACAGCGGTTTCTCTCTTATCCTGTATTTAAAGAGGGATCTGCACTAGCTACTTCACATTGGTGGTGCTCTGCAATGAAGTGGAAAACCTTTTCTGTGGTAATAGTCACTACATTTTCCCCTGCCCACAAGCTGAAGGGGGCCAGACAGAATAATCAAGCCTCTTGCCGTGCTGGCAGTGCTATGCAAAATGACACCAACCAACTTTATGTGCATTTTTTTCACCAGGAAGCACATTAGCCCTTGAGTTAGGTGTACAGTTAATGTACAAGTTAGCTATACCTCCCAGAAGTGTTGATGTTTTGTGCTATCAGTAGGATAATGCAAATCATACTATTAACATTTATAGTAGTAAGCCATTAAAGTATGAATGAGCTATTTTGCTGTGATACAATTCATTAATATTTTGCCTTAATTTATGTTAATCACATTAATGTTAATGCAGACTAACATATAGTGCTTTAAGGCTAATGCAATATTAACTTATGTTAAACTCATGTTTTGCATTAGCCTTAATGCAATTTAGAACATTGGCCCCTGAGGCCTATTCAGAAAGAACCTTTCTGTATTCTGTATCTACGGGAAAACATCTTTTTTGAATAAGTCATAAACTTAATTGGTATGCTCAAATCAATCTAAGTGTCAACAGGTGGCATTGGGAGCAATGCTTAAGGCAAAAAAAGGTGCAAAAAGTCAGCAGCCGGTTTGCATGAACAATTATAATAGTATTGCATCACTTGCCAAAACATTAAATTTCTACAACTTCAGTAAAGGAGGTGATCTACTGCAAAATTTGTGCAAGCAAAAATTTCTGCAAAATACTGTTGTGGAATTTTTACGTCAACTAAATTTAAGAATCAGGTAATAATTAAACAGTGTTATTTGTATTCTTTTTATTTTTTCTGAGGATTTTTTTCCCCTTCCAAAGGTTTCAAGAAATTAAATTTACAGGTAAAAGTTATGTTATTGCAAATCTTTTCCAGCAAACTGACTTTCCAACTTTCCTTCCTTTGTCTCACTTTTGCTCAAAACATATATCTGACCCTTTAGAACTCCTAATTGTAATTACCAGATCAGTCCTAAACATAGAAGCAAAGAAACATGATGACAGAAAGGGACTGTATGGCCCATCCAGTCTGCCAATCCGTCCAATTAATCTAGAATTATAATTCTCATCACTTCCCCTGTATTTATCCCATGCTTTCTAGAATTCACATACTGTTTTTGTCTACACCACTTCCACTGGGAGGCTATTCCACGCATCCAACACCCTCTCTGTAAAGAAATATTTCCTACGATTACTCCTGAGTCTACCCTCTTTCAACCTCATCTCTTGACCCTTTGTCTACAGCCTCCTTTCCATTGAAAATGGATCACCTCCTGTGCATGGAAACCTTTCAGATATTTGAATAACTGTATCATATCTCCCCTATCACTCCTTTCCTCCGCAGTATCATGGGATAGGAGGTGATGTCCTTTCATGGATTACAAACTGTTTAAAAGACAGGAAACAGAGAGTAGGATTAAATGGTCAATTTTCTCAGTGGAAAAGGGTAAACAGTGGAGTGCCTCAGGGATCTGAACCTGGACTGGTGCTTTTCAATATATTTATAAATGATCTGGAAAGTAATATGAGTTAGGTTAAAACATTTGCAGATGATACAAAACTATTCAGAGTAGTTAAATCACAAGCGGATTGTGATAAATTGCAGGAGGACCTTGAAAGACTGGAAAATTGGGCATCCAAATGGCAGATGAAATTTAATGTAGACAAGTGCAAGGTATTGCATATAGGGAAAAATATCCCATGCAGTAGTTATATGATGTTATATTCCATATTAGGAGCTACCACCCAGGAAAAAGATCTAGGCATCATAGTGGATTATACATTGAAATTGTCAGCTCAGTGTGCTGCAGCAGACAAAAAAGCAAACAGAATATTAGGAATTATTAGGAAGGGAATGGTGAATAAAACAAAAAATGTCATAATGCCTCTGTATCACTCCATTGTGAGACCACACCTTGAATACTGTGTAAGGATGTGAATCGTGTGCCCGATCGTTTTAACGATCGGGTTCGGCTGGGGGGGGGGGGGGAATCTGATCATTACGAGATGTGAATTGGAATCGGTTCCGATTCCAATTCACATCACTACTTTTTTTTAGTGAGGCCCACGCCGATAAAAAAAACCCCACCCCGACCTTTTAAAATTACCCCCTTAGCCTCTCCCACTCTCCAGACCCCCCCCCCAAAAAAAACTTTTTACACATACCTGGTGGTCCAGGGGGGCCACGAGCAGCGATCTCCCGTTCCCACTCTATCAGCTGCGCTAAAAAAAATGGCGCCGATGGCCCTTTGCCCTTACCATGTGACAGGGCAAAGGTAGCGCCGGCACCATTTTGAATATTGGCAATACGGTCCGCTTGCAGGAGATCGCTCCCAGACCCCCGCTGGACCCCCAGGGAGTTTTGGCCAGCTTGGGGGGGGTCCTCCTGACCCCCACAAGACTTACCAAAAGTCCAGCGGGGGTCTGGGAGCGACCTCCTGCACTCCTACCGTATTGCCAGTACTCAAAATGGCGCCAGCGCTACCTTTGCCCTCACAATGTCACAGGGGCCGACCGTTGGCCGACCGTCGGCCCCTATGACATAGTGAGGGCAAAGGTAGCGCCGGCGCTATTTTGAATACTGGCAATATGGCCAGAGTGCAGGAGGTTGCTCCCGGACCCCCGCTGGACTTTTGGCAAGTCTTGTGGGGGTCAGGAGGCCCCCCCAAGCTGACCAAAAGTCCCTGGGGTTCCAGCGGGGGTCCAGGAGCGATCTCCTGCACGCGGGCCGTATTGCCAATATTCAAAATGGCGCCGGCGCTACCTTTGCCCTGTCACATGGTAAGGGCAAAGGGCCATCGGTGCCATTTTTTTTAGCGCAGCTGATAGCGTGGGAACAGGAGATCGCTGCTCGTGGCCCCCCTGGACCACCAGGTATGTGTAAAACGTTTTGGGGGGGGTGTCGGGAGAGTGGGGGAGGCTAAGGGTGTAATTTTAAAGGGTTGGGTGGGTTTTTTTTTATCGGACCATCGGCGCCATTTATATTAGTGGCAGCCAAAATGGCGCCGATGGCCCGAAAGTGGGAGATCACGCCAGGACCCCCCCACTGGACCACCAGGTAATTTAAAACATTTTGGGGGGGGGGGGGTTCGGGAGGGTGGAGGATTTGTTTTAAAGGGTCGGGGTGGGTTTTAGGGTTGTTTTGGTGTGCCGGTTTTCCCGCCCTCCCCCGATTTACGATTTTTCACTCTAAATCGGGGGAATTTCTATTGTATCGCGACTAACGATTTTTGACGATTTATAAAATATCTGATGATTTTTTTAAATCGTCAAAAAACGATTCACATCGCTAGTGTACAGTTCTGGTCACCACATCTCAAAAAAGATATAATTGCGATGGAGAAGGTACAGAGAAGGGCAACCAAAATGATAAAGGGATGGAACAGCTCCCCTATGAGGAAAGGCTAAAGAGGTTAGGGCTGTTCAACTTGGAGAAGAGACAGCTGAGGGGGGACATGATAGAGGTCTTTAAAATCATGAGAGGTCTAGAACAAGTAGATGTTATTTACACTTTTGATAATAGAAGGACTAGGGGGCACTTCATGAAGTTAGCAAGTAGCACATTTAAGACTAATCTGAGAAAATTCTTTTTCACTCAACGCACAATTAAGCTCTGAAATTTGTTGCCGAGGATGTGGTTAGTGCATTTAGTGTAGCTGGGTTCAAAAAAGGTTTGGATAAGTTCTTGGAGGAGAAGTCCAATAACTGCTATTAATCAAGTTTACTTGGGGAATAGCCACTGCTATTAATTGCATCAGTAGCATGGGATCTTCTTGGCATTTGGGTACTTGCCAGGTTCTTGTGGCCTGGTTTGGCCTCTGTTGGAAACAGGATGCTGGGCTTGATGGACCCTTGGTCTGACCCAGCTTGGCACTTTCTTATGTTCTTATGTTTAGATCTTTATATCTTTATCCTCATATGCTTTAGAACAAAGACCACTGACAATTTTAGTAGCCACCCTCTGGACCAACTCTATCCTGTTTATATCCTTTTGTTGATGCAATCTTCAGAGTTGTACACAATATTCTAAGTGAGGTCTCACCAGAGACATAAAGAGGGGCAATATTACCTCCTTTTTTTCTGCTGACCATTTCTCTCCCTATGTAGCCAAGCATCTTTATGGGTTTTACCAACATTTAATCCAACTGTGTGACTCCTTAAGATAATCAGATACAATTACCCAGAGATCCCATTCTTCCTTTGTGCATAAACAAATTTCTCCTCCAATACTGCACCTTTCTCTTGGGTTTTTGCATCCTAAATGCATTACTCTCCCAACCAACATGCGGCAGCAGCCCCCAGGACTGTGAGGGAGAGATGTAGAGGTGCTGCTGCTTTCTGTTTACTGGAGTAGGATAAAAGTTATTGGAAAGAAGATAGAAAAGCAGTGCCAATGAACAAACTCCAGTAAGTTTTTGTCTCTGACTGGCAGAGCTAGTTCAGAAGAGCAGCCTTTCCAGATTTTTCTCTGTGAGACAGTTTTTCTGTGTCTGCAAAAGTAGTTAATCAGCAGTGAGATATTTTTGCCCATACTTGGAAGAATAGCCCTAGTAGAATTGTGCTACTAATAAATTACTAATTCTACTTGGCAAGTTGGCACAGTGCTCGCTAAGCACTGAACTGAACTCAGTCTGTTAATTTGTGTGTGACAGACAGATAGACAATCAGTAATAGAGTAGTACTGGTAAATGCTGGTACAGTATCAACAAAGTATATTGTGGCATGAAAACCAATTCCATCAGAAGAATTGCAGGGGCAGAGGATTGAGGGTTGCTGCAGAGCCAGCCCATCCTGTCAGAAAAACAAGCAGTACTACTAGTAACAGTGAGAAAAAAAGGTAATCATGCCCCTAAAATTTTAAGAGACTTTTTTAGACAGAGAAAGCCAGAAGTGAAAGGTGGCTCCTGTTATAAGAAATGAAAATTGGGGGGGCGGAGTCCAAGATGGCGTCTGAGTGAGCAGCAGAGGAAGTCGCGCTGAGGAGCCCGAATTTTTCAGCTTCTGAATTTGATTCCTCTTACCAATGCCGCATACGAAACGGAAGGCCCGACTCCGAGAGAGCCAGGCAGATATGGAGGCTCGACAGAGTACAATCCCGACCTTCTTTGCTGTGACGCCGAATTTGCCGGGAGCGAGTACCGCGACGGTTTGGGGTGAGGAGCAAGCGTCCCCGGCCCAGGCAGATGAGATATCGCTCAGCCCTGGCGCTCCTGAGATGCCGTCCCCGCCCCTGCGAGAGGGTGAATATCGGGAGTCAACACCAAAAAGCCCTCCGTCGAACCAGGAAGTTGAAGGAGGAGAGTTCCTGGTAGAAACGGGAGGAACTGCTCAGTTAGGAGGGTATATACCTCCGATATTGAGAGAAAGCCCCGAGTCTCCATCGCAGAGTGGCAAAAAGGGACACTGCACTTGCAGCAGCTGAAAAGGGTGAGTCAAACCCAGAAATAACTCCCTTTCTGGTGAAGCCAGGGGTAATAACGCTGGAAAGCCTTTGGGAAGCAATGGCAGCCATTGAGTCTGCCATTGTGAAATTGTCTAAAGTATGCATGGACTCAAACAAAAGAAGTATTGAAAATGAGAAAAAGATGGAGGTTCAAGAAAATAAAATGAGTGAGATGGAAAATAAGATGAAAAATATAGAGAAACAACAGCTAACTATGATGCAATACGAGACTGTGCTAAATAAAAAGGTGGAAAACATTGAGAATTCTCTTAGGAGTTTAAATGTGAGGGTACTAAACTTCCCGGTTATACCTATATTGCCTCCAATTGATATATTTAAGAAATATCTGACAGAGATATTGAAAATTCCATCGGAAGCTTTGCCGTTGATTGTTAAAGCTTATTATTTACCTCCGAAGAAAAAAAGTGAGGTTGGCCAGGAGGAAGAAGAGCCCTCGGCACAGATGAATATATCAGACTTGTTAGAATTATCCACAGAGGACACTGTTACAAATAGAGGTGTATTATTTGTGACCTTCGCTTTTGCTTCAGAAAAAAATAATGTGATGAAAATGTTCTTTCGGAAACGACAGGAAAAATACTATGGCCAGAAAATCTGGATCTTTCCCGACATTACCCGGTCGATCCAGGAGAGGAGAAAAAAGTTCATTGAATTAAGAAATGAAGCTTTAACTATCTGCTCTAAAATTGTTATACGTTACCCATGTAAATGCGTAGTTAATTTTCAAAATTTGGTTTATGTATTTTTTGAACCTTCTCAATTAAGATTTTTCATAGACTCACAAAAGGCAGCTGAATCAGCAGTGCAGTAGGAATAAGTAGGCGTCCTCATATTCGCCATTAAATTCTTGTTTCAGTTTTCCTAAGATTCTCTCGCTCAGAGAATGTATATGTATCTGCCCCCCCACAATTTCTTATTAGCAGGATGATATAAACAGTTTATTTATTTTACCTTTTTGGGGGTTTTTCTAAAGTTGCTGGTATAATTGTTATGTATCATTCTAATTTTCATTTCACAATGATATGTTGTGTAAATAACTTAAAATGCAATAAAAAAAAAAAAAAATAAGAAATGAAAATTGGGAGAGAATGTGCCACCAATGACTGTTTTTCTACCTCTTGCTTTGGAGCAAATGCAAATGGTGGGAGGGCTATCTGAGGCTGTTAGCAGGTCAGGGGCAGCAGAAGTACAACACACAAAGCCAGCAGTGCAATCCTCCATGATTACTGTTTCTAAGGTGCTTTGGGGTCTTCATGCTACACTTTCGGCTGCTTTGACATTTATCCTTATCTTGGTGTTTTTTCTGTCACTTTTGATGCTTTGTTCCTCCTTTATGGTACCTTGAGCTGTTCATGCCACACTTGAAGCCACTTTTCCCCTCTTGTGCGGCCTTGAGGGGTTCATGCCACTTTTGTTGGTGCCCTTTGCACTTCTCATGGTGCCTCGGAGAATTTCTGTCATTGCTGTTGGCGTTTTGCCCCATTATGATTCCTTGGTCTATTCATGCCACTTTTCGTGCCACATTGACACAGTTTTGGTGTGTTAGAGTGCCCTTCACCTTTTGACAACTACCAAAAAATTTCATTAAAACTGACTAGAAAACCTCAGTTTGGGAGATCAAAATAGACTGCATTGATTCTGCTATTGAAAACAAAGGAAAAAAATTCCATCTGAAATGAACAAAATGAATAATTATGACCTACAAATGAATACATGAGTTGAAACAAAATGTTAGCCTTTTCATATCCCTACTGCAAACCTAGTTGAAACAAACCATGCTTTTTTTTAACCTTATTATATACATAAAGAGGAATAGAGGGACAGTTATTTATGTATTTAAAATATTTATAGTCCTCCTATCCACTATTCTATGTGGGTCACAATATAGACACCTCATAATAATAAGCATCAAGTAAAAAAATGATTTAATAAAAAGATCAACATAGTTAAATAAAATAAAATAAACAGGATAATGAAAACAAAAGCCATAAAATAAGCAATAAATAAATAGACATATATAAAAACCCATGCACTCATCATGAAAATACACCCTGGTTATTATGACATCTCAAGTCACCAGTACAGCTCATATTCTTTTCCAATCATAGTGCCAACCCACTAACCAATTTTTGCCTCAGTTGGTACCATCCTATACTATTGGAAAGCAAACATGCTATGCATTACCCTAAGCAGTATTTGTAGCTGATTATATCATCCCATTAAAACAGGGGTCTTAAAAACCTACACCCTGCCTCTAAAAAACCTCTACTACTGAAAGGCCTGTTGGATTCAGCAGGCCTTCAGCACTTTGTGAAATCTAACTATAGAATTTTCAGATTTAATGTCCTCAGGTAGCTCCTTCCAAAAACAAGATCCTGCCCTTTTTTTTGTACGTTGTGCCCGCAAAAGGTTTTTAACATTAATGATATTGAGCAAGAGAGAGAGAGAGAGAGCCTCTGAAGAGAGCAATATATAACTTTACTATTTATACCACTGTAAGAGGGGGCACCTTTAACTTGGGCTGGGGTTTGGGGAGTAGGGTAAGTTGGGAGGGGCGGCAGTTTTACATACACAATCAGAGGGACGAACAGCAAAGTTGACATCACTGAAGATTTTCTGTCATTTGGAGCGATGAAAGGTAAAAGAGGAGTTGATTTGTGCAATATACACTCTACCTAGCTTGAATCAAGCTTTGCTGTTCATACCTCTGACTATGTATGTAAAACTGTCCCCAAACCTACCTCACTCCCCAAACCAAAGCCCGAGTTAAAAGTATCCCCCCCTCTTGCAGTGATATAAATAGTACAGTTACATATTGGTCTCTTCAGAGGTTCTCTCTCTCTCTCTCTCTCCCTCCCTCCGGCATTTGCGATAAATTAAAAACCTTTTTGGTCAGTAACGTGCCTGCAGTGGATTAATCAGCATGAGAAAATTAGTGCTGCCGTGATAAATTACCTGTGTGATGCGGGAGCAGGGAACTTAGCCTAACCATGCCCCCTTTTTATCACAGGTGCTATTTTTGCTATATTTATAGCTTTTTGATGAATCCAGGGCTTAGTTTGTAAAAATAATTTTGAACTATATTCCTTATCTGTGGCTAAAAGGAAAGAGCAGTGTCCATAATTACAATCAAATTACACACTTTAGTGATCACAATATTTGCTCTCTGAAAAGATAAAAATGATGGAGGTTCTTGAGAAGAATATCTAGACAAAAATGATATCTCTGTTTTTACTAGTGTTCAAGACAAGTCTGTTATCAAACAGCCACATTTGAATAGCATGGAGACAGAGCAGCAGGTTGAGAACCAGGGCAGCCATGTTTGAATCCTGCTTTTCCCCACAGGTGTTCCTTGAGAACTTAGGCAAGTCACATCACCCTCCATTGCCTCAGGTACAAATTACATTTTACGCTCTGTAGAAACCACAAATTTTGAAGGTGCCACATACTCAGGCCAAAGAGGAGTACAACTATACCAAGGAGTAGCCTGCTCCAGTCTACTTCAAAGGGATGCTGCTGCGGCACTCTGGGACTTTCAAAGGTGGTGGTGCGGGGAGAGATGTCTACCAATTTCCAGTCTCCAGGGTCTCCCACCTCCCGCTACCTATGGGTAGCAAACTCTTAAATCTGGCCTTCCTCATACCTGCATTAATAATATGCTTACTGCACACATGCATACAATCTTTCACTTAGACTCATCATTCATGCTCACCTATCTTTACCTCTGCGAAACAGCATGACACAGTCTGATAATTTATATTCCAGTAAGGCCAAAATAGTCACTGATAAGTGAACAAGGGTTTTTTTTGGCTTCTTGCACTAACATCGTTATGTGGGTATGCTCTTATTTCAGTTATTGCTGACTCAGAAGAAAGACCTTGCATGTCCAAAAAGGGATAATGAATCTTATGTATAGCAGAATGAGGCTGATAAAACAGTATGCACTGGAAATGTGGGCTCAAGATTAAAACCCCACATGAGGGAAGTTTAATTAGTGTTGTCCAGCTGTGGGGGCCTCTTGGTAGCCTTCTCAAAATGTAGGATATGGTTACATGATATGTGCAATTGCTGTTGAATACATTTTACCAGTAAATGTTTCAAAGTCTAGAGTGACTTGAATCAATATGTAGTTAGCACCAGAAAAAGTCTAGCGTTTTAGTACTACCTGGGGATAAATATCCTATATGGAATAAATAACAACATGCCTCTCTGTGCTTTCCTTTTTGAGGCTTGCTCACTAGTGGATTAAGTTGATTTATTTCATTGCGGTTCTTGTGGAGAGACCATACTTTAGGTTTGACCTGAATACTGCAGTTGTGAAAAAAACAAAAATAGCTCCCTGATAGAGGACAGATAACCACAAAGACTTTATTCTCTTGCTCAGACCTTCAGCTGAGCAAGACCAGTTATCAGCTGTAACTGAGCTTTGAATTGTGTGTTTTCAGGGCTGGAAGGCTGGTGAGGGTCTTGAGTTACAAAGCTGATTCCCACATCAATTAAAGTCTGTGTGCATAGCAGCTGCATTCAGAAGGGTAAAGGAGATTTAATCTTCACCCCTCACCTTGGGTCAGTATACAAGGTTACTAAGCTAAACTGTTATTAAAAATGGATTTTACTAACGCTGTATTCAATATCTTCAGGAATAACTACGGCATGGTACTATTTCCTGAGATTATTAGTATGCTGTCTGTCTTAGATATCTCAGACTGATGAGTAAGTCGGATTTATTGAAACAACAAATATCAAGTTTTTTCTTTACTAGAGGAGATTTATATCTACAGTATTTCTCTTACTATGCAAATGAAAATTATTTCTTTATAATTTTACTCTAGGGTATTCATGAAGGTAGTAGGATGCAAATTTTCTTGACCATATTTCAACAAGTACATTTAATACAAATTAATAGGTCAATAGTCAATAAACCAGCTAGCACCGATTTAGCTGGGTAAGTGTCAATGGCCAAAAAAGAGAAGGAAGTTTCAAAAAAGCAAATACTTAGCTAGTTAAGTCAAAATATATAGATATAGGACCTTGCTGAACTTCTACCCGAAGCCTTAAAGACTCTTGATAAGAATGACGCCAACTCTGCCACTAACTCATGGATCTCCATCAACTCCGAAATAGCCAAAGCCAAGTGCCCCACCTTAAGAAAAGAAATCAAAACAGCAGCCAAACACAAGACCCCCTGGTATACCCCCGAATTAAAAAACACAAAACGAACACTGAGACAAGCAGAGAAGAAATGGAGAAGAACGCCAACTCCAGAACTAAAAGACAATTACAGAACAATGCTCCACAGATACGCAACTGACCTTGACAAAGCGAAGCGAGATTTCCACACAAAACAAAATCCACGACTATTAATTCAACCCCAGGACCCTTTTCTCATACGTCACAGAACTGACTAACCCAAATCAGAATGCAACATCTTATGATACCTCCACCATCAACTGTGAAAACCTAGTGCACTTCTTCAAGGACAAAGTCTCCAACATCATTGCCAAGATCCTCCCAACCAACATGGAGCTACCAAACTCACCCTCATCACACAACATTAAATGGATACATTTTGAACCCGTCGCATCCACCGAAATTGAAACCATCATTCAAAAGATGAACCCTGCCACCCACCCTTTGGACCCCATCCCCATCAAACTCCTAAAACTCATTCCCAATCTCATCACCAGATCCATAGCTGATATAATCAACCTATCCCTTGACCAAGGCATATTCCGGAGCTGAGACAAGAACCATGCCTACCGACTTTTAGAAAAAGGCTTAAGACTTGGCTATTTAAACAAGCCTTCCCAGACCCGATCTAAATGATAGTAATTTTACAAGAGACAGCAAACTATACAATAGATTTCATATCATAATGTAAATAATGTAAATATTTTAATCCCTACCGTTCGGCTCTCTTATTCTAATTTCTCTTCCCAGTTTTAAGACCCTGTTGTAATGTAACTTTTGTTCTCCTTGCACTTGTTTTTCGTTTCTTGTTCTCACCCCTTGTTTTATGTAAACCGGCATGATGTGGTTTCTAATCATGAATGCCGGTATAGAAAAACGCTAAATAAATAAATAAATAAATTCCCCAACAAACATAGTCAAACCCATCCTTAAAAAAACCCACCTCGACAAATCTGACCCAGCTAAATACAGACCCATCTCCAACCTCCCCTTCATAGCGAAGATCCTTGAAAAAACAGTCAACAACCAACTCTCAGACTATCTAGAAGATCATAACATCCTACTACCAGCACTACATGGCTTCAGGAAACTATTCAGCACAGAAAAACTTCTTCTCACCCTCACCGATACAATCCTTCGAGGACTCGACTATGGCCAATCCTACCTCTTGATACTCCTTGATATCTCCTCCACTTTCGACACCATCAACCACAAAACACTACTAAACAGACTCAAAGAAATTGGACTATGTGACACCACCATCAAATGATTCAAATCATACCTCACAGACAGAACTTTTAAAATAAAAATAAACACAACAGAATCCTCCCAGATACCAGTACCTCACGGCATCCCGCAAGGCTCATCCCTCTCATCCACCCTATTCAACCTATACCTCCTCCCCCTCTGCAAGTTCCTCTCCGAATCAGACCTCGCACGCATACTATGTGTCTACACAGATGACCTACAAATCTTACTCCCCTTAAACAAAACTATTGAAAACACACTAAAAACCTGGAAGCACTTTTGATCCATAGACTTTAGAGTCTATTTGCTAAAATAGGAACAAAATGAATTGCCTTTCCTTTAGCAAATGAAGAATTCTACCACTTGTGGAAAATATTGTGATTAGGCCAAAAACCCAGAGGCTTAATGCATGTTACACCTATGAATTAACAAGAACACAGTTAAAATGACATCAAATATTTAGCCACTATTTACTGCTATTGGCCAACCCAAACACAGGAAAAAGTCAAACAAAAAATGCAATAAGCTCTTTCCCTGCCTTGGAAGAATCTGTATGTGTATTGCTCAGTAAGGCAAACATAGTGTTTTCTTGCTGCTCCTCAGTTTTCAGCTGCATTAACATATGAAGCAATCTGTAGCCGACCCTTTTCGACAAAATTGAGATGTTAAGCAAACATAGTACCACTGTTTCAGCCACTTGCCTCAGTAGCTGAAAGTTGATGTTATCTGTACTGCTAATTTACTGGCTTTCATATTGGTAATCATATTTTCTACTTTGTCCATTTAGCCTGCTTTCTCTTTGTTTTCCCTCATTCAGTACCTTCCTCCATGATGGCAGGCCCATCAGCAGAGAAGGAGCAGGAGTCCACAGAGGAGCAGAAGGAAGTGCAGGAGGAGGACGAGAAGCCCTGGTCCGAAGAGGAGGAAGAGCAGGAGAAGAGAACTAAAGAGATGCCACTGTTGCAGACACTCCTCTGCCCCCCCTCCTCCCACCGATGTACAGGCTACCCTTGTTGTGCAGGCTCTCCCTCCAGCACACGCTGACCCTGCCTCACCAAGCCACATCAGCATCCTTGTTCATAGTTTCTAGGAGCTCCAGGTCTGTCAGATATCCAATACCATGATCCATCCTGGTGAGAGAAGTGCAGGCCATTAAATCTTCAACCACTTCTTTCAACAGGGAAGTACAAGGCATGACTGAGGCAATCACAGCCATCACTAGGGAGATATAGTACCTGGGCATCCAGCTGCGAGACCTCAGAAGTGTTTTAGTTCACCATCTCAGACATAGTTTTATTGTAGCATGAGGATGGGGGTGGACTTGGGGGTGTTGCTATTTTGTGGGTTAATCTGTTATTGCCACATGAAAATAGCTTACAGTGGTTTTCCCTCTGGGTTTTTTATATGTGATATATTAAAGTTTTATAAGCAATGCTATTGTATGTTTCTTTAATGGCCAGACTCAACATAATCATACATATTTTCACTTTCTCTGTAGAGTATTCATTATTGCTAATGGGGCTGTTGGAGATTTTTTGGACTGCTGCGGGCTTTACAGTTGAGCCCAAGAAAGTGCCCAAAGCTAACTAGACAAATTAGTCCCTCCCGTTGCTGTTACATTAGAGACCCTGTACCTCCTTGCTAATGGGGAGGACCTATTTTAGTTACTGCACTTTCTTCCAGAGTGTGTGTGTTTTTACTATCTGCGGTGTGTGAGGAGAAATGGAGGGACTGTTGGAAAATGTTTGAACTGCTGCGAGCTTTACAATTGAGCTCTGGAAGTGCCCAAAACCAACTGGACCAAGTAGCTACTCCCACTGCCTTGACGTCAGAAAGCCTGCCCGCCCCCCCTAGCTAGTTGGGAGGGCCTATTTTAGATGCTGCACTGTCATGTCATGTCATGTCATGGTGCACTGCTGAGGCACACCAAAGGAATATGCCCCGTAGTGAGTTTTTGAGGTCTTATATCAGGTTTAGAATTTGTATTGTAGTGTAGTAAGCTACTATAAACCAGATTCCTGCCCTATGAGCTCATCATGAGTTGGAGCCTTACAATGTGGACCAAGCTGCTTCTGGTTCTGAGTGATGTATTTTGGACCTGCTAAAAAAGGTTTTCCAACCCTGCAGAGACTGCAAGCCACCACGGCCAAGGTGAAGGAATATGCCAAAACCCCTGTTTGCTCTCCTGTGAATTACAAATGTTCTACAAGAACCAGTATCAGCACTCACAGTGTTAACAAGTTGGAAAAAGGGCTGAACTGTTTAGCCTGCCCAGAGAACTATATAGCACTATATAGCTATCAGAAGAGAAGCCAAAGGAATGCTGGGAGACCATTTAAAGAAAAAAAAGGTGCAATTTGGTTGACTCTGTGTATGAGGGGCAGTTAGAGCCAGAAGCCAGGAGGAGAGGAGTGTATCTGGCAGGTCTACAATCAGTTCTTCACCTGAAGAACTAATTATCAAGAGGGAGAGACAGAAGTCTGTGCTCTGATGAAATAGAAATATAGACAGCTGTTTTTGCTTCATAGCCAGAATTTTGAAGCAGCACAAAGTGCCCCCTTCAGAATTCTGCCCAGCCCCCACCTCACCCTGCCTTCCCCCCCATCATGCCACCCTCCCGAACCCCCCAAGACTCATAAAAACCCCTGGTGGTCCAGCAGGGGGCCTGGGAGCGATCTGCTGCTCCCAGGCTGTTGGCTGCCACTAACCAAAATGGCGCCATTCATACGTTGCCCCTACCATGTGACAGGAACCGGCCAATGGCACCGGTAGCCCCTATCACATGGTAGGGGCTAAGGGCCATTGGTGGCATTTTGGTTAGTCACAGCCGAAAGCCTGGGAGCAGCAGATCACTCCTGGACCCCCACTGGACCACCAGGGGTTTTCGTGAGCCTTGCCACATCTAGGGCATGCTTAAGGATGGCATTAAATTGATATTTGCTCAGAAGGAGTGAGTTGGCATGTAATAGAAACCATATCCCCCTGATGGGCCTGAGTGCCCTGTATCAAGCCCCATTGGCAATGGGGCATATAGCCAGACCCGGTACTTCTGCGAACATGACCAATGCCCCCCAGTTGAGCTGGTCAGTCTTTGATCTCTGTATCCAGAGTCCGCTTTCTATCAGCGATGGAGACATTGAAAGCTCGGAAGCCGGAGTAGTCATGTCTGCAATTGACCGCAGCCACTAATTCACTCACACGACACATGACAAAGAATGCAATGCAAACGGCAGCACGAAACAGGACAAGCTCGAAATGCTCCAGTACCACTGAGGGCAACAGCACTAAAGGGCTAGCAAGTGATTGTGCAAGATAGGATGGCATACATCAGGACGTGCGGATTGTATTTGGCCCATCCTGCAAGGACATGCTTAACAGTGAAGTCCCTAATTGGGTTGGATAAACTCTGTGCCTTAGCAAAAAAAATGTAACCTGCCAGATTAGTTTGTACTGTGCCTTGAGACGTGCCGTGCTGCTTAGCCTGCACAATATATTACACCATTCTGTGTGAAATACTCAAGTCCTCTATCTGGTCAGAGGCTTCTAGGAAATCCAAGATTTCATTATATCCCCTCAGGTATGCTCGCCAAGTAGATGGTGCGATCGACTGGCACAGCAAGTTGAATGTATCCTGGCTCCAATGCTCCAAAAGTGTACAGAAACCCGCGTCCCCTTCTCTTCGGCATCTGGAGTGAGTCTCCAGGAGTCTTCCTACTTAAAACAAGAAAGACAATCAGCAATCTTGTTGCAAAGACCTGGGATGTGCCTCGCCTCCACCATCATGTTTATTTGCAAAAACGTCAAGGCCTTTAGCCTCAGGAGTTCTGAAACTGGAACACGTCATGCAGACTGCTGATTGTTTTTATGAGGATGACCGCTAGGTTGTCACACAAAAATATCACCTGTCTGTTTGCCAGTCACTCATTCCAAATATGGAGTGCAACTACTATTTGGAAGAGCTCCAGAAAGGTGATGTTCGACGAGATCCCTGATGTCACCCAACTCTATGGCCATGTCTCTGCGTGCAAGCTGCCCTGATAGTAAAAGTCAAAACCAATGTCCCCCGAGGTGTCATGGAACAGCTCCAGGTCAAAGCTGGATATACTGGTGGGGGTTATCCATACTACTGAGCCATTGAAATCAGCCAATAATCTCTCCCACACCCTGAGATCCTCACGCGTAGCATGGTTAACTCTCAAGCGGTGGTACTTCCTCTTGACAGGCACAATAATCAATCGGCATAGAAATGCCTGCCCCATTGGGATTTCCCGACAAGCAAAAGTCAGACTCCCAATTAGGGATTGCATGACGGCTAGGGTTACTTTGCAAGCCAGGCGTGCATCATGGTTCAGTTCCACCAACCCTAGTCCAACTCATCCCTGAGGTTCCTTGCAGCCTCTAGGCCCTGTCTGCACCCCCCCCCCCCCCGGGGGGGTTTGGATATTATTAGCTGGGAGTCTGGACAACATTTGAATGGTATCAAACTCGATGCCAAGAAAAGTAAGCACCTCAGTTGGCAGTTCCAACTTGCCCACTGCCAGAGGAATGCCAAAATCTCTGGCCATGATTTGAAAGCTGTCAAAGAGATCACAGCACATGCCTGAGTTTCAAGGGCCAACCAAAAGGAAATCGTCCAAGTAGTGTACGATGCTTGTCAAATCCATGCACCAGGACAACTTCCAATACAGGAAGGTGCTGAAAGTCTCAAAGTGAGTGCACGAAACTGAGCACCCCATGGGCTTGTATCTATCAAATTAATAAGCACCCTCAAAAGAAGAACACCAGCAGAGGGAAGTCATCCAGATGCACAGGTAAGAGCCGAAAAAACAGACTCTATGTCCATCTTAGACATGACAGCCCCCTCTCCACAATCCCTGATGAGGTCGAGCACACTGTCGAAGGAGGCATATTGGATGGTGCAGGCCTCTTGAGGGATGAAATCATTCACCGCCCGACCAGCTGGGTAAGAAAGGTTATGTATAAGCCTAAACTTCCACGAATCTTTCTTGCGCACCACTGCCAGTTGTTATGACCCGCTGCCCACGGGCCCCCCGCGAGCAGAACTACTCACCCAGGCTGCTCTTCTTCACCCGACGCGGCATGGACACCGACATTGGGCCTGCCTGCGCGGCCGGAGCTGCGGTCTAGCCTTGCCCATGCGGCCCGGAGGCTGCCCTGGATCTCCTCCTTTGCCGCGGTTGGAATCGCGACCTTCCTGCTCCTCCCTGTGGGCCAAGTCTGCCCCCGACGTCACCAGCATCTTTGCGGCGTTAAGACCCCATCCCCAGGCTAAGTCTTCCTGCTTCAGTGTCTGACGTCAGTGCAGGCCGCTGTCTGCGGTCCTGCACTGTTCTACTGCTGCTCCTTAGGCACCAGCCCGCGCCTCTCTGCTGGATTTAAAGGGCCAGCCACAGGAAGCGTGGCTGACCCCACCTCTAAGTGGACTTCCTGCTTCTGCCCTATATAGGGCAGTTCCATCAGTCTGTGCCTTGCCTTGCATTGGAGTGTCATCCTTCTGGAGGCTCCTGCCTGCCAGAGCTCCATCAGGCCTTCCTGTCTTCTCCATGGAGTTCCGGTTCAGTTCCTGTTCAGTTCCTGTTCTTTCGTCTTGTCTTCATGCCTGAGGTCCTGTCCAGATGTCCCGTTCAGATGTCCCATCCAGGTATCCTGTTGTTCCTGTCCTGATCTTCGTCCAGATGTTCCTGCCTTCTAGTATGTTCTTCCCTGCCTCTTCGTATGTCCTCCTGGCCTTCTGACCTGTTGGGCCTAGGAGTGGCCAACAGGTGGGATCTGTCCCTGCGCCTTGGAGCTTCCGTTCCCGCCAGCCGTCGGAGCTTCAGATGCCATTGGCCCCGACATCGGAGTTCCTCCTCGCCTGGATCTTCCCTGCGCATGTCCTGCTCTCCTCGTGGTCCATGACCAGACTTCAGGCTGTGTAGGGCGCGCAATGGGACAGGTTGGTCCGCGACTCAGTCCCGCGGGTGGGCTGAGTAGTATGCCCTGAGAGACTGTGCAACTGTGCTTCTGCCCAAGTGTCTTCTGTGATGTCTTCGTATCCCGAGTCTTGCTACAGTTCCTGCCTGGTTCCAGAACCTGTACCCTGTTACAGCACTGATCTATCATTGTCCTGTCTTCGTGTCAAGGTCCTCGACTGCCCTCTACCTCAGGCCAGGCCTGCTGCTCCATGCTGTTTGCAGCAGGTCCGAAAGGGCTCAGAATGGTCGGAGGACCATTCAACTTCCAACATCCTCGGATGTTGGCCTTGGGAGCTTGCAGGCCTGGCAGAGGGTCAGCCGCAGGAATATGCCATCAACCCTCGGGTCGGTCCTGGGTTCGCCTGGGGTTGGGCTGAGGCCCAAGGGCACACTAAACAACACAAGGCCTCGAGGCCGACCATGACAGTACGCAAGGCCTTTGAGGCTGACCGTGACGCCAGTGGCGATAAAATCATTCTACTGAAAGGAGGTATGGGGTAGGGGCCCGCCACACTATCAAGACTAATCTCCACTGTCAGCTTTTCCCTCACCAATTCGGCAAACCTGGTTACAGAAGGCACGGTTGTGTAGCTAGCCGGGTTCAAAGGACCCTCGTAAGGGATTCTGAAGCCATCCTTAAAATCCTTGCACAGAGTAACCGCAGCACACCTGTTGGAGTAAAGGCTGAGACCTATCTCCAATGGCTCCCACTTGACTGGAGTCAGGGCTTTTATATAAGGACTACTTGTCTCTACCTCCGAGAGATTTCTTTATGCATTTGATGGAGGTGTGGCTCGCAGTATAGGAGTTGCAATCCTGCGCTGTACATCTTCCTTTATTAAATCACCAAAAGGCTTCAATGGTGGGTAGATGCCCATCCTTGACCTTGGGAGCCCCTTGGGGCCAAAAGGAGTGATTGGTAGCTTTGGCATCCGAGCTCTACGCTGTCATGAGGGTCAGCCACAACTCAATGTCATGAGTGCCCCAGGACATGCTTGGGGTGTCCACCATCCTCTCCCTGAACTGCTCGTCATAGTTAATGAAGCAAATCCCTCATATGTAGAATAAGCACTAACAATGGTGTCCAGGTAAGACCACATTGCCAAGTGCTGTGAGGGGTCAGCTTGGCCAACTATCGATGCCATCTGTGCAAAGGACTGCACCTAGTTATTAACAGTCCTTTGGACCCACTTGAGACCTGTGGGAGCTTCCTGACTGACCCTTCCTCATGTCTGTGTCCTTCCATCAGACTAAATATATCAATGTACTGAAGTCGGTGAATGCGGCACCGGAGCAAAAGCAGGACAACCTGCCAAAGCTGCTTCGTAGTGTTAAGGACAGGAACTCCTACTGCCCGCGGATTCGGAGTGATGGGAGTGCCTCCTGCTTTTCTTTTTGTGCTTCCACCCTGGAGCTTTGCTGCTCTCTGCAGGAGTCTTTTGATAGCTACCCCATCAACCCCCAGTGATTGGGTGAAAGTCTCCCTAACTCCAACCAAAGGAATAGCAAGGTCAGACTCACCTTCTACGGTTAAGAAGTCTGCTGACTGTACTGCAGGGTCTGGAACAGGATCTGCAGTGATGATGGTATTCCAGAGATCCAGTGAGTCCAAAGGACCAGCACTCTCGCTAGGAGCTGAGGAGCAAACTGAAACCGGGGCCAAGCATCTCTCAGGGCATGAGGAAACTGACACCGCAGGCTCCTGCTGTGCGAGTATGCTGCTGGGCTGGGCTTGTGGGAACATTGCATACCCGGAAGCCCATTGCCCTGTACCAAGGGGCACCTCAGGTTGCCACTGCGATTGGGCCTCATGATAAAAACTAGGAGGACCCTAATATGGCCATATAGGCCAGGGAGGAGGTACAGCCTCTGTAGCCCTCCGGTATCTGAACCAGTGGTGCGATGTAGGGAAAAACAGGGTAATTGTACGGCTGAGCTCCCCCATCTGAATCCCACCCTGTTCCTGTGGGGGTTAAACCGCCTGGCTGGCTGTATTACCCCATGAGGTCCCCACTCCACTGGTTGGAGGGCTGGTGGGGAGGACTGGGGATGCAAACCCCTCCAGCAGGGTACTATCCCCTGGAAGCCCCGATCCTGTCCCCCTCGCTGTGCTGCCAGTCGTTGGAATCTTCAAATCGGCTTGCAAGTCCCTAGGAGGGGACTGGGACCCTTGTCCAACTCATCCCTGAGGTTCCTTGCAGCCTCTAGGCCCTATCTACCCTCCCCCCTCTGGGGGGTTTTGGGAGGCAGTACGCCCAGGGGTTCCTCCTTGGGTGGAGCTGTGCTGTCTGGATCCCCCTGTGGGGCTGGGCGATGAGCTGGGGCTCTCTGTGACCACGTGGCATGGCTGCAAGATAAAAGAGACTTAAAATGCACCCTCTCTTTCCCCCTTTATTTATTTTTTTTTGTTTCTTTTTTTTAGCTATGATTAGCCAAATAAATGGGTCAAATCTGGATCAAAAAGCAGCCGGGAAGGATAAGGACCTACCAGCACTCACAGCAAAGATAGCAGCGAGGAGAGCAGGAGCCGAAAGTGTTGGGGCCAGGGCATGCTGCCCAGATATCTCTCCCACGCTGCTGCCCCCACCCCCCGGACCGGCCCCCGGGTTTCAAATGGCCCAATGGGCCATCCCAAGATGACCTGGCTCATCCCTCGGGCCCTTGACATTATCGGGGCCCTCCCATCATTCCAGCCCTTTGACCTCGTCCCATAGCAAGCCTTGCAGCGCTCTGCCAAGCATGCCCACACCAATGAGGTGATGTCAGAGCACCGGTGACATCATCAGGTGGCGCTGGTGCTGCTCCTGCCTGTGATGATGCCCCCCCTGCTGGCACACGACTGGTGAGTACAATGGTCCCCTCCCCCTCCTGCTTCAGGTATGGCCCTGGGTTACTGGTGGCATCCGGGCACTAGCCCGGCACCAAGTCTTTTTGCCAACATACTGCAAGTGTCTTTCTCAGAGGAACTGAGGCTTTCATATCTATCTTAGACATCCCTGACTTCTTTCTGTGGGAAGAAAGGGTGGACAAAACTTGTCTTCAAAACAAAATACAGAAAAGAGAAGAGCCCACCAGCCACTGGCTGTGAACTAGCAGCTAAGCTCTCACCCAACACTTAGGTTCCTCTCCAAGGCTTTGTACTTGCAGCTCAAAGTAGAGGAGCAGGAGGTAAAAGCCTCCTGCTCTCTCAAAATCCATTTCAAAACTCCATAAAGACACTAGGGGTCACTCTATGATTTGAAAGCAGGAATAAGCCATTACAGCAACCTCCCATGAGGGTCCTATGGCAAAGATGGTACATGGCTGTAATCTACACTGCACAGCATGACATCGCGTCTGCCGCTAGGCCACATTCCTTAATAAGGATCCCAGTGGGGGCCTTGCATATACAGAAAGTAAAAACATAGCAGGCAGATCAATTAAATCATAAACTCAGAAGGAGATTAAAAAAAAACAAAACAAAAAAACAAACCAGCTGATTTCCACCAATAAAGAAGATAGAACTCAAGGAACCTCTGATCTTTATTTAAACTAAACAAATAGGTAACTATGTGACATTTTATGCCAAATAAATATAAAAAAAAATATAAGAAGAAAATAATATTAGGACAAAAAGGATGCCAAGAAATAAAACAAAACCCAGATGGAATAAAAGCAAGCAACAGACAAGTTGATAATCTGAACAATCTTCAGTAGCCCGTAAAGCCGCTTTAATAGTCATTGGTTACCATTTTTGAAAGCCCTCTTTGTTTTTTGTTTTTCTGTGACTGATGTCAGCATTACAAGCAAGGAAGGAAGACCAAGCTCACAAAATGCACAGCTGACACAGTCAAAGCAACCAACTGCTTGTTGCTGAGTTATGTGCTGACCTCTGGCCCCATTCCCTCGCCTTCAGCCCTGAAAATCTTTAAAGGGCTGTTCTGTCTTTCATTAGATACCTAAGGAATCAAGAGCTATTTGTTTTCATAACTTAAAGTCTCTGTCTACCCTGTCATACTATTTTTGCTTTTCTGACACTGCAAGACTCGCATATTCTGAAATAAAAACTGCATCTTGATTTAATATAATGTTATTGATTTGTTTTTCTGCCATGGCTTTTGAGTCATTTCTTTGTCCCTCTGATCTTCAGCAAAAAGAGGGTGCCACAGATCTCACCTCTAGCTTATTTAAAAATGTGGATTATTTTAATTACTTAACAACATTCACTTATCAACACAATTTATAACGTTGGGTCAATCAAATGAGGTAGACTGTTGGTGCTTTCACTCCTTTGAAAATTATCCCACAAAAAGAACCCATATACATTATCCAGAGCACGTAAATTTCTCTGGTGAATGATCGCACACCCCTTTTAAAATTGAAAAGTTGGTGCCTAAATGAAAGCTATATCTTCCACCCCACCCCCCAGGAATGCTTCCATTCAAACAGGCCGATTCAGTAAAGTTCGCGGGAAAACGAGCTTTCTAACGTGCACCCAGCTACCTTTCCTGGGCGAGCGATCCTGTATTTAAATGAGGGGTCATGCTAAAAGGAGGCGCTAGGGACAATAGCACATCCCTAGTGCCTCCTTGGCAGCTGAAACCCAGGAGAGGTGGCGGTCAGCGGGTTAGGAAAATGGATGCCGGTAAAATTGAGCATCCATTTTCCTAACCTGACTGGCCGGCACATTTTTTTTTTAACTTTTTTTTTCAACATTTTTGGTTACTGTGACTTAGTATTGCTATCTACTTTTCTGTACACTTTTTCGGGCCACACATTTTTTTTCAGTATCCAAGGTACATAACTAATAGCCTTATCAACATGCATTTGATTGTGATAAGCGTTATTAGTTTTGGAGGGGGGGGGAGGGGTTGGACGCGCGTTTTCAACGCACTAAACCCCTTACTGTACAAGGGGTTGTGGACGCATGTTGAAAACCCGTGTCCAACCGTGGGTAAAACAGTGCGCTCGACTGAGCGCACTTTACTGTATCTGCCTGAATCTGAATAAACTACATGGGGATATGATATACCTGTCTTGGCTTATCCACACACTAGGAAGGCAATTTTATAAACTCCCATTGCTGCGCATAAAACAGGGTTTTACATGCGGTCATGCAATTGAAGATTACCCTCCTTTTTCTCAGTCTTCAGCACCAAGCAATCTCTCCTAGTCACCCAGCATCCTGTATTTTAATGTTTTCAGTATGTCTGTTAAAGTGACTGAATGACTCAGTGAACTGGGACTGGGGAAATATGCAAACACATTTTTTTCACTTGTTGATCTCCAGTTTTGGTTCAGCCAAGGTCAATAGTAAAGAAACAGATGTTTTCTTTTTCAAAATATCGGCAAAACCCCAGAAACCAATACAATATCATAGTAAGAACAAGCTACTGTTCCATCTATCCTTATAATTAGATCCACAGAAGAGAAATTACATATTCTAATGACCTGAAAGAGCGTTCATATCTACCATCTCTGGGCATAGTCACTAAAGGTTTTCTCCCATTCTGTGTCTATGGGAAAATTGTTTAGTAAATGAGGCCCTCTGTTTTTTATTATGATTTTTATTCATGGAGACTTGTTTTTCCCAAAGCAGAGCACATAACAAGCCTTAATACAATATTAAATAATGAAATTTCAATGTACTGAGTTAATCATTAGAAAAGAGCTTCTTCTGAAAACTCTGCTGGGGATCATGTTTCCAAATGCAACTTTCTTGTCCTATCTGCATTTCCTGTTTGTGTTTGGTTTCATGTGTTTGTTCATGCAATTGAGGTGGTATGAAGTTACCACCTGAAGCCATGCTTGATTACCTATCTTAATAATATTCTACCATGTATAGATCCCTGCTCTAGCAACTACGGTTATGGTCTGCTGAAATACATTTTTGCAAGTTTTTCAGGATCTGAAAAAAAATGCTATATTTCTTGCTTCAAGAGGATCTATGCATTCATCACTATTCTAATCTATAGCTTCAGTGATTATGATTAAGGACATGTAGAAAATATGAGGCTGAGCCTGAGCTTGAACCTGCACAATTTGGGCCTGATTCAAAATTTGATAGAGTTTTCAAAATTTCCCTAGTTCTGGCAGATAAATCCATCAAAATTTGACCAAAATGTGAGGAGAATTAAATCAAATTAGGATGCAAATTTTGCAATTATAATAAACTTTCACAAGTTATTTCCCCACACAAAAATCCGGCACAACGTGGGGGCGGTAAACAGCTGCAAATGCATGTAAAGCAGCTTATTGCCATGCCGATGAGTAGCACAGCCTGTGATAAAACTTTGCATGTTGCACTTCTCTGGGAACTTTAATTAGCTGAATGCTGGTATTATTGCCGGAATACGCTGTCCAGTGATGATTCCAGCCTCCATGTTAAAAGGGCTTCAAGGCTCTTTAGCATTCTCCACCCCAACACACACACTCGTGCCAAAAATCCTTTGGTATTCCATAAGGAGCGAGGTAAAGCCCCCTGTCCTCCCTCCCCTTACCTTATATATTCAAAATCTTTCCTCACAATTAAGCCCCACCCCTCAACAACTACCCTCACCCCCCCCCCCCCCAGCCTCCGTATCCCACCCCCCAATCAAAATAGTTCAAATGCTACCAGGGTTGTCCCCCACTCCCCCCTAAACCCCCCCCCCAGCTTACCCTATAAATCTGGAAGTAGGAGCAATCCCCACTCACTACTGCCTCACCGGCACCTTCTTTCAAGATTTCAGAAGGGTTTGAAATATTTGGAATGAGATGGAGCGGCCCCGACAGGGTTCGTGCATTATTTTATTTTTGTACTTTGGGTTCTATTTAACTGTAAATGTTTGTTTTATATTTGACTAGGAATATTTTTTTGTAGATTGCCTTGAAATGGCTCCACTGAAAGTGCAACTCAAAGTTGTTAATAAGCTTGAAACTGGTCAGCAGCTGTGGGACTTCATTACAGGGAAGTATGTTGAATATATCTGTGCTGGGTGAGAAAGGAGAGGACCGAGGAACTTTATCTTGTCCCATAGGCAGCCAGGGATTTTTGGCAAGGGGGTGGGGGTAACATGCCTCATTGCCTTGTGGCCCCTTTAAGGAGGAGGAGGCACAATTGAACCTTACATGCATATGGACAATTTTTAAAAAGCCGTTTTATCCATGGAAATGGCACTTAAAAATTCCCTCCCATGTGAATTTACCACAGATTTGCTAATTTATTGGCATCCACGTCAAATTTGCCTTCTGTAGACCCAGTGAATAGGCCGCATCTGGTCAAATTTTCCCATGTTTGTTTTGTAAATAGTTTATTACATATTTAGAAAATATTTTGTGTACATTCCTAACCAGGATAGCTTGTGAAGATAATAATGGACCAGAGAATAATGCGACAGGACAACATATTTGGCCCATTTTGTATCAACATGAAAGATGATTACAATTTTTGGTTTATGGTTTGCTTTTGCCAGGAATGAATAATAATAATAATTTATAAATAGGATCCCAATGTGATTTTCAAGTAGTGCGTAGCAATATTTTAAATAATCACCTCTGAGTTGTAAAGTTTCTCTTTGGAAATGGGCTTTTTTAAAATGGCCCCTATATGCAGGGCCTGTATGAATGAAAGTTTACCCAGAGTGAGCAGAGGGGTTCCCAGTAGCAAGATTGTAGAGCGGAGGCATTTATGCACATATTTTCAATTTTCAAAAGTACATACATATTTTTCCAGAAAAAACTACACGCACACATTGGCAAGTGTAAGTATGTGTGGGCATATTTGTGTAAAGTACCTAACAACTTTGAACCTCTGCAAACAATTTTAAAATTACCCGCTGTATGAAAACATTGATGGAAATGTTAAAAGTAATTTCCAGAGGTAAAATTGTGCTTTACATATGGAAATTTTTTTTTATTTTAATTGCACACCCTTTATACAGGTAAAAGAACAAAAATAGAGAAATGTGACAGCATAGAAAGACCATACGGCCTATCTCAGGGGTGGCGGACTCCAGTCCTTGAGAGCCACAAACAGGCCAGGTTTTCAGGAAATTCATAATGAATATGCATGAGATAGATCTGCATGCACTGCCTCCATTGTATATAAATTTATCTCATGCATATTCATTGTGGCTAGCCTGAAAAACAGACCTGCTTATGGCTCTCAAGCACCGCAGTTTGCCATGTTTGGCCTATTTATTCTGTCCATCCATGCACCTGTTCAGTTCTACAATCTCTACCACTCCCTCAGAGATCCTTTGTACTTGTTCCAGGCTTTCTTGAGTTTAGATACTTGCCTTGCCTCCACACCACCTTCACTGGGAGGCCGTTCCATAGATCCACTGTCCTTTCTGTAAAGAAATATTTACCTTGAATCTACCCCCCTTTCACCCTCATCTCATAACCTCTCATTCCAGAGCATCATTTCCATTGAAAGAGGCCTGCTTTCTGTGCATTGTTACCTGGGAGGTGTTTAAATGTCTCTGGCATATCTTCCCTTTCCCAACTTTTCTCTAGGTAATACAAGTTTAGATCTTTAAGTCTCTACCCATATGCATTACATTAAAGCCACTGACCACTCAGTAGCCAACCTCTGGCCAACTCCATCTGATTTATATTCTTTTGAAGGTGTAGGAGGCAGCAAACACTGCACGGAGCGGCAGTAGCCACTGAGGCATTCACGGAGCGGGATGCCAGTGGCCAGTAGTTGTGTTCCACCTTCAGGCAGCAAAACACTGCACGGAGCGGCAGTAGCCACAGAGGCATTCACGGAGCGGGATGCCGGTGGCCAGTGGTTGGTGTTCCACCTTCACGGAGCGGAAGGATGGAGGGCTGCCATCTCAAAAAATAAAAAAAAACCAAACAAGCAAACAAAACAGGGGTGGGTAAGGGGCAGGGGTGTGGCCTGCTGGTTGTGGCGGTTGCTACCCCTGATTGAGCTGGATGTTCACTAGGATGGCGCTGCTCTCTGCATTGGTGGAGGGGTGGAAGGGAATTGGGGCCGGAGGGTGCTGGAAGCCAATAGAGACGGGTGGGAGGGAGAAAAAAGGGGGAAAAAAATGGATAAACTGCGTAGCTTGCTGGGCAGACTGGATGGGCCGTTGGTCTTCTTCTGCCGTCACTTCTATGTTTCTATGTTTCTATGAATTGTATACAATATTCCAAATGAGGTCTTACCAGGGAGGCAATATCACTTCCTTTTTTTTTTTTGCTAATCATTCCTCTCTCTATGTGCCATTACTTTATCCATCTGTTTTGCCACTTTGAGATCATCAGATATAATTACTCCCAGATCAAACTCTTGTTTCGCCAACTGAAGAATTTTGCCCTGTATTGTACACCTTTCCCTGATCAAAGAAATTGATTAGATTTGTCCAACGAGACCTATCTCGGATAAAAACCATGGTGTCTTGGCACTGGATTCCAGAAACTACATTATCCTTTGTTTTAGCAGTGATTCCATGAATTTACTCACCACAGAGGTCAGATTAACCAGTCTGTAATTTCCAGCATCCCCCTCACTTCCTCTTTTCTGAAGAGGAACCATATCTGCAAGTCTTCAGTCTTGTGGAACTATTCCTGACTCTATAAAGGATTGGACAGGTCAGCCAGCAGAGCTGCCAGATGTTCTCTAAGCTCCCTTTAAAACCTTGAATGTATCCCATCCGTCCCTAGTCAAGCTTGCTCCTCACAAACACAGTCTTCTGAAAATTGTTTGAGGTTTACCTCACTTCCAATCCTATTTGTGTCAGTTTTCTGTGGTTGTATTCCTGGCTCTTCCTTAGTGAACACCAAACAGAAACATTTGTTAAGCAATTTCTCTTTTTCCTTGTCAGCTTCTATATTTCTCCTCTTCACCTCTTCATCTTCCCATTTATTCCCCTGAATGTTACTTTGAAGAGGATATGGAAGCAATTTCTGTTACAGCATATTTAAGTATGGGAAAGTATGATAAGGTTTTAAAATATAATTAATTATGAACATATCCTAAGGTGCCATGGGTACCTGGAAGTTGTTTGGTATGTTCATAAACGAATTGAGGAAAACAGACCAAAGAAATACTAAAGGTTTCATTTGGTAATTTTTTTTGTTTAATCTTCCTTTTCCTAATGAAATTGGATCAAACCTGGGTTTTTAGATTTCACAACGCTGACCACCTCACTGCCAAGTAATGGTATAATAACAATTGTAGAGCTCTGCAATTCAATTTTCTATTAGTATTCTTAGTTAGAAAGTTTTTAATATCTAGTTTAAAAAAAAACTTTAACAATTCAGTCAAATTGTTTAAATTCTAATCTTCAATCTCTTTCTTAATGTTTCTATGACCAAGAAACTCTAGAAGACACAAAAGCACCAGCAAGTGAAATATGAATAAAACAAATAAAATAAATAAGCAAGCAAACATAAAATCCACTTCCAGTACAATCAAGTACCAGACACCAGAACTCTTTACACATCTGGAAATTCAAATCAGGTGAAGATCTGGAAAATGATCAGCATAATGCCCATCTACCATCTTTCTCACGGTTACTTCCATCTATAATTGGAGCAAAAATGAAATGAGCAGTGTTGATTAAGTAATTGAACTTCAGCCTGTACCATGAAACCACAGTGTAGCCAGCAGACCGTTAGTGTTTCCACAGTTCCATTTTGCTTGTTTTTATAGCTGTTTCAAGGCTGAACACAGCAATGTCAAATGATGCCATGAGTAATGCATGATTTGGCAGAATTCTACCAAGGGAGATATAGATTGGCACTATAAAAGGGATTGAAAAGTCATGTGTGGCTTTAGATTGTTTTCTTTTGGCACTGAATAGGAACTTCCTGACTGAATGCAAACATCTGAGAACCATACCACTCAGCACTGGCATGGCTTTGAGATAATGAAATTATAATGCCTACAAAATATGTTTTTCTTTTCATATTAATGAAGCAGTGTAAATATGAGCATTTTATATTTGAGAGTACAGAAGGAAAGAATAAAAGCCATTTCCAGAAATAAAATGCTATTATTATACCTCTGGAAATCGGCTGTTTGATTATTTCCTCTCTCTACATAGATAAAAGTATGCATGTACCTCAACAGTGAGGGTACTTTAGTCCTGCATATCCTTGTAGGCATTCCCAGGATGGGGTTAGGGTGAAGGAGACAACTACACACATAGTTGTGGATATTCAAAACTACATGTGTGTTTGGCTTTAAAACACACACAGCACATAATAAAACAGACACAAACTTTTGCAGGAACTTTAGAGGTGGGATGGTGTAGTTTATGCTTTGATTATTTCGGTAAACCCCACAAGTAAAAACTGTCAAGAGGGTTTGTCACATGTAAAGATTTTCAAATCTTCATTATTTTGATGGACATTATTTTTCTCATACCTCTTGTGCTAAACTCTTTACCTCCTTTCTACCCATCAGTCTGATATGCCACATTTCTTAGTTTAAAAAACTAAACCTACAATAATTTATTAAAGACTGAGCCAATGGGAAACTTTACAATTGAGAGGACGACATGACTTGGCCTCATAAGAAAGAGGACAACTCCTGCATCTCCCCATTTCTATTTCTTGCCCAATCTACCCATAATAGTGATTTATGGCTCAACTCTCATTCCTCTGATACCCACGGTAGAGTTAAATCTTGGAGAGCTCATAGATCCCTGAGGAATTTAGGGCTAAAGAAAAGTCAGCTGTATTATCAGCTCATTCAGTGAGCACATAAGGTGAAAAACAGTGGCTGGCCAGAGCTCAGTACTGTGATATGAAGTCTGGATACGTTATCTGGTTTATTTCATTTTATGTTCTGTTTTTATTGCTGAACTCCTTCATACCGTGGTAGACGTCTTGCCAAGCTGATATCCCTGGAATTGTTGCACATACCCGTCATAATCAGATCTTCCAGCCATTTACACCAATGTACCAAAATGCAAAAAATTAATAATAATAATAATTCTACAAATTGGGCTGCCAAATTAACTTTATTGGTTTGCTTTGAGTGCTTTTTATTTTGATGGCACAACCCTCTGCTTTCTGCTTACTATGATTCTAACGCAACCTCTGGAGACATTATTTGGTGTACAAATCTTCAAGGGCCTTGTTTATGTTCTCCCTCATTACTAGTCTAAATCAAGTTGGAATTGTACTGTATACATACTTCAAATAATAAGTGCCAGTTTATCTTCATCCGCCCATTTGGGTGAAATTAGATTAAATGTTGTAATTAAAACAAGGCAATCTAATTAGGTAGTTTTATGGGATTGAGAAGCTATGCCCTTGTCAATATTAAAAGTAATTATGGTACTTTTTTTGCTAATGTTATTTGTTGCAGAAAAAGGCAACTTGAGATTGGGTGTTCCTGCCAAAAGCCCTTGGCATGCCCTACAGCACAGCACTTTGCATTCCTCTGCAAACAGCATTTGTCCAAAGCTAGGAAAGCAAAGAGAAAAACAAGATTCCTCACTTTTTTCCTCTAGCACTTCAAATGTAGATAATGCTCTTTTTTTTGCAGTTACAAAGACAATTTTTGATGCAAGTCATTTTAAACAATAAATGTCAGCCTAAACTGTTTTCCAGTTTCTAAATGTTTCTTTTTTCTAGTTGAAAAGGAAGATACTTTTTCCCCCTAAGAATATGAAACATTCCTTTGCCATCATTGCTGCCCTCTAAATTTATACCTATAGTACCTGAATGTAATCCACTTTGAAGGGCTTGGAAGATGGAATATAAATCAAATAAGTAATAATAATAAGCCTATAGTACTAAATATTTCAAGTGCTGCTGAATATCTACTGTGCCTCCTTAACAAATAATTGATACAGTCCCGCACAGGAGGCTTGTAAATAAAATGAGAAGCTTAGGAGTGAGTGCAGAGGTGGTGGCCTGGATTGCAAACTGGTTGACGGGCAGAAGACAATGTGAGATGGTAAATGGAACTTACTCGGAAGAGAGAGCAGTGTTAAGCGGAGTGCCGCAAGGATTGGTGTTGGGACCGGTCCTGTTCAATATCTTTGTGAGCAACATTGTGAACGGGATAGAAGGTAAGGATTGTCTTTTTGCGGATGACACTAAAATCTGCAATAGAGTAGACACGACAGAAGGAGTGGAGAGAATGAGACGGGATTTAAGGAAGCTGGAAGAGTGGTCGAAGATATGGCAGCTGAAATTCAATGCCAAGAAGTGCAGAGTCCTGCATATGGGGTGTGGAAATCTGAAAGAACTGTATTTGATGGGGGGTGAAGGGCTGATGTGCACGGAGCTGGAGAGAGTCCTTGGGTGACAGTGTCTAACGATCCGAAGTCGGCAAAACAATGTGGCAAGGCGCTAGCTAATAGAGATGTGAATCAGAACTGGAATCTGATTGGTTCCGGTTCCGATTCAAATCTTAAATTTTGTATCGTCTGGCCCGATTGGGTTTTTGTTTATCGGCTGCGCTCAATCCGATAAACAAAAACCCCACCCCGACCCTTAAAATCCGACCCCTTAGCTTCCCCCACCCTCCCGACACCCCAAAAAATGTTTTAAAATTACCTGGTGGTCCAGTGGGGTGCGGGGAGCGATCTCCCGCTCTCAGGCCATCGACTGCGCTAATAAAAATGGCGCCAATGGCCCTTTGCCCTTACCATGTGACAGGGTATCCGTGCCATTGGCTGGACCCTGTCACATGGTAGGAGCACTGGATGGCCGGCGCCATCTTGTGCTCCTACCATGTGACAGGGGCTGACCAATGGCACCAGTAGCCTCTGTGACATAGTAAGGGCAAAGGCTATCGATGCCATTTTGAATACAGGCAGCCGACGGTCCGAGTGCAGGAGGTCGCTCCCAGACCCCCGCTGGACTTTTGGCAAGTCTTGTGGGGGTCAGGAGGGTCCCCCAAGACTTGCCAAAAGCCCCTGGTGGTCCAGCGGGGGTCCGGGAGTGATCTCCTGCACTCGGGCCATCGGCTGCCAGTAATCAAAATGGCGCCGATAGCCTTTGCCCTTACTATGTCACAGGGGCTACCGGTGCCATTGGTCAGCCCCTGTCACATGGTAGGAGCACAAGATGGCACGGGAGATTGCTCCAGGACCCCCACTGGACCACCAGGTACCTGTAAAAAGGTTTTGGTGGGGTCGGGAGGGTGGGGAAGCTAAGGTATTAGTTTTAAAGGGTCGGGGTGGGTTTTTTGTTTATCGGCTCGGGCGCAGCCGATAAACAAAACCACGATCGGGCCCGATGGAAAAAAAACCACATGTGAATCTCTAGTGTATACCATGGAATACATCTGTGCCTTTTTTAAAGGGTTACCCCCGTACCCCATGGGCAGACAATAGGTCTGGCTTCATCTATCATTTAATCCTTAGGTGTGGTCTTGTCACCACCACTGTCCTATCTGGGTCTGGCTCTCTTCTTTCTCCAAGCTTCTCCTCCTCTTCTTCCCCAGAGGTGGATCCTGTGAGTTGTTCCTTCTAACCCTTGAACTTGGGTTGTAACCAGGGAAGGCACTTTCCCTATCACTTTTGAACAACTGGGCAAGTCTCTTTCTTAAATCATGGCATAAGAATGACTTATGGTGATGCCCATGGATATTTGTCATATATGGCCCTTAGGGTGATCTACACCTCTGCACTGGGATAGCTTTTCACATCTCTGTGCATACACTTGATAGTCATGGGCCTATTGTCATTCTAGCACTGTGGTTCTATGAGGGCATGATGCACAAGCGTCTTCCCACTACAAGATGCAACCAGGGCAAGTCCTTTCATCCACTTGATGACCACAGGGGCTACTAGGTTCTGGACCCTATCACGAGTGGTTGCCTCCTATTCTGTCAGTGAAGTTTTTTCCCAAAGGCAAAATAGCCAACCAAATAGACTCAAGGCTAAACTCTGCAGGTCTCTCCATATGGAAACTTCCATAGCCCACATTCCATGCAAAATTTCATTGATTTCTGGTCCGTGAGCACAAGATTTCAACAAGGAATGTACAAGTCCTTTATTCACCCCAGCTATCCAAAATCTATCCCCTTTCAGTGATTTCAGGTCCAGGAAAGGCAAGGGCAAGGAAGTCTCCAATCAAATGCCATCTCCACTCAGCATTGGCTCCAATGGCTGCAATTCCCCCATTGATCAGCCCATTGATAATGATGTCACCCTCTCCCAAACTGGCTGATGACACACCGGCTCCTCATTCAGCTTCAGAGTTGGGTGGAAGATCACGTATCTCAATGGACAAGGTGGTATTTAAATCAGGGAGCACCAACAGGTCTCTTTTCTCGGAGGGCATGCCCAATGATACCATGCCAGAGATTCCTTCTCCCTGCAGCACAAACTAGTCCCTTGGGCCACCAATGAAAGGAGTCCTGGGCTCAGCAGGATAAGATCAATGCGTCACTTTATGTTTACCCATGAAGTGAAAAGGGGGGAAAAAGTAAGGGAATAAGATGTCCAGCTGCGCAAGCTTCCTTCAAGCTGCCATTTTGGATTCCCCTTATTTTATTTATTTATTTTTTCTATTTATATATATACTGCCCCTTTTAGACAAGATTCTAGGCAGAGAAAGTACATGCATCCTTTCACTTTGAGAAATGGTGTAAAGCTAATGGCTAGAAAGCATGCTTGGCCTATGCCCCAGGGCAGACAGTTTGAAAATTGTCCCTGTGAGCAGTAGGGCAGTAAACTAACATATGTTGCCTACTCTGATAATATCATCTTTTGCTCTGACTTGCTTTTACTCTTTGAACCTGAGGAAGGAAGTGTTAACTCCTGAAAGCAAGTCAAGAAATATATTCAGTTATTCCAATTAAAATGTATAACCTTCTGGGGGGGGGGGGGTGTTGTGTTTATTGTTCTTTATTTCTTTTGTTTGCTTTGCAGATTACAAATTGGAATTTTGTGGGGGGGCGCTCTTGCGCGGAGACCAAGATGGCCGCCTGAAGCTAAGCTCCGGGAGATCTCGCCTGTTATTATAGGGAATTCAGCATATTTTTTGCACCTTTTTTCAACCGCTACTTCAAGCGCTACCTTCCTAGGATGTCTACTATAAAAACGGGGAAAATTGAAGCAGCCTTTGCGGCCACAGCTGGGACAAAACGCTCTAAACCAGATCCCCCTACTCCAGATAAGGCCGTCCCCGCTAAACAAATGGCGTCTGCGGATCTGGTACTAGCCGAACTCAAAACGCTAAAGGATATGTTACAGACCAACACAGACAATACCGTCGCGATCAGGTCAGATTTACAAACCCTCTCGTCCCGGTTTGATCATCTTGCACACCGGTTGGATGATGCCGAAGTTCAAATTTCTTCTCTCTTGGTGTCAACTGCGTCACTCCCGCCTTTGGGCAAAGAAATTGAGGCGCTACGCAGCGATTTGGAAGACCTCTCTAATCGCAATCGGCGCAATAATATCAGACTTCTCGGAGTCCCCGAGGGGTCGGAAGGTACAGACATTCTTACTTTTCTTACAGGTTTAATTCCGGAGACATTACAGCTTACTTTTTCTCCACCACTGGAAATAGAAAGGGCGCACCGCGTACCGTCGCGTCCCCTCCGGTCTTCGCCTTTTCCTAGGCCTATCATATTTAAACTCCTGCGGTATCCGCAAGTCTTGCAAATTTTTTCTATGGCTAAAACAAAGTCGCCTCTCCAGTTCCAGGGGTCTAATATTTTGTTTGTTCCTGACTTAGCGAAAACTACCGCTGCCAAACGCAAGATCTTTTTGACAATGCGGCCTCGCCTCCATGCTCTCGGAGCTAAATTTGGCCTTTTGTATCCCGCCATGATGCGGGTTACCTATCGCAATCGCACGCAGCTTTTTCACACTCCGGGGGAACTGGAAGAGTTTCTGCGATCCAATGATCGCCTCCAAGAAGAAATGGTAACATGATTTGCCGGATTGTTCCCTACAAGCCATATATTCCCGTGATTAGCACCTTTGCTCTTTCCCTCCCGTGAGCCTTCCAGGCGGTCATGGCCCCCTTGAGGCCCAGTCTACAGTATGGGTGGCGAACACTTGGTTTTAGTGTTCGTCGATTGCCCTTCTTTTTCTACACCTCTTTCTAGCAAGGAAATTGCTAGTATTTGGACACTAATGCTTTTTTATTTTCCCTCTGTTTTTAATGCTCCTGCTGTATTTTTTACCGCATATCCTTGGCCTTTCCGAGTTTTCTCCCTACTGAGATCTCCAATCGGCAGTGTAATTCCTGGCAACATAAATGTTTTCTCACATTCTCTACAATGGCGTCCACCATAGACTCAATTACTATTGTATCGCTCAATGTCAACGGGTTCACACATCCGATAAAACGGAAAAAAATCCTGACTTATCTTCAAACGCTGAATGCGGACATTGCCCTATTGCAAGAGACTCATTTGACCGCCGCCGAATCCCTCAAACTTAAACAGCAATGGGTCGGCCATGTTTTCTTTAGCCCAGCTCTCAAAAAGAAGCGAGGCACTGCCATCTTGTTTCATAAGCGCCTGGATGTCTCTATTTCCCACCAAGAGATGGACATTGACGGCCGCTGGAATCTTCTACAATTTACTTTACAAGATGGCTCTTACACCGTCCTTAACCTCTATGCGCCCAATGCGGATGATCCCTTATTTTTCCAAGCAGTTTTTTCTCGATTGCTGTCTCTCAATCCCTCAGCATATATAATTGGTGGAGACTTTAATCAGCCACTGGACTCTCTCCTTGATAAATCAACTGTATTACGCTATACTACATCGAAGGCGACTCAAACTTTGAATTACCTTATCTCTCAACTTGGCCTACTGGATCCATGGCGTATAGAACATCCTACAGAGAAAGATTTTTCGTATTACTCTGCGCCTCATGCATCTCACTCTCGAATTGACTATTTCTTAGTCTCCAATACCCTGATGTCTCAAATTAGTGCCACCAAAATCTGCTCCATCCTGGTATCTGACCATGCAGCCGTACTGTTTCATCTTAAACCCATCTCTCCTATACGTATCGACAGACAGTGGCGGTTTAATGCTTCCTTGTTATCGGAGCCTGATTTTCATGCTTTTCTTAGTAAAAAAACGTCGGAATACTACCTTGACAACTCCAATGCCACCCCTTCTCCAGAAATTTTATGGCAAGCTTATAAAGCGACCATCAGAGGAGAGATCATCAGCTACTCTGCTCACAGAAGACGTCTTCAACGACAAGCCCTTCAGCGCTTACAAGACCACACTGAAAATTTGGAGCATTTGCACCTGCTCTCCCCTACGGCTCAGACTCTCAATCAATTACAACAAGCAAGATTTGAGTATAACCGACAACTCAGTGCACAAGTCCAACTGCATCTTTTCCACTCCAAAACACAATACTATGCAGAAAGCAACAAATGTGGTAGACTATTAGCCTCTTATCTGAAAAAGAAGAATGACAGATCACGAGTAACTAGACTGGTCACCCCACATGGTACTGTTGCCACCTTGGACAGAGACATCCTCCAATCTTTTCGGGACTTTTATGCTCAGTTGTACCAATCTGAAGTACATCCATCGTCCATAGACTTTGACTCTTTTTTTGCCAAATTGGACCTCCCGCAACTGACTGATGCACAACGCTCACAGCTAGATGCTCCTCTATCCATGGATGAAATATCTGCGGCCATCATGTCGTTACCTTCCAAGAAGGCTCCGGGCCCGGATGGATTCAGCACGGACTTCTATCATGCGTTTAAGAAACTGCTGACGCCTTATCTGTTTAATTTCTATTCCTCCCTCTCCTCTGTTAGCTCTGTATCTTCTAATTTCACTGATGCTCGAATAGTGGTGATCCCAAAGCCTGGTCGAGACCCTACTTCACCTGCCAATTATAGGCCTATTTCACTTCTCAATGTTGATTACAAAATTTTCACTAAGCTTCTTGCCACTCGTTTATCTAAAATATTGGGCAATATTATACATACTGACCAATCCGGATTTATTAAAAATAGACTCATAGCGAACAATACCCGTATGCTCCTCCATGTACAAGAATTTTTATTTCCCACTACAGAATCCTCCATTGCTGTTTCCCTAGATGCGGAAAAAGCTTTTGATCGTATAGAATGGCCTTTTTTATTTGATACTATGACTAGATTTGGTATTGGATCCACTTTCACTAATTGGATTAAGTTACTGTATGATGCACCCATGGCCTCTGTCTATGTCAATTCTCAGGTATCCCCCCCTTTCTCCTTACACAGAGGAACTAGGCAAGGCTGTCCCATTTCTCCTCTATTGTTTGACCTGGCTCTGGAACCGCTACTAATCGCTATTCGTAACTCTCATGATATTAAGGGCGTTCTCTTAGGTACTGAAGTGTATAAGCTCTCTGCCTATGCGGATGATGTCTTGCTTTTTCTGACCCATCCTGACCACTCTTTAACTCATCTTTTCTCACTCATAGATTCCTACTCTGCTCTATCTGGCTACAAGGTTAATTGGAGTAAAACCGAATATCTTTCTCTGAATAATTTATCTCACACACTGGACCTTTCCTCCTTCCCAATTCTGAAAGCAAAGTCTGGTTTAAAATACTTGGGCATACGATTCTTTACAGATCCCCAAATGACTATAGATGAATGTGAACGCTCCACCTTACAGCGTCTTAAAGACGTTGTCCTTAAATGGTCCCCGCTACACCTCACGTGGTGGGGTAGACTAGACACGATCAAGATGACTCTTGCTCCCAAGGTTACCTTTATCTTGTCTATGCTCCCCATTTTTTTTTCGACTGCGTTTTACCGACAGGTTGATCGCATCCTAACCAGATTTCTTTGGAACAATAAAGTTCCTCGGATCGCGTTACGTAAATTGAAAGCCAAGAAAGATAGGGGTGGTGTTAATTTCCCTGACTTTCGCTCCTATCACCTGGCATTTATATTACAACAAGGGTATCATTTACTTGGCTCGGATCATCATACTAACGATCCACCCAGCTGGCTACCTATTGAACAGTCCCTTCTGTGTCCATTCCCTAAGCTTGCATTTCCAGGTATGCTATTCTCCTCCTATCATACGCAGAATAGAATTTTGTTTTCTCTACATAAAGCGGTGAGCGAATTCGCTGCACTTTGCCCCAAGGACAAACCCAATTGGTTAAATTCCAGCTCTTTTCCTATATGGAATAACAATAAAATTCGTATTGCTGGCTCCCCTATAAACTGGCCCATATGGCAGGCTAAAGGTATATGGTTCCTCTCGGCCATTGTCTCTAATGGTAATCTACTCCCTTTCTCCTCTCTGCGCTCCACCTTCCGACTTCCATCCACCCAATTTTATGCGTGGCTACAGCTACGAGACGCACTTAAAGATTTAAATCTTCAATCCTTACATCTCGACCAATCAGCTTATCTGCTTTCCTTCTTTGAGGAAGTTGGAACCCAAGGCCACCTTGCATCTAAACTTTATAAGTTAATCAGAGGGTTCTCCACAGATTCCTCGACTTCTGCATTGCAGCACGTATGGTCCCTTGATTTGCACATACAGCCTCATGACACCACCTGGCATCACGTTTGGTCTACCTCAATACGAATCTCCCTCTCTACTAGTCTATCGCAGACATCCTTTTTCATCCTTCACAGGGCCCTCTGGACTCCATGGAAACTTCACCGGGCCAAGCTTCTTCCTACACACGCTTGTTGGTCCTGTAGAGATTTAGAAGCCACCCTAGAACACATGTTTTTTACTTGCCCTATGGTATCCACCTTTTGGCGGCATATTTGGACTAGGATACAAGCTATCCTTCCTATATCTATGCCTATTTCGTATGCCATGATAATTTTGAAAGGTGCGCATCCAGACCTTGACCTATCTCTCCCCCAGAAACGACTATTGGACTTTCTTCTCCTTGTAGCCTTACATACTATTACCTCCAACTGGAAGAGGAGTGACTTCCTCTCTGAACCGTTATGGTGGAACACAGTCTGTTTATTTAGTAAATATGAGAGGGCTATGGCTATCAAATACAATCGACTAGCCAAATGGGATTTAATGTGGAAACCCCTTGACAACTACATCCCCTAATTTCCTTATAGAATCTGTCAATATTGCACTGTTAAATGGATATGCTCGATTGGCTCCTTATTTTTGTTTTCTATCCCTTTTTCTTTTCATCTTATTCTCACCTGCATTCTGGCTTTCTATAGTGTCCTTCCTATCCTACTGGTTATGGGTTAATGTTCAGTTGTTCTCTGTTTTTTGTTGTACCACGAATACATTGTTTCTCTGTTGGATTGTAATTGCTGACATTATGTTACTGTGCCACAACTTGTATCATTCCATTCTGCACTAATAAAAAATATTACAACAAAAAAAAACAAATTGGAATTTTGTTTGAATTAGTTATAATACCCCTCCCCTTGCATGCTTACATACATATACTTCAAGTGCAGGTGGGGATATGTTTTCTCTCTCTCAGTACTGTTATCCCTCCAAACCAATGTCATGCCCTCAGTTCCATTTCTCTCTTACCCAATTCTGTTTGTTTCATATAATTCATGGTCTTCTCCATTTAATTTATTTTCTCTTTAATGATTGTACCTCTCCTCTCATCTCTAAGTCTCTTTTATTTTAAAGATCACTAAAACCTTTGCAAAAGTGTGTGTGGGGGGGGGGGGGGAGGGAGTTGGGTCCTCACACTGTCAAACCTTTATGTTCCCTGCTCCACCCCCACTCCAGCTTCCCAGTCCCCTTCTCAGCATGGTAGGCTCCATCCCCCTCTGAAGCCCCAGGTCTACAAAACGCTCCCCCCACACCCTTATTAGCACTACCAGGTACCTTTACCACCAGAGGCAGTGACTTCAAGAAGATCCGGCATGAGCCTTCAAAGTCAGACCTATGGAAGCTGCCCTGTCAGCACCACTGGTCCAAAGCATGCCAAAGGAAAAGCAATGCTATCTCTCCTTACTACTCCTTTCTCACTGCCGGCATGCACCATGAGGAGAGGAAGAAGAGCAGGAAGTGGGGCTAGTCTGGGGGACAGTCCAAGCTGGAAAGAGCGTGCTTTCTTAAGGCTGCAGCCCCTGAAAGTTAATATGATGGGGAGTCCCCTCTTAGGTACTTGCGGTGTAATTTTCAAAGGCCATTTACCTGGATAAATTGTTTGAAAATTGCCCATCCTCAACTCAGCTGAAAGAACACAGGGGTTCCACAATTCACAACCTTTTAGCTGAATTAAAATGAGGCGTCCCAGAGGGTGTGCTTAGGTCAGGGGAGAAAAGCAACGTGTGTACCTGACATTTTAAAATTTCTCAGTCAAAATTAAGCCACAGGAAAAGCAAACGTAAAGTACTCGCTTTTAGTGTGCTGACTTTTTACTAATTTTCAAAAGCAGAGGCTTCTCTCTGAAAATTTGCAATTAAAGTACAAATTCTAAAAAGCAGCTTGACACCAGTGAAGGCTGTTTGAAAATGCACCTCTCACTTCCTCGGGCCACAGACCAGAAAGACATGGCTCTGCTGCAGCCCGTGCTCCTCATCTTCTCTGCCCTGACAGAAAAGTTGGTAGTGGCTCAGGAATTCAGTGATGAAAACAGGTTTAGGCATTGCCTCCTGCTAGTGTCTATTTTTGCTAGTTTGCAGCTTTGTCTACTGGGCAAGGGCTCAGGGTTCTTTCCATACCAGAGATGATGATTTGGATCTCTTTTTCACTCAAATAGTACCGCACACAGAGATTGGCTGTTCCCAAGGACTTGCAATTTATATCTGAGGAAGAAATGTTACAGATGTTGACAGCAAATTAACTAACTAGTACAGTTATTCTCTTGGGGATCTTTCTGTTCTCTTTTCCCTTGCTTTCATTGTTGTTAATTATTTTATTTTATGCTGTATGTTATGATTTTTAATTGCTTTAATAATATATTTATTGTTTCATTTTCATGTAATATATTTACTCTTAATTGTGAACAGCTTTGATTATTACAGGAAGGTGGTAAATTAAGAGAACTGAACTAAATAAACTAAATGAAATGTAGAAAAGACAGTATATTTACATTCAGTATCTTCTTCTCTTCTTTTGTTCCTCTGTAGAAGAAGTAGGACTTCCCAATGTGTCCCAGGACACAGGAGATACCTTTTTATTTAGGGCAGTAAAGAATCCATTGGTTGCCAGTCCATGTATTAATGTCCAGAAGTGTGCAATTGTCTTGGAATACATTGCTCCCGTCCCATTGAAGAATGATTAATGTAAGGGATGCAGGGGGGGGGGGGGGTGAACCCTTAGTGCTGCAGTGTAGTTGGCACAGCCTCAAGGGCAGATCCCCAAGGCCTACACTGGCAGCTGGCGAACACACCCTGCAGTGGGTCAGTCTGGACCTTCACCTTTACAGTACGCCTTCTCCTCAGGTTGAGCCCTTGCAATCTGCTGGTGGTCAGCAGGACTTAAGTGGGACGCTAGGACAGAGGTGGCACTCAAGAGTCCAGAGACATACTAAGGACAGGGTAGACAGCAGGTGAAAGAGGATCAGAAGAGAGCCAAGTTTGGGGCAGACAGCAGGCGAGAATATTTGGGGCCAGGCAAGGTGTCAGCTACAGACAGCAGTGAACTGGAGTAAGGTCCAATCAATATCCAGAGTGCCAAGACAAGGGTGAACGTGGACACCCAGAAGACAATGGAAGAAACAACAAGGAAGACAATCTCGGGTAGGGATGGATTGGAAGGCAAGATTGGATGAGGCTGGACTGGAAGGTATGGCTGGAAATGCAGGAACAATGTAGCAATACTGTTAGGCAGGAGACCTGGTGCTGAGGTGAGGAGGGGAAATCCGGGAGCGCTTACATAGGGCTAAGGTGCTGACGTCATTGGTGACCTTTGTAGGCCTTTTCCTGCCACGAGCCCTTTAACTAGTGTGCAGTCAGGTGCACATACGCCTAAGGCAGGCTGGAGGAGTGGAGGTCATGGTGGCATCCCACGCCACTTCAGGGGAGACTAGCGGCATCCTGCTGCGACACAAGGCCCAGCTGTTGGCGGCATTGAGGGTAAGACCAGCAGCTCATGGGGCCTTCCCACGAGCTATAAATCCTAAATTTAAAGACTGATCAGGAATGCCATTTCCCAGATAGCATCTACTCACAGATCCAAAAATCAGTGTGGTCAAATTCTGTTGCTTAATATTGCAACTCGTGAGAAAGTTGGACTCAGAAGAGGGGCTTATGAAGTTTTAAGGTGATGTTGACTCCTCACAGTGCTTCCTGATTCTTCTGGAATCCTGACATTCTGACAAGGTCAGATTTAAGATGATGCCACCCATAGTAGAGATGTGAATCGTGTGATCGATCGTCTTAACGATCGATTTCGGCTTGGGGGGGAGGGAATCGGATCATCACGGTTTTGTTTTTTTAAATATCGTGTAAATCGTAAATCGGGGGAGGGTGGTAAACCAGCACACTAAAACATCCCTAAAACCCACCCGACCCTTTAAAATAAATCCCCCACCCTCCCGAACCCCCCCAAAATGCCTTAAATTACCTGGGGTCCAGAGGGGGGGTCCCGGTGTGATCTTTTACTCTCGGGCCTCCGGTGCATAGGAGATCGCTCCCGGACCCCCGCTGGACCCCCAGGGACAATTGGCCGGCTTGGGGGGCCTCCTGACCCCCACAAGACTTGCCAAAAGTCCAGCGGGGGTCCGGGAACGACCTCCTGCACTCAAATCGTTTTGCTGTACAAAATGGCGCCGGCCATACGGCGTATGACCAGCGCCATTTTGTACGGCAAAACGACATCAGGAGCATAGGAGATCGCTCCCGGACCCCCGCTGGACCCCCAGGGACTTTTGGCCAGCTTGGGGGGGCCTCCTGACCCCCACAAGACTTGCCAAAAGTCCAGCGGGGGTCCGGGAATGACCTCCTGCACTCGAATCGTTTTGCCGTACAAAATGGCGCCGGCCATACGGCCATGTTTGAACCCCCTGAGAGACTTTAAATTTGGGTCCGGGGTATACAGAATATATTGGCCTGATTTGATAGTTACAATTCCCCTGAAGAAGACTGGACCTCAGTTGAAACATGATTCATGTTGGGATGTTTAAAATTTAACAGCAATGCAGTGTAGCTGCCTGATTGAAAATATTAATGGCTAAGTATTCTATTTTTGAATTCAATATTTAAAGAACGTTAGTTCTACGAAAGCGGTGAAAGTTTATATATTTATAGAATTAGATTGAATAAAGGTAATAGGTGGGTGGACAAATGACAATAAATGATTATAAATAAGAAGCTCTAAAGGCTGATTACAGCCTGCGGCCCATTGTGTGGTGAGAGGCTGCAGATTACATTATCACGAGAGCAAAAATCTTTATGGTATTGTCATTTGTTGGGTATTTAATTGTTACATAAATAATCTTTTTGAAAATTGTATGTTGGAAGTATAGAGCAGTAATATAACACTACATGGATAATCATATGTACATTTATACATCAGTTAAAAAATGCATTTAGAACATATGTAAGCATTTTTACAACTACTTCTATACACATACAATCACTAGTCCATACTGCTTCCTCTTGAGCTCACCAGTACCTTAGTGGTCAGACAGTTTACAACAGAGCTGGAAGGTGGAAAAGTTTCACTATTGCCGTAATTCCTTGCCATTCCTGTTCCTATCCTCATGGGGGGTAATATTCAGTCACTGCTAGTTTGCAAAGTTATCCAAATTAACTTATCTTCCTAACTTTGGCAGGATATTCAGTGGTGCAGTTGCACAACTGAACACTCCCAACAATCTGAAAGTTGGCTGAATACATTTTTCTAGCTAACGTTAGGACTATTCTTTGGCATGAGCAGAGTAAACTGGCTAAGTTATCCAGCTAACTTTGAATTATTGGAGTTATCTGGATAACATATGCAGCTAATTTAACCCTGTGCCCAGAATGGCCCCGGAGTACCCCTGTGTTATCCAGCTAAAGATTAGCCAGATAATGAGCTATCTAGCTAGCCAGGCAAGTGGTGGAAATATTCAAAATTTGGCATTTAGCTGGATATTTCACAGTTATATGGTTAAATGCCACTGAATATGGACCCTCTTCTGTCTCGTACCAGATTAGGCACAGACTGTGCTCACACTGTGATCCTGGTCCCAAAAGTATGCTTTTAAGATCTTTGGTGAAAATTACTTTAATCTCTACAGCTTAATTTCTACCATCATTTGGCATGGGTGGGTAGTTCTGCAGAACTGGGCTGTAATTATGTCATTCTGCCTTTAAGTCAGTGGGCTGTAAGAAATAACCTCTAGAAGGTACTGTATGTGTAAAAATTCTAAAAGAATCTGGATTTGGAACTTAAGAGAACAGGATATGTTCTGGGGTTCTGTTGATTTCCCTAAGGGTCTTCTGGTTTTTCTTATCCAGAAGTGGCCTTACTTGTCTTGCCATTGATGATGGAATGCCAAGATACATCTCCCAGGTGTTAATTCCTAGTTTTTTCTCAAGTTGTCCTGAGAGAAACTCAATTTGCTTACTGCTTAAGAGTAGTACATTTTATTATTGCAGTTGGTGCTGTTGTCTCCACTGCTGGAGACTGTGACTCAAATTGTACTTTACTGTTAATTCCTCAGTGTTGCTTTGGAGGTGGACCCTTGGGCTGAGATGGAGTTGACGCAACCTACAGGAGTTGACGCAACCTACAGGTCCCCACCATCAGCAGGTGGAGTGGGCTGAACGAGAAGCCACTGGAGCTTCACCTATACCAGCCCCTATTCCCCTTGGGTTGAGCCTTTGGGTGCTGGGGCCAGCAGGACTTAGATGGACCTCGAGGTTATTAAGCAACCCAGTCACCAGTGCAAGGAAAGACTGAAATCCCTCAATAAATCCTTTTATTTTATGTAGTCCGGCAGGGTTACATGCAATGTATTTTAAATATCTAGGCATTTTTATAAATACACATATAATCCCCCTGTCCATAGTTCTTCCTCTTGGGCTTACCAGTACCTCAGCAATCAGACAGTTTGTAGCAGAGCTGGCAAGTAAAGGTGGAAAAATTTCACCATCTCGTTCCTTCCTCTTCCTATCCTCTTGGTGTCTTTTACCAGATTAGCCACAGACCAGGCTCACAACGAGCCTCCTCTTGTTCCCAGACAACTAAAGTTTGGGAGAGTGGGAGAACAAAACTTACTGAGAACAACTAAATAACAAAAATGGCATTCATTACATTTTTGATACGCGCTACAAAGAGTAGAATGGTGCTACTTGTCAGATATTGGCCTTCAAAGCTTTCCACCTTAGTCTGTATTAAAATGTGCATTAGTTTGAACAGTACATCCGAACCAAAAATGGCCTTGCATGAAAGCACTCCAAAATTTCCAGGTATTTTTGTTCTGTAAAAATAAAATTGGCCTCCCTAGTCTCCATGGACAATAACCAGGACCTTTCCAAATCCCCTGCTGCTCCCTGAAAGAAAGCTATAGGGCCCAAGCCTTCCTGCTTGGCTAATCTCAGTCCAGAATGGTTTCCCTGGGCCCCTCTGACACCCCCTCCCCCATCCAGCTGGTGCTGAGAACGTCCTCAGCTCCTTCCATGCAGGTCCCAGAGAAAGAAAGGGGCAGGAACAATGCCCACTTTCGCTTGCACCATGTTGTGCCCTAACCAGCCTGTTACATGTCTGTGTTCATAACTACCTCCACAATCCTTATAAAATGGTACCGGCCACCCTGAAGATAAGAAAGAAGGGGAAGTGTGAGGGAGCGCCGAGGAAGCATGGAGTCTACAGTATAAGTCTGAAGAGCTGAGCACTGCAGCCTGCAAGTGAAGGAAAACAGCAGTGTAGGCCTGAGAAGATCAGTTTGGTAGGAGTGAGGAGGCACAACTGATAGCTGGAGAGAGAGTGGCTGAAGAAAGAGGGTACCAAGTGTTTGTGCAAAGATTTGAACTTATAAGCTTCTTCTATCCAAACTAGCAACTTGACCACTAAGCTAACAAAGAAACCAGCTGCTGCTAGCAAGTCAGAACTGTTATTTGCAGTTCAGATAGATTGGTCACTGCATTCTCTTAAGCCCTTCTGCAGTGGGGAAACATATAAAGAGATACAGTTTGAATCAATTTAATGACTAAAGCAGTGGGAACCTCAGAAATGTCAAGATCACAAATGAATCCATATGCTAGTTACTAGAAAAAAGAAATGATTCCATGAAATGCAGGAGATAAAAACGAACAGCTATAAAACCACAGTTTTCAAATGAGTTGTAAATTATGCTGAAGTGCAAGGTCCTAGCACATGAATAATGTCTTGGAAATTTAAAACAGAATTAAAGCTCCTCAGCTATTCCTGCATTGCCTTCTTTCCCCTTAAGCAGGCAAATTCTCTTTTTGAGACTTTGGTGGTCGTAGCACGTCTTTGGGGAATCATTTCCTCCTCTCTTCTTTCGTTCTTAGTGCAAAAAGAACCCTTAGTATACAGATAAATTCTTACCATAATCGTATTCTTCTTCCAGAACTGATAAATGATTACCATTCTCCACAAACCACTGAGAAAGGATCCTTTATCGCCATAACGTGTTTTTTGTGGTGAGAAAAGAGGGAGTCTGTTAAACTGCTGGCGATATGTACTGCTATGATAATGTGCATTTTACCAGCCACAGTTTCCTGTTGGACCTTCTAAGCCCATTTCAACAGCATTACCCACAAACAGTGCAAGGCCTGCATGAAGGCCGAAGCCTGCTGGGACTGAATCCTTGGAATAGAAGAAAGATCAATGTGTGGCAGAACCATCCCCTGATTCTACGCAGTGCTAATTTTTCAAAATATCCATTTGCTAATATAAATATTGATACTGCTCAGCTTTTTTTTCCCACTGGTGATGTCTGACCCTTATCAATAATTCAGCATCCTGTCTTGGTTTTAAGCTCTGGAAAACCATAGCATGAATAACCTCCAGTTCAGAAAAATGAGCTCACTTTACTGGAAAGGGCTAATCTTATGCAGCCATTCTTTCAGTAATCCATCGCTTGAGGTATTCTAGGGTACATTACAAGAGGAAAACAAATACAGTATAGTGCAGTTTAGTGCTTTTTAAAAAACAAGTGCACTTTTTTTTTTTTTTACAACTTTTCCTTTCCCCCTTTCTTTCTTCCCACCCTTTAGATGGCATGTTACCATGATTTGGGGAAACCTAACTGGTCTGAGGACCAGAGGTGAGCCTCCACCAAGGTATACTCTTATTAGTACTATTCATTGATCAGCATAGTCCATTACAGTGGCAACAACTCTCTTCCCTCGCTGGGCCTGAGCACGTTAGCTAACCCGTAGAGATGAGGGATCCAAACCAGGATCCCCTGTACTGAAGTGCATATAGTGCTTTAACCTGAGGCACAGGACCATCCGCCAAGAACACATTCCAGTCTGCATCAATTCAATTTCATCTTCCTCCTTGTGTGTTAGACTACCAGCACTTCTGCAGTCCTCCTCACCACACTCTGGCAATCAGGATAACGGGCATTCCCAAGACTGACAGTCCCACTGGAAGCGCTTAACATTTTCACAACTATAAAGAGGAAAACTTAAGGTACCACGAAATTCTTGGACGTGCTAAAATAAATTGAGAGTACCGATTAGGAGCAGGATAGCAGGAATAATGTTTATAAAACAGTGGTGAGTACTAAGAAAACAGAGTATGATAAAAAAAAAAAAAATTCTGCACATGAATTACAAATTAAGGCACAATTTACAGCCCTGCATTCCCCTTAAAGAGAGGCTGTTCCCCCAGCTATCAACCCCCACTGATAAAACAGCCTTCTTACCAAAATCCTATTTCTTTAGCTGTCTATACAGTATCTACCTTTAATCATAACAAATTGTTTTTCAAGGAGTGAATGTTAAATGTTAATAAAGCTTAGGTCTGTAAGTGGGATGTGTTGGCAGAATTGAGAAATGATCCAAACTGATTAATGGACTTTGGGATAGGAGTTTAAAATGATGAGATTATTATATTAGATAAATGAAGATACAACCCGTTCCGAACTTTGAAATACATGGGACCGTTTTGCTTGACTGTCTTTGGTGTTTCAGTGCTATTCGAGTGAATATCTAATACAAAGACTAAAAGCTGCTGCTAGGAACATCCCATTAATAACCTTTGACTTACCTCGCTCTGTGGAAATTGTAACCGAATGGACAATGATTTCAACATTTTTTTTTTTTTGTCCTTCCAGGTTTGCATATTGCAAACATTTTTTCTTCTCTGCCCTCATGGAACTGTTCCAAAGAGCTACACAATGTGGGAACTAGATGTTAATGAGCAAAGATTGTGGGAAAATGTGTACTGGGCTGCCCTGCTTGACCTGCAGGATAATGCTACATTTAGCACATTCTTTTTTCACTGCTGCAGCAGCTCTTCACAGGGCTGCAAACAACAACACATCTTAGAAAGACTGTGACTTACAGAAAGCAATCCTTCAAGAACCACAGGAGAAGTCACAAATTACGTACTGAATGCGCTTCGAAGACAGAAAGCTGCACCCGAAGGCACTTTCTTCGGGCACCATGTACTCTGAAACTGCAACTTCAGCTTTGGCTTTTCACCATTAGGTGATGATCATATAAAGCCTCAGAAACTGCACACGCATTACGCAGAACAATTCTGCCACTTGTCCTCTCTCCTGAGACTCAATAAAAGTAATTCTGTGAACTGCCCTGCTCTGTTTGTCAGGAACGTTTTAGCGAGAGCCGTTGGATTGCCATTTTTCAGGAAGGAAAAGTTAAAGAATTCCTGAGATCTGTTTATTGTTTTGTGTTTCTGCACTAAAACAGTGTTTGCTTTAAGGCCCAAATGGCTTAGCATACGTTTTTATACTACCCATTAAGGTTGTTGGCATTGAGCGATCGACAACTCCCTAGGGGAGTTGTGGATCATGCATTTGCCATCCCCCTAGGATCTCTTAAATAAGGGGCCTTGATATTAACAAGTTAGCATGTTTAATACCTGCATTAGAGCATTAATGTGGATTTTTACATTAAAATGTAAATGTGCCTATTAATATGTAAAGCAATGCCAATCAAGTCATTTAAAAACAAGATGAATTGTGTTTACACAAAGTTCCACACTAATGCCATCAGAAAAGCACATGTTAACTGCACCTTTAGAAGTGTAAAGGTTTTTCCTTAAAAGTGATAACACTTTTTAAATGTGCATTACTGCAGTACTTTAATGAGTGATTCATTAGGGCATAAACTCGCCTAGGGCAAACTTGGTTTGATAGTGTATTAAACAAATGTAAATATAAATAAATAACTAAGAGGCTGATAATAGAAATGGCTAAGTGCCGTGGTGCTGCTGCTGAATATCCAGCTACGGTCAGCAGACTCCTCTTAGCCATATAAGTGTCCTACAGGATCATTTATCAAATTGCTATAAGGTGTTTTTGCATGCGAAAGCACCATAATACATGATGTGATGCAAAAAAGGAGGAGTTTTATTGTGTTGATTTCAAGGAGAGAGACACAGACAGAGAGAGAGACTGACTAGCCATGATGCTCTCACACTAGATAGGTATTTATATCTCTATGGGAGGCCCACCTAGTAACTCGAGGTGAGGTTTAGGTATTAGTGTATGGGTTAGGGGCCACTTTGACATTCAAAGTGAGACATATGAACAGAACAGTGCTCTCTTGTGAAGATTTGATGATCTTCGGAGTGAGGAAACTCACCCAAAGATGACATTTGTGCAATCTTCTCTCAATCTAGCTTGATGGACTCTCTACCTGGGAAACATCTAGTTAGGTTGAGAGAACATTGCACAAATCTCATCTTTGGGTGAGTTTCCTCACTCCGAAGGCCATCAAATCTTCACAAGAGAGCACTGTTCTGTTTGTACATCTCACTTTGAATGTCAAAGTGGCCCCTAACCCCTACTGTAATACCTAAATCTCACCTCGAGTTACTAGGTGGGCCTCCCATAAGATATAAATACCTAGTAGTCTCTCTCTCTCTCTCTCACACACATAAAACACACACCTTTTCCTATCACATGTGATATTTAGTGCATTTTGATAAATCCAGGCCTTAGCTATCTAAGACAAGGATGGGGAACAGGCTTATTTATCCGACAACCAACTCTGGTCAGGACAAAAGGCTGTCCTAAAGTTAGCTGGTTATAAATAACCTGTTAACTTTAAGAAAGCCTGGTATATTCAGTGGCACAGCTGTGCCACTGAATATGCAGCACTAGTTAGCCTTTTAAGTATAACTGGTTAACTTGCAAGAGATGCATGGTAGCTGAATATACTATAGGCCTCTAAATAAATGGAGAAAACATTTAGAAAACAACTTTCAAACTCCCCATGGAGGCTCACCGGTAGATCTGAAAGCTCATTTTTAGAGGGAACGCCCCTGTACAGCACCTCCTTTGAAAATCCACCCAGCACGCCTCCTGTGGATGCAAAGCCCCTGCATAATTTGCAGCTGCATTGCAAGATATGTGCCCACAAACCTGCACAGTGATTTCAAAATGAAATTTCGATGGGTACTTTTCTTTCTCTAACATAACCATATCCTCTTTTCTCTGTGTGTAAACATGCTCACATTTTGAAACAACGTGTCTATTTTCATCTGCACGGATGGGGGTGGTGGGGGCATTTTTGAAAAAGTATTTTTTAGTTGAGTAATTATATGTAAAAAAAACTTTGAAAATTGTCCAAAGGAAGTAGTAATTATCGAAGTCATTTCCGCTTGCAAAATGGTGCTTTATTTGCAGGAATGAGTTTTTAAAAAATTGACTACTCTATATACTCTTAAATGTATTGTTGCGCTCAGGGGTGGACCCTTGTCCTGTGGTAGTACAGGGCCTGTCCACAGGGGGCGGAGTACGGAAGGAGACAGAGGCAGTGTAGAGCTTCACCACTGGAAGCTCAAGGTCCCCCCAGGAGGAGCCCGTAGGGATCCGGGCCGCTTGGACTTAGGTGGGCCTCGCAGGGTCTCCTGGGAGAGTGTAAGTCCAGTGTGCCCACAGATGCTAGAGGAGCGCTATCGGGTTCGAGGCTGGAAACAGGTTGGAGGAGAGCAAACCAGAATAGAAATGGCGATGACAAGGCTAGGGACAGCGCCAGAATCAAGCAAGGTCAGAGTCTAGAAGACAGTTCGAGGAATGGTCAACAAAGCAAGGGTCAAGATCCAGAGGTCAGGCAAGGTCGAAGAGCAAGCTGAGGTCTTGGGCAGACAGGCAGGTAGGTCAGGAATAAGCTGAGGTCTTGGGCAGGTGGCAGGCAGGCCAAGATAAGACCAGAGAGACGAACAACGAACACTGGAACAAGTAGGGCTAGGAGGCAGGAACAAGCAGGAATGGAACTGGAGCAGAAGGATCCTGGAACGAGACTAGGAACAAGCAAGCAGGAACACAAGCAAGGGCAATCTCAGGAACAAATCGACCCGATTGCGAAGGCAAGGAAGTGAGGCCAGGAACTTCCTTTTAACAAGAGTTCAATCAGGGTGCGCCGCGGAACTAGGCCCCGCCCTAGAATCCACATCAGGGCGGCTGGTCCGCGTGCGAGTAGGGGCATGGCTAGCTGCTGTGACACCGAGGCCCGGCGTGAGGCCTGGCATGCAGCCGAAGGCCCAGCGACTGTCGCCGCAGGACGCCGCGGCCTAGCTGGACTTGCAAGGGCCACAAGGGAGACAGGATCAGGACCCACTGTGGAACCCCGAAGGTGAGCGGACCCGTGCGCGGGACGACCGCGGGTGGGGCGTGTAACACATAACTACTTTGGACTTCTAGGCATGTACTTTTATCCACAGTGTGAGTAGGGATTCATCTGGGTGGGATTGGAGAGGGGTTTGGAATTATGTGCATATGTTTTCTTGGAAAAACTATCCACCCAACTTAACAGATGTAAATGTGTGTGGGTCGTTTTTCTGGGATACATTTTCTAAGGGAATCTATGCCTACACTTTCTCTTTGAAAATTAGTCTGCAGATGAAAAGTACTCTCACACTTGACACAAATGCAGGTAGTTATAAAATGACCCCCTTGATCAAATAGCGTGTTAAATTTGCTGCAGATATGCACATTAAAACACACATTGCAGCATACAAGAAATCGATTTTAGACGATAGTCTCCCAAGGAGTCAGGATACTGTTAAGTACTGCAAGAAAAAGCAACAGAAGCAGGCACAAGTCCTTTGCCATTATGAATTTCAGGGCAAAACTAAGTATAAAACAAAATGAATTTGGTGGCTGTATCCGGTCTTTGTCACACTAAGCTGTTCCACATGGCAGTATGTCTCTGACTGGAGAAACTATAGAGGAGGTAGCAGAGGCAACTCAATCTCAGACTAAGGACAGAACTGTAAAATGTACAGTGCTTAACTGTATTATATTTGATTTAGCTACTTGTATGACTAAGAAATGTTAAAAAATAAAACCCACCAAATTAAATAAAATAATACAGATCAAAACAAATCACATATAGTAGAAGCACAATATTATGAAAATGATTTACACAAGTAAATATTACCTGAAAACATTTTTATAACTATATAGAACTAGGTACAATATGTTATTCACTAACATAAAAAAAAAAGTCACCATTTCCCACCATTGATTGGAATTGGGCATCAGGCCATATTCTGGCAAATGATCCAGCATGCTCTTCAATGGAACATCTGTTATGTTGGACGACATTCCTGAGAATAGTTTTTCTGATGAACGATATGCCATGACCGTGACACAAAAAGTACTTATGTCCAATGTCAATCATTCATTTACTCTTTGTCCGAGTCAAGACTGTATCTCTCCCAGGACAGCTGTGGCAGCTATCAAAAATAAAGACCCATAGTTGTACAGACAAGGGATGAAAATGTTTAAAATGCTCATCATAACCGCTCCCTTCCCTCCCCTCCACACACAAACATGTCCTCTCCAACAACGTTTTACAGAAGAGATGTGTATTACTGGCATTTAGAAATGTAGATTGCATGAACCAGTTGAACGAAAGAATTGTTAGTCTGCCAAGAAAGTACTTTACTGTACATGGATCAGAACCAGGGTAGGCAACCTCCAGTTCCCATGGACACCAATGTGCTCAGGTTTTCAGATTATGCCTAATGAATTTATGTGAGATAGATCTGCATGCATACTGCATCCATTGTATGCAAATCTGTCATTTATTACAGATTTCCTGAAAAAACGAGCAAATTGGTATCCAGGGGGATTAAAGGTTGCCTGCCCATGGCTGGTACTGCTGTGAAAGTACTTGACCTCACAGAGGAAATCTGTAGTTTCCTTACCAATATCCTGCAGGCCTAGAGGCAGCAACAGATATAGCTAAAGACTTTACCTGGCATTCCTAATATACTCTTAGACCACAGATGGGCAACTCCGGTCCTCGAGTACCACAAACAGAATTGATTTCCAGGATATCCACGATGAATATGTATGGGATAGATCTGCATACAATGGAGGCAGTTAATGCAAATTTATGTGGATATCCTGAAAACCAGACCTTTCTGTGGCACTCAACAGGGACAGATACAGGATTTTGCCACCCTAGGCACTGTTACTGCTGTCAAACCTCACCTCCTGTAAGGAAATGTTCTCTGTTGAATGAGGTTCAGCAGAGCTGGAAGGCAACAAATCCTCAGCCAACCTGCTGCCTTTAAATATTTGCCACCTTAGGAACAGGCCAAGACTGGGTAAATGTCACATCAGGACATGCTAGGGAGATAAAGTTTCTAGATGAAATAAATATCTGCTTCATGGAGCAGCTGGTCATGGAACCAATGAGAGGGGGAGCCATTTTAGACCTACTTCTTAGTGGAACACAGGATTTGGTGTGAGAGGTAATAGTAGTGGGGCCACTCGACAACAGTGATCATAACAGTGATCATTGACTTAATGACTAGAAGAAGGATTGTGGTAGCTTGGGAGTGGACCCTGGCTTGTGTTGTGCTGGAGAACAGAGGCATCCCTGCTCTGGCAGTTTCTTCAAAAAAAGCTTTTTTTAATACAGCAACAAAAGACAGTTCAAAGGTTGCTTACCTCAGCAAAGTGAAAATAAAGTGATAGAAAACATACATATATATTGCAGCGGTTTCCAATAGAAATTCACGTATATAAAATATAAAACACAATACATTTTAATTCTGACCTGGACTCTATTCAAATTGAATGCAAAATGTTCTTTTTTTCTGGAACTCCATGCTCACATTCCCTTCCAAATTCCCACTGAAACAGCCACATTTTTAACAATTTTTTAATGATAACTATCTCACTCTGTGTTCTCAATTTTTCTGGCATGTTATTCCAGGCATTGGTCCCGCCACAGAAATATCATGATCTCTGTTCTCATACAGATGTGAATTTTTGATAGAATTTCCACCAAACAATTATTTTGAGATCGGAGAAATCTAGAAGGAGTATAAACTCTCAGCACTGAACCCAGCCATAATGATTTTCTGTTGTTAATCAATTTGTGCATCAACATCAACACTTTATAATCAATCCGCGTTCTTATAGGAAGCCAGTATAGCGCTACCAGCACTGGAGTAATATGATCAAATTTCTTATAGCTCGTTAGCAACTGAGCTGCTGAATTTTGGAGCAACTGAAAAGGTTGTAAAGAAGAATTTGGGAGTCCCAGAAACAAGGAATTACAATATTCCAAGCTCTACAACAACGATTGTAAGACAAACCTAAAATCAAAGGGAACTAAAATTGGTTTGTCTCCAAAACATCTGAATTTTAAAACACCCTAAATGAATCAAGTTTTTTATGTGTGAAGACCTAGCAAGATGGGAATCCAAAAGAACCCCTGCATTTTTTACTGTCACTGATAATGAAATACAGTGCTCATAAAACTCAATTTTCACATTCTCAGGAATCTTTTTGTTCTGGATAGAAACAGAATTTCTGATTTCTCAAGATTCAATATTAAGTGATTATGTGACATCCACTTGCCAATAGCGTTCAAGTAGTTTTTTTAAAAGATGTAGCATAGACTTTAAAGAATCTTTGATGGGTAGTAAAAGCTGTATATTGTCTGCAAAAATATAGAAATGTAATCCCAATCCCGCAAGCAATTTACATAATGGAATTAAATAAATGTAGAAAAGCATTGCTGACAGCGCCGAGCTCTGAGAGACTCCAGTATGAATATTGTATAATCCTGACCTGAACTTGCTGCATTCTGTTTCTCAGAAAGGGAGTGGGCCATTTCAAAGGCTGGTCACTTATCCCTAACTCTATAAACTGGTTAATCAAAATCTGATGGTTGATCATATTGAATGCAACCAAGATATCAGGTTCTTATGGCCTGGATTAGCCACTGTTGGAAACAGGATGTTGGGCTTGATGGACCCAGGGTCTGATCCAGTATGGCATGTTCTTATATTCCACAAGCTACCGAGCTGCGGCCAGCATTCAAACAATGAACATAGTAACCCAACACGAATGCTGGAATGAAGTGATACAGTCCCGATACTTCAAATCAGTATATAATGACAACGTTTATTCCATTCAAATTCGGCAACTCCATTGTTATACGAACAATCTTATATGCACTCGGGGTCCCCCGACACGGACCCGTGTTTCGCCAGCGGCTGCGTCGGGAGGGGTACCCGTAATGTTTTACAGGAAATCTAAAAACAATTATAAAGGACTGTATTAATAATGGTAACGGTACAGAATACATAACAGATGAATGCACATACAGGTTATTACCTTTAGACGGAATTCATACGTTCCTGGCATGGAGTGCAATGGAGGAAGGATCGCAAGCAACTTAAAAGCTGTCAAAACTCACGCCAACCAGATTCTACAGACCAATCAGAATCGAGGAACAACCGACCAATCATATGTGGATAAGAAACAGCTGTGGCCTATCAGAATCAAGTGAAATGAAACCATTCGATTTCTTTATTAAGGCCCCTTGGTGAAACACTCTCTAAGCGATATATCCATCTCTGTTCACAACGCAGTAGTAAAGCGTCGAAATCCCCACCACGCAGGGAGGGGGGAACTATTTCTAAAACAAAGAAAAATAAATAAGATACTGTATGAGAGTGAGACACCCAGTGATCAACAAGTGGGGCCAGAGTGCGGGAGTGTTTTATGTTTGATCTATGTTCGATCACCCGAGTACGGATCTGTCTTTTAGTTTTTCCCACATAAAACTTATCACAAGGACAGCGTATGATATATATTACGCCAGCTGAGGCACTGTCCGAATCATGACGCAAGATATAGCTCTTTGCGGTAAGGGGTTCAGTAAACTGAGACAGTATGGTGGTATGTTTACACACGGAACAGCTCCCACACGGTCTGTGGGTTCCTGTCTGTGTGCCACTGGAACGATGTTGTAAAAAATCAGAACTAGTCAGGATGTCCCGGAGGTTTCTCCCTCTACGGTACGTGAATCTCAGAGAGCTATGAAACATACTAGAAAGAGCTAAAGAAGACCAATGTTTTCTAAGTATATTAGATATCGCATGACTAGAAGGTGAAAAAGGTAAGATGCAATTTAGCGAAGAGTTATCTTCTCTTGTCATTATATACTGATTTGAAGTATCGGGACTGTATCACTTCATTCCAGCATTCGTGTTGGGTTACTATGTTCTTATATTCTTAATAATATCAACAAATAATCTCTCTTTCCTACATCTCTCTGGGCATCCCTATTCCCTCAGGGCCTGACTTCTTATCCTCAGGTGGGACCATAATGCTCTGCTAAGTTGTTCTTTAAGGTGGACTAGTCCAGATATCTGAAGCTGGTCCTTTAAGGTATTCTGTATCTCTATCATATACCATCCCTCTCAGCTCATCCTTCCTAGTTCCTGGAATCCTGGAACTGGTATGTTTCTTTCCTCTCCATTTCCGTTGTGGTTTAGCCACCTTATATTGCTTGAGGCATACTTTTAGATCCTCATATGGGGCCGTCCTTATATTCTTTGAAATTTGGGCTATTCTTGAGGTTGTTTCAGAATGTTATTTATTTAATGGTTTCTTATATGTTACTTAGACCCGCAGCATGTGAGTAGACCCATCCTATTACCACTGCATATGGGAGTTGAGGAATTATTCGGAACTCCATATTGGTCTGACCAGCCAGTGTTTTCAGCAGTACCAGGCCTGTTGGTAATATTGCTGGTTCCCGTGTACACAGGTGGACGGGCTACTGATTTCTTGTAATTGATTGGTAGTCCCTTGACTTGGTCACACTGGATCCATGTTCTAAGACTTCCTGAGTCCACCAGGGCTTGTATGGGAGACTCTTCAAACTCCATTGGGACAACAAAATTACTCAGTCTAAGCTGTGAGCCTTCCACCAGGTTACAACCAGGAGACTCCATTAGTCTATGCTCCCACTTTTCATCTTCATGCTGGGACAATCCTGGATATCATGTGCCTGGATGAGCAACTTTGGGGTTTGTCCTTCCTTGAGACATTTTCCTTTGTCACTGTGAACTTTAGGCCACAGTGCTGGCCACACCACTAGATTGAGACACATAGATTTGTTCTCTTTGTAAAGACAGTCTTTGGTGACATGGCCCTGCTGTCCACATTGGAAACAAACCTGAGGATCTAGAACAATCACTTGTTCCTTCTTTGCACACTTACTCCTGGATTTTAAAAGGCCTATGCATGTAAATCCTGGTACATGCACAAGTGCGAGGCCTTTTCAAAGGGGTGGGCCGGGGAGGCATGTTCTGGGTGGGGAGGGGGCAGGGCGGGATGGATGCTGGCTGGAAGAGCGGCCATTAGCTGCTGTGCCGGGGAAGCGCGTGCTGGCAGCCAGCCAGTACGTGTAAATTCTTCTGCTCCAGAGGAGCAGAAAGTAATAAAACAAAAACTTTGAGCCGAGGTAGGTTAGCTTTAGGGGGTGGGGAGGAGAGGGGAAGGAGAAGGAAGGTTAGCAGGGGGTTAGGGAAGTTGTCTCCCAGTCCGCTCCTTAATTGGAGGGACTTGGAAGGAAATGGGGAAGGACCAATTGCATCGCCGTGCGGACTTTGCATAAATTCACCTCCCCCCTTGCACGCGCCACCTTCACATGCGCACATGGATTATAAAATCCAGTGCACTTGTGCGCATGGCCACCCGATTTTATAACATGCACACGCTGGTGCACACATGTTATAAAATCGGTGTGGCCCTGTACGCGAGCTGGGAACCACACGCACATGGATACGCACATGCATCCATATGACGAGTGAGATAATCAAATTTGCAGATGATACAAAATTGTTCAGAGTAGTTAAATTACAAGCAGATTGTGATAAATTGCAAGAAGACCTTGTGAGACTGGAAAATTGGGCATCAAAATGGCAGATGAAATTTAATGTGGATAAGTGCAAGGTGATGCATATAGGGAAAAGTAACCCATGCTATAGTTACACAATGTTAGGTTCCATATTAGGTGCTACAACCCAAGAAAGAGATCTAGGCGTCATAGTGGATAACACATTGAAATCATCGGTTCAGTGTGCTGCAACAGTCAAAAGAGCAAACAGAATGTTGGGAATTATTAGAAAGGGAATGGTGAATAAAACGGAAAATGTCATAATGCCTCTGTATCGCTCCATTGTGTACAATTCTGGTCACCGCATCTCAAAAAATAGATAATTGCGATGGAGAAGGTACAGAGAAGGGCTACCAAAATGATAAGGGGAATGGAACAGCTCCCCTATGAGGAAAGACTAAAGAAGTTAGGACTTTTCAGCTTGGAGAAGAGGCGGCTGAGGGGGGATATGATAGAGGTGTTTAAAATCATGAGAGATCTAGAACGGGTAGATATGAATCGGTTATTTACTCTTTCGGATAATAGAAAGACTAGGGGGCACTCCATGAAGTTAGCATGTGGCACATTTAAAACTAATCGGAGAAAGTTCTTTTTTACTCAACGCACAATTAAACTCTGGAATTTGTTGCCAGAGGATGTGGTTAGTGCAGTTAGTATAGCTGTGTTTAAAAATGGATTGGATAAGTTCTTGGAGGAGAAGTCCATTACCTGCTATTAATTAAGTTGACTTAGAAAATAGCCACTGCTATTACTAGCAACGGTAACATGGAATAGACTTAGTTTTTGGGTACTTGCCAGGTTCTTATGGCCTGGATTGGCCACTGTTGGACCAAGGCTTGATGGACCCTTGGTCTGACCCAGTACGGCATGTTCTTATGTTCTTATGTTATAAAATCTACCCCTTAGCTTCCCCAGTGTAGACTTGGAATTCATCAGGGATATTTTCTTTTGTACAACAGATTGCCCTGTGGTTAGCTGGGCTTGACAGAAGGCATCTGTGAGTTCAATGGTGGACACCAGGATTACGGTTGAATGCTGGCGTATCCACCTCTGCATAGGTAGAGGTAAACATTTTATGAAATGCTTGAATAATGTGTACAGTTCTGGTTGCTGGATCTCAAGAAAGATATAGTTGCATTGAAAAGGTAAAGAGAAGGGTGACCAAAATGATAAAGGGGATGGAACAACTCCCTTATGAGGAAAGGCTAAAGAGGTTGGGTCTGTTCAACTGAGAAGAGATGTCTGGGTTGGGGGGGGGGGGGGAATGATAGAGGTCCATAAAATCATTAGTGGAATAGAATGGATAACTATAAATTGGTTATTCTTTCAAAAAATATAAATACTAGGGGGTACTTCTTAATGTTAGTATGTAGCACATTCAAAACAAATCAGAGAAAATTATTTTTCACTCAATGAACAATTAATTCTGGAATTCATTACCAGAGGATGTGGATAAAGCAGTTAGCGTAGCTGGGATTAAAAAAAGTTTGGACAAATTCCTGGAGGAAAAGTCAATAAACAGTAATTTAATCAAGTAGACTTAAGAAATAGCCACTACTTATCACTGCATGATAGCAGAATGGGATCTGTTTACTGTTTGGGATCTTGTCAGGTACTTGTGACCTGGATTGGTTACTATTGGAAACGTTGCTCTGGTGTGGTCAATATACTTGCATACATGGGCCTTTTAAAATTTACCCCTTGGTGTAGTTTCTCTTTCCTGTGTCTCCCTGGGGCCTCCTTGTTCCTTGCACCCTAGGACCACAATCCTCTACTAGGTTTTCCCTGAAGGTAGACCAGGTCGTATTTCTGGAGTTGGTCCTTTAAGGTATCCTGCGTCCCTTCTTTATGTACTCTGTCACAAGGACATTAAGAAAATCTACTGCTCTAGAATTTAATGTTTGAAAGGGAGATTTTAATAAAATGCTGAAAAAAAAAAAGGTGCAGCTTCAAAGGTTAAAACCATCTTGGAAGCCCAGAGCAGTTGTATTCTACTTATTAAAAAAAAGTAGACAGAAGGGCAAACAACTGCTGGCATAGCGAACATCCTTAAGAAGATAAAACCATCCTCTCACCCGCTAGATCATATTCCATCAAACCTTCTGAGTTCAATCCCCGACATCATTGCCAAGCCAGTGGCAGACATCATCAACCGTTCCCTTGCTCAAGGCCAAGTTCCCGACCAACTCAAGTTGGCAATGCTCAAACCTCTCCTCAAAAAACCCAACCTTCCCCCTTCGGATCCTGCTAACTACAGACCTATAGCAAACCTTCCTATGTTGGCTAAAATCATGGAGAAAGTGGTTAACAGACAACTCTCAGAATTCCTTGATGACAACAATATCCTCACCACTAACCAGTTTGGATTCCGGAAGACAAAGAACACCGAATCTCTGTTAGCCACACTATCGGACAACATTATCTTCAATCTGGAAAAAGGCCAACCTTGCCTCCTCGCACTTCTGGATCTCTCCTCAGCGTTCGACACCGTGAACCACTCTAGCCTACTACAACGGCTAACAGACATCGGCATAACAGGAGCAGCTTTCAACTGGTTTAAATCCTTCCTTGAGAACAGAACATACAAAGTCAAGATAAACAACAAGGAGTCCCACCCCATTCAATCCAAAATGGGGGTACCACAAGGATCCTCACTCTCCCCCACCCTCTTCAACATCTATCTCCTCCCACTCTGTCATCTACTTACTAACCTCAATCTAATCCATTTTCTATACGCGGATGACATACAAATACTCATCCCTATAACGGATACTATACACAAAACCATGGATTACTGGAATAAATGCCTCTCAACCATCAACGATCTACTAGCCAGTCTCAACTTAGTCCTAAACACAAACAAAACGGAAATTCTTATAATAGCTCCGGAACAATCTGCCCCAACCACCGCCTGCAATCCTCTAGACACCTCAGGATACACCACCTCTCCTCAAGTCAGAGATCTGGGTGTACTCCTAGACAACAGACTCAACCTCAACAAATTCGTAAATAACACCACAAAAGAATGCTTCTTTAAATTACAAGTTTTAAAGAAACTAAAGCCACTTCTCCGCTACAGGGATTTCCGCACAGTACTCCAGGCCATCATTCTCCCGAAATTGGACTACTGCAATTCACTCCTGCTGGGCCTTCCCGCCTGCACCACCAAACCCCTCCAGATGGTCTTGAATGCCACAGCAAGAATTCTCACCAACGCCAAAAAAAGGGACCATATCACCCCGATCCTCCAGCATCTCCACTGGCTCCCCATTAAATACAGGATACAGTTCAAAACCAGCATGATGATTCATAAGGCCCTACAGAGCATCTCTCCACTCAACTTAACCTTCCAGCTCCAACTACACACTTCTAAAAAGCCAACCAGAAGGGCATATCAGAACAGAATGATCACCCAACCAGCAAAATCCTCCCTGAGGAAACGCGCACTATCCACAGCGGGCCCTTCGCTCTGGAACTCACTACCACCAGACCTCCGCCTTGAGCCGTGCCATTCCACGTTCAAAGTGAAACTCAAGACTTGGCTCTTCCTACAAGCTTTCCCAGAGAGCTAAGAGCAGGAAGAATAACAACCCTCCCATCCCACAGCAATTTTGTAATGTTTATTTGCTTTATTTATGTGTTCTTAGTAGATCTTAGTTTGTATTCTACTTTACAATAGATTAACTGTTCTATATGTTCCATGTAAACCGCCATCTCGGCGATAGTTATCTCTGTTATCTGTGAACCGGAGTGATATGTATATTATACAGGAACTTCCGGAATATAAAAACCAAAAATAAATAAATAAATAAATAGTTAAAAGGTGAGGTGAAAATGGCTATTTTAACCAAAGGAACTTCTTTCAAAAATTGGAAAAAGGATCCATCTGAAGAAAATAAGAAAAAGCATTATTGCAAGTTAGATGTAAAACAGTGATAAGGCAGGCAAAAAGAAAATTTGAAAAGAATCTGGCTCTGGAGGTAAAAACTGTTAGTGCCACTGGCACTATCAGGCCACGAGCACCTTGCCTTACCTGCAGTCCACTTGCTTGGGCCTCCCAAAGGTGCCGCGCCATGGCAGCAGGCACGGCTGTCGCTCCCCAGGTCATCCTGCACCCGTGCAGAGCTCAGACGCCGCCGGCCCCGACTCCTCCGGGCCTCCCTTTGCTTGAGCGCATGCCGAGGCCTCGCCTCTTAAAGGGGCCGCGGCGGGAAAACCAGGCCCGGCCCCTAACTGATGTCAGGCCTCACTGCCTATTTAAGGAGGCATATCCGGATACTCTCTGACTTGGCAACAAGTCTGCTTGCTTGGAGGATTCCTCTGTGCTTCGTTGGTGCCCTGGTTCCTCTTCCTGCCTTCCGAGTCCTGTTCCTGCCTTCCGAGTCCTGTTCCTGCCATCCGAGTCCTGTTCCTGCCTTCCGGTTCCTGTTCCTGCCTTCCGAGTCCTGTTCCTGCTCCTGCTCCCATCCATTGATTCCTGTGGATGGATCTTCTGGCTTCAACCTCGGACTGGTTTTTGGCGACCCTCTGGCTTCTGACCTTGGACTGGCTGTTGGCGAACCTCTGGCTTCCGACCTTGGACTGACTATCAGCAATTCTCCCAGCAGTTATCCAGCCACCTTCACAGGGTCCCACCTAAGACCAGCCGGCCCCGGCACCCAAAGGCTCAACCCGTGAGGAACGGGGTTGGTACTGGCAAAGCTCCAGCCAGCCCCTGTACCAGCTCAGCCTTGCCTCCTGATGTGAGGGGATGGGGGGGGGGAAGGATCTGTGGGGGTTTGCCCTCTCAGATAGCACCAACTCCCCCTCAGTCTAGGGGTCTACTCTCGCCTGTCAGCGTAACAAAATCTCAAAATAAAAACTTTAAAAAATATATTTAAATTATTTATGATTTCTTCCTTATTGTTAAATACTGCATTTTTGAACTGAACAATTCATTGTAAATCATTCACTTCCATCTTTGGAAACCTTACCATTCTACAGGTTAATACAACATGTTAAAGTTCCTATCTTTTCTTCTTCTTACTCCTAGTTGTACGTATCCTTGTTTATTGTAACTGTATTTATAATATGTATTTATAATATGTATACTACATATTTTGTTCTATGTTCCGGTTATTACCCCATTGTTTACTGTAAACCGGCTTGATGTGATGTTATCACGAATGCCGGTATAGAAAAAATCAAAATAAATAAATAAATAAATATTTAAAGCAGGAAGCCTGTGAGAAAGCTGATTGGACTGTAAGATGATTGAGGGGTTAAAGGGGTTCTTAGGTAAGACAAAGCCATAGCAGAAAGATTAAATTAAATCTTTGCTTTGATGTTTACTGAAGATGATTTTGGTGAGATACCTGTGTTGGAAATGGTATTTAATGTGATGATTTGGAAGAATTGAAGCAAATCAGGATAAACCTGTAAGATGTAATGAGGCAGAATGACAAACTAATGAATTGCAAATCACTTGGACCACATGGCTTATACCTCAGGTTCTGAAAGAACTCAAAAATGAAATTGAAAATCTATTACTAGTAATTTGCAACCTTTCTTTAAAATCATCTATTGTACCTGAAGATTGGAGGGTAGCCAAAGTAATGCTGATCTTTGAAAAGGGTTCCAGAGGTGATCCAGGAAACTATAGATGGTGTCTCTGATTTCAGTGCCAGAGTGCCAAAATTTTTTTTAGAAATTATTCTAAAGAACACAGTCATAGAACATATAGCCAACATGGATTTATTCAAGGGTAGTCTTATGTCACCAATTTGTTACTTTTTTGAAAGGGTTAATAAACATGTAGATAATGGTGAGCCAGTGGATATAGTACATTTGGATTTTTAGAAGGTGTTTGACAAAGTCCCCCATGAGAGGCTCCTAAGAAAACTGTAAAAGTCATGGGATAGGAGGCAATGTCCTATTGTGGATTGCAAACTGGGTAAAAGATAGAAAACAGAGTAGGACTAAATGGTCAGTTTTCTCAGTAGAGAAAGGTAAACAGTGTAGTGTCTCAGGGATCTGTACTGGGACTGGTACTTTTCAATATTTTTATCAATGATTTGGAAAAGGGAATGACATTTGAAGTGATCAAATTTGCAGACAACACTAAATTATTCTGAGTTGTTAAATCACAAGTGGATTGTGAGAAATTGCAAGAGGAAGGGTAAAGGTGAATCAGTTATTTGCTCTTTCAAAAAATACAAAGGCTAAGAACACACCATGAAATTAGTAAGTAGCACATTTAAAAGAAATTGGAGGAAATTCTTTTTCACTCAACTCACAATTAAGCTCTGGAATTCATTGTCAGAGGATGTGGTAAAGTCAGTTAACATAGCTGGGTTTAAAAAAAAGGTTTGGACAAGTTCCTGGAGGAAAGGTTAACCTGTTATTAACCAGGTAGACTTGTGGAAAGTCATTCCTTATCCCTGGGCATTAGCAGCATGGGATTTATCTACTGTTTGGGATCCTGCCAGGTACTTGTGACCTGGACTGGTCAATGTTGGAAACAGGATACTGGGCTTGATGGACCCTCAGTCAGACCCAGTATGGCAAGTCCTATGTTAAAATGTGCACCTATTGATAAATCTCAAGGACCGAAGTTATCTCCCCTTGCCTTAGACAACAGATAGGAGGAATGCTAAAAAAAAAAAAGAGGGGAAAAAGATGTTGAGACATTCCATCTGAACACAAGCTTGAGCAGGTGGTAGCTTACTTTCGGCATGGCTTTGTGTTTCTTTCATTATTTGCATTGTGTCTTCCCAGCTAAGGGAAGTAAGAGAGCCGTGGAGGGAATTTTGTCTGTGCTGAAAGGCAAGAAAGCAACGAGTGATTCGTGAAGTACTTGATATAATGATTGAAGAGAACTGTGATCTGCACCGGGGGAGTACTTTCTGATTCCAATAAAAGTAAAATAACTTTTAAGAGACATCGTCAGGGTTGCTACTATCAGAAAGCAGCAGTTCTGAAAAGGTAGATCTTGGTGCCGGGTTAGCTTTTTAATCATTTTAGTGACATTTTAATTTTTAAATTAGCTTTTTTCCATTTTTAACAAAATGGTCTGAGTTAGAGTCTTTGGCACTACATTTTAAAAGACGGTCAGCTGTATTCCTAAATGGCACCTTATAAACAGAGAGAACACTTTTCAGAAGTCATATAGCTGTGTAAATGACTACTTATACTGACTGGTAAAAGCTTATTTGAAAACTGCCCACCACAGGCACAATTTTACCTGCATTCTTGTGCAGGCATTCCTGGGGCAGGGTTAGGTTGGGGGAGGCAACAGCATGCACAGATTTCTGTTTTCCATTGTTTCGACCAAACTATCCACATAAAAAGCAGGCACAAATCTCTGTAGCTTCTTTTTACTCGGGTAATTTCCAAAGGGACAGTATGCACCCACTTCCTTTTTTGAAAACTGATGCAAATCCTTGATAAAAATATCTGCAAACTTTTCATCTGCCCACACGGTTTTGAAAATTGACCCCCCCCCTCCCTCCCCCCATAGAGAACAATTTTCAAAAAGCATTTACCAAAGTGAATTGCCTTTCTTAAAATTGCCCACCCTTCCCCCCTGGTAAAAACACATATACAGATCAACAACATCTGTACTTTGACTTCCAGGAAAAGCAAGCTTGATTGTATGTGATCATGTATTTTACTTTGGTTGCGAGCCTCGTGGATACTTAGATTACAGGCAGTATACCAAAAATACAATAAATAATAACAGCAACAGATCCAAGAGGCAATAGCAAGGATAGGTCTGCGTTTTTAAAGCAATGCATTTTGATTTTCAGAGGGAACGGCATCTGCAAACTAAGGGCCTCATTTTCAAAGCACTTTACCGCGTGCAATAAATTCGCGAATCGCGTTAACAGCTGTTAACGCGATTGCAAATTAGTCATTTGGTATTCAGGGGGCGGAGTATATGTAAAGCGGGAACCTGTGTATCGTGTGCGGCGAAACAACCGCAGTGGTAGCGCGGCTGCTATCGCGGATTTTAACTACAACTCCAAGTTATGGACTGCGCTATGGGCCAGAAAAGGATTATCGCCATCCACGGTAGTTCCGGACAGCCTGTTTAGAGAGAGAGAGAGAGAGAGAGAGAGAGAGAGAGAGAGAGAGAGAGAGAGAGAGAGAGAGAGAGAGAGAGAGAGAGAGAGAGAGAGAGAGAGAGAGAGAGACTTACTATAGTGCCTATGCCCTACATAGGTATTTGAATCCCTATGGGAGGGCTACCTACTAACTCGGGGTGGGGATTAGGTATGAGTGTCGGGGGTTGGGGGCCACTTTTGCATTCCACATGAGACCTACTGACAGAACAGTGGTCTCTAGTGCAGATTTGCTGGCCGTCGGAGTGAGGACGCTCACACCAAGAAGTGGTTTGGGCAACGTTCTCTCCACCTAGCTTGATGGACACTCTACCTGGGCAACAACATGCTAGGTGGAGAAAATGTTGGCCAAATCTCCGCTTGGAGTGAGCGTCCTCACTCCGACGGCCAGCAAATCTGCACTAGAGACCACTGTTCTGTCAGCTCGCTCTCTCTCTCTCTCTCTCTCTCTCTCTCTCTCTCTCTCTCTCGGCTGTCTGGGACTATCTCCAAAAGTGCCAAATATCGTGCACCGCGATACATGAAACTGGCAAATATCGTGCACTGCGATAAAACCCTGAAAGAATCATCGTGCAGTGGGAAAACATCGCGTGCGGCGCTAATGTTTTCGCGAATGGCGAAAACATCGCCGCACACGATGTTTCCCCACTGCACGAAAGAAGCCTCATTTGCATTGGTAACGCCCCCTAATGCGTTACCAATGCGATATTGGAAAATAAGGCCCTTAAGTAAGGCAAATCTTTGCAAGGACTTTTTCCCAAGGAAATGTTCAAAGGGTATATACGCACTGGTTGAAAGTTCATGGGTAAATGCCCCTATGACTTTGAGGCTACTCACACATGTTGTTTTGAAAATTGGGGGAATGCAATTTTTGTCCTAATGAGGCAATTTTCAACCAGACTACCCAGGTAAATGGCTTTTAAAAATTGCCAAAAGCCTACAAATCAACTTGCATAGTTTTGAACTAACCCATCTTTTGACCAAAGATTCAATCTCTTCCAACTTCTGGAAGGGAAAACAAATCTCAATGTGCAAGCAAAAACTTGTTAGAAAAAGTGCTGCTGAACATTTACTCATCCTTCAAACATAACCCTTAGGGAGATTAGGAAAAATATCAATTCAGTTTCTAGCTTTTATAAAGATATTCTGATCCTAAAACTGTTGTTGCTGTTGTATGAATGATTTAGGAGATAATTTGCACACAGACAGACAAATGAAACACATAAGCAATTTATTTTAGACAAAAAACACTGAAAATGAATCATCTACCTCTTGTTTGCTAGTTTTTATTTCTACATATTTAAATGGACTAATACAGCAAACACACTATGATAGTATGCCAGTAAATATAATGCGTTAAAATGTGATGGGTAAGACACAAATGTATCGTAATGCTGCTCAACAGGATTAAGCATATTGCTTACTGTATTTACTCAAAGCATAGCCATGGCGTTGGGCCAGAGAATGGTGTTTAGCTTGTACAAGCATGTAATTGCAGAAGTCACACACATATGCAGAATATGGTTTCTTTATTTTTTTTTTGTTTTTGTTTGTAGTCGGTGATGCCTTGGGCTGTAGCTGGCTGCAACTCTGCTCAGACACTGTCATTATTGTAAATACCTCTGTATGTCAAAATGATCTTGGAACTTTAGTAGAATGCTACTCGTAGATTATTTAAATCTAAGTTCTCAGCCTAAGCAGATTTTGCAACCGCTGTTGAAGCTATCATCTCTGGGTAAGAAACGGAAACATCGCATACTTTTTTTTGGATGTGGAAATTACCTGGAGAGGTCTTTTCTTCATGAAGTTCTTCTATTACAGTCAGAATTTTCTGAATGAACTAAGAAGTGCTTGGTGAAATAAAATCACAAGTAGTTATAAACTCATGTATATTTTATACTTTGCTACTTTCAGTTCTTTTGCGAATTACCAATAGGTTGCTAGTGGGGGAAAGAGTGGTTTTTACTTGATATTGTTCACAAATTAAATAAATAACCTTTACATCCGCTAAATAGTGCCAGCTGTCAGACCAGACCTGCTTATCTAGTGCTTTTAACATTGCAGATAAACAACCAGCAATTTTTAAATTTAGTACTTTAGCCTCTGGAATTAACAGTGCTGGGAATGAAAAGCACTACATAAACCTTTGAAAGACCAGTTATCATTTGTTTTCTGTGACCAATGGCATAATTAGACTAAAAGGTCTATGCAGACCATGTTAATAAACGCATCATACACTGCCGCATCCATTTACTACCCGCGAAAAGGAAAGATGTTTGCCTGGGGGAATTTTTAGATCTGATTTTATGTTTGTAGAGAACATAATGGGGTCTGGCAGATTTCATATTCCAGTTCAATCAAGATCCGTGGTTTAATTCCAATTAAGGGGGGGGGGGGGAGAAAAACACATTTAAAAAGCGACAAGCCTTGAAGTTAAATGGAGTAAGTCCGAAGTTAAATCTTCTTGCATGTGCAGTTTTTCTACAGTAAAATTTTACGGAGACTTCAGTATTAACCACGTTTGCCAACGAGACAGGCTAATCCGGTTCTGGTTTTACATTATTGCATGCATGGGTTTGTGGTGTTGGTTCTCCCATTGATTTCTCTAAGAAACTTCAGAGCTAATTATCTGTGCATGCTTTGGGAGGTAAAGGCAGAACCAGTTTACCCTGTTCCTTATGACTTGGAGTCGGGTGCCAACCCTAATTACTATTATTATCTGCTCTTTAAGGAATTTGGAAATAAGACGTTTGCAACCAAATTATTCAGAGATGTAAAGGATGGGTAAATAATTTCAATCATACTAATCTGCCTTTGGATTCTAGGCTATCGTGCAGTCTAAAGTTTAATGCGCCTCTCAGTGACACCATCTACGTGTTGGAGACCAAAATGGTAAGAGGTAATTCACTCAGCTCCTCAGTCAGACTCTGGGTGAGGGGGAATAAGAGAGGGTTGCTACTGTGGGGAGAGCTTGGTTTAGGAAATGGGGGTATTAGATCAGGCAGACTGCAGGAGCAGGCAGAGCATGGGGAGGAGGATCAGGATATGCCTCGGGGGGATTCGGTACTGCTGGTGGCCCTGAAGAGAAGGGGGGAAATTAGGGGAATTCTTTGAATGGGGCATGATTGGGAGGACTGGTGGATATTCTTTTGGGGAGCCCATGACCCAAACTCCCCCTTTCCTGTTGTTAATTGCTGATCCACCCAATTGTGATAAATTTACCACAAAATAGTAAATACAGTGGTAATGTCTAATACTCAAATTACCATGGTATTTACATAACTCGTATATATGTGGTCATGCTGCTTGTGGGCATGGTGTAAGAGGTAGTGCCAAATGGCCTTACTTATTCTAACTCCGCTCCTGTTGCTCTGATAGCGGGGAGTATACAGCCAGGGTAGGCTAGCTTTTCTGTCTTTATTTGGTGGGGATGGATGGGAACTAGGAGCAGATGCAAATGACTTCAGTGAGAAAGCTGAAGAACCAGAAGTAAGCGGCTTTACTCATCCCTGGCTCCACTGAGCAGGTGGGAAGGAGTCAGATGGCCCTGCTGGCACTTAAGCTTCTGTCTTCATTGGGCAGGTAGGGAGCTGAAGGTAGATGGTCTTTCTTATTCCCTTCCTTTCTTTGCTTCATCTAGTGAGCAGGGAAGTTGAGGTAGACCACCCTGCTCATTGAAGATTCCTCTCTTCTTTGGCAAATGGATGAGCAGAAGGAAGCAGCTGCAATCTGCTTCCTTCAGGGTCGATACCATTGCAGTGCTGTCTGTCTCACACCCCTGACCCCTCTTTGATTTGTCCTTGCCCTAACATATATACTTTGCTGTCCTTTCAGTGTTGCTGAATCTGATTCTTCTTGTATATGGTTAGAGCAGTGTTTCCCAACCCTCTCCTGGAGGCACACTGATCCAGTCAGATTTTCAGGATTGCCACCATGAATATGCATGCGATGGATTTGCATATCGTGGGTGTCCAATGTATGCTAAGTATGTCATGCATATTCATGATGGATATCCTGAAAATCTGACTGTTTAGATGTGCCTCCAGGAGAGGGTTGGGAAACGTGTTAGAGATTTTTTCATAAGTAGGTAGCTGTTGAAATTGTCAGACATCAGGCAGTCAGACATCAATCAGTGAACTGGTTGAGTGAAGTTAATCCTTAATCAAGGCAGTTAATGGGTGCTTCTGCAATAGACAGTTGGATATTTGGATTTCTCTACATTCACAAACTGCTGTGGTGCAAAGATTCCAAATGTACATAATGGAGTTAAAACACCCAATGCCTGTTCTCAAATGATTTAGGGGTCAATTTTCAAATAGCTTGCATAGTTTCTTTTAATGCATGGATTTTATGGACGTTTTCAACAAGAAGCAATCCATGGGCAGGATTCATCATTCCTCATGGAAGGGGTGGCGGGTCTGCGAAAGGCAGCACACGTAGTTGAACATCACATGCACACACATACTCACTGTCTTACTGCTCTGACCTAAACATGCTGACAAGAATGCCTGTTTTTAATGTGACTAAAAGAGCTTAAACTATGGAAGTGACATTTACTTTAAGCTGCTTTCGGGGAGGGCCATTTTACCAGGGTAAATCCTTTGAAATTGCCCTCTTCAATAGTACCACTCCTTATGTGACAATCTGCAGTCTTAGAGGTGGGTAGCTGGATTATTAGCTTTAAATGCTGATGTCCTGGTTTCATCTAGCCATTTTAGACGATGAGGTGTAACGTTAAAAAAAGTGCAAATTGTGACTTGGTGTTGGATGTAGGCTGTCGCTTATAGAAAGGACAAAATTCAGATACAGCTGATACTGGTGATACTTACTGCCAACTTTTCTCTCCAGCAACTATTTCTTGGTTGCCTGATTGATGAACAAATGTAAACATAACTACAGAATGAAAGAAAACATTTGATAAATCAGATCTGCTATTTAGAGAAGAAAACCTGTGTGTATATGCCACTGCTAGAGAAACACAAGTGACACCTGTATTTTGTCATCAGCATTTGAATGATTCCTAGGATGGGCAGCAGTTCCCAAATTCATTTTTCTTCTCCCATGTACAGTATATCCATTCCTTCAATATTCATCACTCTTTATTTAGCTGGGGAGTCAGTCAAACCCCTATTATACTGCTGAAAACATAATTTTCCATGTCAGTTATGAGCTCTAACACTGGGACTAAATTGTGATCATGTAGAAAAATACTGAAGCAAATTCTGAATCACTGGATTCCCAGATCACAATTCTTGATTGCAATTTATATGTAACTGCTCAACCTTAAAATTATCATGTAGTTCTACGGACTTAAAATTTACTATTTCTGTATAAAAAGGAACTATGTCTGACAAGAGTTGCGTAATGTTGTATTTGATAATTTAAAGCCATTAAACCTTTGGACAGTTTCTGTACTTATGCACAATTATGAACATGGCCCATTTTACGGAAAAGTTTTCTTAGTTTTTTCAAAAAGCCTGAAGCCATGCAGCTTTCTTGCAGATAGAAAAATGGAAAGACGATACAGTGCCACATTACCTTTTTGCCAGAATGATAGTGCACCTCTGTGCTGGGATCGTTCCATACATCCCAGGTTTGAGAGTGGCCTTGATAGCTACTAGGAGATGAGTTCCTCCAGGTTCATATCAGCTGGTGTAAGGGGCTTCTTAACAGTCATCCTTTCATTGCTTTGAGAAATTCCTAACAGATGTCCTTTTGAGCAGTGCTTGTATTGGTCTCAAAGGACTCTTTTATTCCTCTTCTACCAAGGTGAAGTCCTACCAAGGCAAAGCCCTAAAAGCATTTGCCATGTAAAGTAATGAATGACCCCAGGCGTGTGTGCTGCTTTTCTAGTAAATGAGCCCCTACATGGAAAAATAAAATAAAGCCACCCTACCTTAGGGAAAAAAAAAAGAAGCATGTCATTTTTATGGAGACCAAAAGAAAGAGTGTACTCATAAACTGCTCATATCAGATCCTTACAATTTTAGCATGAGCTATGAGTGAAGAAGATAAAACTTGGTCTGTGTTCAACTGCATTCCGGGGAATGATCCTTTGACCAAAGGAAAAATTATCTGTTTTTGTAGAAATGCAAGAGTATTCCAAGGCATTACCGTATTAGAGAATCCACGCCTGTAACACTACCATAGCGGGTATGGATCACTGAGCTGAAGCTAAAGGTAACTTGCATACTTGATCAAGTAATAGCAGTAAAATTCAATATTCCAAAGCCAGCCTCCTCAAAGAATAACATGGGGAAAAAAAAGAAAGCCTCAGCAATAAAATAATAGGCTGAGCATTCAATTGTTGAATGAAAAAATATCTAAAATTGTGAGGAAAGACGGAATTTTCTAAAGGTTTGACTCATTGCTTTCTATTCCCATTACCCACAGAAAAGTTTCAATCAGTTCTCTCATTCTCTCTCTCTCTCCCTCACATTTTTTCTGTACATCACATTTTTGTTTCAAGATATTTTTCTCAAATTCACTGTTTGATTGTGGCTTGCGAAACCAGCTTTCCTCTCACTCCCCTTGACATTCAGCAGTGACGTGCATTGTATCACCATCAGGTAGACAACTTGATCACAGCAGTCAGAGGGAAGGAAATCTTTTGACACACCTTCTGTTATCTTTGTCCTAAGTTAAACACAGGTCTTAGCCTTAGTGCGTTAAGTTATGAAAGTGATGAAAGAGATCTTGTCCAAACTGGATTGTCTGGGCCCATTCAGTAGAATATATGCTGAAATGGAATATGAATTTAACTTTGATATATAGATGGATTACCTCTATGGCAATCTTTAGTTTAGAAGATCAGATTTTACTTTACAAAACTGCATATGGAGCCAACCATGTTTATATAGATACACTGAACAGAACTGAAAGAACTCATTAGGTCTGACCATTTTTGATATGAACACAAAACAAAAAGTGAATCTGTCATGTTTTAATTTGTTCTTTTAGCTCTGGTTAGTCATAACTATTTATATAACTGTAGTTGCATTCCTAAAACTATTGAAAATAAGTGAAATCCATATTGTACCAGCATATTAACTACATTATAAAAGAATACAACATATTGCTGTTTGCATGGGTCTGAAGGTTCACACAGAGAGGTGCCCGTGACAGTGCAACTAATGTTGTTATATTGTAATGTACATGTTTAAAAGGAATTTGATTGCAGCGATTTTAACCACTACATTCAAAGAAGCAGAATTTTGCTCCAGTTTTTCTCTGGAAACGAGAGCAAACCAGAGCGAATTTTGTACTATCGCAAAAGTTTGAGGCATCTATTTCAGCCCTTTTAACACATAAAAATTAGTTTGCAAAAAGTTGTAATGTACAAACCCATGCTAACAAGGCAAATATTTGCAAAATAGCTCATTATGTATTAACACTAAGAAATATAACACATGTTCAAAACTCTCAAAAGTTACCACAGACCCAAGAAGTAAAAAACTTTAATAGACCTTGGGTAGGTATAGTTAAGGTTTTGTGATAGCATCCATGTTAAGTCACTAACTTTAAGATTAAATGTGTTTATTAAACAACAATATGATTATGTTTCCTTTGAAGTGCAGTGGTTCTTATGTACTTTCAAGGTAAACTTCCATGTCATAATACAGAAAAATATTTTAAATTATTTTCCCTCTCCTCTTTTACCTTCTCCTACCCCATACAGATGAATACTGAATCAACAAGCAACCTTTATAATCCAACAATTTACCAAATAATATCACCCTGCTCCATATGGTCATAAGACTCAGATGGTTCAAAAACTGAACTATTGCTCTCTGTAAAATAATTAAGCTGAGCACTTGAGGACAGAATTTGAATATATTTTTCCCAAGTTTCCAGAAATGTTTTCTGATGTTTGAAGAAGAGATAAGATGCCAGCCATATTATCCATCTGCGTCATATTTTTTTAGCTAATTTCTCCAGTGCCAGAAAGGAGGAATATCATTTCCTCTCACAAGTACAAGGGCACAAGCCTTTTTTATGAGCAAGCATTCTCCTGAACATCTAAGGAACAAACGGGAAAAATTCAAAGAGTAATATTTCTGACATAATAGGGATATCAACATCCAAAATATTTTTCCAAATAAGACATTGTTTTTCTCCAAAACTGGTAAATTGGAGAACATGACTAAAAAGCATGAGTCAGTGAGTTACACCTGATTTACACTTTTCATAAATATCTGTGGTAGAAATGTGTACTTTAAAAGCTAAGGGCCTGATTTTCAAAAGGATAAACTTTCTTAAATGCACTTCACCCATGTAAGTGGGCTTTTGAAAATTGCTATAATATATGTCATTGAATTGTACATAAGATTTACCCATGTAAATGCACTTGATGCAGTTAAATGGCTTTTAAAAATTGCTGCGATAGTAGTAACATTTACATGTGTAAATCCTTTTGAAAGTCAGACCCTAAGGGCCTGATTTTTAAAAGCATTTACATGCATAAAACTGGGTTTTACTTGAGTAAATGCACTTTACTCGCATAAGTTAGCTTTTGAAAAGTGCTACAATATGATTGTCTATAGGATTTACCTGCGTAAGTGCATTTTACAAGTGCATTTTACCTGCGTAAGTGCATTTTACATCGGATTGTCTATAGGATTTACCTGCGTAAGTGCATTTTACAAGAATAAATGGCTTTTGAAAATTGCTACCATAGTAGTTACATTTGCATGTGTAAATTAATTTGAAAATTCACCTGTAAGTGCTGGGACACATATATTATTCTTAAAAATTAATTCGGCCAGAATTTAAAAGGCCTGCGCGCATAAATCCTGGGATTTATGTGTGTGGCCAGGCCTTGCGCGCTGAGCAAATTTTCAAAGGGGCCCGGCCACACGCGTAAACCCTGGTATGCGCTCAAGTGCCAGGCCTTGTCAAAGTGGCAGGCTGGGAGGGGGGCGGGGTCTGGGTGGGGAGGGGCAGGGCGGGACGGAGGCTGGCCGGGACAGCGGCCATTACTCCCGCGGAACAGCAAGTAATGCCATTACTTGCTGCTCCTTGGGAGTAACGCACCGCCGCGACACACCCCCCCCGACATGCCCCTGACATCCCCCCGCAGGAAAGCCCCGGGACTTAGGCGTGTCCCGGAGCTTGCTCAGCACGCGCAGGGGGGGTTTGGGGTAGGTTTTCGGGGGTTACGCACGGACATTACGCGCGTAACCCCCGAAAACCTACCCCAAACCCCCCTGCGCGTGCCGAGCAAGCCCCGGGACACACCTAAGTCCCGGGGTTTCCTGCGGGGGGCGTGTTGGGGGCATGTCGGGGGTGTGTGTCGTGGCGGTACGTCATCCAGGGGTGTTCCGGGGGCATGGCTGCAGGCGTGGTTCCAGCCCAGAGGCATTCCAGAGGCGAGGCCACGGCCTCTGGACCAGCCCCCAGACCGGAACCTGGCACGCCGGCTGCCGGCCCACACACATGAGTTACTCTTGCCTCGGCAGTAGCGCGGGGAATAGCACCACCTTTTATGGTGGCACTATGCCCGCGATAGCCTGCAACTGGCCGCACCGAAACAGGCAAAATCGGACTGCCGTGGTGCGATCGGCTGCAGGCTATCACCCGCCTGTCCCCTCCTTTACCCCCCAGCCCCTTTAGCACAGGCTTCATTCCACACGAAATGATGAATCCTGGCCCAAGCTTGATATACCAGACTCCATCGGGCTACCAAAAATTCAGAAAATATCTTTAAAAATTCTGTGCTAAAGCTATCAGGGCCAGGAGCTTTTAACAAATTTCCCTTTTGGATACCTACAGAAATTTCCTCTCTACTAATAGGTCTTTTCTAGAAATTCAATTGTTCTTCTTAAATTTAGGTAACCTCACATGTTTCAAAAAGTTCCTACATTTTCCATGATCCCATCCTTCAGAAGAGTAAAGATCTGCATAGAAAGTTTTTAAACTCTTCAGTATTTCTTGATTAGAATTGGTCAAAGTCTCTGATTTGGTTTTTAATGTAGATATAAGCTTAGGACCTGAATTCATCTTAATCATATGTCATGAGTTTACCCATTTTATTGCTATATTGAAATAACTTTAATTTATAGGGGTAGATTTTCAAAGGATTATGAGCGTAATATACGTGCGTAACATTTTAACCCCCCCCCCCCTGCGTGTGCCGAGCCTATTTTGCAAGCCTATTTCCCTCCAAGGCCGCTCTGATTTCAGAGCGGCCTTGGAGGGAATGGGGAAAGTCATCGGGGCTCCCCTAGGGCTTAGCGCACACAAGGTACACAAGTGTGCACCCCCTTGCACGCGCTGACCCCGGATTTTATAACATGCATGTGGCAGAGTGCGCATGTTATAAAATCGAGTGTACATTTGTGCGCGCTGGGTAGCATGCACAAATGTACCCCGCGCGCGCTTGTTTAAAAATCTGCCCCCGTTGCCGCTACATATTACCTGCTGTGCCCGGTGAGCCTTCCAGTATTGCTTGTTTCCTATTGGCTACACTGGACTGTGGGAGGAGTGCTTCTTACTTTAAAAGAACTGTCTCTGCGGCGCAACGCTGCTACCGCTACATATTACCTGCTACGCCCGGTGAGCTTTCCAGTATTGCTTGTTTCCTATTGGCTACACTGGACTGTGGGAGGAGTTCTTCTTACTTTAAAAGAACTGTCTCTGCGGCACGATGCTGCCGCCACCGCGCACTCCGAAGGGTCGCGCGGCTTTGTCCGGCTTAGTCCAGAGTAGGCTGGAGAAGGCTCGAGAGGCTCTTGGAAAAAGATCTGGAGCTAATGTGAGTTGCATTTTTATTGATAAACCTAATCTGCAGTGGCCCTAGAGATACACATAAATAAAGGATTTTTAAACTGCCGACTTCTGAACTTTCTCTTTTGGCATTGTGTTTCTTATAATGCCACATACCAAAAGGAAGGCCCGAGTCAAGGACCTTGCCTCAACACCAATTTCTGGATCCTACCAATTGCGAATTGAAGAAAGTTTTAGAAGGTCTTCATCATACTCCTCGGGAATGGCCGCAGGGGGTTTCAATTTGGAGCAGGAATTGAGCCCTAGGCCTCTTGAAACATCATTAAGTCCCGGGGCCCCAGCGAGATCTGAACCACCGCTCCTTAGGAATGTAGATTTGGCAATGGGACAATCTTTAATAACTACTAACTCTGGTCCCCAGAGGAGCCCAGATAGTGTATCTGTAGCTCTGGTGAACCCTATGATAGAGGGTTCCAGGGTTCCAGAGAAAGGGAACAATTACGTATTAGGTGCGGAGGTCACTATGGGGGAGGGAGAGGATGTAATTCAGGTAATTACTTCTAAAGAATTTTCTTTACGAGAAATTGGGGACATGATTATTCGGATGCAAAAATCAATCAATGCTCTGTCTCATAAAATACAAAAGTCTTTAGAATCGAATCACGTAGTAGGACAAAAAATAGAGAAATTGGAAAAAAATCTTAAAACAGTTGAAGAGAAGTTAGAACACAATAGTGAGATACAAATTAATTTGATAAGATCTGAGAAGTTATGTGTAGATAGAATAGAAAGTATTGAAAATCAGGTTATAAGTCAGAATTTAAGGCTTCTTAATTTTTCAAAGATAAATTTAATCTCCCCAAATGATCTGTTTCGGAGATATCTTAAAAATGTATTGAAATACTCAGATACTTCTATTCCTGCCATATCTAGGATATACTACCTCCCTTCAATTCAAAGTAGAGAGATGGTACATAGCTCAAAGGAAGAACCTGAAATAAGCCCAGATTTAAATTTAATTGAAATACTTGAAAAATCCTTTGAGATGAATATTACATCTAGAGCTACTCTAATTGTTCAGTTTGTTTTTCTGACGGAAAGAGATTCAATCTTGAGATTATTTTTTAGAAATCAAGATAAATTGTTCTATGGACAAAGCATAAGAATATTTTCGGATATTGCCCGCCCTACTCAACTATGCTGGAAAAAATGTATAGCAATGAGACCAGAGGTTTTGCAGAGAGGGGCTAGGTTTATATTAAGATATCCTTGCCGCTGTTTAATAATGTACCAAGATTCTCGTTATATTTTTAATCAACCTGAACAATTAAGGGGTTACTTGGATTCACACTCCTAAAGGCCCCTATAGTATTGGGGAATATGTGGAAAAGATGAAGTTTTGAGAGGTTTTTTTTTCCCCTAAGTTTATATTTCTTAAAGGGACTGCTCCAGTATAAATGTAAATGTGTGTCTCTAATTACCTGTATAAAGAATGGTGAAGATAATTAAGGTTGCTTCATAATTTCTTAGGAAATATGATTATTATTATTCAATATCTTTATATTTTGGATCTTCCATTGTAATTTTGAAAATTCAATAAAACTAAATTTAAAAAATAAATAAATAAATAAATAAATAAATAAAAATCTGCCCCATAGTATAATAAAATCTTTTTGGTTCTTTCATGTATAAGCAAATTCAACACCACTTGCATTGCCATAGAGGTTTCTATATTTGTTTTGGTATTAGTTACAACAAAGATTGTTTAGCTCTATGAAGCTGGTGTTCTAATGCCAAAAGCCATTTGTCAATATCTCTTCTTCTCTTAGCAACATAAGAAATGATGTCCCCTCTCAGAACCAGCTTTCTAGTATACCAAAATAAAATGGAATCATCTTTGTGATGATTGTTGCTGAGTGCAAGAATCGCTCCAGTGTGCGATTGGATATCATCTTTGTGAATACCATTATGATTCACATAATTTACAACCACAATATGATCACGGCAAGCTACTCAGGCTTTCAAGTAATCCTGAAGCTATGGGATCTGTGCCTAGATAGTACAGAAAACAACATCTGTAAGACATCTGATCACCATCCCTGTAGATGAATTGAACCCATATCAAAGCATGCTCAGAAATCAATATTTCATCTATTCCTATATCAATGACCCCTGAAAAACATATTGTTACCAACCAGAATATAATCCAATCTGGAGAAGATGGAATGAGCCTTCGATAAATGCATAAAATTCCTCTCTAGTGGATGGAGCACACTCCATGCATCCACCAAACTCAATCCTCCTTCCAAAAAGAGAATTCCTTTGTTGGAGGGCTCTTATCACCCTAAGAAGGATTAGATCTGTCGAGCATTGGATCTCAAACTAAATTAAAATACCCTTCTATCACTAATCCCTCATCTATATATGGAAGTACTAGTATTTTATATATACACATGAAAAACGTATGATCATAGTTATTAGGGGCACATACATTGCAGAGCACAAACAGTTTGTGATCTAACTCAGCCATCAAAATCAGATACCAACCATTTAGATCTTTAATTTCCTGTTTAATGGTTAACGACAGTCTTTTGTGTACGGCAGCCTTTTGTGTTATTAATATCGCAACCCCTATAGATCTCAAGGAGGCTGAAGCATATTTATTATTAGCAACCCAATCATTTTTCAATTTTTGATGTCCCACTGCTTTTTTTTCAAAGGATCTTAGTTCTTTTGATTGTGGAATTTATCTCACACACATTCCATGAAATTATCTTCACCCCTTTATTTGCCATTCATCCACCACTAAGGAGGTCATTTTCCAAAGGTATCACACGTGAAAAGCCCCTTTTCGCGTGCAATACCTAGATCGGGGTGGGTTCTGGGTGACATCCGCACTGGAAGGGTTGGAGTCGGGGTGGCACCGGGGCGGACGTCGCGAAGACATTGCTGACTGACAATGAAAAGGTAAGGAGCCTTATCGCAGTCAGTAACGCGGTCAATAGCACCATCTTTCACAGTGGTGCTATTGGTTTGTGAAAGCTGGCAGTGATCACACCGCGGTGGCGCGATCGCTGCCGGCTTTCACAGGCCCGCCCCCCGCTTTGCCCCCCCGCCCCCCCTTTACCGCCGGATTTTCTAAGTTCTGCGAACTTAGAAAATCCAGGTCTTAGAAAATCCAGGCCTTAGAAAATCCAGGCCTAAATCTGCAACATATGAAAAGCTTGATCAGAAATATAAGCAACATAGATTGAAACCCTCCCAGTATAGGTCCCCACCTGGAGTAGGAATCCCTCCATCCCAACACTCAGTGCAATCCTCATCAGTTAAGGTAAATTCCTGTTGAATCATCTGTGACACAAACAACACTTCCCTCCCTATTCCACCTCCCTTCTTATTTTTATCAACCCCCTATGTAATATTAAACAAGATCAAATTATGTGCATATGTCCTCTCTTCTCCCTCCCCACCCCATCACATCATAGTAAGATTTTCAAGTCAAGATTCAGAATAATCACAACCAACTGATTGATATTCCTTATGGCAAATATAGTGGTTTTCCCAGTAGTAAACCAAACATAACTTGAAATTATATGTAAATGGTGAGAATGCTGAGGACATAAAAACCATTTATGTAACATTTAACAGAAAGCAGGGCAGAATCCACTATGTGACATGCCCACCTTCAAAAGTAAATGTCTTTTTGTGCCATCCTAATGTTCAAAATAGTGGTCAGAGAAACATTGGCCTCAACGATAAAGAGGCCTCATCAGCACACTCTCCATGGCCAGGTAGGTAGAAATGCATAAAGGCCCAAAGCACACTTCACTTGATTCAAATGACATTAGCTGTAGGTTGCCACTCATTGCCAGTTTTAGCCTTTAGCTCTGCAACACATTTTTGGGGTTCAGTGATAATCATGAACTACTTCACCCCATCGGAATGCACCACTCACAATTTTGCCAAATATTTCAAAGCTGAAAGTATGCCCAATGTATAGAGTTTGGAAGAAAGAGGTATAAAAGCATGACATTGTTCTGAAAGCCTAGCCAAATAGTCCTGGAATACCAAGATCTTCTTGTTAGTGGGGCATACTTGCTTCCCCAGCATAGTGCTTGCAAGATATCTATTTCATGCGTGAAATCATGACACGTGGACGGTCAGCTTTCTCTTTTTTTTTGGCCTAGCCTATGTGCCCTCTCAATATGCAGCTTAATGTTCTTCTCAAACAGTCCCAGCTCTTGGGATATCCACTACTCCAGGAAATGTGGCAGAGCTCGATCTTCCAACTATTCAAGTAACCTAATGGATCACAAATCATCACAGCGAGGTCTGTTTTCCAGATTTTCAAACCATTCTGCTTGCTTATTGAGAGCTGACTACAATGTTGATATCCCTGGTTAGTATGAAGGCCATCTTGTGCATCCAAGACTCTCTGATCTACCTCTATAAAGCATCTCTCAAAGCCTGTCATCATTGCAGATACCTTCTCAAGCTTATTAAAGAATTTCCAGAGTTCGGGTACAGCTGTTTTTAAATCTGAAATCACCATAGTCTGCAGGTAAGCTTTCTCTAAGCTAGCATTCCCATCTGCCATCTTGGATTCTGTCGATTTAGATTTTTCCTTTTCTTTGTCTTTTTTTGCAATTCTCAATGACATGACAACTACTGCATCAACAGTGATGAAGGAGTACCTGTACCCACCACAGGAATAAGAATCCTCTGTATATTTTTAAGTTGATGGGGGTGGATTGGCAGTGAGGCAGCATAAGAAAGGGAATCATACCACATGATCTTCCTAAGTCCCTAATTTTAAAAAAGTGATGTAGACACAGGAGAGCCTGGGTGGGCTAGCCCAACCAATCAGCACTGCTTGTAAGCACAAGAAGAGAGACTCTATAGCAAAGTCACCATGGACCCCCATCCCACGGCAGACCAAGAAGAGAGGTCCTGCAGTAGTGCCACTATGGACCCCATCTCATATGGGCCTGAGAAGAGAAGGCGCTGCAACAGGGCTGTTGCAGATCCCATTCTGGGGTAGCCAAAAGAAGAGGAGGCTCTGTAGCAGGATCACCATGGATCCCATCCAATGGTGATCTGAGAAGGGGAGGCCCTGCAGCAAAAGAGACCCAGAAGAGATTGGGCAGTCCTGCCAGAGTGAGTGTAAGTATATATGTGCATGGGAATAGAAGCCTGCATGTGAGAGAGAGCAAGGAAGTGAGAGCCTGTGTATGTGTGTAAGAGTGAGAGCCTGTTTGTGTGTGTGTGTGTGTGTGTGTGTGCGTGCGTGTGTGTGAGATAGAGAGGGAGACAGCAAGAGAGAGAGCCTGTGTGTATCTGTATGTGTGAGTGAGAGCCTATGTGTATGAGAATGGAAGCCTGTATGTGAGAGAGAGCATATGAGAGTGGGAACCTGTATGTATGTGGGAGTGGGAGCCTTCGTGTGAGAAAGAGCATGTGAGAGTGAAAGCCTGTGTACTGGAGTGAGATCCTGTGTGAGAGTATGTGACAGTGATATCCTGTGTGTGTATGTGGGAGTAGGAGCATATGAGTGTGAGAGCCTGTGTATGTGTGTGAGACAGAACACATATGAGTCAGAGCTTGTATGTGTTTGAGGAAGAAAGGGGACAGGAGAAGAGAGAAGAAACAGAAAGAAAAAAGAGACCCAGAAAAAGAAATTGGAAAATACAATCAAGGGGAAAGTGGTAAAAAAGAGATCAAGACCAGCTAATTAGAACAATAAGACCTGACAACAAAGGTAAAAAAATATTTTGAGTTTTTTACCAATTGGAATATGCCATTTTGGGGAATGTGCATTTCTTATATATAATATATATGTATTTTACTCTTTTCTTAGTATTCCACTGTACAGAGTCTGGTTTCTCAGGCTTTCCATTTCAATTTTGTCTGCATGTTTTTGTTTCGAATTTGTAATTCCTTATTCTGTGTTAAGTGAAGGTCTGTCTATGTTCGGCATATTGTTGCAAATCTTCAGTTCTTATCATTATTATGATTATTTTATTTTATTGTAGTTCTAGTTATTTAAGGCACTTAAAGTAGATTGCATTCAGGTAACATAGGGGGGTCATTTTTCAAAATTCGGTAAGGCGTTTTCGCATGCGTTAAGGGCTTGTCGCATGCGAAAAGCCCCGTTTTCGCATGCGATAGGCCTTTAACGCATGTGAAAACGTGTTTACTGCATGCGATCGCACCATATCGTATGGTGCGATGCAAATTCTAAAAATAGGAGGAGTTAGGGGCAGAGCTAGCCTGTCTGTGAAGAGCTATCGCACAGCCATAACACAGATTTGAACTACACCTCTTTCAAATGTGTTAGCGGCTGTGTCCTGTAAAGCTTATTTCAGATGATTTGAAGGCCCTGGAGGGAGAGAGAGAGAGAGAGAGAGAGAGAGCGAGAGAGCGCACCATAGGCAGGTATTTGTATCCCTAGGGTAGGCCGACCTAGTAACTCGAGGTGGGGATTAGGTAAGTGTGTAGGGGGTTAGGGGCCACTTTGACATGCTATGTGACACCTACGAACAGAACAGTGGTCTCTTGTGAAGATTAGCTGGCCTTCGGAGTGAGGAAACTCACTCCAAGATGAGATTTGGGCAATGTCCTCTCAACCTAGCTTGATGGACTCTCTACCTGGGTAACATCAAGCTAGGTGGAGAGAACATTGCCCAAATCTCATCTTGGAGTGAGTTTCCTCACTCCGAAGGCCATCAAATCTTCACAAGAGACCACTGTTCTGTTCGTACGTGTCACGTAGAATGTCAAAGTGGCCCCTAACCCCCTACACACTTACCTAATCCCCACCTCGAGTTACTAGGTCTGCCTAACCTAGGGATACAAATACCTGCCTATGGGCCATGATATTATGGCCAGGCTCTCTCTCTCTCTCTCTAGAATCTGAAATGGTATTGCAATGTGCACTAACTTAGCTCTTCACACAGGTAATTATTGCAATAAATACTATATTAGCATAAAACACACCCCTTTTGCTATCGCATGCGGTACTTACTGCATTTTGATAAATCCAGGCCATAGGTATTTATGCTATAGAAACTTATATTGGATAAAATACAAATTATGCAATGGACTGTAGTATGCCTCTATGATGATCTCTGCCTTTTTGGAAAGAAGGTTCATATTTGTTTTATTATATGATTGAATTTGATGTTTCTGATAAGTGTTCTTTGTTTTCTTTTTACATGATATTGTTGAGGCCTATATTCAGAGGCATTTAGCTGGATAACTCAAAAGTTAACTAGCTAAATGAATATTCGGGCACTAATCCGGCTAAATTTTAGCCAGATATATTATCTGGCTACATTTTATCCTGATAACTTAGGGGCATTCCAAGGGTTTTACAGGGAGGAGTTATGTTATCTGGATCAATTATCCGGGCAAGTCTGGTCATGCCAAAGAGCTGTCCTAAAGTTAGCCAGATAACATTATCCAGATAAGTTTAAGATAGCTGACTATGGGGGTCATTTATCAAAGGCTTCTCGCACGCCATACGGCAGTATCATGTGCGATAAGCCTCTATCGTATGTGAAAAGGGCCTTTTTGCATGCGATAGAATGCAAATTAGGAGGAGGGGAGGAGTCAGGGTCGGGAGGGGTCAGGGAGGGGTGGAGTCAGCAGTGTCTTCGCTGCCGGCAATAATGTTACTAACATTATCGCCGGCAGTAGCACACCAAATAGCACCACCTTTCAGGGTGGCGCTATTCGGTGTGAAAGCTGGCAGCCGGCGCACCGCCGTGGTGAGAAGGCTGCGGGCTTTCGCAGGCCCACCCCCCCTTCGCCCCCCTGCCCCCCGTTTTTGCATGATTCATCATTCTGCGAGGAATGATGAATCTGGGCCTATATTCCATAGTGTGGCTGTACTATTGAATATACCTCCAAAGTTATCTGGATATGTTTGCTATCTGGACAATGACTGAATATGGATCATGTATTTATAAACTGCAACAAATATAAAACAAATTACCGGTAATACAGATTAATAAGGGATTTTTATTGCTGGTAAGCGTTTGAAATATTTGAGTAAATCTTTTAAAATATTATCCATGATGAATTACTGCTGTTGCAAATTACTTAGAAATCCATTGTCAGCAGGTACACTCCAAGGCATTAATTATTAAAAAAAATAAAACTAGTAAGGCTTTGACCTCTTATGCCTACTGCCCACTCTTATTAACCTTGCCCACACCCCCTCGAAAATAAAAAAAAATCAGTTCTGGCTACACCACTGACTTTAAAGTTTGTAAATTAAGGAAAAGCTCATTTGCATGGTCCATTAATGTGAGCTAATTAACGTGCATTAACTGCTTATGTTAAGGCACTTTCATATGTCTGTTTTGTGTCCTATTTTTTGCATAGCTCTGCATAAACTTATAACAGAATAAAAAAAAAAACAGTGAGATAAACAAACAAGATCTTTACAGAAAGAAATTAGTAATGAAGGACTGGGAAACCTACATGGAGTGATAGTTCATCCCATAACCGCAGTAGTATGACTGCTTTGTGTTTCCAGGAATACATTGAGATAACCCACATGGAGCAGCGGTTAGAACCCTAAGCGGCACTGGGTAGACTGAATAGACCATTTTGATCTTTATCTGTCATCATTTTCTATATTACTATGTAATGCCCTATAATTCATAACTAATAGTACGTTAGGTGACCAGAACCTGCAAGTGAGTACAGAATAGATTGCCTCTTTAGAATTGTCATCTGGGTGTGAAGAAGGAAGCAGTAAATTTACACTGGAATCTGGAGTTTTACTTAAAACACTGTTAATCTGTAATGAAAACAATGCTGCTTGTGCTGAGAAGGTATTTTATTCCTGGAGAAAACAAAGTCCTTTACAGTTTCCTCTGAAAGGGCATGTCTACTCTAGACATATCTTTATTTGTCAAAAACAGAATTGTCTGGCACGCTTTTGAACTACATCTTTCTCCAAGTGCCTCAAGCATTAAAAATCTGCAGTCTGATGCATTAATGATTTATATATGCAAGTTATATAGCTCTTCTTTAGAATTGTCTCATAAAAAAATATAGAGGGCAATTTTCAAAAGGATTTGCACACATAAAACTGGGTTTTACATGTGTAAATGCACTTTACTTGAGTAAGTGGGCTTTTGAAAATTGCTACAATATATGCTTATGAATTAACCATAGGATTTACACACACAAATGCACTTTAAGTATGTAAATGGCTTTTGAAAATTGCTACAATAGTATGTTATATTTACATGCATAACTTCTTTGAAAATTGTCTCCATACCTTATAAGAAATACCGATGTTGTCAAGATGGCAGCGGGGCAGAGGAAGTACTGACAGAGCTCTGCATTCATGCTTGGAATTAAGTAATTTCTTCAATATTTTTTCTTCACTTGAATTAATGGTTCAGTGCAAGAGGAAAATATGTATATTTCCATCAGAGACCTCAGTATCCCCCTTTGCAGACATAACCAATATTGGATGAATACATGCTTTGTTCTTCCACAGTAGCTCAGGTAAGATGGGACTTGATGGAGCAATCACCTGTGAAAACTTAGACAACTCTTTAAACGCTGAAAGCTGCAGTATACCTTCAATGCCCAGGTCCTACTTTGCAGTCTGGGCATCTGGAAGCTGTGGCAGAGATGGTCAGTATGCAGTCTGCCGTGTCCATGGGGGAAGATGCCTCAGATGTCCCCCTTTCCTCACAGTCAGTTGTGGGTGTATAGAAGATTGGGGTACAGTCTGCTGTGCTGAGTGGAAATAGTGCTTCCTCCTTTGTTCTAGTTAAAAGTAGCAGCAAATAGAACCACAGGAGAAGGTTAGCCATTGGATCCCCTTTGGGAACCAGCAATTTTAGTGCAGAAGAAGAGGGGGGAGGGGAGCTTTCCTGGATGCTTGTGGTTTTGACTGTCATTGCTAGTACAACTACTCCCTGTTGCAACTGATAGAAGTGTTGGAAATCAGGGGATAGTGCTTAGGCCCCCAGTCAACTCCCTGGACTCCATATGGTCTGCAACCATTGTGACTGCAGAAGTATCCTTTACTAAATGAAGTGATGGTATATTGGTGGGCAGTAGGCGTAAAGAAGATAACAAAGGTAGGGGGGATTTAGGTAGGGCTGGGGGGTTGTTTAGATAGGGGAAGGTGGGGGAGAGTAAAAAGAAAGTTCTCTCCGAGGTTGCTCCAAATTCTCTGCAAAAGCCAACTGTGGACAAACTAACAAAACTTGATTATTAACAGATAACCATTCCAGCACTTAGCTACCAGGAAAACACCAAGCTCAGTGCAATAACACTAGTCTAGGTACTGGAGTAATACTTACCAGTAACCCCTGGAACATGCAACCATGCAGGAGGACAATATCACAACCATTCGGCAGCCAAGGGTGGGAAGGTGGATTCACCTGTCCTTATTAAAGAAAAGAAAATTATCAGGAAAGTAGTAATTTCTCCTTTCTTAGCATACAGACAAGTGGAGCCAAAACCAGCGGGATGTACCAAAGCTACTCCCGAACAGGGCTGCAGGCTGCCTGCAGTCTGATCAACCCCGCATGCGCAAAGGTTGTGTCCTCCCTAGCATGCACATTCATACACTAATGCCTGGAAAAAAACGTGCAAGGAGGACAACATTGTAACTTGGCAAATGTCGACGAGAGACAAAAAAAGAATGTTATCTCCGTCCATGACACTGCCTGAGCCCTAGTTGAATGAACCCTAACTTGAACAGGCAATGGCTGCTCAGCATCCACATTTGTAGCTGTGACTATCTCCTTAATCTAGTGGGCTATTGTAGCCCACGACGCTGGCTCGCCCTGTTTACTCCCTCCGTAAAGAACAAACAGGCAATCTGTCTTCCTTGAGAGGTTTGGAAACCTCCAAATACAACAAGATATGCCTCTTGACATCCAAGGGCCGTTACAGGTGATATTCCTCTGCATCTCTTATCCTGCCCAGAAATGGCAGGAAAATTGACTGACCCAAGTGAAAATCTGAGACCACTTTTGGCAAAAAGGAGCAGTACGCACCTGTATCACTCCCAGAGTCACCTGTAGAAGGACTCCCGGCAAGACAAGGCCTGCAGTTAGGATACTCTATGTGCAGAACAAATTGTCACAAGAAACACAGTTTTCAAGGTCAGTAACCTCAAGGAGAGGCTACACATCGGTTGAAAAACTGAGCCAGCCAAAAAATCCAAAACTAGATTAAGACTCCACAAAGGCACCAGTAACTGCAAGGGAGGACAAAGATGCTTCACTCGTTGTAAGAAACGAGCTGTATCTGGATAAGTCAAGAAGGGTCTACCATCCACCTGACCTCGGAACAGGCAAGAGTTGCCACCTATGCCTTTAATGAATTAAGGGCAAACCCTTTACTTAATCCATCCTGCAAAAATTCCAAAATGAATGGGATCTTAACCAAATAAGGAAAAACCTTTGATCATCATACCAAGCCTCAAACACTTACCAAACCGAACATAGGCTAAGGAAATCCAGACACCCCCCCAACCCCAACCCCAACCCCATATCATACCTCCAAACTGTGTAATAATCTAAACTGTTACCAAAACTAGTGAGGTTGTTGCCAAAATATCCATCCTCCTATGTCTTCATGGTCTTCCTGGATAGTACCTGATAGAAATGTGCTCCGGGTAAAAATGTCATGTCGGGCTTCATTTTGGGCCCCCCCCCTCCCCCGCGAGAATTTTGTTTTTCCCGTGGTTTGGGTTTTTTTTTTCGGGGGCCCCGATTTTTGGGTTAGCGCTCACTATCTGAAGTTAGTGCGCACTAACTCAAAAATGAATTTTTTCCAAAATTTCGGAAAAAATGTAATTGTTTTTCAGTTCTCCCAAACCATTTTGAATTAGGCAATTTCATTGACATTGCCTAATTTGGGGAAAAAAGATTGCACATCCCTAGTGCCTGAGCCCCTGTCAGCAATGACCCATTGGATTCTGAGAAATTGTATCCTACCTTGCTGGTACCAATCCTGCCACCCCCATGGCCTGCAGTATTAGAAATGCTGCCTTTATCTTGTATTGTCCTTATCAAGTGTCCCCCTGTCTTTGCTCTAAAAGGAGTGAAGGGTTTGTTAAAAATACTGCAACCTCTCAATCCTGTTCCAACCACTTTTACAGAGCATGGGCACCATTCTCCCACCCAAATGAAACTGACTTGATCTGAATTGCAAGAATACTTCTTGGTGGTGGGCCATGGTACTCAGAGACAGTCTAGATAGGGTGACCAATTGACTGGCTTTGCAACCAGAAAGACTTGCTCAAGTGCCAACCAATCAGAGCAAATTTGATTATGATGGTCCAATCAGACATTTGTTCTTTGCTTTAGGTGACCAGTGCAACTAGAGAACATGTGCGAGAGAGGAGACATATGCAGAAGCTTGGGCAGCGTGGCGTGTTCTTAGATCCGCTGCCTGTGTCATCTGTTTATCTCTCTCCTACCTGCTGCCATCTTTTCCTGTGGATTTGCAGGGTCCAGGATAATGTGTTGCTACTGCTTCCCACTACTCACCCCCTCCCTCAACCTGATTTCACTCAAGCGATGCTATCTCTCAAGCCCCACTGATGTTGCTTCCCTGCATCTTCCCATACGTTCTGGTGGCCCAGCCTCAGTACTTTCCCATGGCGTCACCGTTTCATCCACACTGTTTGCCTGCCTGCCTCTCTCTCTCTAACCATCTATGCACCATCCCGGGCCATGACCGGTGATCACTGCTGTTACCTTTTCTCCTGCTGCAGGCAGCCAAATAATCAAGGAGTATTCTATGGGGTTTCAAACAAAATACTAAGGTTTGCCTCATTTCCCTCTCTGATAGTGGTGGCATCATAGTTTCTCACATGTGGCATGCTCATTTTCAGCTTATGTATTATGATTAGTTTTAGTATGGATACATGTATGTGGCTGTTTTAATTTCTATTTAATTGATACTCATTGCTTTGTATAAAATGAAAAAACATGTAATATAATGAAATGAGAAAATGCTTCAGAAAATTGTAAGAAGAACTCTTGAATATTCATTTTAACCTGAAATGAATATTCAAGAGTTCTTACATAAAACCAAATGAAATGTATATTTTTCCTCATGTAAGAACAATACGATAAAAAGGAGCAGAGAAAATGTATTTTGTAGTTGCATATCCATCTACCCCGTAAACTAAACATTATCATCCACCACAGCATGATCTGCCCTACTTTCTGCTGTAAGACTGCAGTTATCTGAAGCCGAAGACTGTGTCATGTGTGACACATGATGGTGATGATGATATCACCAGACTCTGCAGAGAAGGAAAGGAGGAAAATATTCTAGTTTCAAATGTGATTTTGGTAAAGCTAAACCTTGATGTTTGTGTGCAGTGATGTTGTTGAAGTGGGAGCACAACAATAATCTAAGGGAAAACCATTCCTTTTCTGGTGACCCAGCTGCGTTCTGTAAAACATCTGACTGCGTGCAGTTAGGACAATTGAAAAAAAAAAAAAGATTCTTTCTTTGATTCCGTGGGCTGGAAAACACCAAATATAAACTTTAAACAGAGATTTTATGCAACATTTAGAATTTCACAATTTTTGAGTCCTTGAGAATTCAGTTGGACTGCCCCATTTGTAGTAATCCAAGAAGCATAAGGAGGGTCAAGGAATGACTAGGGACAATTTAAGGGCCCGGCTGCTTGGAAAGCATAGGGGGAACAGGACCTACAATAGTTCTACATTTGATTATCACACATACCCCTCTTGCCACTGGCCAGATCCTGTTCCAGAAGAAAGATGGCAAACGAGTATTCTAAAAACAACATGCTCATCCTGCTGTGACTGTGCTGTCCCAGCAGCTTCTCTTCTCTAGGGAGAGAGGCACACCTGAAGATAATATACAACAAACAAAAAGCAAGGGTGCTGTGATTGTGAGTATGTGTGTGTTGTTTTTTTTTTTGGGGGGGGGGTGACTATCAATATTTATATATAATAAATATTTCTATTCCACCTATCCATAATACTAAGCAGATTACATACAGACATGCAAAGTAATATATTGTATTCAAACATCAGATAATACACAATGAAAACATAAAATTCACAAATAAAATGAATAAATAATAAAAAAAACATACTTTAAAATATAGATTAATAAATACCTCAGCTCAGACTAAAGCATCTGTGTACTTAGTTAAGTAACTTACTCTGCCATTAACATTATCTGTGTGTCTAATTCAATAGCCTATTCTGCCATAAGCATTATCCATGTATCTAATTAAGTTGCCTTTTCTGCAAAAGCATAATCTTTATTCTCCACTTCCCAGCAGTTTCCTTTGATTGGGGGGAGAGGCACATCTTAAAGGAAGATACATCTCAACAAAAGAATCAGTGCACCTAAGCAGGGTGCTGTGTATCTCTCCTGGAGAGAAAGTACCAGCTACAATCTAACTTTATATAAATAGACAAAGCGAGGATCAAGAGAATGAACTTGCATCCACCTATATTCAACTTATTTTTGGAATCAATAAACTGATGGTTTTAAACTGACTGAATTCCACAAAAATAATTGGGAGTAATATTTTATTTTATGGAAAACATCATCATAAAGCAAGTAGGGATCCATTGTAATCCAACTTGTTTTGTTTTCACAGTAGAAGGTGTATTGGTGCTCTAGAGCCTGGAATGATATTTGCAGTGCTGCCTTTCTACAGGTTGGGTTGGTGCTGGTTGAGTCTTGACGTTAGTACTCTTATAGTATGGCAGGTTATATATATAAATATTTGTATATAGGTTTGCTATATGTTCTTGGTGTCTTTTTTTAAGGGTTTTCTTTTATTCCACAAAGAGGAAGAAGTTTGTGTTACTGCTACCAAGTTGCTAATCTATGTCATTCTGAATTGGGGGGGCTGACCCTTCAACCCTTTGCTCCCCCCAGATGTACAAGCCAAACAATGCCTGTTATAGAGTATGACATCAGACAAGGTCCATTAGGCTTATCTTGTCCACCCCCTTACTCCTGGAGTAATTCAACAGACCCCAGCCGAAACTTTGGGATCTCTAGGAGGGATCCCCTATGATTATCGCATGCTTCTTTGAATTCTGTTACGATTTTTTCCTCCATCAGTTCCATCAGGAGTCCATTTGATGCATTCACAACCCTTCCTATGAAAAAATATTTGCTGATGTTAATGCTTCTATGTTTTAGTTAACTGGAACTTTTTAGCCATAGTGATTTTCTTCTAAATCTTCTTCACCACCATTGGCATCTTAATGGACACTTTCCTGAAGAGTACTGGGTACTAATCACAGACCCTGTCGCAAAGGCCATTCTCCTTGATCTGACTTGGTTTGTGCAAAGCTATTTGTTGCCTTTGATACCTCTTCCACATCCAATGATTTAAGTTGCTGAGAGGGTCCCTTCCTTCTCTTTCTTCCTTTTCTCCTTTCTTCTTTCTTCTGTTGTTCTTAGCTCTTCTTCTACCTCTTCCACCTCCTCTTCTTCCTTTTCTTTCTCCATCTCCCCCACCACCTTCTTATCTCCTCTCACCTCCTCTGCCCTCAGCTCTTCTACTTATTCCTGTCTCCCTTCTACTCTACCTCCCCACTCACACTCCCAGGTACACCTGCTCAGGCTTTTTCACACTCCATCCTCACACCGCCAACAAACACATTTTCCACTCTAGAATTCAAAGACAAAAAAAGTGCAAAATAGACTTTTGCAAATAAAACACTCTAGCAAACAAAGATAAGCTACAAGAATGGGAAACAGCAATGAGGCTTGTGTAGCTGTAAAGTCTGCTGTTAATTTTTACCCACAGGGACAGTAACTTTAATACCAGCGCATGGGTGCACATGTAGGCTCGCACCAAAGGATGCGGCCATATTATAACATATGTGTGTATATGCATACATGTGTATATATGCGCACAATTTTTTAATGTTCGCGCGCATGTCTGCACACATGCCGCTTCTACTGCATAAGTGGGGAGATTTCAGCAAACGCGCACACTGACCTAATTAGAAATTTTCCCAGTTCATTCTCAGAACCCAGGTAAAGAATAGGTCCAAAGTCATAAGGTTTCCCTATGAATTCCTGGTGAGATGAGATGTCCTACTACAAAATGCCAACAGCTGTCAGGCTTGCTGACACCTTTTTCACAATTCTACAATTTGCTACCAGAATTTAAAATAACTTTGGTTTGAGCCCATATTTTGTTTATGTTGGTTTTTGGCCTAAGATTGGGGTTTTTGCACTCTCTTTAATTTGTGTCTTTTAAAATTCACCTTGTAAAAGATAATTCAAAGGAGCACTATGCAACTCGTATCCTTTTGAAAAGTGTGCGAGTTAAAAAAAATACCTGCAAAATTTTGTATCTGTTATTTTGATGGGCTGGCGAAATGGAGACACTGTGTTTAGTTTTGAAAATGGAATCTATGCGTGCTGTTTTATTCCCCGACTTAAATATGCCCCCAGCAATGCCGCCTCACAATCCTGCTAATAGTATGAGAAAGCATGTGCATTCTTAACAGTATATGCATTATAAAAAAAACACATACGCAATAGTGAAAGCATGTGCGTCCTTTTAGAAAGGCAGAGGAAGCAAATTTCAGGCATGCCTATTTTGCCATGCCATGCCAGATAAATGACTTTGCAAATTGTCCTGTTATTAAAAGCACTCTCAGAATAAATCTCTCCTCTCCTCTCCTTTCTCTCTAACTACAACCCTAGCTTCGTCCCAGCACTGTCAGCAAGTGACGGAAAAGTTCTGGCTTTTATCCTTTTTTGAGTGAGTAGGGTTTCATGCAATACCATGTGCCAAAGCCAGCACATACATCGGCCCAACGCGCACCCTGCAGATTTTAAGAGGCAACAGGGTACGCGCATATCTCCTGGTAATCGATTAAAAATGTTTTCATAAAATGGGTGGGGCATGGGCATGGTTTGGGTGGGCATGGATGGGGCCTGGGTGTTCCAGGAAATATGAATGAAACCAGCACGTAAGTATTTATGCACACCAGCACACGCTGGGGTCCCAATCCATGTAACTTTACTTCTGCTATGGATGGCGGATAAGTCATGAAACAAAGCTAGGCTAGTCAGTGGGGTTTTAAGGTTCGGTGCTAGTAGAGTAAAAGGGAGCCAAGTTAGCTAGTGGGTTTAGGAAGCCCTCTTCTTTACTTGGGCGATTTGGGACCAAACTGGGGAAAAGGTAATTGCATAAGCCTGCATATCTACTAAACTCCCCCCCACTTACACAATTGAGGCGGCATTTGCACGCAGATGTGCGCGTCAATGTCAAATTGTGCACACATGTATGCCTGTATAGTCGATTTTATACCATGTGTGCAAATATGTGCATATATTACAAAATTGCCGCGTCCATGTGCGCAAGCTGGCACATACGCGTACTTGTTCTCCTACGCACAGGTCTTAAAATTCACCTTTATTTTGTGTGTCTCGCTTTGTCACCATGCTGCATGGTATTTTTTTCCTTTTTCTTGACAAATAGTTATTGCACCTCACACATGATACTGCACAGTAAAGTGGTAAAAACATCACACAATATGTTTGCATATTATTAACTTTATTCATAGTACAATATCAGCTGGGTTTATTTGCATGATATGTTTGTAAGTAACTTACCAAAATAATTGCACTAACAAATGTACTCCTAAAAGTTGTAACTTCGTTAATGTCCAAGAAAGGAAGAAGTCAATGAACATTAGTGGTATGCATGAGAAAAGCTTTTGTTTTGTATTCTATTTTATTTCATTTTTGCTAAATCACAGAAAAAAAATAAAAAATGTTACTTTTTATGTTGTTTCAGATGGAAAACAACACAAGATGCTAAATTCCATGTCATTTAAAAATGACAATGCATACCTAATGACCATAGAGCATCTTCAGGGCTCTCTGCATCCTCACAGTTTTGGGTTTTTTTTTTTGCTGCAAACTGACAAACTTTAATTACATTTTGATTGAATGGATTGAATCTAGTTAGTCCTTACAAAAACTGGAGCAATATTTCAATAATTTCATATTGTATGAAGAGATGGGCTCAATTGTAAAAAAAAAAACCCAAAAAAACCAAACATTATAATTCTGAACCCCCCCTTTCAACAAGGGAAGAGGTTTGAAGACTGTGATCGAAAAATCCATCTTGAAGACAGAGATCACTGGGACTGCAACTTGTGAACAACAAGCATAAATTAGGTTGGTTCTGGTTTGCATGGAAATTCTGTGGAAACAGCCACTGCTGGTTTCCCTATGGCTCTTCAGTCCCCCAGCAGCTATAAACTTGCTAATCTCAGTCAATTTAATGTTGGTTCCCTGTGTTTTTGCCTTTACCTTATTGTGCCTCATTCAGAAGCTGATCCTGCTGCATTATTTAATGCACATGACTTAACGTAGATTCTAACTTGTTGTAACATGCTTTGAGCTCTTTAATGGGAAGAGCATGCAATAGATGAATGATGATGTGGGTGATGATAATCTCCACTGTCATTTGACAGCAGCTCTCACTGGATTTCAGAAAGAGTAGCTCTGTATGTGCCTGGAGGGAACAGGGACTGAGGATGAGCTAAGGAAATAAACAGACACACGAAGAAAGGGATTAAACTGCCAGTGAGAAAAGGCAGTGAGATATTCTGAAAGAAGATCAGTGAAAGGTCAGCAAACAAGTTGCAATAGGTATCACCTCCTTATTGTAGACTACCCTGTACAATCTATGTTCTCTTCAACAGATCAGCACAAACTTCCTTGTAATAGTTTGTTGGGCTTTGAGTACCTGACTGTTCTGTACATGAAGAGTGGGGCAATGCCACCTGCTTTTGTACCGTGCGTCATACCTTGGGATTACAGTGGCACTCCTTACTTCTGATTCATGTATGTCCCACTCACCTTCCTGTGCAGTTTCTTTTATGTTTCAGGGACAATATCTGGTTTGTGTTATTACTAGTTCAACCAGTCTTTCTCGGACCCTTTCTGACCACAGACGGCGTTCACTGCCACTTCATGTGGGGGAGTCTGCCTTCAGGGAGCCTCCAACATACTTAGATTGTTTTAAGCAGGCTAACTGCAACTGCTTGCACTTCCTTACATGCTGAAACAAAGTTTACCTCATCCCCACATAGCACTTGGAGCTAGTGACCCTTGTCTAACAGCGGGATTTATGACCCAGCAACCAGCTTAATAACTGATAGCGTTCTGGCTAGAGACTGTATCAAAAAAACCCACAACATTGCAAAGGGCCTGAAGCAGAGAAAGAGATTACAGAAGCTATAGTATCTTTCAAGCAATGTAAGATTAGGCCGCTCTTGCACTCATGACTAGACAACTACGTATGTTGGGCTGAATGTGACATTTCATTGTGCAGAAATCCATAATTCTTAATTCGCATCAGGTCTGGAAGAACTGTGTGATTTTAGAGGAATATGTAGAGAATGAAATATATTTTAATGGCATGGAGTAATCTCCCTCCTTTTCATCTCCATGTTCATTATTTTATTTTAAATCAGATATATTTCTTACACTTTCGGGTCTATCCTGTAAAGTGCGGCTGCGTTTACCCTGCTCCTAAGCCGCTTTTTACTCACTTTCCGGCCGCGTTAGCCCTTCCTGCGATCCCGAATCCCCTTTAACCTACTCCTACCGCGTCCTAAATTCCCCGGGCAACCCCTTCCGCACGCGGCATGCATATTGCATGCAAACGAGCGAATTAGCTATTCCCTAGCATCCCGTAACCCGCGCCCCGACTATCGCTAGTTTTCCCTGCCATTTTGTCGCGCGTTTAACCTGCAAACTTACCGCCTACCCTGACCCCTGCGGTAGAGGCAGGGGTAAGGGTAGGTGGCAAGCTTTCCCCCAGCCCCCGCTCACCTGCCCCGGCCGCGATCATGGGTGCCGGTCTCCGTGGCAGCCCCAGTCCTCTCCCCTGCTCCCAAAGCCAAAAAAAAAAAGCGAAAAAAATGTTGCAGCCCCCCTCCGATGTCCGGACTGGGGCTGCCACGGAGACTGCAACGGCGAAGCAACGGCGAAGCAAAAAAAAAAAACCAAAAGCAAAAAGTAAGTCGCTTCGCCGCTTCACTCTTCCCTCCTCCCGGAGCAGGGCGCGAAAAGCAGCCTTGCTCCGGGAGGAGGGAAGTGGCAAAGCGACTTACTTCTTGCATTTGGTTTTTTTTTTTTGCTTCGCCGCTGTCAGTGTCCCTCCTCCTCCCGGAGCAGGGCGCGAAAAGCAGCCTTGCTCCGGGAGGAGGAGGGACACTGACAGCGGCGAAGCAAAAAAAAACCAAAAGCAATTTCGTTTTTTTTTTTTTCCAAAAGCGACAATTTTGGTTTTTTTCCAAAAGCGACTTACTTTTGGGATCTGTCAAGATCCCAAAAGTAAGTTGCTTTTGGAAAAAAGCGACTTACTTTGCAATTGGCCGCTGAAGACGTGACATCACGACGTTTGGCGTCACGGGATGTGACGCCACGTCTTCAGCGGCCAATTGTACGCTTTCCCCCGTGCAGGCGGCCATCTTTGTCTTCGTCGGGAGGAGCTGATCGTGTTCCTGCTGATGGCTTCAAAAAAGTAAGTTGTGCAGGCGTCCAAAAACGACTTACTTTTGGGATCTGTCAAGATCCCAAAAGTAAGTCGCTTTTGGAAAAAAAAAAAACGAAATTGCTTTTGGGTTTTTTTTTGCTTCGCCGCAGTGTCTCTCCTCCTCCTGGAGCAAGGCTGCTTTTCGCGCCCTGCTCCGGGAGGAGGAGGGACACTGACAGCAGCGAAGCAAAAAAAAACAAAACCAAAAGCAAGAAGTAAGTCGCTTTGCCGCTTCCCTCCTCCCGGAGCAAGGCTGCTTTTCGCGCCCTGCTCCGGGAGGAGGGAAGAGTGAAGCGGCGAAGCGACTTACTTTTTGCTTTTGGTTTTGTCGCTTTTTTTTTGCTTCGCCGCTGTCATCTCTTCTCCCCTCCTCCCTGGTATCTGTCATTTCAAATGACATTTGAAATGACAGATACCAGCGTGGCGTGAAGCCTTAGGCCCGCGCACCCAGGATACTGTATAGGCGCTCTATCCAGTAAAATGGGTTGCGCGGACCTAAGGCTTCACGGACGCGGTTTACATTTAAATAAAATTAGTGTTCAGGATCGAGCGGTAGGTGAGCTGCACTGTGCGTGCGGCAACCGCGGGTGCCGCAGGCACTAACGCAGCTCTTCCTACCGCTCGGTACTGGATAGACCTGTTTGAGATCATTTGAAACTCCAGAACTGAAGTAGGTTTAGAAGGAATTTGTGCTTAATTGCACCTATCTCTAATTTAAATGCAAGGTTATTTGATAATCACTGCATACAAATTGTTCTCTTCAAGGGATTGCTTATTGTAAATTAATTTTCTTAAATTCAGGGTTGTCAGTGGAATAAGCGGTAGTACAAAGCTTCAAATACTTTTCAAATCATTTGCATCTGCATATATTTGCGTAAAGTCACACCAATCAGGTAAAACCCGAGATTAGCTTTTCAAAATGCCACATTAGAGTTAAGTTGAGCAGGCAATTCACTAAATCATTTTGTAAACCACTATTGCCAAGGACGGGGGTGTGATGGTAGATAGGGATTCACCTTGATGGGGCACCTCTGAAAAACCCTCTTTCCTGCTGGGCAATGTGAGGCCAAATAAAGTGGCCCATCCAGCCTTTCTCCCAGGGGTGGGGAAGGAAAGCAGGGGATAAAAATTAGGAAATGTCCTGTGAAGGGGGTAAGAGATTCATAAACAAAACCCTCTGCAATAAGCAATTCCTGAATAATTGTAACAATTTTATGATATTAAGAAAAATGGAATAAACAAAACAAAACTGTAAAAAGAACAGATTAGCAATAAACCATATGATAGATGCTTGCAATCTTACACCCAGTATTTCTTTTCCAACAATACTCAAGAAAAGGTAGTTTTATATACATTTACATAGGTTTAAAACTTAATTACAAATTTCAACCAATGCAAACATTTTCTTTAATTCAAAATATCTTGAACTTCTATTACTACTGACATTCTTTTTCTTATACCATGTCCAGCTAAGAATCAGATAATTACTGTCCTTGAATACCTCCTTATTTTACTCTAACTGTGCATATTTTCAAACTGGTATGTTAAGAAAATGATCTTTTTTTTTTTTTTTTTTTCTGAACAGGCTCTTCACAAGCAGAGTCCCCTTAAGGTAAGTATCTTTGTGGAGTTCTCTTTTTTTTTTTTCTGCTGCTGCTTTCCTACTGAGCTCAGTAAATGATGTTAGACTGGCCAGATCTAGGGGCCTATGCAATACAGTGCATATATATAACCCGCACTCCGACATGGGTTAAATAGGCGCTAATCCACCCCCTAATGCAATAGGGGGATTAGCGCCTATTTAACCCATGTGGGACATGGAATGAATGTAATAGTGCTCATCCCATGCAAATGCATTTGAATGAGCCTATTACTCATTCACTCCGCATGCAAAAAAATAAATATGCATCTCAGATCCAAAAGTACAATCTTGTCGCCTTTGTCGGCTGGTTCGATAATGAAGTCTTGCTTCTGTCGTAGTTCTTGAAGCGCTTGTGCCTCCTGTCTAGTTAAATTAGAAAATGAACTTTTATCGGTAAATGCTTGTCACATCTCTCATAACACCACTTGAAGAAAAGTGGAAATAATAGGGTCTACTGGACCTGGTGGAGACCATGAAGACATATTTTTTAATTATTTATGTATTTATTTATTTATTTATTTAACAGCTTTTCTATACCGACATTAAAATACACATCATATCAGTTTACATAATAACAAATAGGTAGAAAATACAAATAACAGGGGGGGGGGGGTGAGGGAGAACTAAGAACGAGGGGTCGGAGGGGGGGACCCCAAACTAAGATAGAAAAGGACAGAAGGCGAGAGGAACAGTAACAAGGTTAATTAAATGTGTAGGAACACATAATATACTATATATAATATACATAATATACAAATGGAGCCAGGAATCGGTAGGAGGAGGAGGCAATTATACAATTAAGTGATTATACCGTTATACATATATGCAATTATACAGGGGGGGGGGGGGGGGAAGGGGGTTACCGGGGGTCTGTGGAGGTGAAGGGGGTCAGAATGTTAATCTGGGAATAATGAAATATCTACCCCACTTGGTTGATTTATAAAAAAATGTCTTATGTACAACTTACCGAAAAATTTAAACAAGGCTATTTCCAGTTGAAATAAATCAGCTTTTGTGGTGGGAATAAATGATAATCCTTTATTCAGGACTTGCTCTTGTACTTGGCTTAATACATACGAAGACAGATTTAGAATCAAAGATTGTGGTTGGTCTGAGATCTTGTTTGCTGCGAGAATGCTTGAGTCAAGTCTTGCCATGCATTCCCTCCTGATCGTGAGAGGTAAGGACGGCGGTTGCCCCAGGTCCGTCCTAAAAAACAATTCTCCTGTGCAAAATCTTTTGTAGGTGGTATATTTGGTGGATTTACCCGAATTTTATCTCCTGAAGAGTCATCGCTATTGGAGTCAAAAGTAACTTTGTTGGTTTTTAATTTAACTTTACCATCATTCATCCAAGGGCAGACATATCCATGTGTGTAATCACATTTCTCCCGATTAAATTTTTCAAATTTCATCTTCTTAATGTCAGATCTTAACTTGTCAATTGACTCATTTAAAGAATTTAACTGTTCAGTGTAATGGTTAATATTGAGAGTCGATGAGAGTTGTTCCTTTATAGATGATATCTCTAGTAGGGATGTGAATCGTTTTTTGATGATTTAAAACAATCGTCAGATATATTTTAAATCGTCAAAAATCGTTAGAGCCGCGATACAATAGCAATTCCCCCGATTTATTGTCAAAAAATCGTAAATCGGGGGGGGGGGGGGGGGGCGGGAAAACCGGCACACCAAAACAACCCTAAAACCCACCCCGACCCTTTAAAACAAATCTCCCACCCTCCCGAACCCCCCCAAAATGTTTTAAATTACCTGGGGTCCAGTGGGGGGGTCCCGGCGCGATCTCCCGCTCTCTGGCCACGGCTGCGTTAATAGAAATGGCACCGGTGGCCCTTTGCCCTTATCATATGACAGGACAAAGGTAGCGCCGGCGCCATTTTGGTTCCTGGCTCCCGATGTCATGAGTGCAGGAGATCGCTCCCGGACCCGCACTGGACCCCCAGGGACGTTTGGCAAGCTTGGGGGGGCCTCCTGACCGTTACAAGACTTGCCAAAAGTCCAGCGGGGGTCCGGGAGTGACCTCCTGCACGCGGGCCGTATTGCCAATATTCAAAATGGCGCCGGGGCTACTTTTGCCCTCATTATGTCATACCCGTATGACATAGTGAGGGCCAAAAAATAATCCAGAAAGCAAAACATCTAACATCACTATCACAGCAAAACAAGAAATATAAAGACATCAAACACACATTCATCCTCTATTCAACCAACAAAACAAAAACAGTATATAACCAGATACATACAAAAGTTCAATGCACAAAGGATCTGCACTTCCATCTCTTCTTTTCTTCATTCCTGATCAGGGCCTTGATGAAAAATTATGTAAAAAAACACATTATCAACTCCCCTGTTTATAAAAAGTAATCATAGGACAGAAAAACAAGTTAACAGATAAGCTGGCAAAAATTATAACTAATGTCCAAAAAATCTTCTCCAAATGACCTACTCCACATCACCATGTTAAATCTCTACCAAAGTAAAGTGAAATACAGGTCATATAGAAGTCCCTGCTGATCTCCACCAACTTGGCTCTGTGACAGTCAAACTTTTTCAACATTAATAAAACTGAAAATAAAATTAAGGCTGCACCATCATTCTTGCTTGGAACTTAATAGTTATCAATGTTTATAGATAAGATGGCCATGTCTTCTACCAAAGGCATACATTACATTTTATATATGTATTTTTTAATTGTACCACCATTTGGATGGTGGGGGTACAAGCAGGGTATTAAGAATAAATAAAATTAAATTAAATTAAATATGCCATTGGGGAACTTATATATAAAATATGATTAATCAAGCAACAATATTAAAAAGGGAATAATAAAAAACAAAAACAAAAACCTGTTCTTGAGTTTATGCAAAAACACTGACACGCAGCTAACTCCTTCATTCCCACCAGAAAATCAATTCAATTGTATAATTAACAAAATCCAATACATGATGAGTTTAATCTGAAGTTTACTAAGAAACAAAAGGCAGGACTTACAATAAAAGTTCCAGACACTTGTGTGTAAGCTCAAAGTTTATAGAAGTCATCAATCTATAACTTAATAACCTTGACATAGAGATCTGTTAGTGATATAATCAATTCAACCACACCAGGATTAAAGAGAATCCACAAAACATTAAAATTGATCTTTAGAATGCAAGGAAAACATTTCCCATTCGAGAAAACTCTAATTTTAGCCAGGAACTTCAGGAAAATTTCACTCCTTTATACGCTAAGACGCTAACATTAATACTGGAGGGCAGGCGCACATATACGTACGTATGCTGGGTTGCATCCAAAGAAGTGGCCATTTTATAACATATGCACATATATGCATGCATGGTATAAAATAAGCTGAACATATGTTCAGCTTATTTTACACACAATTTAATATGGACGCACATGTGTTTGCAATTCTGCCTCTACCATGTAAGTGGGGGGACTTTAATAGAAATGCTCGCCAATGCAATTATCAATTAAACCATTTCATTCCCATTTCACCCAGGTAAGACTTCCTAACTCCCCTATTTAAATCACCTCCCTTTCCCCTCTTAACCCCAACCCTTAAAACCCCGTTGACATGCCTATATTTATTTGTTTTAGGACTTACACACCATCCATAGCAGAAATAAAGTTATGCAGCAGAGGATCCCGGCACCCGCTTGTGTGCATAAATACTTACATGTAAAAGTCCTGGAAGCCCATGGCCACCCTTTGCCAGCCCAGACCATTCCTCTGCCCCACCCCTTTTGGGGCTTTCTCACTTGTGCGTGTACCAGGAGATATGCTTGCACACGGTGACTTTTAAAATCTACTCAGTGCGTGCCGACCAGACATATTCGTGTATCTCACAGTTTTGTCACATGCTGGGCTTTTAAAATTCACCTGTAATTCAGAGGAAATAGGAGTTAACACTCTGTGGGCTTCAGTAGCTGAAAAATAAATGAATAAAAGGAGTTTCTGCCCCTCATATTCCAAGGTTGCTCTGTTTCTTATATGGATTGCATTATTTTTAATTTATCAGCATAGTTTAATATGTTTGTGATCACCAGCCTTGGTATGGAATTCTCCTCATGTCTCCGACCTACATGGTGGCTTCTTTGACTGGCTTAGTTGTCAATGAAAGGCTCAGCATTTAAGGGAGCAATACCTGGAAAATTTGAATCACCTCTGAGAGTCATTAACCTGTTCTGGTAGGCCAATAAGCCGCAAGTTGTTTCTGCGTGCATGATTTTCCTGATCTTCAAAACCATCAAGAAATACTTCATTTTCTTTCTTGAAATTCACTATCTGAGCGTGGGAAGCCACGCGTGTATCAAAATCTGAAAATCGCGATGAATGATCCTCTATGGCATCCTGCGCTTCTTCCATAGCTGACTGAAATTTGAACATCCAGTCATTCAGGAAGGCAGAGACATTTTTTTAGAGATTTCATTTATAAGATCTTCTTTAGATCCACAATGGTTCTCTCACCTCTGCCGCCATTTTATCGGTAAATTGCTTGCTCGTATCTTTAGGGGTGTGCAGGGGTCCATGAGGACATGCCAAAAAATAGCAATGCTTACTTCAAAATCTGTCCTTCAAGTTGCTTAATAAGTAAAAATTGTCATAAACAATTATGCGATTCAAAAAAGCAGGCAAATGGAAGAAAAAAAATGGAAGGCACCAACAGCGCTCACTTACTCGGCAACCTCCCTGCAGCACATCATAACCTGAAGTCCTCCTGCTTTAGAAATATTTATACACATTTATTATAAACCACCAACAGTTGGTGATTGAGCCCTGAGCAGATATAGATCTATTAAATAAATAATTGCCATACCAATAATTTTGTCAGCATGTTTTAAACAGTTGTGATTCTTTTTAAAGCGGTAAATATGTGCTAATTTCAAAGCACCGGATAAGAAAATAATCATAGTAGGATTCAATATTCAAAGATTTACCTGGATAAAACTGAGTTTTAGCAGAGTAAATCTAACCAATTAAATATCTGGCCCCTCTAACCAGCTACATTTGTATGGGTAAATCCACAAGACATACAAATTTAGCCAGGCCATAAAGGGGCCAGCCGGCAGAGTTCCCAGAATGGACATTTTTTAAATTAAGAGCAATATTCAGTGCTAACCAGTAACTGGCTAAATTTACCCTCACAAGCTCAGCCATATTAATGGCTGGTCTAAATCTATCCACCCTGATTTTGAACTAGTAGATTTACCTGGATATTTATCCCCATACTTAGCCTGATAAATGTAGCTGCATATCTGGCTAAAAATAATTGGATATGTGTATCCAGCTATCTTTACTGATTCGATGGGTTTTCAATATCGCCCATCCCTTCCACCTACGATTCTGAAAAGTGGTGTTTCTCTGACACCCTTATATTTTCCATGTCAAATCATTGGCAAACCAGTTTTATAATTAGTTTTGTAAGTAGGTATATATATATACCTCATCGAAGATAGTATGCTGCCACCAGCAGTGTTGAGTGCTCGTTGTCCCTTCAGTGTATGTAATATTAATCTTCTGGATATCCTGAGGGATGCTATCAAAGACTTGTACCAATGAGAAACAAAGTGATCTGCTGATCAGCTTCTTTCATGGTCAAGTGAATAGTTTTGTAAAGCTTCAGAATCTTCTTAACTCTAGGACCCCAATGAAGAAATAAAATTGGTGTTCTTTTGTCTACCCAATAGATTATTAAGAAAATCATAACTTCCTACTTACTGTGAAAAGTTGAAATTTACACAAATTATGGGGATTGCCAAAATATTAAATAAACTTCTCTAGTTATATACTGTACATGAATGAAACTCACCTTGAGCTAACAATGAAAAGGCATGAGCCAATATAAACACATACAAATTAATACATTTTAAAGAAATATGATCCTTGAAAGGGCTAACAAAACTTCTGAAAAATTCATGTTGTGGGCAAAACTTTGTGGCCATTTCTCAGTTTCTCTTTCTCCTCTGACTTGTCTTGGGTCAAGCCACTATCAAAATGCTTCTAACCCAAAAGTAGGAGTCAGTGCTGCTTTGAAAGTAGACAAAAAGTAGTCCAGATTCAGAGAGCTGACAAGTGGGTACGTAATCCAGGTAGAGTCCGAATGCAACTTCTTCTAGATATTCAGCTGGGCTTAGGCATATTAAGTCTGAAGCTGAATATACTCAGATAAAGTTACCTGCATAACTTTACCCAGACACATTTAGTACAGCTATTTTTCCTACCAGACATGTACATGCAAGTTTAGCTGGTGAACACTCAGTGCATGAGCTTCCCAGCAAATGTTTATCCCTGACCCCTAAACACCTCTATCAGCTTCCCTTTTTATCTGGAAAAATTATGGGGTAATTTTCAGAGGAGTTACAAACAAAAATGTAACATACTATCGAAGCAATTTTCAAAAACACGCTTACTTGAGTAAAATTAATTTTCACACATACAACCCAGCTTTATGCATGTAAATTATTTCTATAATCAGCCTCTAAGTGCACATAGAAAGTTGTGTGCACAAAATTTATGCAGTTGGTGGAAGAAATATTAAAATATCGGGTTTTGTGCAGGTAAGTCAAAAAGTTACCCACTCAAAACCCTTATCAACTTCAAAGCATTTTACAGGACTTGACTGAATTTAAAAGAGAGTGAAAGTCAGAGAAAGGACATCATAGGTTCCAATAAAATCTCTAGATACATTTAAGACTTTTTTAACCAAGCAAATTATTGAGAGGTAAAAGGATTTTACAACCATTGCTAAAAGCAGAGTAGCAGGAGAGTGTGAAAAAGCACTGCGGCTCTGCTTTTTATTTCTGGCCATCTAATCTTGATTTCCTGTATGCTACTAGTTTGAAAGCCCCTAGTACAAATGTTTGCCAGGAACTGTAGGGAATAAATTGCAAGTCCTCATTGTTTCATAAGTAACTTATTCATGGTGGTTTAAAGCACTGATTAGGCCTGGGGACAATTACCTCTGCCTAACAGTACTGTACATGTTGTAACAAGACAGAAACTTAAAGGGCTTGCTTTAAATGCTTACCTAATGACATTATTAATGCCTCCTACTAAAAGGATATCTAGAGCAATGCAGCTGTCCTAAAAGGAGAAATCATTTAAAGTTAACAGGCTTCTGTTCACTGCAGACCATGTTTCTGAAACTCAGAAGTATCTTTTTAGAGTTTCCACTCCAGAAACTTTTTCAGATTTCAAAAATGTTTAACTATATCCTTTCTAACGGCAGGATGCATTGGTCTCTTTTTGTATTTGAAGATTAGAAGGTCCATTGAATAAAACTCATGTTAATTGTTTTAACTGCAAATCAGTAAAAATAAGCAGGTGAATTTTTAAAGGAGTTATGCATATAAATGTAACATATAATAGTAGCAATTTTCAAAAGCCATTTACCTGTGTTGTGTACTTAACGTGGATAAAAACCTATGGGCAATTCAATGTTAAATAATGTAGCAATTTTCAAAAGACCACTTACATGGGTAAAGTATATTTATTTACACATGTAAAATCCAGTTTTAAGCAATTAAATGCTTTGAAAATCAGACTTTAATTCATGTGCACAGTGAAAGCACCACTTAATATGGTATACAACTTATATCTTGTGTACATAAAATTGAAATAAACCTAATGTGACCACGGTTGTAGAATCCATAGAAATATCAAAATGTAGGCTGTGCATGCTAGTTAGTCTGACATCCTCCTTGAGAACCAGCTTTAAATAAGAGGGTCATTCAGCATGACGGATTTCACATCCAATCTGATCAAAAGTATAAGGGACCTTATACTTTAATCCTTCTATGAAGGAGTATATAGGAAAAAAAATCTTAAATAACCAGATCCAGAGATCTGGCTCAGCCCACTTTAAATTTAAGACAACAGGGAATCCTGTTCTGGATGGAGGTCCCTGGGAAGGAGTATAACTATCCAGGCCCAGGAGGGAATAAGAGACCCAGGGAAGAAAAGTAAACTGTTATGGTTGGTGTGTTTGTGGACCCTTGGCCTGAGGTGCAAGTTGACACTGCCGGTAAGGATGAGCCCCACAGGTCCACACCGTCAGGAGGTGATGTGATGGAGTAGCAGGAAGCTCTGAGCACAGCAGGGCAAGGACCCCCAGGAACCAGGAGATGACTCCCGTAGGGTAGCAGACTGTAAGCGGCACCTGAAGAGTCAGGAGAGAGAGAGAGAGGGCACCAGGCAGCCCACAGTACAGTGGGTGCAGAGATAGACGTACAGGAGATTCTCTGGTAGGACAGCCCCACAGGGTGGAGCTGCGGCATGGTGGGCATAGACAGGAGTATGCAGGCCAACCCACATGGCGGGAAGCCCAAGCCCGGTTCCAGCAGCTCCAGTAGGCAGGTACCCAGAGATCAAGGGAGAGCCAGCTGAGTAGTAGAGAAGCAGGCCCGCAGAGAGGGACAGCTGGCAGTGATAGTATTTTCTGGAGCAGACCCCGAGGAGTGGGGAGGCCCAAGGTAGTCTCTGAAATAGTAAGCACAGCCCGTGGAGCGGGAGAGCATGAACAGTCTTGAATGACACAGGCACAATCCCGAGGAGCGGGAAGGCCAGCCGAGGAATAACTAGTCACTGCAGTAGTTCCAAGAGAGACACGGGTGATAGAACCTATAGCCAGGTAGAACCCAAGAGGCGCAGGGCCAGCCCAAGGAGCGGGGTAGGCCAGGGGAGCGAGTCCCTGATGGAGGGCACACTGACCCCCGAGAAGCGGGTGCCAGACAGGGTCCAAGATGCAGGCAAGAGCGGCGTCAGGAACCAGAAGCAGGTATAGGACTCGTACGGAACTTGTTGCCAAGTCAGCTGTCTGAGGACGCCGATGTAGTTTAAATACAGGAGTCCGATGACATCATCAACTGGGGACGCCCCCGAGGTTCCCACCAAGGCAGCTTCAAAGGCGGGACTTGTGACGCGCGCGCGGGCACCTAGGAGGACCTGACATTGGGGTAAGAAGTGATGGTGTCCGTGCCTCCGTGCAGAGGCCTGAGGAACTCGGCGATGCAGGCAGGCCCGTGCGGCGAGCAGACCTGGGGAGGGCAGAAGTGTAGAGCAAGCAGTGAGTACTCGCGGTCGCAGCCATCTGCGACCGACAGGCATAACATAAACCTAGAGAAAGAGAACAATGCAGAACTATAAATTGTAATATTACTGTAACCCCACCCTGGCATGTGTTTCCTGCTCAGGTGGGACCATAAAAGTATTTATAAGTTCTTTGGGGCAGGAACCCTGACTAGTGCTTTTCTGTGCCCCTTCACCCAGGGTGTGGATCTTTTGTCTTGGGCAAGAAGGGTTCCTTTCGGTTCCATGGCAGGGGTGGCTGACATCCTTCTGGTTATCCCTGGGAGAGAGGTGATCTCTCTTCTCTGTGAGTGCTGCGTGCCCAAATAAAGACGCTGGACACACTGGGTTTGTGTCCGAAATTAAATTCTTTACTGATAAAATAGCTGCAGATGGCACAATAAATAAATACGTTTCCAGCAGCACAGTCTTTTCTCTCCTTGGTTACAATATTCACCTCTATCTGTGCAGGAATCTTTCAACAGGCAAGGGATCCATCCACCTTTCTGGATTAGGTGAGGAGGAGGTCCCGGTGGGCAGGGTAACCTTTAAAGTAGTCAGGAAAACCTCTTCCATGGATGGGCAAAAATCCTGTCCTTACACAGAGTGTAAACTGTCTCTCTCCTCAGAGACTGAAGACTCCAGATGGGTGTCCTGCAGTATCTTTACAGTTCTTGTACTCACAGTTAGCACTTCCTCAGGATTATACAGATTCAGTTTCTCCTCCGGAGATCCCTGGAAACATGTTTCCTTACCCTGCTCTACTGTAGGTAGGAAGAGCAGCTAAAACTCTTCCTCCTGGATGTCTTAATGTAATGTATTTTTCCCTTACACTTAACACTGGCTTTACTCCTCACAGCGGGTCACTACCTCTGAGGCAGGTCTTCCCTATCCCTGGGTGTCCCAAGCACTGGTTCGCCATCCCCTAAATCCAACAGAGGCCCAGGTGTCCAGTGAGAATCCTACCACAAAAAGATCAAAATCCCGAAAACAACCCGGAGGGGTATCTGTATCAGTAGGGGAGTAGACTGCAGGAGCAACCGCCTGATCCTGGTTAAGAATCCCAAGCTAAGTTAGCCTGTTCCCTCTGACTGGGCCTGAGAATGCAACAAAAGGTAAGCACCCACCACTTCCTAACTCTCCAAGCATTATACAAGACTGCCTCCAGACTCTCAGAAGACAGCTGTTTTAAAACCTCCCAGGGTGACGGTCATTCCCAGGCCCCTCAAAGGGAAGGACTGAATTTGAATGGGTCCTCCCCCCATCCACTGACCTATTCTACCTAGTGCTGCCTGGACATACCTGGTAACCAAAAAATGGTTCTTGGTTACATTACATTTGTGTTGTTTAACTGCGAAGAACAGCAGAGTTGCTTTTGTTCGTTTTTCTTGTCACTAATATAGACATTTCTGCAAGATTTCTGCCAGAGTCCAGCCTGAATCTGTTCTCTGGCTACTCTAAGACTGCTCTTGGTGCCATTCCCCCTCTCCCCTGAAGCCAAGAAAATGGCATGGATTACTTCAATCCTCTCTCCAACCCTGCACCCGGGAATGTCTCCCTCAAATGAGGGTAAAATGATATACCTAGTGACTTAGTTTTTGGGTACTTGCCAGGTTCTTATGGCCTGGATTGGCCACTGTTGGAAACAGGATGCTGGGCTTGATGGACCCTTGGTCTGACCCAGAATGGCATGTTCTTATGTTCTTATGTTCTTATGTTCTTATGACTGTGTGTACTTTTACCTAAAATCACACTGGGCAATAATCAAAGTGCCCATTTCCTCAGGTAATAGCTTTGAAAATTGCTTTGTGTAAGCTGATTTTATTTTCTAGTTTGTTTAATTCCTTTTCTGGCTATAGAGAAAAAATGGAAAACAAAAGTGCTGCAGCTTGTATAATCAACTATAGTTTTAAGAACATGAGCTTCTTTTGTTGTAAAAATTCAGTTGGTGTAAAAGGCAATAAAACACTCTTAGTCCCATGGGAAGGGATGTTCAAAGAGATAATCCTGCTCATTTAGGGCCGGATTTTCAAAAGGTTACGCATGCCGGGCCTATTTTCAAAAGGCCCGGAGACACACATAAAGCCCCGGGACACATGTAAGTCCCGGGGCTTTACAAAAGGGGCGGTCCGGGGGCGGGGTGGTCCGAGGGTGTGGCCAGAGGCCTCAGCACGGCTGCTGGGCCGGGGATCGTGCGCCAGCAGTTGGCCGGCGTGCGCAACTTACTTGAGCTCCAGGGCTGAAGTAAGTTTTGAAATAAAAAAAAGAAACCATCAAAGGTAGGGGAAAAGGGCAGCGGAGGTAGGGGAAGGGAAGGAAAGGTGAGGTTGGGGGGTAAGGAATTTCCCTCCGAGGCCACTCCGAAGGGAAAGCAGTGCGGCTCGGATAGGGCTCGGCGCGCGCACGGTGCACAATTGCACATGTAGGTGCACAAGGCCTACATGTGTGCGCGCTAACCCCAGATTTTATAGCAGGCAAGTGCCTGCGCACACATGTTATAAAATAGGGCGTACATGTGCACATGCTAGGTAGTGTGCGCACATGTAGGCCGTGTGCGTAGGTTTTAAAATCCGGCCCTTAATGTCTCTAGAAATAAGTGACAATAAAATTCTTTTTTTTCCTCTGAAGCATAGAAGAATGAATGTCATCGCCATCTCTATAGTGTTCTTCAATTAATACTGGAGCAATCATATTTCTTTTGTTGCATACACTATACCAAGGAAGCCTAACTTCAAACTATTCATGGTACAGCATACATGCCTATAAGTGGACAAGTGGAGATATATGCTAGCCTTGTATAAACTGTGTGAGGGAGCCAGACAGTAAATAGTTCTGCTCCAAATATATGCGTGTAATTTCAGGATATGCAAATATTTTTAATGCAAGAAAACATAGTAATGATGGCAGAAAAGTATTAGATGGCCCATCCAGTCTGCCCAGCAAGCTTCTTATGGTAGTATCTGCTGCTCTGTGCAGGATACCCCTATGTTTCTGTCAAGGGATGTAACTGCCACTCTGTGCAGTTACCTTCGGGCTTTATGATAACAGCAGTAATATTTACAATCAAAACCAAGCAACTGTCAAACCCATAACAAACCTTTAGGGATCCACAGTGTATATTCCATGCCTCTTTGAATTCGTTGACTGTTTTCTTCTTCCCTTCCTCCAGAAGGGCATTGCAAGCATCCACCACCCTCTCCATGAAGCAATATTTCTTGTCTTTGGTTCTGAGTTATCATCCCTTGAGTTTCATTTCATGAGCCCTAGTTCTACTGTTTCCTTTTTGACAGAAAAGGATCAAAGTTTATGCCTCATTAAGATACTTTCAGGCATCATATCGCCGCTTAACCTCCTCTCATCCAGAGTATACATATTTAGATCATTTAGCCTTTCTTCATAAGTGTTCTGATACAGACCCCACACAATTTTGGTCACCCTTCTCTGAATAGCCTTCATCCTGTCTCTATCTTTTTTGAGTTAGTCTCCAGAACTGAACACAGTACTCCAGGTGAGATCTCACCAAGTACATTATCATCTTTTTCCTGCTGGTTATTACTCTTTCTATGCAGTCCAGCATTTTTCAAGCTTTAGATATCACCTTGTCACATTGCTTCACCGTCTTCAGATTGCCAGATACTATTACCCCAAGCTCTCTTTCTTGGTCCATGCACATCAGTATTTCACTCCCCATCATATACAGCTCTTTTGGATTACCACACCCCAGATGTATGACTCTGCACTTCTTGGCATTAAATCCCAACTGCCTAATCTTTGACCAAGCTTTCTTAAATCACTTTTCATCCCCTCTATTCCTTCAAGCTTGTCTCTCTTTTGCAGATTTTAGTATCAATCACAAATAGACAATCTTTACCTTCTATCCCTTCCGCAATGTCACTCACAAAAATATTGAACAGAAAATGTCCCAAAACCGACCACTGAGGTACTCCACTTAACACGGTTCTCTCTTCAGAGTAAGTTTCATTTACCATTATACACTGTCTCCTATCAGTCAACCAGTTTGTAATCCAGGCCACAACCTTGGCGCTCACTCCTGTTTCTCATTTTATTTACAAACCTTCTATGCGGGACCATATCAAAAGCTTTACTGGAATCCAAGTAGATTACATTGATCCCTCATCCTTGATCTAATTCTCTAGTCATTCAATCAAAAAAATCAATTAGATTGGTCTGACAGGAACTTCCCTTGGTAAATCCATGCAGTTTCAGATCCAGCAAGTCACCTGATTGTAGATACTTCACTATCTTTTCCTTCAGCAGAGTCTCTATTAATTCTGAGATGAGGTTAAGTGGCCTGTAGTTTCCAGCTTCCTCTGTTACCTCCCTTCTGAAAGGGACCATAACTGTACTTTTCAATCTCATGTCATGACTCCCTTTTCCAAGGATCTATTGAACAGGTCTTTCAGCGGACCCAGCAGCATATCTCTGAGCTCCCTCAGTATACTGGGATGTATCTCATGACTCATGGCCTTGTCCACTTTCAGTTACTTAGCTCAGTCCATACATTCTCTTCTGTAAATGAAGTTTCATCTACTACATCCTCATCTACAGTCTTGTCAAAAGCAACGGTCCTTCTCTAGAGTCTTCTTTAGTGAAACTGAACTGAAGTTTTGTTTAATATTTTTTCCATTTCTTTGTCTCTCTCCACACTTTGCTCCTTATCATCTTTCAGTTTCACTGTACCACTTTGGACCTTCCTTCTTTCTCTGACATATCTGAAAAATGTTTTGTCACCTCTCTTTATCTCATTGGCAATCCTTTCTTCCTCTTGATCTTTTGTTTTCTTGAATTCTTTCTTCTTCTCCCTCAGATTCATCAGATATTCTTCCCTGTGTTCATATTTTTTGGATCCTTTATACTTCTTGAACGCTGTTATTTTGGCGTTTTTTGTCAGCTACTTCCTTTGAGAACCAAATCAGTTTATGTTTCTTATTTCTTTTGTTTACTCTTCTAACATATACCTTAGTTTCCTTTGTAATAGCTCTTTTTAATTTTGCCTACTGTTCTTCCACCTTACCAATTTTCTCACAGCCTTCCAGTTCTTCCAGGTACATCCCCATTTTCACATATTCTGTAGTTGTGAAATTCAAAACTTGTGTCTTCATGTGACTTCTCTTTATCCTGTTCATGTTATCAAACCATACCATCTGATGATCACTGGTACTCAGGTGGGCACCTACCTGAACATTAGAAACATTATCCCTATTAGTGAGCATTAGGTCAAGTATCACACCTTCCTTCGTGGGATCCATTACCATTTCTTTGACAAGAGCCTTCATCCTTCAAGGGGGGAAGAGATGGCTAAGGGGGAATATGATAGAGGTCTTTAAGATCATGAGAGGTCTAGAATGGGTAGATTTGATTTGGTTATTTACTCTTTCGGATAATAGAAAAACTAGGGGACACTCCATGAAGTTAGCAAGTAGCACTTTTAAAACTAATTAGAGAAAATTATTTTTTACTCAATTCACAATTAAGCTCTGGAATTTGTTGCCAGAGTACGTGGTTAGTGCAGTTAATGTAGCCGGGGTTCAAAAAGGGTTTGGATAAGTTATTGGAGGAGAAGTCCATTACCTGCTATTAATTAAGTTCAATTAGGGAATAGCCACTACTATTACTGGTATCAGTAGCATGGGATCTACTTAGTGTTTGGGTACTTGCCAGGTACTTGTACCCTGGATTGGCCACTGTTGGAAACAGGATGCTGGGCTCGATGGACCCTTGGTCTGACCTAGTATGGAAATTTCTTATGTACTTATGTTCACTATCTCTCTACTTCTTGTAGATTTCACAGAAAGGATATTCCAATCCACATCCAGCAGATTAAAATCACAAATGAGCAGCACTTCTTCCTTCTTTCCTATCTTTTGGATGTCTTTGATAAGATCTCTGTCCAATTCTTCTATTTGAGAAGTTGGCCTGTAGATCACATTAGTAAAAATGGAAACATGTTCTTCTTTTTTTAGGATAGTCCATAATAGGGATGTGAATCGGGCTTCGGACGATTGAAAATATCAGACGATATTTTCAAAATCGTCAGAAATCGGGGCTCCCGATAAGAGAACCCCACAATTTTGTTCCTGGGGTTCTCTTATCGTTTTGGGGGAGGGCGGGAAAAACGGCACACCAAAACAATCCCTAAACTCACCCCGACCCTTTAAAACTGTTCCCTTAATCCCCCACCTTCCCGAAACCCCCCAAAACCTTTTACAAGTACCTGGTGGTCCAGTGGGGGTCCCGGGAGCCATCTCCCGCTCTCGGGCTGTCGGCTGCCACTAATCAAAATGGCGCCGATGGCCCTTTGCCCTTACCATGTGACAGGGTAACCATGCCATTGGCCGGCCCCTGTCACATGGTAGGAGCATTGGATGGCCCGCGCCATTTTTAAACTGGTGGAAAAACTGTTGAAAATGGCAATAACGTATTTAAGTGCCAGTTATAAAATACCCTGACGTATCTAGTAAAAACCTCATTTATGCAACTAGGCACATACACACTTAAAATTTTGCGCTCGGCCAGGCTATTTTATAACATACGTGCATTCAGGAAGGTAGATAGTGGTGGTTGGGAGGATTTTGCAGAGAACCCAATCCTGCTCAGTTGTGAACTTATGTGCGTAGCCATGCACCTCCCTAAAAAATGTAAGTGGGCACAGCTGTCTGGACAATGAGGCTGACTGTATTCTTTTTGGTGCTGCTGTTTTTGGAGGAATGGAGAACAGGAACAATGCAAGCGAACTGAAGGCTTGGAAGTGCAAACAGTTTTAAGCAAATATGCATTAAGATTTACGTTATTCCTAACCCATATTTCCCCTACCAAAATTTCATTTTTTCTCCTTTTTACATCTCCAGCCATGGTTAGTGTGGGATAAACTCTGCCTCAGACAAGTAAACCAGCATAATCCAATATCAAGAAAGGCAGGTGTCCAATTTCCAATATGGGGAAGAAAAGAAAGGCAAAGTTGATTACATCATCTCCAGTGCAGCAACAACATAAGGACCCAATGGACCAGCATGTTGTTAGACAAAAAATATCGCCAAAGGAGGACAGTGTGGGAGGAGTGTCTTTGGCCTCCCTTAGTCCTGGCGAAGGACCTATATCTCCACCTCAGCCATCTCCACCTCAGCCATCTAGGTCCCCATCGACCGAAGTGGCACAAGAACTGGTAGGAATAGTACCCTTGGAGGTAAACCTGCAAAGGCAGGTAGAAACCAATGGGTACAAAGATGTTTTACATGTTAAAAATGTGCTAGATATCCCACCAGTTGATTTATGTATAGGCATTAAACCGGTACCCCTGGACAATGTGTCTTTAGCTGATTTATGGCAGTTGATATGAAAAATAGATAGTAATATTTCCTTAATGAATAAGTCCTTATCTACTGTGATTCATGGTAATACTAACTTAATTGCTCAGCATGAGACACAAATTGTTAATTGTGAAAAAGAAATAACTGTTTTAAATGCTAAGATTCAATTAATACAAAACTCTCAGAATGTATTTATGCAGGATAGTTTGATTTTGCATAAAGAAAATGAAAGGTTGGAAAATTTGTTGCGATCAAAAAACCTGAGCTTGGTAAACTTTCCACAGACATGTTTGCTATCTCCATTCGAGATGTTTAAAAATTTTTTGAAAGAGATCCTACAATATAGAGAGGAGGATCTTCCAAAAGTTTCTAAGATTTTTTATTTTTCTGTAAGACCTAGAAGAAATGAGCGAAATATAGAGATAGAAGACCCTCCAAGTTTAGGTGTATCCACCTTCTTGGAGGAATCTATCGATGTAATTCTTAAAAGAGCAACTCTTTTTGTTTCATTTTCAGCTGAACAGGATAGGGATAATATTTTTAGGAATTTCTTTAAAATAAAAGATGTATCTTTCTGTGGGCATAGGATCCAAATTTTTCCTGATGTTGCCCGGCCCACGCAAGTAAGGAGAAAGTATTTTCTCTCATTAAAAAATTGAGTAGTGGAATAGGTGTAACTTTTTTTCTTAAATTCCCTTGTGTATGTCAAGTAACCTACCAAGGGAAGAAATTTTGATTTGTGAATCCGGCTCATTTGGAGACTTTTTTGTTAGATAAATCACAGCTTTAGTTTTGAGATTTAGGTCAATAAAAAGTAAGTCATGTGTTCCTCCTATTATATGATGAGCTAATAATTTCCAATCTCTAATATTAAGATTGGTAATTATTAGTAAATAATATATAAATTAGTATTTATATATAATAATTGCCTTATCCCTCTATTATGTGAAATGTACACAAATGATTGCTGTGGTTATATTGATTATTGTTACGGGCCAAAGGCTTGGGGGCCTTTGGATTCTGTTATGAGCGCGTCTTCCATGCTGCTGAAGAACAGAGGGTTTGGAGGTCTCGGGTTCTGTTGCAGGCGCGAGAAGCGCGGTCGCCTCTAGAGCAGGTGGAGTGAGCCCTTGGGCCACGGCAAGACTCAGGGAGGAGCCCCAAGCCACACCGTGGGAGGTGAGCTGGTGCAAGCATGGAGAGCCAGGCAGGTACTGAAGCAGGAATAAGGAACAGAGTCTGACCCTCAGCCGGACCTGCACGCCCATGGCAACCAACAACGCAATGTTGATAGATGAACGGTCCTCCGACTGTTCCAAGCCCTTTTGGACCTGCCGCTGGGTAACGGCATAGGGCAGCAGGCCGGACAGAGGATGAGGGCAGACAGAGTCCTTAGAACACTGAAGACATCATAGACGAGGGCTGAAGCAAGGCATCATAGACGGGGGCTGGGAAGGAAGACATTGGCACTGTCTCTCAGGGCGCCCTACACAGCCAGCACGGCTGGACTGGTCACGGACCAACCTGTCCTACAGCCGCAGGAGCGGGACGAGCACAGGGAAGAAGAAGCAGTGGGTTACTGCACTCCTGGCAGCCTAAAGCAAGCAGGGACATCAGGAACTGGATCAGGAACAAACATCAAGGCAACATCTGGAACCAACATCAAGGAAACAGGCAGAGACACAGGACAGGGAGCCGTCAAGACAAGCGAGACCACGGAGGACCTGGATCGAGGAAGAGGCACAGACAACTGTGAGACTCAATCCAAAGGCCAACAGGAACTGAAGTGAAAGTCCTTTTATACTGCTGTATGCAGGAAACTCCCTGGGAGGAGTTTACCTGGACCGCCCCTCGCTGGCCCTTTAACTGAGGTGGAGAGCTGTGGGCCGGCCCCTAGGGAGAAGGGTGTGGCCTAACCAGGAAGTCCAAGCAGAGCCAAGCAAGCCACAGGCAGGCCTTAAGAACAACAAGGCCTCCCAGGCCCTGAAGGAAATCCTGGATAGTTCGCAGGCGAGGCCCTGGCTTCGGAGCGGCCTCCAGAGGAAAAGGTGAGAATCCTCCTGTAGCGCAGCAACAGGGGGGATCGTAACAATTATTTTGTATTTTACTTATGGTTGTGTTACTTATTTCTTATTTCTTTTTCAAGATAATGTCATTGAAAAAATTAATAAAGTAGAAATAATAAAAAAATATATTATCTCTTATTTCTGTAATTATTACAGTTTTTTTGTGTCACCCTAGTGGGTTTTTCCTATATTATCCTCCCATAAAATGGGGACTATTTTTTTGGAGTACATATAAATTGTGTTTTATTTTCTAATGTTTGCTTGTATTCCAATATGATTACCCGATGGAATTTTGCAATGTATTTTGTTAGAATCCTTAATAAAATATAAATTACAAAAAAAACGTAAGGAAAAGGAATTCATTATTCTGTTGAATTACTAACTGTAACTGAAGCACTAGGGAGTGATCATGCTTTAGGAGAGTGGTGTGCCCTTGGACCATGATGCGACTGCAGAGAGGAGCTCCTTAGAAGCACCGAGGCAGGTGAGACATATTCCAGCATAGGCAGTCAGGCAGAAGACCAGTGACTCACACCTCCACTGAACCTCACGCATCAGTAGAGACCCAACAAGGCAACCCTGGTCTCTGGGGTAGCCCTTCGGCCACTCAATAGCCCTTTCGGACCTGCCAAATGGGAACAGCAAATGTGCCAGGATGGACAGAGGTCGAGGGCAGACGATGGAACTGGAACAAGATGAGACTTGAAGACTGAAGATGATCAGACAATACTTGAAGACGAGGATCAGACGAAGACTTGAAGACAATGTCAGAAGATACTGGATAAGGATGAGGCAAGGCTGAAGAGAAGAACATCAAGGACATTGATGCTGAGTGGAAAGATGACAGAAGAGTTAAAACTCAGTATGAAGGTATCCGGGCATGACTCGTAGCAGCACCAATCCTAAACTGAGACTTCAGGGACCTGGCATGATTGGCGTGGTCAACCAAGGGAAGCTGCGGCTTCCGACCCAACATGGAAGATGAATCAGAAGGTCAGCCAAAGATGAAGAGAGGACGGCACACTAGGAGGTAGCTCTGGAACTACGACATCTGAGAAGGAGGCTACCCTGGCGAGGGTGCCAAAGAGTCAGAAGGCTTCCTTGACGAAGGAGCCCAAAGGTTCCAAATGCTTGACAGTGAAAAGGACTGAAGACTGAGACATCAAAGGATTCTGAGGACGAAGCCAACTTGACACAAAGACGTCTGGCTTGTCAGGACATCTGGACTTTAACATTCAGGTACTCAGTCAAGAGCATCAAGGAGGTGTCAAGTGTGCTGGAGACCAAGACATCTGAGACATCAGGACATCTGGACCTCGGCCTCCCAGGTCACCCAACCAAGAGCAGCGAGGAGGTTTTGAGAGGCAGAACAACAGGATGATGGACTTCAGGAAGGACAGGACATCAGAAGATGAGGACTTCAGGAAGATCTGAAGGTGAAGTCATTAGGAGGGTCGGACAGCGAAGACATCTAAAACAAGAGGATCCAGCGAGAGACAAAACATGAAACAAAGATGAGATGAAAGATCATGAACCACAAAGGAAGACAAAGGAATTCCCATGAAGAACAGAGTGCCTTGAAGAAGTGGAGGAGGACATTGTCAGAGACTCCTGGACCGAAGAGATGGAACGGAGGATCCAGGAACGGTCCAACTCCAGAACTGACTGCTTGTGAAGGCGAAGAGGAACTGAAGGCTGAGCCCTTTTGTAGGGCTGAAGAGGAACCACCTTGATGACATCACAAGGAGGAGCCAGGAGGACTGGCCCTTTAAATCCTGAGAAGAGGCGCGGCCCCACACCTAAGGATGCAGGACCAGGGACAGCAGCCATGCTGTGCAGCAGGGAAGCAGGCCCGAGGTGATGAAGGCGGCTCCTGCCGCGAAGAAGGAAGACAGGAAGCGGAGACTTTCCCTACAGTGGAGGAGATGGCATCGGCGGCCTCCGGGACATGAAGAGGAGCTTCGGGGTGGCCTCCCGGCTGCAGAAGAGAAGCAACAATGGCGGCACTCCTTGCTGCAAAAGGAGAAGCCGGAGGCGGCACTCCCTGCCATGAGAGGGCCCAGGCGAAAGCGGCTCCATGCCACAGAGGTGGAACAACAGCATTGGCAGCCTCCAGGCCACACAGGTGGAAGGAGAATGTCGGCGACCTCCGGGCCACAAGGAGGCACGGCAGCAAGTCTCGCTGCTGCAGACGGTGGTGGTGATGGTAGTGGCCTCCAGGCCACGAGGGGAAGATGGCAGCCCAAGCCACAGGGCAACAGCGTTGGGAAGCAGGCAAGCGGCTGGAAAGGTGAGAGGCTGCTCATGGCTAGGCCCGCGAGCAGAATTGTAACACTAACTTGTGTCAAAATTTCTCATTAGTATACTTTTTCATTCCTCAACGAGAATACTATTATACTATTTGAACTTTTCTAATCGTTAGAGCTATCAAATGTCCATTTTATACTCAAATCAATAAACAAACACTGACACATTAATCAAAGATACAGTATTTTGTCATAGTTATGAAGGTTTGCCAGGCACCTTGTGATGTGAGCACTTGAAGTAATAAATAATGTACACAAAAAAACACATGTTTTCATTTTATTCCATTAAAATACTGTTGGTATATGACGTGCTGTATAATTATTTTTAGCTACAGATTTTGGATGGGTCTCTGAAACTTATTTAACAATGAAAAATGATATATACTGTACTTTCTGCTTTTCTAGCAATACAAATTCCAGTCTACATGAAGTTAGCATGGGGCACATTTAAAACTAATCGGAGAAAGTTCTTTTTTACTCAACGCACAATTAAACTCTGGAATTTGTTGCCAGAGAATGTGGTTCGTGCAGTTAGTATAGCTGTGTTTAAAAAAGGATTGGATAAGTTCTTGGAGGAGAAGTCCATTACCTGCTATTAAGTTCACTTAGAGAATAGCCACTGCCATTAGCAATGGTAACATGGAATAGACTTAGTTTTTGGGTACTTGCCAGGTTCTTATGGCCTGGATTGGCCACTGTTGGAAACAGGATGCTGGGCTTGATGGACCCTTGGTCTGACCCAGTATGGCATTTTCTTATGTTCTTATGTTCTTATAAGTTTCAAATGTTGTTCTATCATGTCCTTAAAATACTTTTAAAATGAGTTTGAATTTTCTTTTTTCATTTTCTTTACTACAGTATCTTTAATAAAAAAATCAAAGAAGTCCATATTCAGCGACATTTGTCTGGCTAAGTTTAGACTTATACATCAATCAAAAGTAGGAACAGTACTGTTCAATCGCTGTCCTAAAGAATATTCTTCAAATTTCACTTAAATCAATTTGTTACTGATGTAGTAAAATATTTTAGCTTGTTGTGAATATATAAACTTTAAAGCCTACACGTCTGTAGAAAAGTGCAATGTATTTTTTTAATTATTATTTTAATTAAAATTTTTATTAAAAGTTTTATAGGAATTGGTTGAAAGTTTCATATAATCATGTAGGCGCCCCTGCACCACAAATGCATTTTATAATCATTAACTCCCAACCTCCTCCTCGTATGAAATTTTTTTTGAAAGAATTTTTTTGTTTTTTCTTAATTATATTATGTGACATCCAGTTAAATTGTTTCTAGGAGACTAACCTTCTAATTTCCTTCTCACAACATTATGTATCGATTGATTATTTTACTCTTATAAGATAATGACGATTGTGCACCTTGCACGTGCCGAGCCACGCTGCCTTCCTCCATTCCCTGCCTGGAAGGGAAATTCCCTTCCCCCTAACCTAACTTTCCCACCCCTTCTCCTAACCTTCCCCCCCTAGCCCTACTCTAACACCCCCCCCCCAAATCTTTATTTCACCTTTTGCGCCTGCCTGGAGGCAGGCGCAGGTTGTGCGCGCCAGCAGCCTGCTGGAACGCGATCCTTTGACACAGTGTCAAACAGCCGATGTGTCAGAGGCCTCTGGCCCCACCCCCACCTCTTTTTGCAAACCCCGGGACTTACATGCATCCCGGGGCTTAACACACGTCGCTGGGCCTTTTGAAAATAGGTCCGGCGCGCGTAAATCCAGAGGATTTACGCATGTAACCCTTTTAAAATCCAGCCCATAGTCACTTTCAATGTATACTAGCTGTGTTATTAGCAACAATCTCTCTGACAGAGAGTTGTAGTTTAACTGTATATCAGGGGGTAAGACTGCACTTCTCTTCTACAGCAGGCAGGCAGTGTGCCGTGTATCAATATCTCTAAGAGACATATATATAGAGAGAAAGAGATTCATTTTCTCTTGCATCTTAGCCAGTGATTATAGCAGGAGAAGCTTGCTTTCTTTGTGTTAAAGAGTCAGTAATACTGAACACTATACTAATTCTTCTGTGTGTGCCTCCTGCACTAAATTCCTAGGAGGTAATTTTCAAAAAGACTTCTGCATGTAAAATTCAGTTTTATGCACATGTGGGTTTTTGAAAATTGTTACTTTTACATGTGTACCTCCTTTGAAAATTCAATCCAAAGGCTAAATTTTCAAAAGGTTTTTATGCTTATAAATGTTCTTTTGAATATTATTATGATATATTCTATTTTTAGGAGCAAAACTCCTTTGAAAATTCACTCCTATGTGTACAGAATCACAGTGAACCTGTACTGGTCTACAAAATGTATGTGGCTATCTTGTCTACAAAATGTATGTGTCCATACTAGAATGTACATTGATTGTAGCACTAAAAGCCCGTACCAACTTGAGATCTGTTTGAATAAATTTCAACATATCACTGGTATTTTGACTCAGGCAAGGAAATGGGAGCTAAATGTGGAAGTCTGTTCTAGAGAGACCTGAAGTAAGGACAAGTAGCAGTGGCAGTAAAGAGAAGGATAGATAAAGGATCAGGAGTTCTCCTATCAATCTCAGAAGGGACATTTTTAAGAGTGGGGAAACTAGCTAGAGATGCAGGGTTGACTGAGAATCTTGAACAGCTGTTGTTTGCTCACATCTCCATGGTTAATATAGTGCAGGGACAGAAAAAGACAGACTCTGTACAGGGCATCAGCAGTAGTAGGGGGCCACACTAGGAAAGAAACAGTGAAAGCCATCACATTGCCCCCTGTTAATAGAACGGTGTCTATGGCAGATCTTTGCTAAAACTACTGATTCAGAGGAATCATAACACGGATTTGAATACTTAAAAGAAAGGTGTATTGAAAAGTTACTAGCTGAGGGGGTTTTTCAGAATTTAGTTACTAGCATGATATCCAGTAAGCAGTAGGGATGTGAATCGTGTCCTCGATCGTCTTAACGATTGATTTCGGCTGGGAGGGGGAGGGAATCGTATTGTTGCCGTTTGGGGGGGTAAAATATTGTGAAAAATCGTGAAAAATCGTGAAAAATCGAAAAAACGTAAAATCGCAAAACCGGCACATTAAAACCCCCTAAAACCCACCCCGACCCTTTAAATTAAATCCCCCACCCTCCCGAACCCCCCCCCCCAAATGACTTAAATAACCTGCGGGTCCAGCGGCGGTCTGGAACGGCAGCGGTCCGGAACGGGCTCCTGCTACTGAATCTTGTTGTCTTCAGCCGGCGCCATTTTCCAAAATGGCGCCGAAAAATGGCGGCGGCCATAGACGAACACGATTGGACGGCAGGAGGTCCTTCCGGACCCCCGCTGGACTTTTGGCAAGTCTTGTGGGGGTCAGGAGGCCCCCCCCAAGCTGGCCAAAAGTTCCTGGAGGTCCAGCGGGGTTCAGGGAGCGATTTCCCGCCGCGAATCATTTTCGTACGGGTTCCGGCGCCTCGCTGAACGACCTCCTGCAGTCGATCTCCTGCCGGCGCCATTTTCCGTACGAAAACGATTCGCGGCGGGAAATCGCTCCCTGACCCCCGCTGGACCTCCAGGAACTTTTGGCCAGCTTGGGGGGGGCCTCCTGACCCCCACAAGACTTGCCAAAAGTCCAGCGGGGGTCCGGAAGGACCTCCTGCCATCCAATCGTGTTCGTCTATGGCCGCCGCCATTTTTCGGCGCCATTTTGGAAAATGGCGCCGGCAGAAGACAACAAGATTCAGTAGCAGGAGCCCGTTCCGGACCGCTGCCGTTCCGGACCGCCGCTGGACCCGCAGGTTATTTAAGTCATTGGGGGGGGGGGGTTCGGGAGGGTGGGGGATTTAATTTAAAGGGTCGGGGGTGGGTTTTAGGGGGTTTTAGTGTGCCGGCTCACGATTCTAACGATTTATAACGATAAATCGTTAGAATCTCTATTGTATTGTGTTCCATAACGGTTTAAGACGATATTAAAATTATCGGATGATAATTTTAATTGTCCTAAAACGATTCACATCCCTAGTAAGCAGCAATAGATGATTAGCATAGCCTCAGAAGCAGTAAGTGTTCCTGCCAGAGCCATAATCACCCCCCTGGAACAGTGGGAAATTGACATCATGAGAGATACCCTTAGCCTTTTACCTCTTGATCCACCCTCAACTTCCAGCACCATGCCTCAGCAGCAGAACTCAATGATCCAGAGATGGAATCCAGCAAGACATTAGATATCTGGAGGCTCTTTATGGTTGGTTATAGAGTATTTTGTGGAATGCTATCATTGTTGAAAGGTCATCAGTAGAAGGAAGACAGTAGACCATTTTTTATGCAATGATATGCGCCATCATTTGTAAAACAATACCCATTAGTGTCACATTCAGTACTACTCTGGAAATACTATCCTCCACTCAAAGTTGCAGCATCAGTACCAGGAAACCCACAGCAAATAGGAAGGCCACTTTCCAATCTGATACTCTGACTCCTTCCCCCAGTGAGATGGAAGACCAGAGCATCCATTCTCTAAATCATCAGCAAGCCACAATGGAGGAGATGGGGGTGGTTTTCTCTATCATTATTCCAGAGCAAGAGGCAGATAGTATCAAAGACGGTGGCATGGATCATTAGGGAAATGATAGCCCAGGTGATGGATGAACTTCATATCTTAGTGATGATAAGGTGGATGTTGGAGGGCTAGTGGCCAGTCTGGAAACATGTGACCATTGCTGTTTTGTTACAGACAGCAGCAGTGCTTTCTGTATATCAAATTATTCAGGATGGAATTCCACCTATCTGATGATGCAGAAGTTAGCTGAGAAAAAGACACCCCTTCATGAGCAGTTTATGGATGCTGAGATTGGTTTGGATTGCCTTCTGGGATGTTAGGATTGATTACAGCTGATGCAGACAGTACAAGTCCTGAAGCCCATCATGGATATCATGGAGGTAATGAGTTCCACAACAGCCACCATGGGAATTACATTCCCATAATTAGTAATCCGTATGAGAAGTTACAGGGTTTCTGGCAAGAACAGGAACTGGCACCAGAGATGCTTGTGTCACCCACTCCTTGCTGCAGGAAGTGGAACATCTACTCACCCACTGTGACCCAAGAGGGAAATAAAAAAGTATCACTCTCCAGTTCAACAATCTGAATTACTGGAAGGAGAAGATGCTGACTAAGGCACAAGAATAGCAACACCAGAAGTAGGGGACAGTGGAGATGAAGTGGAGGAAACAGTGGGCTCTCCAAGCTGTATTGTCAGAATCAATAACACCCTTAAAACCACCATTTACTCCCCCACCTTTATCCACACCCCCCCCCCCCCCCCCCCCACAAAGCCACCTCACCGTGGGCTCTCCTGTCACAGACAATAGGTTCAGCAGTTGATAACAGAGGCAATTATCTCCCTCTTCCAGCGAAGGAGATCCCTGCACAATTTGTAGTGATGCAGTACCTTGGAGAGACCTTCAAGGTAATGGACACAGACCAATTGGTATACTGGGCACAGAAGGCCATATTCTGGACAGACATTGCCAAAATTACCCAGCATTTTTCTTCCAACCCAACAATCAGGGTGAATGTGTATTCTTAAAGGCAGAGGACATCATGAAGCTTTGAATAATGAGGCACCTTTATGTCTGTCAAATGCTTTAAGAATTTACTGACCATCTCACACTTTATGGTCTAGGAGTAAAAGTAAGTTAGAGAACCCTTCCCGGAAATCTGTCCTCTGTTGTAAGGCTAGAAAGAGGGCATGATTGATAGCAAGCCCCACATTTGGGGCACTCTCCCATAACAGTTTTGGCTTCAGCGTCTTGTTGTGTTGTTACTGTTTTTGCTATTGCATCGCCTGCCCAGTCTGCTCCCACTACCTTTCCACACTCTTTGTTGCAATGAGTATTTTGGCCCCAATAGAAATTTTAAAAAGAAAATATATTTTATAAGAGAAAAATAAAATCCTTCTCTTCCCATGCCCATCTCTGAATGCTTGGGACCTTGTTGCCTTTCTTGCTGCTCTTGTCTGGCCTGTTTTTGTTGTTTGCTGCTCTCTTAGTTAAGCACCCTACTGTGTTGTTGCGAAACGTTTTATAGCTTTACCCCTGAGTCTATGCATTGAGGTGCTCATGCCATTCTTATTGTGGCTATGCCACTGTTGGTACCCTTTCCTGTCTTTTTGGCACCTTTGTGTTCATGTCACTATTCGTACCTTTCCCCTCTCATGATTATTTGGACTGTTCATATCACTCTTGGTGCCCTTTCTCCCTCTTTTATTGCCATGGGATGTTGATGACAATCTTGATATCTTGACATGGCTGTTGCCTCTTCTGCTGATGCCTGCTAGGAGGTTTTCTAAAATTTGAATGGAAAACCCCCAAGTTAGAGTAAAAAATAGGAAGCACAACTTCTCCCATTGACTTTAATGAAAACAAATGAAATGAATGAGCTTCTGATCTGAACCAAATAAGACAGGAACTGAACCAAAACCAAAATCCTAACCAAACCAAAATATTATTCAGTGAACATCCCTAGAAATCAGCAATTAATTTCTTTGGGCTCATTGTGGATTCCCTGAAATCTAGTTCGAATTTGCAGGAACTGAGGCTGTTTCTTTGAACGTTACTCTCAGAAACTAACATGATAAACATATAAAATTTTCAGGGATTCATCATATCTGATGGTGAATGCTTAGTTTTTAAAGAGATTCACACATCCATAGTAACCTGGATACACTGGTCTTTATCTCAAGTTTTGTTATTTTGTTGTTTAGCTGCTCTGAGACCAGAAGGTAATCAATCACAAAGATAAGAGCTCTGAAGTTTAACATCTAGTTTGAATTAGCAAGAAGTGACCTACATAACTGTCTAACACCCTGTGTAAGGTTAGGCAAATACTGCATTTTGACATTTACTTTGCAAGCAGTATGATCTCCTTAAAGGTTTTCAAATAAACATTCATCATTTCTACCAAACTATTTTCAACTAGGTGAATTCATGGTTGATTGTGTAACTTTGAAAGCATTGTTTGCATTTATGCACAAACAGCTGACATTGCTAAAAGTTCATGCTTTCACTTTTTGCCCAAAACTCGTTCGCCCTGATTTTAAAAAGGCAGCGCATGTAAATTTCAGGGGTTACATGTGTGGCCAGGCTTGAGCGTGCCGCGCGCATTTTATAACGGACCCGGCCATGCACGCATCCCCCGATACGTGCTGAAGTGCCGGCCTGTCTGAAAGGGGCGGGCCGGGAGGCCATTAGCCGCTATCCCGGGGAAGCGTATGTCAGGCAGCAGCCGGCCGGCGTGCGGACTCTACTGCTGCTCCGAAGGGCTGGGGTCAGGGAGGAGAGGCCAAAGGGTAGGAAGATAAAGTAGGGGTATAGGGAACTGGGGAAGCCCTACTTGCATTGCCGTGCACAGCTTTTGAAATTTCTCTCTTCATGCACGCGCGAGTCCCAACCCGCCCGTACATGCGTGCCAGATTTTAAATATCCAGCGTGCAAGTGCGGTCGGGAACCATATTTTCTAACAGGCATGCACGTTTAAAATCTACCCCTTTGCATAAAAGACCCACAGTTCTCTAGGAGATGGAATTCATGACTCAGCTTGAGTTACTCTTGCATTTCTCATATCTCCTTTGACTCTGTCACATTGTTACAATATTTTTCAAAGGTCTGCTCTTTGTATATTCTATTTTAGCAAACATGTTTTCACATGCAAACACAAATCGAAACTAGATTCTCTCAGTAGCATAACCTGCTTGCTTACAAGAGATCATGTTATTTAGTGGAAGCATGTTCAAGCCAGTACATGAGGTAGCTTGTATGTGTTTATGAACATTTTGTGACCTAGAGTGAATTTATAAGTGTTTATACAATGTAATGTATAGCGAGCTATATGATTATTTAACCTTTATGCTTTTTTTTTTAATTTTAAGGTTGAGTTTATAGTATGATACATATCATTGTCTTGACTTCTGATTCTGGTCAAATGTGATTTCAGGTTTTGGGTTTATGTCTGATCTCATCTGTTTACTTTCCTACCTGTTCAAACAATGACAAAATAGATCAGACTATGCCTAACATGAACATAAGAACATAAGAAAATGCCATACTGGGTCAGACCAAGGGGCAATCAAGCCCGGCATCCTGTTTCCGAACGGGGGCCAATCCAGGCCATAAGAACCTGGCAAGTACCCAAGAAGTAAGTCTATTCCATGTTACCGTTGCTAGTAATAGCGGTGGTTATTATCTAAGTCAACTTAATTAATAGCAGGTAATGGACTTCTCCTCCAAGAACTTATCCAATCTTTTTTTTAAACACAGCTATACTAACTGCACTAACCACATCCTCTGGCAACAAATTCCAGAATTGAATTGTGCTTTGAGTGAAAAAGAACTTTCTCCAATTAGTTTTAAATATGCCACATGCTATCTTCATGTAGTGCCCCCTAGTCTTTCTATTATCCGAAAGAGTAAAAAACTGATTCACATCTACCCGTTCTAGACCTCTCATGATTTTAAACACCTCTATCATATCCTCCCTCAGCCGTCTCTTCTCCATGCTGAAAAGTCCTAACCTCTTTAGTCTTTCCTCATAGGGGAGCTGTTCCATTCCCCTTATCATTTTGGTAGCCCTTCTCTGTACCTTCTCCATCGCAATTATATCTTTTTTGAGATGCGGCGACCAGAATTGTACACAATATTCAAGGTGGGGTCTCACCATGGAGTGATACAGAGGCATTATGACATTTTCCATTTTATTCACCATTCCAATAATTCCCAACATTGTGTTTGCTTTTTTGACTGCCGCAGCACACTGAACCGACAATTTCAATGTGTTATCCACTATGACACCTAGATCTCTTTCTTGGGTAGTAGCACCTAATATGGAACCCAACATTGTGTAATTATAGCATGGGTTATTTTTCCCTATATGCATCACCTTGCACTTATCCACATTAAATTTCATCTGCCATTTTGATGCCCAATTTTCCAGCCTCACAAGGTCTTCCTGCAATTTATCACAATCTGCTTGTGATTTATCTACTCTGAACAGTTTTGTATCATCTGCAAATTTGATTACCTCACTTGTCGTATTTCTTTCCAGATCATTTATAAATGTAATGAAAAGTAAGGGTCCCAATACAGATCCCTGAGGCACTCCACTGCCCACTCCCTTCCACTGAGAAAACTGTCCATTTAATCCTACTCTCTGTTTCCTGTCTTTTAGCCAGTTTGTAATCCACGAAAGGACATCGCCACCTATCCCATGACTTTTTATTTTTCCTAGAAACCTCTCATGGGGAACTTTGTCAAATGCCTTCTGAAAATTCAGCAGTGCTAAACTCAGACTGAAAATATTTCACACATCACAGAGATATATCTGTTCTTTTCTGTGGAGCATTTTAAAAAGTGTGTGTGTGTGTGTGGGGGGGGGGGGTTCTGCACAACATTTAGTAGGTTTTTTTTAATTCTATGTCTATAGAAACATACTTCCTGTTGTACGATGTTTTTTTTACAGTAAAAGTATACACTATTAATATTTACAGTTACACTGGCTTGCTGATTCAGATAGCAAATACTGTGCCATATCGATTCCCAAGTTGGCGCTTCTAAACGGATCACAACATGGTGTCTCAGTTATGATCTGTTTAGAGATGCAGTAAACTGTCCGGGATCTGAGAATATTGTGCCGTCATTAACAATAAAAGGTTTTCCCTGAAGAAGACTGTTTAGTCGAAACATGGCCCATGTTGGGTTTTGAATGAGTTACAGTGCGGCTAAGTATTCTTTTTATTCATATGTATTAGGCTGATATACACAAAATTAGATGTGACTAAAAAATTAAATATTGGTTTCAATTAAATAAAGGGAAAGGGTATTATGAAATGGTAAGCACAAGAGGCAATAAATGATTATATAAAATTCGCTCAAAAGGCTGAATACTGCCTGTGGCCCATTGTGGTCGAGAGACAGCAGATTTAATTATACATTTTTGAGCACAACATATGATATTGTCTCTTGTTGGGAATTATTTATTGGTAATAGACTAAGGGGCAGATTTTAAAAAGTTGCGCGAGCGCGTACTTTTGTTTGCGCAGCAGGCGCGAACAAAAGTACGCCTGATTTTATAAGATACGCGCGTAGCCGCGCGTATCTTATAAAATCCAGGGTCGGCGCGCACAAGGGGGTGCACATTTGTGCAACCTGCGCGCACCGAGCCCAGCGCGCGCTGCCTGTTCCCTCCGAGGCCGCTCCGAAATCGGAGCGGCCTCGGAGGGAACTTTCCTTCGCCCTCCCCCCACCTACCCCTCCCTTCCCCTACCTAACCCACCCCCCCGGCCCTATCTAACCCCCCCCCTTACCTTTGTCGGCAAAGTTACACCTGCTTTCAGTAGGCGTAACTTTGCGCGCGTCGGCCGGCAGCCCCGCTCCGTTCTCCGGTCCCGGGGGCTGGTCTGGAGGCCTCGACCACGCCCCCGGGCCGGCGCCACGCCCCCGGACACGCCCCCTCCCTCCCCTTTTCAAAAGCCCCGGGACTTACACGCGTCCCGGGGCTTTACACGCGCCGGCGGCCTATGCAAAATCGGCGCGCCGGCGCACGAGGGCCCTGCACGGGCCTTTGAAAATCCGCCCCTAAGATTTTATTTCCCTCTCTGTTTTGCTTCATGTATTGAGTGTTATTTTTTAATCACATCTGAAATATATGCACATCTTTATTAATAGGCAGAGAAAGTAATTGCTTTCTTGCATTGGAAAACTGCTGCACAGTTAATAAAATGCAAGGATAAATCTCCACACATCCACTTACACATGCATACGCAGTACCATGATTAGGTTTGAGAGTTAGGCTCATACAAGCCGATACAGTATTGGATTCTCTACCTGGGTAACATCAAGCTAGGTTGAGAGAACCTTGCCCAAATCTCATCTTGGAGTGAGTTTCCTCACTCCGAAGGCCAGCAAATCTTCACAAGAGACCACTGTTCTGTTCGTAGATGTCATGTAGAATGTCAAAGTGGCCCCTAACTCCCTACACTCTTACCTAAACCCCACTTCGAGTTACTAGGTGGGCCTACCATAGGGATACAAATACCTACCTATGGGCCATGATATTGTGGCCAGTCTCTCTCTCTCTCTCTCTCTCTCTCTCTCTCTCTCTCTCTCTCTCTCTCTCCCTCCCCCCCTCCCCCTCCGTGTCTAGGACCATTAACAATGGTCCCCTGGTGGTTGAATAACAGAAATACAACAGGTCTGGCAGTTATTGCAGAATCTGAAATGGTATTGCAATTTGCACAGGTAACTAGCACAAATTGAGATAAACATGCCCCTTTTGCTATCACATGTGGTACTTACCGCATTTTGATAAATCCACCCCTAAAGGGAGTTATTTTCCAAGCCACGTTATGGGGTTTTCACATGCGAAAAACACTTCATGTGTTACGATTCCTCCTGTAGCTGTGCCACAGGAGGCATCTCACCTTTTCTGGAGGCCTCTCCGAAGCCAGGGCCTCACCTGAGCAATTGTCCTGATCCTGCTCCACGGCCTGGGAGGCCTTCGGTGCTCTTTGGGGCCTACTCGAGACCTGCTCCACTGCAGCCTGGATGCTGTGGTGTGGGCCACGCCCTTCTCCTAAGGGGCGGGCCCGCGGCTCCTCTCCACTCTTATGGAGCCAACGAGGGGCGGACCATCTGGACTCCTCCAAGAGAGTTGCCTGCTCCTGGGCTATAAAAGCTTTGCTCCAGCACTCATGCTTTGCTTTGCATTGGAGTTACACCTCTCTGGATGTCTTCTCTTCCAGCGCTCCGTCAGGTCTTCGTTTCTGTTTTAGCTTGGTGTCCGGTGTCTTGCATGTCCTGATATTTCATTATGTTCCTAGATGTTTGTTCCTGACCCTGATGTTTTAACCTGCTTTTGACTGCTGGTGTGCAGTAATCTATTTCTGACTGCCGGTGGGCAGCCTCCTGCTTCAGACTGCTGGTGTGCAGTACATTACCCTGGACTGTTTTGTGCAGCATATTTCCTTTCCTGCGCTGGTTCCGTTCCCGCAGATGTGGGACAGGGTGGTCCGTGACCAGACCAGTCGTACTGGCTGTGTAGGACGCCCTGAGGGACAGTGCCAACGTCTGAACCTCCCTGCTTGTTTCAGAGTCTACGTCTACAGTACCTTGCTTTAGAGTCTACGTCTACAGTCTATGGTTCCCGAGTCTTCGTTTATGGTTTTTGAACCTTCGTCTGCCCATACCCTGAGTCCAGCCTGCTGCCTCTTGCCATCCCAGCGGCAGGTCCGAAAGGGCCGGGAACGGTCGGAGGACTGTACATCACCAACACGCCACATGTTGGTTCCAGAGGCATGCATGTCCAGCTGGGGCCGGATCATGCCAGGGGCCCAAGGGCACACTCTCTCTAATGGGGACCGCTCTCCTAGTGCTCCCCGGTAACATAATGCAAGGCCATGTGCCCGGTGTATGTGGTCAGGTAGTAGGACTTGTTTTGTTTCTGGACCCAGAATTTTGTTTTTCCGGTTTTCGACCTGCTGGATGCACCAGCTTTTGCTATTGTCACGACCTGCTGGAGGCGCCAGCTTCTGCCATTTGTGTGACCTGCTGGAGGCGCCAGCTGTCTGGTTCCCATGACCCACAGGAGGCACGTGCATCCAGACCCTCTCCTCTTTTGTTTCCAGGATGGTGTTCCACGACCTGCAGGAGGTGCCTGCGCTCCTCATGATGCTGTTGCTGTAGCCTGCTCCCACCCTGGATTCCCCCCTTGTTACTTGTTTCTGGTCTTCTGTTCCTTGTCTTGCCTTTGCTCGTTTCTGCTGTGATCCTGTTTTCTGCTTGCTCTGCTGTTGTCTTGCTTTTAAGAACATAAGAACATAAGAAAATGCCATACTGGGTCAGACCAAGGGTCCATCAAGCCCAGCATCCTGCTTCCAACAGTGGCCAATCATTTCTGCTGTGGTCTGCTTGTTGCTCGTCTGTGCTGTCTTCCACTTGTTGCTCGTCTGTGCGGGTTTCGCTTGTCGCTCCCTTTTCTCATGTTTCCTGTTCTCATGCTCCCCGTTCTTGTGCTCCCTCTTTTGGTTTTTTTTGTCGATCACGTGTTCTCTGGTCGCATGTTCTCTTGGTCTCGTGTTCTCTGGTTTTGTGTTTCTGGTCCTTCTGAAAGGGGGGGACCCCTTTGGGGGGGGGGGTACTGTTACGATTCCTCCTGTAGCTGTGCCACAGGAGGCATCTCACCTTTTTCTGGAGGCCGCTCCGAAGCGAGGGCATCGCCTGATCAATTGTCCAAATCCTGCTCCACGGCCTGGGAGGCCTTCAGTGTTGTTCGGGGCCTACTCGAGACCTGCTCCACTGCAGCCTGGATGCTCTGGTGTGGGCCACGCCTTTTTCCTAAGGGGCAGGCCCACGGCTCCTCTCCACTCTTATGGAGCCAGCGAGGGGCGGACCATCTGGACTCCTCCCAGGGAGTTGCCTGCTCCTGGGCTATAAAAGCTTTGTTCCAGCACTCATGCTTTGCCTTGCATTGGAGTTACACTTCTCTGGATGTTTTCTCTTCCAGCGCTCCGTCAGGCCTTCGTTTCTGTTTCAGCTTGGTTTCTGGTGTCTTGCACGTCCTGATGTTTCATGATATTCCTTGATGTTTGTTCCTGACCCTGATGTTTTAACCTGCTTCTGACTGCCGGTGTGCAGTACTTTGCTTTTGACTGCCGGTGTGCAGTACATTACCCTGGACTGCTTTGTGCAGCATATTTCATTTCCTGCACTGGTTCCGCTCCTGCGGATGTGGGACAGGGTGGTCCATGACCAGACCACTCATACTGGCTGTGTAGGGCGCCCTGAGGGACAGTGCCAACGTCTGAACCTCCCTGCTTGTTTCAGAGTCTACGTCTACAGTCTATGGTTCCTGAGTCTTCGTCTATTGTTTTTGAACCTTCATCTGCCCACACCCTGAGTCCGGCCTACTGCCATCCCAGCGGCATGTCCGATAGGGCCGGGAACAGTCGGAGGACTGTTCATTACCAACACTCCACTTGTTGGTTTCAGAGGCATGCAGGTCCAATTGCAAATTGCGAAGCCATATCGCACAGTTTTAACACATAGCTTTTTTAGTCAAGATAGCGAGAACAAGACAGAGAGTGCGAGAGTCTAGCTATAAGGCTCTCATAATAGTTAGGTTTTATACCTCTATAGGAGGCCCACCTAGTAACTCGAAGTGAGGTTTAGGTATTAGTATAGGGGTTAGGGGCCACTTTGACATTCAAAGTGAGACGTACGAACAGAGCAGTACACTCTTGTGAAGATTTGAGTTCCTTTGGAGTGAGGAAACTCACCCAAAGATGAGATTTGTACAATGTTCTCTCAACCTAGCTTGATGTTACCCAAGTAGAGAGTCTATATAATATTTTAACAGTAAATAGGCCTCTGAGGAGACATTAGTGACACAGCTCCTTCTTTTTCTCAATGCAGCTCTTCTAAAACTATAACTGTAGTTTATTTCATTAGGAAGTTTCCTTCATTGGTGACATCATCAGTAAATAGTACTTACCCTGTTTGTTTTATTTTTCTGAAAATGAATCTATTAATAAACACCATTTTCCTTAAATTTAAAGAACAAATAATTATTTTTATAGCTTGGGAATTGTTTTTAATTAAGTTATTTTACAAAAAATGAGGATGCGTTGACCTGGCTATGAATCATTACATTAGCCTGTTAACATGATTCCTTGCAGTAAATATTTTTACCATAGTGTCTCCATGGTGATGGCTTCAGAACTCTGTTTTTTTCCTCTGCTTTTGTGTAGATGGATACATTTTATGAGTTTTAACCAGAAAACAAAAATTAATATGAATAACCTCAATGAAAAAACCACCAAAATGCACCTCACTCCACTGAAATACCACATGAGAAATTGCCTCTACTCAAATGCCCACAAAGTCACCAGAAAACACCCTAAAAAATACCTGTACTCAAAATTTGAAAATGACAATATTTTATCCCTAATAATACAAAAGAGACCTTTGCCAACTCCTTAGATGTTTACAGACAAAATTTGAATTTTCCTGATGGATTTTAAGTCACTTTTAAGCCCCAGAAACACTCACTATAAAATGGGTCAAATTCTGTCCAAACTAATCATTTTTAATCCAGATTCTTGTGTTGGTCAAGTCATCAGTCCCTGCTAACCTAATCAAAACCAGCATTTCATTAAGTTTTATCAAATTTAATGAAATATTGGGTTCACCAATGTGCTTCCCAGGATTTCAAACTTGGCAGGGAGCTTCCCCTGATACCCCCCACCTAAATTGCATTGGTTTCAAAAATTTAAATTTAATATTTTGCCTTGTATTAAACTTTTAAAGTTGAGCTCGGACAGCTCCACGGGTGCCGACTGACATCTTTGCTTACATCAGCAGAGCCTGGTCTTCAGACCATCATCACCCCAGGGCTTGCCTGAGGCCCCCTGATGTCTCAACATGCTTATTTATGCAGTGGCAGCTTCTCCAAGGCTGCCTTTGCCTTATGGGCCTCTCCTGCAGTGGTGCCAGCTTTCAAAATTCACCAACATGTCCTGGCACTAAGGGGAAGTCTCGGAGCAACAGTGGCAGCCAGATCAGCTGCTCACTCCAGCACCCACCATCTTGGTGCCCCAACTGACTGCTCTGACCTTCACACCCAACCACAGGGAGTTCCCCAGATTCCTGTGGATCCTGTGGCTAAAATCTATGATCTCCACCTTTCACTCCCAGCCTACATCAGAGCACCAATGGGAGGCCTCTTGCCACTTCCCCACGGTGTTTCCTGTCTCTCACACCACTGCATGCCCACCACAGCTATTGGGTCCCCAGAGTAACAGGCCTCACCAGGCCAAACCAGGCATCAGGCCCCTCAGCAGCAGCCAACCCACAGGCAAACTTGGGAATGTACCTGTTCATGCTTTTTCAAACAGTTTTATTATTTTAGTTTGAGAAAAATTATATAATTTGAATCTAATCATCTCATATAGATTTTAATAGATAATAAATCCTAACAAAAATGCAAATAACATTGTTTATTTCTTTGCTTGGGAGTTTAATGGCGTGTATTTTCTTCCAAACCGTACTGAAAAATTATTCATTGCAAACGCTTGCATGTGTATAGCATTTTAATATATTTTCGTAAACTCAGGTTATTTCGGAAATGCCTTCTGATATCAATAAGATAAAAAGTATTGCCATTTAAAATATTGTTCAAAATATAACAAGAGCACACAAGACACTTTCACCTCCTTCATGATGTCATACAGCGTCATTGATCTACAAAACAATGTAGACAGGTAACTTTAAATTTCACAGCTTTATAATCATGGACAAACATGTGACAATGTCTGAGCCTGCCAAACAGTGCAAAAGCAACCTCCTTGGGTATCTGGGCAGCCCAGCCACCACTGCCTAACAAGACAGGCTGCACAAGACCAGTCTAGCCTTCAGGCATCAGCTGGCAGAGTGGCATCATTATCTGATTGGATCACTGCACCCACTGATACCACTGTCATTTGGTAGCTCCTTCCTAATCATACTAACAACTTGACAGGGTCTTAATATGTTGTTCACTATGAGATGGGCAAGGTGGATCTATACCTCAAAAAGTAATTGCTTGGATATCTTTCCCCTCCACCCTAAGTTTTGAAATAAAAGCAGATATAACTACAATAAATGATAAGAAAGTGGGTGAAAGGTTTGCTTTGTTGCAGTGGCAACAAAATAGGAGGAATGCTGCATTCTTCTCCTTTTATCCCCACAATATTCCTGCCTTTGACCCACATGGCAAAGCACATGTCCAGCAGCATGAATTTTCTTGCTGCTTGATGTAGGATGCACAGAAATCACTGGTCTCACATACCACTCTCTTGCAACGAACTCAACTTCTGGTAGGAAGGAGGCAGTTGGAGGCTGGGACCAACTGCGTAGATTTTAAAAGGGCCGCGTGTGCACCCATATTTCGCCATGCAGAAAAATATGTGCTATTTTATCTATACATAAAGGTTATAAAATGAGAGAGAGAGAGAGAGAGAGGGGGAGAGAGAGATGGGGAGAGAGGGGGGGAGAGAGAGAGAAAGAAAGAGAGAGAGACAGTTTATAAGGCTCAGTATGATACTCTATATATGGACCATTGTAAGGGGGGCACTTTGATTCAGGGTGAGTTTTTTGGGAGGTGAGTAGGGGTTTAGGAGGTGGTGTTACAGACACATTCAGAGATATTCATTGTAAAATTGACATCAGTAAAGAATTTTTGACCTTATAAGTGATGAAAATTCTAACAAGAGGAGTTAAGAACATAAGAACATAAGAAATTGCTATGCTGGGTCAGACCAAGGGTCCATCAAGCCCAACATCCTGTTTCCAACAGAGGCCAAACCAGGCCACAAGAACCTGGCAAGTACCCAAACACTAAGAAGATCCCATGCTATTGATGCCAGTAATAGCAGAGGCCATTCCCTAAGTCAACCTGATTAACAGCAATTAATGGACTTCTCCAAGAACTTATCCAAACCTTGTTTAAGCCCAGCTACACTAACTGCACTAACCACATCCTCTGGCAACAAATTCCACAGCTTTATTGTGCGTTGAGTGAAAAATAATTTTCTCCATATGTGAGAGCATGTTTAACTGGACGCGTGGGAAGAAAAGGCCATGCTGCACTGAACAGCCGTGGCAGCATCGACCTCAAGCAGCAGCGCAAGCCTGGAGCAAAATCAGAAACAGCCAGCGATCAGCAAGGGAGACCGCAGCGTTAGCCCCCACGGTCAATGGGATTCTTCTTTCTTGGGCCATGGGGGTTGGAAAAGGCTGCTGCAGTTACCATTTATGCTTTGGGGAAGGGAGGGAGTGGGAGTAAGACAGTCAACCAGCCAATGTATAAGTGAGAGAGAGAGCATGTGTGTGATTGACAGACTGGTGAGGAAAGTGACATGTATGTGTGTGTGAGTGTGTGTGTGTGTGTGTGTGTGTGTGTGTGTGTGTGTGTGAGTGAGAGAGCCTGGTCAGGAAGTTGATTGGTCTGTGAGATACAGAAACTGGTCCTGAAGGTGTGACTGGGGTATGTGAGACCGGTTCTGGTCCCTAAGGAAGAGGACCATGAGAACAGAGCTTCAGCAGCCACTGCTGCTTCTGGTGAGTGCTATTGGCCTGCAAGGAAAGGAGTAGGAAAGCTGCTGGAGAGGTAAGTTAAGGTGGCATTTTAAGTTAATTTTTCTTGCTTGACTGTCATTTTAATTATTGGGAATTATGTGATGTGTCTGCTGTTTTGTATATTGCAGCAGACTAATGTCAATTTTACAATGGATACCTCTGATTATGACTATAACACCATCACCCCCAACCCACCTCCCGAAAACTCACCCCGAATCAGCATGCTCCTTTACCATGGTCCATATATAGAGTATCAAACTGACCCTTATAAAGATGCTCTCTCTCTCTCTCTCCTTCTCCTGTAGTGCTAGCCCCACCTCTGGACCACCCTTTTCATCTATTTATTTTCTGAGCACACCTACATCAATGTACACGCGCCCTTTCCAGCTAGTTAAAATTCTTGTGGCTCCCTCATGGCTCACTTACGTGCATAAGTGGCCATTTTTGTGCATACAAGGCTTATAAAATCTACCTCATAGTTTTCAACTGCAAGCTGTGACTCAACCCCTCTGCTTCACCATAACATAGAAGGCAAGGAATTTCTTTCCTTTCATACACACCTATCTTCACAATGTCTTGCATCAACAGAATCATTTAACAAAACAATACAGACAATGACTTGAATATCAAGGGCCTCAGTATTATGAACATGGACCACAAGTGACAATACCCAAGCCAGCCAAATAGTGTAGTAGATACCTTCCTCCCCACCCCAACACCTGGACATACCATCTGCCATATGACCTCAGCCCAGAAGAATGGGCTACACTTGAGACAAGCTTAGTCTTCAGGCTTCACCCAGTAGATTCCATCATCAGCCAAGCTCTCATCAGGTGACTGCACCCATAATACCATCAGCTGGTGTAATAGGCCTGCCTTTCCTCCATCAATGGGGTATGCAAAAGGACCAGTTACTTCATTTGGTCTGGCAGAAGTCTTGGTTGCTGACTTGCCCAGATATCTGTTTTGAATATTTGGGAGACTTTGATATGGAGGTGGTTTGCCCTATGGCTAATTAATGACATTAGAAATTATTTAACTATGTTCATGTCATTGTTCACTAGTTTTACAGTTTGTTGGTTTGATATAATTTCCAGGCCAAAAAGGAGGCTGCCTCTCACATGGAAGTGTAACCTTGAGATAATAAATTGGTTTCAGGCTACAAACATGGGGTTGTCCACATATACCTGTTGATTAGTCTGCTGATAATTGTCAAGGTTATTGTTCCAATGGCATCTGTTTGCTGTGACTAGGATTTGATTAATTTAACAATCCCATTCACCAGGAGGTCTTGGATTGAATATTGGTTATGGTTCAAGGATCATGCTTTAGTAGGGAGAGATATGTGGTAGGATACCCAAACTATTAATTGCCCATGTTAATAAAATTGTGGCCCTTTATATCCAAGTTATGCATCTTTGGCTGGGATTTTCCATTCTCGCAGAGAATGGTGAATCCCGGCGGTAACAGGGGGTGGGGGGGGGGAGAAGGGGGGAGCAGGCCTGCGAAAGCCGGCAGCGATCGTACCACTGTGGTGTTATTGCTGCCAGCTTTCACACCCTATAGAGCCACCATGAAGGTTGGTGCTATTGGGCGCGCTACTAGTGGCGATAATGTGTCTTACCTTATCGCTGCCAGCAAAGATAGCACCGCGTCCGCCTCCTCATCATCCCTCCTCACCACCCCGACTCCACCCCAACTCCTCCCCAACTCCGCCCCGACTCCGTTCCCTGCAAGCAATCACACGCGAAAAGGGCCTTAGAAAATAACCCCCTTTATTACTTATGCTTATTGTTGTGATCCCCCCTGTTGCTGCGCTACAGGAGGTCTCTTACCTTCCTCCGGAGGCCACTCCGAAGCCTGGGCCTCGCCTGTGTTCCATCCGGGACTTGCTCCAGGGCCTGAGAGGCCTAGCTGTGCCTGTGGCTTGCATGCCAGCGTTTGGACTTCCTGTTTGGCGACGCCCTTCTCCTAGGGGCTGGCCCGCAGCTCTCCACCTGACTTATAGGACCAGCGGTGGGCGGTCCTGGCAAGCTCCTCCCAGGAAGTTGCCTTCTACCTCCAGTATATAAGGACTTGCTTGTTAGTTCCTGTTTGCCTTCGGATTGTGCATTACAGTCGCCTGTAACCTTGCTGATCCAGGTCCTCCATGTTTTGATGGCTCCTTGTCCTGTCTCTGTCCGGATATCCGCTGCCTTGATGTGTTACCTGATGTCTGCCTTGACGTGTTACCTGATGTCTGATCCTGAAGCTGCCTGATCCTGATCCAGTTCCGCTTGTTCTGTCCTACGTCCTGTCTGGCTCCTGAGCCTTCTGACCTGTTGGGCCCTGGAGTGGCCAACAGGTGGGGATCTTCCCTGCGCTCTGGAGCTTCCCTGCCTGCCAGCCGTAGGGGCTTCGGATGTCAGTATCCCAGCATCGGAGTCCTGCTCGCCTGGATCTTCCCTGCACTCTCCTGCTCCCCGCGTGGTCCGCGACCAGCCTTCCTGGGCTGTGTAGGGCGCGTAGGGGACGGGGTGGTCCGCGACTCAGTCCCGTGGGTGGGCTGAGTAGGGCGCCCTCAGGGACAGCGCCCGTGTCTCCTTCCAGCCCTCCTCTTCAACGTCTTGCTTCAGCCTGTCTTAGATGTCTGCTTCAGCCCCCGTCTGACGTCTTCTATGTAAGGACTCTGTCTGCCCTCGCCTCTGTCCGGCCTGCTGCCCATTGCCGTTCCCAGCGGCAGGTCCGAAAGGGCCGGGAACAGTCGGAGGACCGTTCATCAGTCAACTTCCCAGTGTTGGCTACCATGGGCATGCAGGTCCGGCTGAGGGTCAGACTCCGTGCCTGCTCCCCTGTTTTTGTACCCGCCTGGCTCACCATGCCTGCCCAGCTCACCTACCACGGTGTGGCTTGGGGCTCCTCCTTGAGTCCTGCCGTGGCCCAAGGGCTCACCACCAGCTGGAGATGACCGCGCCCGCGCGCGCTCGTAACACTTATGTGGAGTGACTATCTTGATGTATAATGTTATGTAGGAGGGTTCATGCGAGAGAAAGGACAGATAGTTGTGGCAGCAAATGTTATAATTTATTTTGAAATACTAGAAACCAAATGTTCTTCAAACTGAACTTTTCCCACCATTTGTTTATTTACAAAATGTATAGTCCGCTGAGCCACAAATTTCAGTGAATTAGAAAATAACATTCATAATAAGCACAATTAAACAAAATAAACATGGTAAAACAGTCTGGTATAGACAAATTAAAATAATGACAAAATATGCAGTACAACAACAAACAATACAATATAAAACAGGTTAACAAAAATAAAACAAAACAAAAAATCTGCATAAAACAAAGAAGGAAAAATAGTTACCTTTCCTTCCAATTGTATTGTATCAGTCAGCAAATGTGAGTAAATAAATTTGCCTTGTTTGCAAAAAGGTGTATGCAGTTAAGTGAAGGACTGTCCAGTAGACCCTTATTAGTAGAGCGAAGTGATCGCAAGAGCTGTTATCTTTGAATTGCAGAAGCTATACAAGGAGGTGCAAGATTGTGAAGGGCCTTAAAAATTAGCATAGCAACTTTGCATCTAATCTGCCAGGCAATTGGTAGCCAATGTAATTCTGCTAAGACCAGAGAAATATATCTGCATAATGAAATTCCAGAAATTAAATGAGCTGCTGAATTTTGAATGAGTTGTAAAGCTCTTATTTGTGAATTTGGTAGTTTTAAGAACAAGGCATTGCAATAATCTAGAGAAAATAAAATAAAATTCATGATTGTGCAACGGTTAAAAAATCTGAGTAGGATAGTATTGGCTTCATATACTCGAGCATCTGCACTTTAAATTATGACCCTTGAACCAAAGTGCTAATATATAGGAGCATTGATAAGGAGCCTGCAGTTTGAGCCTGCCATCTGATAGGAACTGAGTGCTCCTCAAATGGGAAGTTCAACGGAAAATCAACAACTTCAAGTCTGGATACTATTTCAGAGTTTTGAACATTTAATGCATGCTTATTTTCATGTAACCAAGTATGAGATTTTGCAGGCTCAGCTACATTAAAATCCTAGCAGGATCTTCCCAGCAGTTTAAGAGAAAAATAAATAAATGAGCCACTAAAGTATTTAGAATGGCCAAGTAATTTGCATAGAATTGTATGTGCCTACTAAAACACACCTTAATGGGCAATTCACTACATTGTTGCACTTACCAGCAGAAAAGGTTGCTTTTCGCATGTGCATATTATTAGTATATATATGACAACAGAAAAAGTATGGCATCTCATCACTATAGCCATAGGATTGCTAAAGCGTGTAGGCCCTACACAAATTAGCAAGTATGCACCATACCGACTAAAGCACTCTTCTTTTCCTCATGGCTCTGCCCCCTTGTTGCAATCCTGTATAAAAATAAGGCTGGCTCATGGGGCTGTCAGTATTGAGGGCAGAAATGTCAAAGCAGTTGAAGACGAAGAAAGGAAGAGGAAGAAAAGCAGAGACTTCCTAGAGAGGAAACACCAGAACTAAAAGCACGTGCTTCAGATGTTTGCCAAGGAGGAAGAGGACATAAAGGTCCCTAAAACCAATATCCTTATACATCTGAGTTCTCAGCTCCTGTTTGGCTCCAGGGATAAAGGGGATTGGACTGGAATGATATTTGGTTTTTAGCAAAACAATCAGGCCACCCACTAAGAATGTGGATTAGTTATATAGTCTGAGCATACTGCTTTAGTGCTAAAAAACAGAATGTGATCCTCAGATTCAGTATTATTACATGCCAGCTGTAGAATTTAAAATGGTTTCTATTTTACAAAATCTCTAGGTATGCAAAAATGATTCTGCACAGGAATAAATTCCATTTGAAAATGCCTCTTGAGTCTGCTTGAATGTCTTTTTAGAGCATGAGAAAAATGGTTGCATTCCAATTATGGCATTTAGTCATTTATGCAGCTCCAGAACTTTTCAGAATTAAGAACAAAATTATTTTGGAAATGTCATGCTCTTTGCATACCAAATGTTTTTCCTCCTCTCTTTCATTCTGTTTCAGAGCCTCCATGTAATTCTGGGGCACAAATGTACTGCCAGATCCTCTACTCACGAGGCAGCTGTGTGCATGGTTCTGAAACTTGACGTCCAGAGCCCTTAGGGAGAGAGGCACTATAAATCCAAAGCATTATTACCACTGGTATTTTAGAAGATGGCCTTCTTTGCTGATGGATGAACGCTACAAAATGACTAGGTGATGAGGTCACTTTGCAATCTCATACTTTTGTTTTAATGTCTAGATTAAAACACCTTTTTGAAATCATAAACCGACAAAACAAATAAGTAAAGCAATACAAATTCTCATCATTATGGTAGCATTAGGGTGCATTAGCCTATATAATACATGTCCTTACAAATGTTCCTAAAAAGATATCGCACTTAAAGTTCCAAATTTATTTTAATATAATATTTATAATATCATATTTCCCTATTTCTGCAATACTGATTAAGGTTGTCTTGTTTATCCTGCTTTTGGGATGGGGTACAATAGAATGAGATTTTTTATTTAAAAGCATTGACTTAAAAGATAACTTTCAAACAACTCTGTGTGATGGCACAGATGTGCATAAATGTCCGCACATAGATCTACGATAGTATTTTCTAATCTAACCCACACATACCATATATGCACATATTATAAAATATGCAAATATCATGCAACACACATGAATACATATACTTACGCATGAATACATGTAGTGCATTGAACGTGCAGACCTTTCCTACCTACTTTAAAAATATATGCACATATATTTTAAGTGTGAAAATAAGGTAGGACTTGCATAAAATCCGATTGGTACATATCAGTATACTTTAAATCATGCAAATGTAATTGAACTTACCAGTTTATCAATTAGTTCACCAGTTTACCCAGTCCTCCTTCAGGTCATCAAGACTCTTGATTCTTCAGCCTGAACTCCCCCCAGTTCACCCAGCCAATAATGCAACAGAAAGAAGTCTGATAATTCTACAAGATAAATTAGCAGATGTTAAATTATACATGTAAGATGCCAAATGTAAGTGCATACGTATCTTTAAAAATAGCAACTTAGGGCCTCATTTTCCAATATCGCAGTGGTAACGCATGAGTGGGTGTGTCCTATGCAAATAAGGCATTTTTCGTGCAGTGGGGAAACATCGCCGCACGCGATGTTTTCGCCATTCGCGGAACTGGAGTCGCAAATCGCGAAAACATCGTGCACCGCGATGATTCATTGGTTGTTTTATCGCGGTCCACGACATGTCCGGACAGCCTCTCTCTCTCTCTCTCTCTCTCTCTCTCTCTCCGGAGCCTGCAACAGGCTGTCCGGACATGTCGTGGACCGCGATAACCCTTTACTGGCCCGCGCGGCTGTTTCGCCGCACACGATAAACTGGTTCCCGCCCCAACTCCCCTGAATACCAAATTACTAATTTGCATTCGCAAATCGCGCTAACAGCCGTTAAAGCGATTTGCGAATTTATCGCACGCTGTAAACTGCTTGGAAAATGAGGCCCTTAGTCACATAATTGCTGACCCTGAATGCCTGTACTTGCAACTTTTATAAAATATGGATTGCATGAGTATAGACCACTAATGCACATATATGCTAATTTATGCATGTAACTCTTAGAAAATTAACTTGGGGTGATGCCAAACTTACACCCATTCTTTTTGATAAAGATACATGTCTATTCTCAATATCTGACTTTTCCACCCTAATTGAAATTCACTCTCAGTTCCCTCAAGAACAACATGCTAATGCCCTACAATTAAATATTCACCATCAAGCCGGTTCAATAAAGTCCGTGGGAGAGCCGGCGCGCCGAGGCGAGAGCACCCGCTCTCCCGACACGCGCCCAGGCACCTCTCCTGGGTGCGCGATTCTTTATTTAAATCAGGGCCCACGCTAATGAGGCATTAGGGACATTAGCGCGTCCCTAACACCTCCTTATTGGCGGAAGCGGCGACTGTCAGCGGGTCTGACAGCCAATGCTTAATTTTACCGGCGTTGATTGTCGAACCCGCTGACAGCCACGGGTTAGGAAAACGGATGCCGGCAAAGTTGAGCGTCCATTTTCCAAATCATGGGCTGCGGGCCGCGCTCAGATATATATATTTTTTAAAATAAGATGTTTTTTTTTTGGAGTGGGGGCTATGGTATTAAGTTGGAGGGTATACAGAAAAGCAGTTTTTTCTGCTTTTCTGTACAATTGCCCGGAGTTGTCTGAAATTAACGCCTGCCTTTGGCCGCACATTTTTCTTTCTGTATTGCGGGTGACTAACTAATAGGCTCATCAACATGTGATGAGCGCTATTAGTTTCGGGGGGGGGGGGGGGGGGGGTTGGCCACACGTTTTCCACGCGTTATTACCCCTTACAGTATAAGGGGTAATAATAGCGCGATCAAACAAGGGCTAAATGGTGCGCTCGGCCGAGCGCACCGTTCTGTATCGGCTAGAATGTCTGGGAAAAAAATATTTATTTATGTAGGAATTTTATATACCGTCATTCCAAAAGAAGATAACAATGGTTTACAAAAAAACAGTAATCATAATCTAGGTCTCTACAACACGCTGCAGTGCGTACATCCTTCAATTCAATCCTTAATTCAATCATACATACAGGAGAGGTTCAAGAAGCTAGTCCTTTTAAAAGTGCTATAAGGCAGCACATTTTCAAGATGTTGTTACAAAATAATTGCCTGCAGTCTAGAGAAGGAAAAAGCGAAAACACAGAAATGTCCCTGCAAATTGTAACTTGGTGTCAGTAGTGTTAATCCAGAGCAGGTCCAGATTTAGGAATAGGAAACACCGGCAACTGCCACTGGCGCAAATTTTTATCAGGGTGGAACATTGCCACTGCTGCTATGCCAAAATTGGAGCCTGTTGCTACAGCACTACTTCTTTCCTGTGTAGGTGCTAGAAGATGAAGTAAAAATCAGCACGAGGCCTCCAGCAGCCCTGGTGCGCTGACTGACCCTGCGGCAGCATGGCTCCCTCCTCCTCCGCAGGCTTCCTGTTACCATGGAAACCCTTGTGCAGGATGGAGCACCACAGGGCCATTCAGCGCACCAGAGCTGCTGAAGGTCCCGTGCTGAGTTTTACTTCATCTTCTGGTGCCTACAAGAAAGAAGCAGCGCTGAGCTTGTAAGTGAGGAGAAAGGGGAGGGGGATTTGAACTGCAGAATCATCCCCCAATGCTGCCCCCCGCAGGGAGGAGGGAGACGATGATAACTCCCCTTCTCCCGTTGCCAATGGGCGCCTTCTACCTTAATCCATTCTTGAGTGAGAGCTATTTGTCCCTTTTGCTTTCTGATTTCGATTTATTGGATAAGATGTAGCCTGGAGTTTAGTTTTCAGGAATAAAGCCCCTATGGCTTAGTAGAGCGTTCTACAATTATAGGAAGCTGATGCATGCTTCAGATGAATTAGCATGCTAGCTGTCCTCATCAGCATGCTGTCCTTTACACTATGGTCATACGTGCCATGTTTCTCACAACAGACAACTAATGATCTTTGAAAAGTCCCTTTTGATGGCAAATATTATTACTACCATACCGAGGACTAAGCAGACATTAGATATAGGTTGGATGGCATTATTTTTTGTTTCCTACTTGCACTGGCAGTTTTGATAATGTCTTTCCATCCCAGCTGGCCTGCTGTCACCATGTAAACAGGCTGCTCCTGTGTCCTGAACATCAAGTTGGTTTTGCTCTTTTATCACCTCTGTCTAAAGCCCTAACCCCTTTACTTACTGCCATCCCACATCAACTCACTGCCTCTCATCTCCACGACCAACTCAACTACCACCAGTCTCTCTTTTTCTCCCTCTGTAACTAGTTTCACTATTTATTTATAGCATGCAAAGTTTCTCATCTACTAAACTACATGTTTTATTTTAATTTAGCTTATTAAAAATGTGTATACTGCAGACATCATTTGATTTCGAAGTGGTTAACAGGCTTAAAAACATACATAAGGCAAACATTTACCTAAATTAAAATGCAGTGATTAAAACACAGCCATTATAAGACAGAAAATAGAATTGCCAAAAAAATAAAGCTCCATAAAGGCTATTCTAAAAAAAAATAAGCTTTCAGGGCATTTTAAAAAGACATTATATAGGACATGCTATTGTGAATTTCACATGCTATTTTTCTATGTATACAAATGAACTGGATAGAAAAATAGCACATGAAATTTAGCTATGGGAAATTTTGAAAAGAAAATATATCTACTCCTAATTGAGGTGTAGTTTGTCTTTTTTTTGGGGGGGGGAGGGGTTACTGTGGCCTACAATGCTACATTTACATGTAGATTTTCAATGCAGAAATAGTGAATGAGTTGCTTTCCATGATTTTGCATCACAACAGCTCATTAACTATTAATTTGAATAAAAATTTGCACACAGAAATCTGCACAAAATTGTAGAAACACTTTGCAAACACAGTTTTATGGGATAAAGCCCCAAACAGTGAACTGTCTCTACTGCATGAAGCTATTTTTGCAGTTTTCACACAGAAGTAGATATTAAGACCCGCACGCGGGTGCACATGTGTACGTGTTTGTCAGTACGCGCACATGGACACAGCAAGTTTATAATATACGTGCATATATGAGAGTATAGGCACATGTGTTATTTATTTATTTATTTATTTATTTATTTATTTAACGTTTTTCTATACCGGCATTCATGATACAATCACATCATGCTGGTTTACAATTAACAAGGGGTGTAAAATCATTGATTCGCACGTACGTGTGCGCACGATTTTATATTGACGCGCACACATGCGCGCAAATGCTGCCCCGCACGCCTAAGTGGGGGGAATTTTAGTAGGTTTGCAAGCAGACGCAATAGCCCTTTTTTCCAGTTTGCTCCCAAAAAGGGAGAGAATGTCCTAATCCATCTAGCTAACTTGCCTTCCTTTTACTCTATTACCCCTGACCCTTAAAACCCTGCTGACTAGCCTATTTTTTTTTTTTTTTGTTACATGACTTACACACCGTCCATAGCAGAAATAAAGTTACACGGTAGGGGACCCCGGCGCACGCTTCAGCACGGAGCTGCTTATGCACTGACATCACGGTGCAGTCCCAGCCCACCCATGTCCCACCCATGTCCCTCCCATGCCCTGCCCAGTCCACACCTATACCCCGCCCCTTTTGTAAAATCTTTTTTATGGGAGATAATGTGCACGTGCTAGTGTGGTTTTTTAAAATCCACGCGGCGCGTGCCAGGCTGAATTGCGCGCCTGTCTTGGGATTTGGAACACATAGGGCTTTTAAAATGGACCAGATAGTACATCAGCCTCAAAGAGTGTTTGAAACTGCCTTTTCTTGTTTATTTTGACACTGCGTGTGCACACACAATTTTGAATTGAAAACTATAGTTTAAATGCCCAGTTCTCACAAACATTTTCACAAAATCTGAAACTGACTTTGCAAATGTCCTTAATCTTACACAAACTTGTGATGTCTAGTTGCATTGTACAAATCAACTCCTCTTGTTAGACTTTTTATCACTTACAATGACTATAATTCTTTACTGATGTCACTTTTGCTATGAATACCTCTGAATATATCTGTAACAACACCCCCCAACCCCAACCTTTCTCCTGAAAACCCACCCCAACTCAAAGTGCCCCTCTACAGACTGACTCTACAGAGTCTCTCTCTCTCTCTCTCTTTCTCTCCCTCTCTCTCTCACTCTCTCTCCTTCTTACTCAACAGTAGCATGTTATTTTGGGCATGTTATGTGTGCCCTTCCTGGCTCTTAAAATGCACACATATGTAGCTGCTTTTGCATGAGTAACACGTAAAAAATCTACCTCTTAGCATTTATACCTATAAAAACCACCAAAAATATGTAAAAAGGTAACAGAAAACCAACATAAATAGGTTATAATACTTTAAGACATAATAATCTGCAAAAAAGAGAATGCTAGCATTTTGTAAAACTAAGTAGATTTGGAATGATGACCTAAAATAAATGTTATGTACTTTTTTCAAACAGATACTTATACTATTGACATTGGAAGAAGAGCAAAAAGCTTTTAGCCAGGAATGTTTTTGGACCAAATATTTTAAATGAGAAATAAAAGTGAAGACAACTCATTCAATCATTCTAAGCGAATATTATACAAGGTGACTGCACTGTTGGTAGCGGCATGTTTAACAAACACAAGGCAATGCAAAGCAAAGGCTTTCCAGATGGAATATAATTCAACAGGTTTTGTTTGCACTCAGGAGCCCACAAATTTTCACAACGTGTTGAAATGGAGCTGTTTTAGTGTACTCTCAGGGGAATGAACTTGAAGGGAGGAGATAAACTGCATCTGACAGGCCAAAAGGAATACATTTCCTATTTTTTAAACTCTGCACAAAACTCCCCTTCAGGGAAAAGAAAAAAATATTCCATTCTCCAAGACTGTCATCACTTACCTCAAGTAAAAATATCTTTAATAATTTTCCAGTTGAAACGTTATTTATTAACTATGTTGGTTCTCTGTAGTCCGCTTCCGAGGGAAAAATATTAGATAGGAAACAAATAAAGGCTATAAATCTTCCTATTTTGCTATTAAAAAATGATTGGCCACAGGCATGATTGCTCTAAATGTATAATTTTCCAAATAAAAATTTAACTATCTAGTAGGTACATAAAAAAAAACATGGAAAAATCGCTTTATACCAAAAAGGCAATTGTAGGAGTTGGTCTGAGTTAAGGTTTTAGGGTCATGCATATTAAACATGTTTCCTGTAGACAGAAAATTAGTAAAACTGCTTAGTACATCTGGCCTTTAATTTTGGGAATATTTTGAAATCATAAGTTAATTTATGAAAAAAGTTCTTGGAGTCTTCTGGTGCCTAAACTTGTAGAATCCAGTGCAGTTTGTACTGATGCCAATGAAGTACCAAAATTTTATTTTCATATGCCTAACCAAATATGGGGCAGGACCATGGTTCATTTTTATTTTAATTTGTGTTTACATTTATATTTATATTTGTTAAGTTTTTCTGTTTGTAGTTGCTTCATACATTACATGCTTTGTATGCCAGAGGACAAATGAGAGATGTCCATATAGTATGATGGAGATTTGTGAGTGAAGTATGTGTGAAAGAGATATGACCGTACACAGTAATGTTATGTAGTGCTATGAGTAGTCAGTGTGATTGTGTCCTACTTCCATATGAAATAGTAGAATAACAGCACTGGAGATCCATAGTCCTATTGATCTGCATTCAGTGTTTGAAACAGATGACATCTTGAAATGTAAACAAAAGTTGCAAGAGTGTACAAAATCATGGTGTGCAAGTGTGAGTCTGTAAGGTATGACATAATGAGTGTGTCAGAAAGAAAAAAAGAGGATATAAAGTGATGATTGCAGGAAAAAGAGGCATAGAATGGTATGAACTTCGGTTAGGAGTTAAGATAGGCCAAAATCATTTTTTAAACAGTAAGCACCACACTAGTCTCAGGGAATGTTTCTTCATGCATATCATTAGGAATTATTTAAAAATAGGGGAAGATTGTAATTTATTTTGCATTTATGTGAGTTAGAAAAGATGCCTTCTTTATCCAAGCATAAAAAATTAAATATGTCAGAATTACCAGAAGGGAGTGCTCCAGCTCACATATATGCCAGCATGGAGTGGGAAATAAATACCACTCCGGGAGAGAGGGGGTGCCAGCATGGCTATTTGGCTAGGGCCTACAATGTTCAAGGGGCCTACTTTTGTTGGGCAAAATTTAAAAAAAAAAGCTAAATATATATATATTTCTAACATGTATAAATAAAAATTTAAATTGTAATTGAAGAATTTGCTAACAAAAAAGCTCGTAAAGCCTTCTTAAATAACTAACAATTATTTGGGAAATTTAGAAAATGATTTCTCTTATTAAGTATCACATCAGAACCTTATATAGGGGCCTACTTTTCTTAGCTGGCACGGGTCCAATTCCTGCTCTCTCCAGCCCTGGTAAATACATTTGAGTAGGAGAGCTGCTGAATGGAAATAATAGATGCATGCATTTCTAGGTGGGATTGTATTTGTGGAAGAGTGGAGGGCATTACTGGGACATTTATGGTGGTGCCTAAACCCATTTACTGCAAATGCCTTTTTATAGGTTGTGAAGAATATTTATTCTTTGTGTATGTGTTACTGATACTACTACTGTTGTTCATTTCTAAAGTGCTACCAGTCATATGCAGTACTTTACAGATTCAAATAAGGAACAGTTCCTAATCTACTCAAACACAAACATGCATGACAGACAAGTCCAGGGGAAGTTAATTTGTTACCTAGAAATGGTTATGATTTGAAAGCAATCTCAAAAAGTTGAGGTTTTAGATTAGATTTGAGTAGGGGTGTGCATTCGGATTGACCGCATTAGTAAAACGCAACTCATATTTTTTTTTTACTTAAAAAATTGATTCGACATAAACGATCGGATTTCCCACATATCGAACATAGATATGTTCGATATGTGGGAAATCGCGATTGTTGAGCCAAAATAAAAATATAAACCCCCTCACCCTCCTTAATCCCCCCCCCCGACTTACCACAACTCCCTGGTGATGGAGCGAGGAGTGAGGACGCCATTTCTGCAATCCTTGGCGAGAAGCATGTGACGTCGGCGGCACGTCGAGTGACGCCGGCGTCACGTGATTCCCGGCTCGTTCGCGCCGGACGGCTCGTTCGGCCCAAAAAGAACTTTTGGCCAGCTTGAGGGGGTCAGGAGGCCCCCCCAAGCTGGCCAAAAGTTCTTTTTGGGCCGAACGAGCCGTCCGGCGCGAACTCGCCGGGAATCACGTGACGTCGCGTCTGAGTGACGCCGCGTCACTCGACGTGCCACCGACATCACATGCTTCTCGCCAAGGATTGCAGAAATGACGTCCTCACTCCTCGCTCGATCACCAGGGAGTTGTGGTAAGTCTGGGGGGGGGATTAAGGAGGGTGAGGGGGTTTAAATTTTTTTTTTGCACATATGTACATATACCCAACTCATTGGATTTTTTTTATGTCCATATTGGCCGCAAGTGGGACCCCCTTTCGGACATAAAAAATATGAACATAAAATTTTGCTCTGCACATCCCTAGATTTGAGTACAGATAGAGAAGGAGCATGATGCACCAACTCAAGCTATGCATCTGCAAATATCTACTGTTACAGTTACTACTATATGGCATTTTTCCATTATTTGGCCTCCAGAAGTTGAAAAGAATTTGGATATATCAAATCTAGCTTTTATACTTCTGAAATTTATTAGATTGCATTTAACCCTATATAATGGTTACATTTACTTTTATTTTATTGGAACATTAATGTAATAAAATAACATTAATTATTCTCATTAACTAATTGTCAAACTAATACTTTAACCATGTAATACGTCTGCAAATATTGTGGTTTTTAAGAATATAAGAAGCACCATATTGCATCAAGCCAAGGGCCCATCAAGCCCAGAATCCTGTTTTCAATAATGGCTAATCCAGGTCACAAGTACCTGGTAGGCTCCCACATAGTAGATAGATCCCATGCTGTTAAGACTCAGCGATAAGCAGTGGCTTTCCCCACATCTTCCAGGCTAATAATTGTTTGTGGACTTTTCTTCCAGCAACTTGTTCAAATCTTTTTTAAACCCAGCTACCACATCCTCCAACAATAAAATCCAGAGCCTAGCTGTGCATTGAGTGAAAAAAAATATATTTTCTCCAGTTTGTTATAAATATGCTACTTATTAATGCTAGCAGCTGCCACTTATTCCTTTGTCCGTCGTCCCTTACTTTTACCTTACCCATACCTTAACAATCCCTTCTGGCCATTATCCTCTATAATAATAAACACACATACTGTTGTGAACCCCGATCGCGTTTGTACGCGATCGGGCTCCCCTACCTTCTCCAGCCAGGCCAGCTCGGGTCCCCTTCCCCGCGGTCCGCGGCGCACGGGCCGCGGCAGCAAGATGGCCACCATCCGGGGAGCAGCGTCGTCATGCCCGCGATCGGCCCCGCCCCTTAAAGGGGCTGGTTCCCGGAAGAGGGGCCGGCCCCGGAAGAGGACGTCAGCAGGGAGGGATATTTAAATCCCTTGCAGTGTAGGGCTGATTGCCTTTGCATTTAGGTCTGGTGGTTTGTTCCTGTTGCGGTTCCCTGGTTGTTTGACTCCTGCCTGCCTGATTTTGCCTTGCCTGCTGCCTGCCTGGACCCCGGATCGGACCTGACCTTGTTTAAGCCTGCTGCCTGCCTGGACTTCGGATTTGATTTTGCCTTGCCTGCTGCCTGCCTGGACCCCGGATCGGACCTGACCTTGTTTATGCCTGCTGCCTGCCTGGACCCCGGATTGGACTCTGACTTTGCTTTGCCTGCTGCCTGCCTGGACCCCGGATTGGACTCTGACCTTGCTTGCCTGCTGCCTGCCTGAACCTCGGATTGGACTTGACCTTGCCTTCCCTGCCGTCGACCCGGACCTTCGGATTGGACACTGACCCCTGCCTGGAACCAGGACGCTGTTCTGGTTGTTGTTGGCCTGTACCCCGTTCATGCTGAAGCCCAGCGTAGGGTACTGAGGGGTTCTAGTACCGGGACTTCCACTTCCAGAGTCGAAAGGCACCTAGATTCCTCAGGTGGGTGACTTTTACTCTGGGTCAAGGGTCCACTTACATAACAGATTGCAAAGGCCATGGACCCGGTGGACCTGTCTGGTCTTCAGGCAATCCCAGGCCTCGCCCAGCAGTTGATGCAGCAACGTCAGATGCAACAACAACAACAACTGAGCTTGGAAGCACTAACAGCCACGGTGGATCAGTTAGCTCGGCATCTGGAAAGACCCCAGGGAGCCGAGGCCGCGGCTCCAGCACCACCTCCACCAACTATTCATGCTTCAATATCTCACTTGCCCGCTCCTCCTCGCTTTTCCGGGGAGGCCAAGTTATGTCGAGGATTTCTTAACCAGTGTTTTATAAGGTTTTTGTTATAAGGACAACAATTCCCCAACGACCAGACGAAAACCTCTTTTATTATCTCTTTGCTCGACGGGAAGGCCATGGCCTGGGCATCCCCTCTCTGGGAGAAGACAGACCCCATATTGAATGACTTGTCTCGGTTCGTGACTACATTCCGCCAGGTGTTTGATGAACCCGGAAGACTGGCCACAGCCTCATCCGAACTATTAAATCTGCGCCAAGGTTCCCGTACCTTGGCAGATTTTGCTATCGAATTTCGGACACTGGCCTCCGAGTTAGGATGGCAATCGGACTGTCTTAGGGGCATTTTTCTTGAAGGCCTATCTCCCCGCATCAAGGACGAACTTGCGGGTAGAGATCTTCCGGAGAATCTAGATTCCTTGATCGACTTGGCAGGCCGTATCGATCGACGAATCCAACAGAGGGCCAGAGAAACAAGAACCTCTCGCCGACTATTTTCCTTGGCTCCCAATTTCTCCCGTCCATTGGTAACTCCCGGCACGGCCGAAGTTCCACCGGAGACAAAGGATGAACCCATGCAGTTGGGAAGAAGTCGGCTGACGGTTGAGGAAAAACAACGACGAAGGAGGCTGGGGCTGTGCCTATACTGCGGTAACCGAGGACACCTTCTGGCTCAGTGTCCCGAGCGCCCGGGAAACTACCGGTCCTAGGAGTCTCGGAGGGGCAGACCCTAGGGAGTAATCCTGCTCCTCAATTTGTTGTACCAGTGACACTTCAATTTGAGACAGGACCTTTCATCACCCAGGCCCTGGTTGATTCCGGGGCCGGAGGAAACTTCATTCTGGCAGAGCTGGTCCATCAATTACAGATTCCGACTTACCTTCGTAAGACACCACTATTCATTTCCTCCATCCGTGGTGAGAACCTTCCTGGACGGATTACCTCCTGCACTACACCTTTACTCCTCCTCACTGGAGTGTTGCATCAAGAAAAGATTTCTTTTTTTGTCCTGGAAAAAGCCGTCCACCCAGTGGTACTGGGTCTGCCCTGGTTACAACGACATTCCCCTACGATTGATTGGAGTACTCTCCAAATTGCGGCATGGGGTCCAGAATGCCAGGGGACTTGCATCCAATGGACTCATCAACCTGCAATTCCAGTAACCACCACGAAGCTGGCTTTACCCCCACAATACACCGAATTTGTGGACGTTTTTTCTAAAGAAAAAGCAGAGATCCTACCCTGTCATCGTAGGTTCGATTGCGCTATAGACTTACTCCCGGACACCATTCCTCCCAGGGGGCGAATTTATCCACTCTCGGGGCCAGAGTCCCAGGCCATGTCAGATTACATTAAGGAGAATTTATCCCGAGGATTTATTCGTCCTTCCACATCCCCGGCAGGGGCGGGGTTTTTCTTTGTACCCAAGAAAGACGGGTCATTAAGGCCATGTATAGATTACAGGGGTCTTAACGCCATCACTCGCAAAGATCGTTACCCTCTTCCACTGATACCTGAATTACTAGACCAATTGCACGATGCAAAGATTTTCTCGAAACTGGACTTGCGGGGAACATATAACCTGGTCCGAATTAAGCCGGGGGATGAGTGGAAGACCGCTTTTAATACTCGTAATGGCCACTACGAATACCTAGTCATGCCTTTTGGATTGTGTAACGCACCTGCGGTTTTTCAAAACCTGATGAACGAAGTTTTTCGTGACATGCTATATAAGCAAGTGATTGTGTACCTTGATGATATCCTCGTTTACTCCAAAGATCTGGACACACACCGCAAAGATGTTAAACGAGTCTTACAACGTCTCAGAGAGAACCAGCTGTTTGTGAAACTTGAGAAATGTCTCTTCGAGAAACAATCAATACCTTTCTTAGGATTTATTATATCCACCACGGGGTTTCAGATGGATCCAGAGAAACTGGCCAGTATTCGAGACTGGCCACAGCCCAAGGGACTTCGAGCCATACAGCGATTTCTGGGGTTTTCCAATTTTTACCGGAACTTTATCCCACATTATTCACACATCATAGCTCCGATTACCGCTTTGACCAGAAAGGGGGCTGATACCAAGAGATGGTCTCAAGAGGCAATACAAGCATTTAAGGATATCAAAATGGCCTTTTTACAAGAACCATGTCTCCATCATCCGAACCCCAATCGTCCATTTATCGTTGAGGTGGACGCATCCGAGGTAGCTGTGGGGGCTGTCCTCAGCCAGTGTTCGGATCGAGGGGCACTAATTCCCTGTTCTTTTTTCTCTCGTAAGTTCTCACCCGCAGAAAAAAACTATGGAATCGGTGATAAAGAATTGCTGGCCATCAAGATGGCTTTGGAGGAATGGAGACAGTGGCTGGAGGGGGCGCAACACACCATCACCATTTTTACTGACCACAAGAATTTGGAATATCTTAACAGAGCTCAGCATCTCAACCCTCGCCAAGCCCGCTGGTCTTTATTCTTCTCACGTTTTGACTTCAACCTCCGGTATCGTCCTGCAGCGAAGAATGGGCGAGCGGATGCCCTATCCAGATCGTTCGAGGTCGAAGATTCACCAGAGACTCTTCAACACATTATCGATCCCGCCAAACTTATGCTAGCGGTCACTGAAACGGTACCA